>NC_143250.1:23511944-24163055 GCF_984573655.1 Nuphar pumila | reverse complement strand
ATATGAATTATTATTATTATTGTTGTTGTTGCTGCTGCTGTTGTTGACATTATTTATTTTCTTCATCTCATGGGGCTCAACAACTGAGAGCATCTGCCACAATTCTGGGTCATGGACAAGGATGCCCCTCATATCACGTTCCAAGAGAATAACAACCCTTTGGACTTTGGCTTTGCATGCCCTCTCGATTCCTAACCGAGTCCGGATCCACTCATCCCCTAAGTCCTCCCTATCTTCATACCCCTCTTTGGGAATTCATTGATGCAAATTGATGTTTTGATCAAATTGGGCTCCATAGATGTGATCTACATTGTCCATTTTAGTGAAAATCAACACTTGAAACACCGAAAATCAGATCTGTTTTTACGTTTTTTTGGCAATTCAGAAACCAATTGTTGAAAAATTAAAAAATTTATTATTAAAAAACATATTTTTTTAGAGGAAAAATATGATTCAAGGATCAATTTTTATTAAATCAACTACGTTGAATTCTTATATGAGGTCAGATTCGATCTAAACAACTTGCATCGATAAGATTAATAAGGGTACGAAGGTGGGAGATGACATGGGGGATGGGTCGAACCAAATTGTGCCATCGAGGTTCTTATAAATAGGGCATCCCTTTGGAAGAATTATTATATTAGGAATTCCATGGGATATCAAAATGACCGCATATATTCCCCCTTCCCTTACCCCCCACCCTCCACTGTGCGTGGGGTTCGACCATCAGCACTCGGCCCATACTACATGTTCTCCCATGTGAGCACGTGCATATACTCTCCCCGATGCACATTTTTGTGGTTTTATTTTTCCTAACCATGCATTAGAAAAACGATGGGAGGACGGGCTTGGTCTGTGATCATATGATTATGATTGTGCTCATCATTGCCTCCACCGCGATCCTAGCCGTCTATCTAGGACATGTTATCAACCACCACCTCCCACGTGTTAACAGGCACAGGGAGCATTACTTGATTGCAAGAGCAATCAACGGCTCCCACGTGTGCACATGATGGCACATGCCTGCTTTCCTTAGTATATCCAGATGTGTATTTCCTGCCCCTCTCTCTCTTTCTCTCTCTCTCTCTCTCTCTCTCTCAGGAGAGAGAGAGAGAGAGAGGTTTCAAGTTTCAAACTCTGTTTTAAGCTTAACCTTTTATTGTGTCCTTCCCTATCGGTGTCAACTTGTTTGTTTCAAACTAACTGCGCTCATTGCGTTTTGTTAAAAAAGAATTTGCCGTTTGGAAGTTGGATCTTACGATTGGATTCTTGTTGCACACCAACACTTGCACGGTGAACCAACTTCCATCGCCACTCTTCCATCTTCTTTGCTGGGGACAAATGAAGCAAAGACTATTGCGCGTACCCAACTTCCATCGCCACCCCCCTATCACCACCGCCACCAACATTTTGTAAGTAAAAAAATAAAGATGTCTCTTCTTCCGAGGGCACTAGGGAAAAGGTCGACTGCCTTTGACTTACCTAACTACTCGAATGGTTTAATCATGCTATTAGTTAATAACTGTTGCGTGCCTTAGCCATGAATACAGGAAACGGTGCACACGGATCCATAGCAATGCATTAAGAAATTAAGAATCCCACTAGTTAAAGATTCTCGCACTTCAGTTCTGTGCGTTCATGCATGCTCATAATACCAACATAGCATATAACATGCTACGCTAAATTCATTTTGGGTAAGTGTAACACTCTAAAATTTTAACTTAAAAATACAAGATTTTTTTTTTATGCTATGACATTGTTTCAATCGGAAATGAAAATTATTTATCTTAGTTTTGGTTAACATTTCGAGCGGGTTACAATATGGGACTGAATCCAATTTTCGTATTGGACTTGAGTCGAGATCCAACCCATGAATCTAACTGAGTTATCTTGAATTTTAATAACAATCTTCTTAATCCAAAGAAAATATGCAATTTGAAAAACTAAATTTGGTTTGTTTACGGAGCTTGGGTGCATAGATTATCAATGGCATGAAATCTGTTTGCAGCTTGCAGCTTGTAAGGGACACTAAAGAGAAACATGTGCAGCTTTGGAAGGAACTGATTACGTAAGATTTAGGAATCCACCAAAAACTAAAGAGGACCGATTTACATGTTCTCGGTAAATCATTGAAACAAAAGCTGAAACAAAACTTGATGCGGAAGCATACCGAAATCCAGAAACACTCTGGTAGACCGTTGATAGCGTGATCTTCTAAAACCTGTATATGTGGCCCTTTTCCTTCTTTTAAACCTAATGAGAGAGAGACTGGATTCTCTTTTTGACTTATGGAGAGCCTTAAGAGAGGGTCATTATATAAGGTTTGGGAACCATAACCTAATGTGTTAAGGAGTCTGTCTTCAATTCAGCCCATTACAAAATTGTAGACAAGATAGGTTTCTCCACGTAGTGTACCATACTATATGAGATATCACAGAGCCCAACCGGATTAGATCACATAAATCAAGCCTGAACCTAGAACGGTTTTACGATGTATGGTTCGATGTATGTAGGCCCACACAATTTTCTAACAATCTCCCACTTGGGCTACATACGCAACCTTACAATCATACATTATAACCTTATGAGCTCAAAAATACTGTCTTATCCATTGATATCTCTATTAATCCGATCCATTGATCATGTCAATATAGAACCAAAGCGATCTTCATTACAAATAATATAATTGGACCCATCAATGATCACGTATATCGACATAACCAAATGACATGGAACAAGTATGGATGTGAAGCATAAAAATTACATGCAATGTGATCAAACATGCATATTTTCAATTGATCCTTCCTGAAAACTTTAGTGAGATCACAACATAATGAGTATAGAATGAAATTGAAATTTTAACTTTATACCAAAGTAACAAAAGGAACATTATTATACCATAGAACATCCAAATACAAACTCTCACTAAACCAACATATTATAAAATGATAAAACACCCATGCGAGCAGTATGCTTGTGAGAGACCTTGGGTGGCAAACCTTTAGTAAGTGGATCTGCAATCATGGAGTTTGTGCCAATATGTTCTATCGATATCTGACCATTCCACACTCTTTCTTTAATAATAAGGAACTTAATGTCAATATGCTTTGACTTCGAAGAACTCCTGTTGTTATTGAAATATAACACTGCTGAATTATTGTCATAAAATAACTATAGCGGTCTTTCAACATTATCTAAAATCTACAACCCTGTGACAAAATTACGTATCCATATCTCATGGTTGGATGCCTTATAACAAGCTACGACTTCTGCTGGCATGGTAGAAGAAGCAATGGATGTCTGCTTGGAACTCTTCCAGGAAATAGCTCTTCTGGTTAACAGAAAAATATAGTCTGACATGAATCTGTGACTATCTTGGCATACCGCAAAGTCAGAATCAGAATATTCGATGATCTTCAACTAATCTGACTTGTATGTGAGCATGTAACCTTTTATTCTCTGCAAATATCCATAACCCGTTTGGTTGCTTTCCAATGATCCATACCTAGGTTACTAAGATATTTGCCTAACATCTCAATGATGTATGCTAAATCCAGACGCGTATATACCTGAGCATACACATGACTCCCCATAACATATGCATAGGGGATCTGTTCCATATCCTTAATTTTAGACTGGTGTTTGGGGGCATTGAGCGAGACTAAACTTGTCTCCTTTAGCAACACGAGTATCCCCTGGTTTGCAATCCTTTATACTATATTTTTTCAAAATTCTTTCGATATAGCTCCTTTATGATAATCCAAGAATACCCCAAGAACAATTTTGATGCATCTAGATCCCTAATACAAAAAGAGGAATCCCCAAGGTCTTTCGTTTTAAATTTTTTGTCAAATTTTTTTTGGTTTCGTATAGTATACCTATATCATTATTGTCAAGCAATATGTTATCCACATACAAAACCAGAAAAATATATTTACTCTCACTAAACTTATGGTATATGCATTCATCAACCACATTCATCCCAAAACCAAATGAAAGGACAACTTGATAAAATTTATGATACCATTGACGGAAAGCTTGCTTAAGTCTATAGATGGATTTTTTTAGTTTGCAAACCATTTTCTTGGCATCGCCAGAGACAAAATATTCTGGTTGGATCATGCATATCTTCTCATTGATGTCCCCATTAAGGAATGTAGTCTTAACATCTATCTGATGTAGCTCTAAGTCATAATGAGCTACAAGTGCCATCATTATACTAAAAAAGTCTTTCTTAGAAACCAGAGAGAAAGCCTCTGCGTAGTCAATGCATTTTCTTTTCTTCAAGGAAACATTTAACATTTACCTCTTCAGATATGGTGCCCCCGAAGGATTCATGAATTGCACGTTTCATAATCGTGAGACTCATGTGATTAGATCGATCCCATCGCTCAGAGTTTTTTTTATCCTTAGTAGAACTCCTATCCATAAGAGCATCCATGCATCCGAGAATAATCATAGCATTCTCTTTCTAATTCTTGAAATTGAAACCGCTCAAAACAGGGATAAAATTAATGTTTATAGATATTATAGAAGTAGAGGTATTAATTGAATAAACAACAAACAAGCTCACGATTAACATACATTTTTCACATGCAATATCATAAAATAACATATTTAAACAATGGTAAACCCCATTATAAGATACCCATCACAACATTGACACTTAGTCTTCTGACAGAAGTGTCAACTTGTAAGTGGTACTCTCAATACAGTAATTAAAATATGGACAATCAGTCTTGTTAAACAACGAGCCTTTCTTTGGACCGACTCATTATTCACATAGAAAACTGAATAATTGTCCCATATTTATTATTGAAAGTATATATTTGGGCTCTGCCAAATAGTAATCGTCTTTTGGGCCGATCATTATTCGCATGAACCATAAACATATAAACATCATAATATTTTAAAATGAACTCACCTACGTAATAGAGTTTACTTTGGCAACATATTGTTTCAATTCAAAATATTGAACCCGAAAATAAAAATAATACCAATGTTCAAATATGTCAATAACTGCACATGAAAAATCAAGCAAGCATAATAATATACATTGACCGAAAAGTAACTGAATATCGACCCACCAAAGTGACCCATGATGTGCTTCAAAAATAGCCTTACATTTCTTAATTAATTAGTTAATTTTTTATAAGGCACAGTGCACGGGTTCGGCCAATCGGGCCTGGCCGGACCCACCTACGGGTCCCAAAGTTGATCTGACCTGAATCGGGTCAGATGTAACCCACTGCATTTGGGTGGGAAAGGTAAGTCACAAGGTCGGATCTGAATAGGCATGGCTCGTATATGACTCAGTTCAGTCCCCACACCCAAATGGGGACCGAACCAGGTCAGTTGTGCACCAATCCAAACAAAAATAGTCGATCCAGGCTCAGCTGAATGTTGAACTAGCCCTGAACCAATTAGCTAAAAGCTGAACCGACTCTAAGTTGGTTGGCTAACGACCGAACCGACCAATTCGGGTTAAAAATAAACTGCCCCCTGTGTAGGTAACTCAACCAACTCAGGCACTGCTAAACCGTCTCATGTCAAATATCTGAATCAGTCTGCACGACTGAATTGTCTGACAGTGCGCTGAACCGGCTTGTATAGTGATATTACACCGTACCATCTGGGTTGCCGGTTCGGTTGAAGGCCAAACCGGTCCCAAGTTATTCTGTAACACCTAAGGTCTTAACACACCCGAATGACTCACCTGATGGTAAATACGCCGCCAATAAAGTGAGGAACCAGATGTCGACCTCCGTCGGCCTTCACAAGACGCTGACAGTTCTGAACCACTCGGTGATAGTGGTTGGGGCAAAACGAATGCCTCACTGTTGTCACCGGATGGTGCCTTAGGTGAATAGAATGCCCCATTTGCTGACTGCCTTTATCTGGTCATCCACCAGTGGCTTGGGAAAATTGAAAGCCCAACCACCATCGTCGGGTGCCATCCGACGTTCGGTGTGAGTGATCAGTTGGGCGCCCTACCGACATTCCCACCCCAGTCGCCTGAGAAGATGGAAGGGACGAACGACCCTTCTTGTAACCGAAATCGAAATCGGGGGTTGGCTGGGCGATCAGAATGCCTGGACCACCACTGTCGGGCACCGATCGACATTCGGCCAGGGTGATCAGGCGGTGGCCCAGTCGGCACCCGCCTCAGTCTCTTGAAACATGGAAGGGCAAATCGACCCTTCCCTTGACCAAAACCAAAATAGGAAGGGGCCGATCGTCCCCTTCACTACTCGTATCTAGAGTGGGAGGGCCGAATCGACCCTCTCTCTGTTCAGGCATTGCCAAATGAGGCAAGGAGGACAAATCAGTCATCCTCTGCCAATGTCCAAACAGAAAACAAAGGAACCAATGGGGGTACGGGCCTCACGAAAATGACAAAAGGGTCAGGAGGACCGATCAGTCGTTGCAGTGATCGAGCATGACCAAATGGCACAAGAAAAGGGTCGATCGACAGTCTCTCGCCCAAGCCTTGATTTCGATCAAAAGATCGATGCCGAAAGAAAATAAAATATATAATAAAAATCGTATGTTTCAACAATTCAATGGGAACATGCGCTTTGATACTAATTGTAGGATTTAGGAATCTACTGAAAACTAAAAAGGACCAATTTACATGTTCTTGCTAAATCATTGAAACAAAACTTGATGTGAAAGCGTACCTGAATCTATAAGCACTCCCATAGATCATTGACGGTATGATCTTGCAGAACCTGTATACGTGGCCTTTTTCTTTTCTCTAAACCTAATGAAAGAGAGACTGAATTCTCTTTGTGACTTATGGGGAGCCTGCAGAGAGGGCCATTATATAAGGTTTGGAGACCATAACCTAATGTGTTTAACAGTCTGTCTACAATTCAGCCCATTACAGAATTGTAGACAGGGCAGGTCTCTTCACATAATATACCATACCATATGAGATATCACAGGGCCCAACCTAATTAGATCACATAAACCGGGCCTAAACCTAGAATAATTTTACGATGTGTGGTTCGGCGTATGTAGGCCCACACAATTTTCTAACATATTATTGATTATTGTAAGCATGAGAAGGTCTTTGTTATCCGCTTGGAGGAAGAGTTCCCACTCTTCTCCAATCCACTGATTGAGAGTGTGTACTTCATTTGCTTCTTAAAACAAAAGTTTCTATTGCAAACTTTTCAGGCAACATGCCCTTTTTGTTGAATGATGACAGTATACACTTCTCTTTTTCTCATGTTGTTGATTTTAGTAAAGTTTATCTTTGTTAGTCAATATCCTTTCAGTTGCTATTGGCATGGTTGAAACCTATAATGATGTATCCACAGCCTTTTTCTTACTTCCCTTTATTGAGCAGAAGCATGGAGTTTGGAATGCTATGAGATGCGATATCTCTGTTTGGTCTATCTAAGACAAGATGACAAATCTGTTCTTTCTGGAAGAGTATGAATGGGTTTTGTTTTGCTAAGAAACTATTGAATTTTGTGAGGATTGGTTATGCAGGAAGCCTTACCCACGAGGCAAAGCAAGTATTTCTTTCTGCATTGGTTCAGAAGATTTGTTCTGATGTGTTTTCTGAACTTCTGAAGAACTTGCTTGATTGCATGAAACCCATTTTCTGATTAGGTTTCTCGTTTAGTTTTTATCCAGGGTGAGCGGAATGGATGGATAAATCACACAAGAAATGCTTGATTCTTTGGCTTCAGATTGAGGATTGGGCTGAAATAATATTGCAGTTTGTAAGTGTAGATATCAACCTTTGTGAAATCCTTAAAATCATCAGATATTTCTGATTTCAATGTGCCTTTAATTAACAAGATGGTGATGACTAGTTTTTGCGGCTACAATTCTTTTGTGCAATTAGGTGAGAGATAATGGGTTTGAAGACAACGTGTTAACAGTTGAAGAAATACGATCAAGAATCGAAACAAGAGGCACAGGTGATTGTTTTGTCCTTATGATGAATATGGCATATCTTATAGAAAGAAAAAAAAATATCCATTATTTATTGAAGTTATTGTACACTTTGGCTGAAGGAAGAAGTTTAATTCTGTTCTCCAGTATGTTGGGTATACGATCACTGATTGTAGATGAGCAGGCTGTCATGGTTAGGGTGGTTGTCTGGCAAGGCCTGAACACACTTGATTTGGACCAGAAAGGACCTGTCCCATCCAGGAAAAACCCATGAAGAGCTTGGGATTAGGTCTTACTGCTCATTCATAGACCAAATGACAACCAGGTCAGCATCATATCCAATTGAGCTTCATCCCATCAAAATTTTTTTGCACCCAAGTTGGAGCTCAACTGTCTTATGGCTTAACATTCTAATAACATGGAATGAGATGAGATGACCATTTTCCTATGTGATTCAAATCCATAGGAATACAATTCCATGTTGTTTTGACTCTAATAGCAACACAACAAAAGAGAAGTGTTGTGAGCACTCTAGCAAACTTATGCTATACCAAGTGGGCTCTAGAGGCATTGTGATTGCAAATGAAGAGTGGCTTGCCCTAGTCTCCCTCTTCAACATGTATAAAAAGTTTACTACTATGAAGCATGGTTTTATGGATTTTTTTAGAGCTAAACAATCTATCTGGATACCTATGATCCAAACAATTTCCTATAGGGTGGGATTGTGAGGGCACCGGTTAGAGATTCTAAATCAGGTTTCACATTCTAAAGAATCTAGATTTATCCTATGGGTTGGGATTGTTGTCATAGCTTAAAACAGAATGCGGAAGCCAATTTACAAATAAACTGGTAGGAATATTCAAGGTATGAAACTTTATATTGTTGTTAAATTTTCTTATATTGCTGAATTTGAGATTTTTACTGCAAATGTCTGCTTTAAACTATCCTATAGATTAGCAAGTTCACTTGTGTTTCATTGTGATTAATGTGGTCTCTGTGAATTTCCTCATTACAAGTTTGACCAGGGAGAACCTTTGCTAACAAATTTCATCTTTTGCATGAATAAACAATGTTGAAAGATCCAGTATTTGTGTTTGCATTATGTTCCTCGTATCAGGTTGAGTTCTCATTTTTCCCTTGGCATCTGTTAGTGGATCGTTTGACTAATTGTTTTGGCAGTGTGGCGTTGCCTGGATTCTATGATGGTCTAGTAGTCATGTTTGTGTATTTTCTCTGTCTGACTCGAAAATGTTTTATTGTCATATATGAAGAGGTAAGGAATCAGTCTCATGAATTTCTTTGAGAATGGATTTAGGTGTCTAATAAAAATTCCCTTGAGAACCAAGTCTTTTGTGTTGCATGCCTAACTGACTGCGTATAACTTGCAGTTGAAGGATGCTCAGTTGGATATTGATGTGCTTGATGCTCACAAGTGTGAACTTGAGGTAACCTCTTTAACTACTTTTAAAGTTTTAGATAATGGTGTAGAAAGTGGAGTATATTCAGATCTACTACTAATCCATCTAGTAATGTTTTTGAGAAAGAATAATAATATTTTTACTGGCACAATAACTGCGCCAGTAAAATAATTGTGTTTTTTATTGGCAGAAGAAATCCGTCGGTAAAAAAAATGTTTTTTTTCACGCAATATTGCGCCAGTAAACATTTTTTTACTGGCACAATTTTGTGCCAGCAAAAAATCCTTCCATTTTTTAAATATCTTTAATGGCACAATATTGTGCCAGTAAAAGATATTTTAATTTTGCGAAATATCTTTACTGGAGCAGAACTGCGCCAATATTAATTTTTTTCTGAAACAAATTTGCGTTAGTGAAAACCACATTCATTGGTGAACATAAATTGCGCCAGTAAAAATTTTACCAACAGGCTTTTACTGGCGCAAGGATTGCGCTAGTAAAGATTTATTGGCGCAAAAGTTGGGCCAATAAAAATTGAAGTGCACCTAGTAAATTTTTGGCCAATAGATGGCTGAAATGCTAGAAAACAAAGAGTTCTGACCATTTCTAACAGCGACCGACTGGAAAATGGCTGGTTGTGGCGCCCCAAACCCCGACCTTGGAAAAACCTCAGATTTTCTATTTTTTTTAAATGGTTTTACTAAAAACAGCGGAAACAAAGGGTAAAGAGGGTAGCTAGGTAACAAGGCCGCAAGCCTGAGCGGGCCACAGGTAAGTAAAACATACATGATTATTAAACTAATTAAGGGTAAAATCACAAGTTTCAAAGGGGTATACAACCCAACAGTTTTAAGGTTACAAAATGAGACAGTACAACAAGTCTCCATAATAGGGAGGAACATCCCTACAAAAACCCCAAACCAACAGGAGCAAGATCTACAGTTAAGTGTGGGTCCCCAAGTCTCCATCGTGTGCCGTCGCATCAACATCGTGCCTATTCATCACCTGCATCCCCATAAAACGGGGTCAGTCCTCTTGCGAGGTGGTGAAGAAACAATAACAATATATGTATCTAATCTCCATAAGGAAAACATGAAGCAATAACACGAAACAACAGATATATGTATCTGTGTCAGGTAAGTGCATATGTGATAAGTGCTAACCAAGTAAAGCGGTAAAGGAACGTAACAAGAACTGAAACAACTGTTGAACAAGTAACTAAGAGCAGTAAAGGAACATAACAGGAACAAAAACAAGGGAGCAAGTAAAGTAACAACTACAATATGTCAGCTGTGATTGGTTAGTCTTTAAGTTCTTTTTATTACTCCTTCGGGTACGCGAAAGAACCTCATATTCTGTGAGACATGCACCCGGCGTATGTTATTCGATTTCTAATGTGGTAACCGGGGATGCTACAGACCGAGTAAACCTTATGCGAGCAACACGCAGCCGAGAGAAACTCTCGCATAGGTAAGGATTTCAATCCATACTATTGCAGTAGTGAGGTCCTAAAAAGGTAACCTCGACCTCCCTGACTCTGAGTGACTGGAGGTCAAAGGACGCTACAACTCCTGTCAAAACACGTGTCGTAGTAATGACAAGTCACTCAAGTTTGTACCATCCACCCTCTCTAAGGTGAACCGTCTCGTGAATGGGGTGAAATAGGTTTATCTTTCTTAGGCTCATTATTCAGTTACACCTCCTGACGAGTTATTTATGCCTTGTGGTCACCGCGGGGTACGCAAACGAGGACTTAGCCTGCCCATCCACGTGCTCAGCCTCACACGGCTAACAAGAGCACATCGCTCGTAAAAGCGATCATAACATCATATTATTCTTTTTCATCATTTGGGTATAGTCACAAGTGAGTTCACTTACGAACAAGGGCCATCGCCCATAAACTCCAACAGAGTCCAAAACACAACAGTACTACTCATACCCTATGGTGTTCAAGTTTTGTGTATCAATCTTTTCATTTCATGAATAAGGTGCACTTTGTGCACTCATCCATGCCTCAAGCACGAGTCTCACAATTTACCAGACAAGGTACGCACTAGTAGTACAAGAGTCAAGATGTGCTCCGTGCGAGGTGCAACTATGTGCCACATGATTTTAAGTCAATTGCACAACATAAAAAACAGAGGCATGAAACATCTGCATAATTGAGAAATATAATGCACTTACATGAAAATGTGCGTGTGAGTGTACAATTCATCAATTTCAAGAGATGCAAGAATTCAAGAATGTAAATATCATTTCAAGTACAACATACTGAAACAATCGTTGCAAGTTTCTCAATTACAATTCCAAACAGATCAGAACTTCAAAGGTCTTGATTTGGCTTTTCACGTAACATGAGACCACCCTTATAGAGAAGACTCACAAATTGGTACACTTATGTGTTGAGATTGAAATCTAAGATATTCCCATACGTATGGGAATTACATTCGCATTCTAAGGTGGATCGCCGCACTTGCAGAAGGAAATGATGCAAATATGTCACGAAGGACAACCATATGCATATACCATGCTAGGCTACTTAATTCAACACACTTACGTGTCAAGGATGGAATCTAGGATACTCCCAACTTATGGGAATAACATTAGCAATTCCATGGTTTGGATGTCGCACCTGCGGACCCGATACAAAGGCACGGAACACGTCCGCGACTTGTAACCAACGTAGGTATTATATACGTGGGGTTTGCAAGAGTGCTTGCCCGGTTTACACGTATTAAACAATTGGAACTGGAATCGAGGAAAAGTATGAGATTCACTACAGCTCATAGTCAATTTTTGGGCATCTGACTCGACGGTCATGAGGTAAAACACCTATGTGGCATAACGCACATTGGAGTGTAAAGGTTATCGCGGGAACACTTAGACAAGGCACGAGGGTGCCATGTGTCTGACTAGTTTCCCATAGGTAAACCCGCGTTGTTCAATCCTACACGTATATATATATATATATATATAAATTTATGAAATACATATACATACCCATATTTACCTACTTAAATATATGTATATACACATTACACGTGTATATGCATCTAAAAACATGTGTGAGCAAGATGACTATCCGCAACCGCGATCCACACCTTTCCTAAACCCTAATCGGTTTGCAAAATGGTGCGGGGCAAAGAAGGGGAAATTCGAGTCTGGTCATTGGAACCAGACCAAAGTTGTTGTCTGGCCACATTCAAGGGCCTCGTGTTGGATGAAATGGTCGCCAATGGTGACAACAGGCTAGTGGGACACCAAAATTGCAGGGGATCCGGGTGCAAATGGGCACCCGATGGGATATTGCGGTCATGCTGCAAAAAGGGGTTAGGAGATATGCAGGTTTGGTCCTCGAGAACAGACTGCTAGGACCATCAAGAGTCTTGGTCTGAACCCACGGTTCAGACCAGACACTTGGGTAAATCGGGTGAGCCCAAAATGGGCTACCAAGGTGACTAGCACCCGGTAGGCAATCATAGTGGCAAGGAAAAAAGAAAGGGGGTTAACATGGGTCTGGTCCTTTTGACAAGACCACTCAGGTCTGATGGTGATAAGGTCTGAACCCAACGGTTCAGACCGACCTCAAAGAGGTATGGAGAGGTTCCAAAAAAATAAAAACCTGGAACGACCCCACACTTGGGTGGCAGCCCTAGTGTCAAGGCAGAACCGTCTAGACTGGGACTCAAATTTGGACCCTTGGACCGTCCCAGCAAGGGTTTTGGTCTAAACCCAAGGTCCAGACTAGACTGCTTGTCCGGTGGCCAACCCGGGTGCCCTTGGCTCCAGGTGACCCGATGCGCCAACACAAAGACAAAAAAAAGTAAAAAAAAAATCAAAGGGCCCTGGGCCCCTTTCTCCGATGGGACCTGGCCACACCGTGACCCAGGTCAGAGTGGCAAGGGTAGATATGTCGGCCTCAGACCCCTTGAGACTGGGTCTGAGCACGGCTTCCCGAAGTCACCCGCAGGCCTTAGCGCCAAAAAAAAAACTAATCGTATCAGGGGAGGGGTTTGGGTCATTGGGTCTGGTCTCTTGGACCAGACCACTCGACCATCCAGTCTCAAGGGTCTGAGCTCATGGGCTCGGACCAACCTACCAAAAGGGGGGTCTGATAAAATGAAAGGGATAAAGAAAAAAAAATGGGTGGTCATGGCTGGACTGGGCTACACCTGCGTCCAGACGAGTGCCTCCGCCATATAGGGAATTCAAAGGATGGTCCCAACCACCTCATGACAGTGAGAGAGACTGAGAACACATCAGCTCACACGCACCTATGGAACCTTCGTGCGAAAATCCCCGAAATGCCAAGCAACTACACGTTTCCATGCATGCAATAGAGAAAAACGTAACCTTTAATATTTTTGAATGAGAATGACAAGATCAAGTTCAAGGTGCTTTCCAACTGAAATATCTTATGAAACGAGAAGGCATAAAGCATTATTAAACTTTGTATACAGATTTTCTTTGCAACAAAATATAATGAAACAAAACCTTCAAACTGAATGCAAAGTCGGTAGACTTGAGCCCCTTTTCTTCCAAGAAACAAAAGAGAGGTTGCTTTCACACCCAAAACATCCAATAAGGTAGCTAATCCGCCAAGAGTCACGCATCCATAGATGCATCCGACTTCATGACTTCATGTTCATCTTTCCGGAAAATCTCAAAAAGAAAAGTAAAGCGAGAAACGTGTATTGAACCTTCACCTTTAATGCTTGGAAGAGGGATGTCACGGTTGCAAGGGTCTTTCTCCAAAGATGGTTGAACCACACCCCACAGCTGGAGGGTGTGAGAGAAGAGAGAATGGGAGAGAGAATGAGAGAGTGAGAGAGAATGTCTCAAGGAAAAATCGCCCCTTTTGGAGCTCTTGATTTTTCCAAAGAGGGTCTTAAAGGTGGGTAGGTGTGAGATGGACAGTGGGGATTCACTCGACCTAGATGAGGGGCTGGGAGTGGGTCACGGTTTCCCACTGCCGCCCAGCTCCTCCAACTGTTGTCTTAGATTTGAAAAATCCTTTAAAACTTTGAAGGGTGCCATGGGGTTGCCGCCCCATGCACCCAATGAGGTGCCTCTAGCCTCATTATGGCCTCATATGAGGAAGTGTCATTGGGATTCTTTGAATCCCAATGCCCATGATGGTGCCTCCATGCACCCTCCAAGGAGTAGAAATCGACCACCCTAATTCCATCTCCTTTTTTTTTTTTACATTTTAGTTTTTTTTTTATTTGGGTAGGGCCAACCGTGGCCCTCCCTTGGATTTCATTTTTATCATTTTACAAGAGTGACATCTTCCTAGCTGGTTAACTTGACCAGCTAGTTTCATGGCCATGGTCATCCAAAGCCGTCCTAAGTGGATGACCATAGACTTGGTCGACCCTTGACCAACAAAGAAGAATCAATCATTTTTTTTTACAATTCTTTTTATTAAATGATATTTTTTTTAATTGATTTACATTATGTATATTATTTTTATTTTATATTTTAAATGTAATTAGCTTTTCAAAGCTTAACCAAGACGAAAATCTCTTCTACATACGAAATGGTACTCGTTTGGGCCCTCGCTCCATCATTAAGCGATCCTCCGTAAATCACATGCACTGACGGGGTTTTTCCTTCGTTTGGGCCTCAAATTTGGGGACAACCCAAATATACATATTATAAACTTGCCCTAAAACTTTCGGAGGTTAATTCAACACAGATTTCCCTCAATTGCTATTTACATTAAACTTACATGATTTTCAACTTGGTGCTCTAAAAAGGTACAAACATGAAAAGCTCCCAATTTAAACAAGAAATTTCTATTCACAACATTACTTCGCATACTATTACCTTAAAATCATTGTGGACCTTACATCCTCCCCTCCTTGAAAAGGATTTCATCTACGAAATCACCCAAATTAGGTTACAAAAAGATCTTGATATTTCTCTCTTATGCTCGCTTCTAGTTCCCATGTGCATTCTTCGATGCCATGGTGCTGCCAACGTACTTTAACTAGCGGAATAGTCTTGGTACGTAAAACTTGATCTCGTCTATCAACTATCTCAATAGACGGTTCCGTCAAAGTCAGATCTTTCTTCACTTCCACGTATTCGTAACGAATGATATGCGATGGGTTAGGAATGCACTTCCTTAGCATCGACACATGAAAAACATTGTGAATGTGGGCATACAGTTGAGGTAGCTCAACACGATATGCCACTTCACTGATCATCGCCAAAATCTCGAACGGTCCAATGTATCTAGGACTCAACTTCCCTTTCTTACCGAAACGGAACAAACTCTTGGTCGGTGAAACTCTGACAAAAACCATGTCACCAACTTCAAATGATAACCCATGTCGTCTCTTATCGGCATAACCTTTTTGTCTATCTTGCGCTGCCTTTAAACGTTCTCAGATTTTCTGCAATTGCTGAGTGTAGTGCTGAAGAACAATCAATGATTCTCTGGATTTGTCGCTGATATCGTCCTAATAAGACGGTGATCGGCAAGGTCTCTCATACAATGCTTTGTACGGGGCCATCCCGATACTAGCGTGATAACTGTTATTGTACGCAAATTCAACCAAACACAGGTGTGAATCCCATTCACCCTTCCAATCGAGCATACAGGCTCACAACATGTCTTCTAGCATCTGAATAGTCTGCTCGGATTGTCCATCCGTCTGAGGGTGAAAAGCCGTACTGAACTTCAACTTCGTACCCAAAGCAGACTGCAACTGACCCCACAGTCGCGATGTGAACCAGGAATCACGATCAGAAATAATCGATCTCGGTACACCATGCAATCGTACGATCTCTCTGACATACAGGCCAGCTAAACTCTCAAGGGATTGGCTAATCCTGATAGATAAGAAATGGGCAGACTTGGTGAGTCTGTCAACGACTACCCAAATCGCATCATGCTTATGTCTTGTCTGTGGTAAACCTACAACAAAATCCATTGTAACATCTTCCCACTTCCACTGAGGAATCTCAATCTTCTGCATGGAACCACCAGGACACTGATGCTCTATCTTGACCTGCTGACAAGTCAAGCATCTCACAACGTACACTGCTATCTCGCGCTTCATACCGTTTCACAAATACTTCCGTTGCAAATCCTTAAACATCTTTGTTCCACCTGGATGAATCGTATACCTCATCATGTGTGCTTCATCAAGAATCTCTTTCCTCAGCTCAGGGTTGCTCAGAACCCAAAGTCGATCTCTAATACGAATACCGCCATCATCAAACACACTAAAGAACATATCTTCTTGTCTTGCCAGGGCTAGAAACTTACCATACTGGTCATCAAGCTTCTGAGCCTCCATAATTCTAGGCAAAAACTCTGATTGAATGGTTAGATCAGACAGTCTGATCGATCCACCCCCAACAGAAAAAGGCTTCCAAACTACGAAATCTTCAATTAGTTTCTGGCTCCTCACGAGACTAGCCAGAACACCACTCGACTTGCGACTAAGCGCATCTACCACTACGTTTGCCTTACCAGGGTGGTAAGACAACATAAAGTCATAATCCTTAATAAACTCGAGCCAACATCGTTGTCTCATGTTCAACTCCTTCTGAGAGAACATATACTTGAGACTCTTGTGGTCTGAAAAGACCTCGAACGATTCTCCATATAAATAATGTCGCTAAGATTTCAAAGCAAACACAACTGCTGCTAGTTCCAAATCGTGTGTCGGATAATTCCTCTCGTGAATCTTCAACTGTCTGGAAGCATAGCAATCACCCTGTCGTGCTGCATTAGCACGCAACCCAATCCTGTACCAGAGGCATCCATGTACACCATAAAACCACCTCTGCCTTAAGGTAAAGCTAACACCGACGAGGTTGTCAACTTTGACTTCAAGATCTAGAAGTTGTCTTCACAAGCGTTATCCCACTCAAACTTGATGCCTTTACGCAAAAGCTTTGTCAGCGGTAAGGCAATCCTCGAAAAATCTTGGATAAACCGTTGGTAATATCCTGCTAACCCAAGGAAACTACGAATCTCATAAACATTCTGAGGTTGCTTCCAGCCTAACACTGCTTCAACCTTCGTTGGATCAACTGACACTCCGTCCTTGGATATCACGTGACCAAGAAACATAACTTGCTCAAGCCAAAACTCACACTTGGAGAACTTGGCAAACAAACGATGCTCATGAAGTATACCCAAAACAATACACAAGTGTTCTTGATGCTGCTGAGGACTTTCTGAGTAGATCAAGATGTCGTCAATAAACACGATCACGAACGTGTCCACGAATGGACGAAAAATTCGATTCATCAAATCCATGAATGCATGCTGGTGCATTTGTGAGGCCAAAAGGCATCACCACGAACTCGTACAAGCCATACCTTGTTCGAAAAGCTGCCTTCGCAATGTCTTCCTCTCTAATACAAAGCTGATGATAACCCGACCTGAGGTCAATCTTCGAGAAAATTCTCGCTCTTTGCAACTAATCGAAAAGGTCTTCGATTCTGGGTAACAGGTATTTGTTTTTAATTGTCGCTTGGTTGAGCATCCGGTAGTCAATGCACAACCTCAAAGATCCGTCCTTCTTCTTCATAAACAACACTGGTGCTCCCCACGGAGAAGCACTGGGTCAAATGAAACCTTGTTCTAAAAGTTCTTCCAACTGCCGCTTCAATTCTTTCAGCTCTATCAGAGCCATACAATAAGGTGCCTTAGAAATAGGAGTAGTTCCAGGAAACAACTCGATGCAAAATTCGATCTCTCGCTTCGGAGGTAAACCAGGCAATTCCTCTGTAAACACATCGGAAAACTCCCGAACCACATCTAAGTCTTTGATCGGAACCATCTCAGGTTTGACTGGGGTAATACTGACCAGAAATGCAGTACTCCCGTTCCACAAATACTTCTGAGCCTTGAAGGAAGAAATCAAACGGCTATCTCGCAGAGGTCGAGGAAGCTGGATCTCCAAGACAGGGCAATCAGGCTGAAGAAGAACAACCTTGCCTTCTCGACAGAAAACTTGAGCATGATACTCAAATAACCAATCCATGCCTAGAATGACATCAAACTCAGTCATGTCTAGTAGGATCACATCAGCTGGCAAGTTCTGCCCTGCCATCGATACCTCGATGCTCGAAATGTAGGAATCACAAAAATACTGATCACCTATCAGAGTACGAACCTCCAACAGGTAATTCAAGGACTCTACAATCAAAGGCAAAGTCCTAGCAAATCTAATGGCTATAAAAGAATGCGAAGCACCACAATCAAATAACGCAAAAGCTGCATGTCCTGCAACTGGAATATTACCTTAGACCAACTCGCCTTTGGTCACTTACTCCATTGTTGTCGCGTAGGCACGTCCTACAATGGCCTTCTGGTTTCCTTGCTTCTGCTGATGCTGTTGCTACGGCTGATATGACTGAGGTTGTCTCTGCTGCGTTGGCTGAGATGTCCCTGGTGTATTTCTCTTATGTTCGTCTAATTGCTTCTTCCGACAATCCTTGATATAGTGGTCCATCTTGCCACAATAGAGACATTTGCCTGTATCATGAGGGCAAGGTCGACCTGGATGATCGACAAAACACTTTGGACAACCCATTGTTGTGATTTGCTTCTAAGGCTATTGATACTGGGGTCATCGATTCTGATATTGTTGTTGCTGGTTGTTGTTGTTTATGTTCTTCTTTGAAGGTGGATGAAACTTCTTTCTACCTTGATGTTTCTAGAATTGACGCTTCTTAGGCCAACTCTTTTGCTGTTGCTGACCTTTGAATACTGGTGTCCTTTGGGACTCTGACCAATCTTGTTCTAGAAGTGAGACTGTCTCAAGAGCCTCATCAACAGTCGTAGGTGCACGCGTATACACCTTAGTAGGCAAAACTGGCTTCAAACCTCGAGCAAACTTCAGTGCTCGATCCTTCTCGATCGCATACAAGTTGGGGCAGTAGCTCTCAAGACTGCGGAAATGAGTGACGTACTCCGCCAACATAGAACTTCCTTGCTGCAAGTCAAGGAATTCCTGCATCTTCTTGCTCCTCTCGTGAGCAAGAAAATATGCAGCAAAGAAAGTCTCCATAAATTGTTCCCACGCGATTGGCTGATTATCAAACTTGATCTCCTAGGTGGTAGCCCACCACCTCTCAACATCTTTTCAGAGATGGTATGTCCCAAAATCAACCTTTCGATCATCATTTACTTGCAAGACACGAAAGATCCACTCTATCTCTCGCACCCAGTCTTCTACTACTTCTGGTGTCGATTTCCTGTCAAACGAATGAGGATTCATACTCATAAACTGCTTGTATGGAACTACGGTAGTAGGAACTTGGGAAGGTTCTCCCTGTCCTTGGGCGGTCTGCTGGATGTGATCGCCCATGTTCCTCATCGTTTCTGCCTGACGGCCAACCACCTCCGTGAGGTTGTTGAGCGTCTCTATGAGGTCGTCACAACGCGCACACCACACCATCTAAATATGCGAAAATCATACATAAGCAATGAGACAAATACTTGAATATAGAAAATTCATTGCATTAATAAGAAAGTTGCATGCATTACATGACAAAAATACCCTTCATCCAGATAGGGTTATCCAAAACACTACTAATAACTTAAGCAAGACCTCAAAAATGAAACACTGACTTAGTGTCTCTAACAATATAACATGACATCATCATGGCTTGCTAGTATAAAAGTCTCGGTAGTCCTTCTGACTTCCACAACGTCGCGGCCTGATACGAGGAGGAGAAGCAAGAGTTCTCAACGGCGTATCAAATATCTCTTGGACTTCCATCAGTACTAGTGGCACAGGAGGATCCAGCACGTACTCTGATGAAACCGCGTAAGGATAAGATTCCGGAGAGTACTTGGGAGAGTCTGGCGCTCCACGCCTGTCTCCTTCCTGACTGTCCACTTCGACGATTATGGGTCTGGTGACCGAGGTTACATCGTCAATGTCGTCAGCATTGTTCTTCCAGAGTTCATCTCGCAGCTTCGTCTGACACTCTTTTTCGATATGCCCCTGAAGACTACAGTAGGGGCAATCGTTCAACTCACAGAGACAAATTTGTCCCGCGTGATCCACAAGACATTTGGCACACGGAGGTGCCTGTTGTGCCAACATGTGTACACCACGAGCTAGGTGTTGCACATCTCTACTAAAAGACTCCCTGCCTCAGACTAAGTCTTGAAGAGCGTCCAAAATCTTCTCGTAGCTTGATTTCGTCGTCATCTAACCCACACACATAGAATCAAGCATACAATTCTAACTAAGAAGTAAGGAACATACAAATAAATAAAGTTTCAATGTACTTACAGTGTGATGGACGATGCACGATGAAGCCTTGGACCATGCTTAACCTCTGCTCTGATACCAACCACTGTGGTGCCCCAAACCCCGACCTTGGAAAAACCTCAGATTTTCTAATTATTTTTTTTTGAAATGGTTTTACTGAAAACAATGGAAACAAAGGGTAAAGAGGGTAGCTAGGTAACAAGGCTGCAAGCCTGAGCGGGCCGCAGGTAAGTAAAACATACATGACTATTAAACTAATTAAGGGTATGATCACAAGTTTTAAAGGGGTATACAACCCAACAGTTTTAAGGTTACAAAATGTGACACTATAACAAGTCTCCATAATAGGGAGGAACATCCCTACAAAAACCCAAAACCAACAGGAGCAAGATCTGCAGTTAAGTGTGGGTCTCCAAGTCTCCATCGTGTGCCGTCGCATCAACACCGTGCCTATTTATCACATGCATCCCCATAAAACGGTGTCAGTCCTCTTGCGAGTTGGTGAACAAACAATAACAATATATGTATCTCATCTCTATAAGGAAAACATGAAGCAATAACATGAAACAACAAATATATGTGTCTGTGTTAGGTAAGTGCATATGTGATAAGTGCTAACCAAGTAAAGCAGTAAAGGAACGTAAGAAGAACTGAAACAACTGTTGAACAAGTAACTAACAGCAGTAAAGGAACGTAACAGAAACGGAAACAAGGGAGCAAGTAAAGTTACAACTACAGTATGTCAGTTATGATTGGTTAGTCTTTAAGTTCTTCTTATTACTCCTTTGGGTACGCGAATGAACCTCGCATTCTGTGAGACATGCACCCGACGTCTGTTATTCAATTTCTAATGTGGTAACCGGGGATGCTACAGACCGAGTAAACCTTATGCGAGCAGCACACAGCTGAGAGAAACTCTCGCATAGGTAAGGATTGCAATCCATACTACTGCAGTAGTGAGGTCCTAAAAAGGTAACCTCGACCTCCCTGACTCTGAGTGACTGGAGGTCAAAGGACACTACAACTCCTGTCAAAACATGTGTCATAGTAACGACAAGTCACTCAGGGTTGTACCATCCACCCTCTCTAAGGTGAACCATCTCGTGAATGGGGCGAAGCAGGTTTATCTTTCTTAGGCTCATTATTCAGTCACACCTCCTGACGAGGAATTCATGCCTCGTGGTCCCTGCGGGGTAGGCAAACGAGGACTTAGCCTACCCATCCACGTGCTCAGCCTCACACGGCTAACAAGAGCATATCGCTCATGAAAGCGATCATAACACCACATTATTCTCTTTCATCATTTGGGTATAGTCACAAGTGAGTTCGCTTACGAACAAAGGCCATCACCCAGAGACTCCAACAAATTCCAAAACACAACAGTACTACTCATACCCTATGGTGTTCAAGTTTCGTGTGCCAATCTGTTCATTTCATGAATGAGGTGCACTTTTTGCACTTATCCATGCCTCAAGCACGAGTCTCACAATGTACCAGACAAGGTACGCACTAAGCAGTACAAGAGTCAAGATGTGCTCCGTGCGAGGTGCAATTATGTACCACATGATTCTAAGTCAATTGCACAACATAAAGAACAGATGCATGAAACATCTGCATAACTGAGAAATATAATGCACTTACATGAAAATGTGCGTGTGAGTGTACAATTCATCAATTTCAAGAGATATGCAAGAATTCAAGAATATAAATATCATTTCAAGTACAACATACTGAAACAATTGTTGCAAGTTTCTCAATTACAATTCCAAACACATCAGAACTTCAAAGGTCTTGATTTGGCGTTTCACGTAACATGAGACCACCCTTATAGAGAAGACTCACGATTTGGTACACTTATGTGTTGAGATTGAGATCTAAGATATTCTCATACGTATGAGAATTACATTCACATTCCAAGGTGGATCATCGCACTTGTAGAAGGAAATGATGCAAATATGTCACGAAGGACAACCGTATGCTTATACCTTGCTAGGCTACTTAATTCAACACAACGTGTCAAGGATGGAATCTAGGATACTCCCAACTTATGGGAATAACATTAGCATTTCCACGGTTTGGGTGTCGCGCCTGCAGACCCGATACAAAGACACGAAACATGTCCACGACTTGTAACCAACGTAGGTATTATAGACGTGGGGTTTGCAATAGTGCTCGCCCAATTTACAGGTATTAAACAGTTGGAACTGGAATCAAGGAAAAGTATGAGATTCACTACAACTCATAGTCAATTTTTGGGCATCCAACTCGACGGTCACAAGGTAAAACACATATGTGGCATAACGCACATTGGAGTGTAAAGGTTATTGCGGGAACACTTAGGCAAGGCACGAGGGCGCCATGTGTCCGACTAGTTTCCCATAGGTAAACCCGCATTGTTCAATCCTACACGTATATATATATATATATATATATATATATATATATATATATATATATATATATATATATATATATATATATTGTATATGCATCTAAAAACATGTGTGTGCAAGCTGACTATCCGCAACCGCGATCCACACCTTTCCTAAACCCCAACCGGTTTGCAAAATGGTGCAGGGCAAAGAAGTGGAAATTCGGGTCTGGTCATTGGAACCAGACCAAAGCTGTTGTCCGACCACATTCAAGGGCCTCGTGTTGGATGAAATGGTCGCCAATGGTGACAGCAGGCTAGTGGGACACCAAAATTGCAAGGGATTCGGGTGCAAATGGGCACCCGATGGGTTATTGCGGTCATGCTGCAAAAAGGGGTTAAGAGATATGCAGGTCTTGTCCTCCGGACCAGACTGCTAGGACCATCAAGAGTCTTGGTCTGAACCCACGGTTCAGACCAGACTCTTGGGTAAATCGGGTGAGCCCAAAATGGGCTACCAAGGTGACTAGCACCCGGTAGGCAATCATGGTGCCAAGGGAAAAAGGAAGGGGGTTATCGTGGGTCTGGTCTTTTAGACCAGACCACTCAGGTCTGATGGTGATAAGGTCTGAACCCACGGTTCAGACCGACCTCAAAGAGGTATGGAGAGGTTCCAAAAAAAAAAATCTGGAACGGCCCCACACTTGGGTGGCAACCTTGGTGTCAAGGCAGAACCGTCCAGACTGGGACTCGAGTCTGGACCCTTGGACCGGATCAAAAGGTCCCAGCAAGGGTTCTTGTCTGAACCCAAAGTCCAGACCAGACTGTGAGTCCGGTGGCCAACCCGAGTGCCCTTGTCTCCAGGTGACCCGATGCGCCAACACAAAGACAAAAAAAAACTCAAAGGGCCATGGGCCCCTTTCTCTGTGGGACCTAGCCACATCGTGACCTAGGTTAGGGTGGCAAGGGTAGATATGCCGGCCCCAGACGCCTTGAGACTGGGTCTGAGCACGGCTTCCCGAAGTCACCCGCAGGCCTTAGCGCCAAAAAAAAAACTAATCGTATCAGGGGAGGGGTTTGGGTCATTGGGTCTGGTCTGTTGGACCAGACCACTTGACCATCCAGTCTCAAGGGTCTGAGCTCATGGGCTCGGACCAACCTACCAAAAGGGGGGTCTGATAAAATGAAACGGATAAAGAAAAAAAAAACGGGTGGCCATGGCTGGACTGGGCTACACCCGCGTCCAGACCAGTGCCTCCACCATCAAGGGAATTCAAAGGATGGTCCCAGCCACCTCATGACAGTGAGAGGGACTGAGGACACATCAGCTCACACGCACCTATGGAACCTCTGTGCGAAAATCCCTGAAATGCCAAGCAACTACACGTTTCCATGAATGCAATAGAGAATAACGTAACCTCTAATATTTTTGAATGAGAATGACAAGAGCAAGCTCAAGGTGCCTTCCAACCAAAATATCTTATGAAACGAGAAGGCATAAAGCATTATTAAACTTTGTATACAGATTTTCTTTGCAACAAAATATAATGAAACAAAACCTTCAAACCGAATGCAAAGACAGTAGACTTGAGCCCCTTTTCTTCCATGAAATGAAAGAGAGGTTGCTTTCACACCCAAAACATCCAATAGGGTAGCTAATCCGCCAAGAGTCACACGTCCATAGATGCATCCGACTTCATGGCTTCATGTTCATTTTTCCGGAAAATCTCAAAAAGAAAAGTAAAGCGAGAAACGTGTATTGAACCTTCACCTTCAATGCTTGGAAGAGGGATGTCACGGTTGCAAGGGTCTTTCTCCAAAGATGGCTGAACCACACCCCACGGCTGCATGGTGTGAGAGAAGAGAGAATGAGAGAGAATGTCTCAAGGAAAAATTGCCCCTTTTGGAGCTCTTGATTTTTTCAAAGAGGGTCTTAAAGGTGGGTAGGTGTGAGATGGACGGAGGGGATTCACTCCACCTAGATGAGGGGCTGGGAGTGGGTTACGGTTTCCTACTGCCGCCCAGCTCCTCCAACCGTTGTCTTAGATTTGAAAAACCCTTTAAAACTTTCAAGGGTGCCATGGGGTTGCCGCCCCATGCACCCAATGAGGTGCCTCTAGCCTCATTATGGACTCATATGGGGAAGTGTCATTGGGATTCTTTGAATCCCAATGCCCATGATGGTGCCTCCATGCACCCTCCAAGGAGTAGAAATCGACCACCCTAATTCCATCTCCTTTTTTTTTTATATTTTAGTTAGTTTTTATTTTATTTTATTTGGGTAGGGCCAACCGTGGCCCTCGCTTGGATTTCGTTTTTATCATTTTACAAGAGTGCCATCCTCCCAGTTGGTCAACTTGACCAGCTGGTCTCATGGCCATGGTCGTCCAAAGCCGTCCTAAGTGGACGACCATAGACTTGGTCGACCCTTGACCAACAAAGAAGAATCAAATTTTTTTTTTTTTACAATTTTTTTCATTAAATGATTTTTTTTTAATTGTTTTACATTATGTATATTATTTTTATTTTATATTTTTAATGTAATTAGCTTTTAAAAGCTTATCCAAGAGGAAAATCTCCTCTACATACGAAATGGTTCTCGTTTGGGCCCTCGCTCCATCATTAAGTGATCCTCAATAAATCACATGCACTGACGGGGTTTTTCCTTCATTTGGGCCTCAAATTTGGGGACAACCCAAATATGCGTATTATAAACTTGCCCTAAAAATTTCGGAGGTTAATTCAGCACTGATTTCCCTCAATTGCTATTTACATTAAACTTACGTGATTTTCAACTTCGTGCTCTACAAAGGTTTAAACATGAAAAGCTCGCAATTTAAACAAGAAATTTCTATTCACAATATTACTTCACATACTATTACCTTAAAATCATCATGGACCTTATATCCTCCCCTCATTGAAAAGGATTTCGTCTGCGAAATCACCCAAATTAGGTTTAAAAAAGAACTAGATATTTCTCTTTCATGCTCGCTTCTGGTTCTCATGTGCATTCTTCGATGCCATGGTACTGCCAACGTACTTTAACTAGAAGAATAGTCTTGGTACGTAAAACTTGATCTCGTCGATCAACAATCTCAATAGGCGGTTCCGTCAAAGTCAAATCTTCCTGCACTTGCACAACTGTGCGCCACACGCCTGTGCTCCAGCATAGTTCCTTCACTGTTGAGCAGGCGGTGAACCTCCTTTGGCTACAGTAATCAGAACCGCATGTATGCTGCCCTGCGTGATAGACTTGGATTGAACAGGTTGCGTGTAGCCAAGGCCAATTGTGGCATATCCTTTTGATCTCCATTATAAGAAGCTCTTGTGTCTTGTGATTTAAGCTTGTAAGCTAGCCTAAGGCTAGACGAAACCCCTCTTAAGAGTTGCAATAGTGTAGTGAAAATAGTGAAGTACTCACAAGCACACACTACACAAGTGACGCCTCAAACTAGAGCAAAAAAAAAAAGAAAAAGAACTAAGACAAATAGCTTTAGAAGACCAAACTTTCATGCAAAAGAGATTTGGAGACGTCAAGTAGGGTCATTCGCCTTCAAAAATAAATCCTAAAACTAAGGTCCCACCACCCACCATCTTTATGGGTGATCAGGTGCTGCACCACACTTTAAGTGTGCAATCATATTGTACCTGGTCTCAGTTCTCCAACAGCAGATGGTGGGTGATCAGGTGCAGCAGCAAACAAAAACTTTGCAATCACATTAAACCTGATCTGACCTCCCACGAATGACAAAATCTGACCGGTTTGCAACCACAATCCACACCTTTCCTAAACCCTAACGGGTTTGCAAAATGGTGCGGGGCAAACAAGGGGAAATTCGGGTCTGGTCATTGGAACCAGACCAAAGCTGTTGTCTGACCACATTCAAGGGCCTCGTGTTGGATGAAATGGTCGCCAATGATGACAACAGCCTAGTGGGACACCAAAATTGCAGGGGATCCGGGTGCAAATGGGCACCCGATGGGTTATTGCGGTCATGCTACAAAAAGGGGTTAAGAGATATGCAGGTCTTGTCCTCCGGACCAGACTGCTAGGACCATCAAGAGTCTTGGTCTGAACCCATGGTTCAGACCAGACTCTTGGGTAAATCGGGTGAGCCTAAAATGGGCTACCAAGGTGACTAGCACCCGGTAGGCAATCATGGTGCCAAGGGAAAAAGGAAGGGGGTTAACATGGGTCTGGTCCTTTGGACCAGACCACTTAGGTCTGATGGTGATAAGGTCTGAACCCACGGTTCAGACCGACTTCAAAGAGGTATGGAGAGGTTCCAAAAAATTAAAAATCTGGAACGGCCCCACACTTGGGTGGCAACCTTGGTGTCAAGGCAGAACCGTCCAGACTGGGACTCGAGTCTGGACCCTTGGACCAGACCAAAAGGTCCCAGCAAGGGTTCTGATCTGAACCCAAAGTCCAGACCAGACTGCCAGTCCGGTGGCCAACCCGAGTGCCCTTGGCTCCAGGTGACCCGATGCGCCAACATAAAGACAAAAAAAACAAAAAAAAAAAACTCAAAGGGCCATGGACCCCTTTTCCTGTGAGACCTGGCCACATCGTGACCCAGGTCAGGGTGGCAAGGGTAGATATGCCGGCCCCAGACCCCTTGAGACTGGGTCTGAGCACGGCTTCCCGAAGTCACCCGTAGGCCTTAGCGCCAAAAAAAAAAAACTAATCGTATCAGGGGAGGGGTTTGGGTCATTGGGTCTGGTCTCTTGGACCAGACCACTTGACCATCCAGTCTCAAGGGTCTGAGCTCATGGGCTCAGACCAACCTACCAAAAAAGGGGTCTCATAAAATGAAACGGATAGAGAAAAAAAAACGGGTGGCCATGGCTGGACTGGTCTACACCCGCGTTCAGACCAGTGCCTCTGCCATCAAGGGAATTCAAAGGATGGTCCCAGCCACCTCATGACAGTGAGAGGGACTAAGGACACATCAGCTCACACGCATCTATGGAACCTTTGTGCGAAAATCCCTGAAATGCCAAGCAACTACACGTTTCCATGCATGCAATAGAGAAAAACGTAACCTCTAATATTTTTGAATGAGAATGACAAGAGCAAGCTCAAAGTGCCTTCCAACCAAAATATCTTATGAAACGAGAAGGCATAAAGCATTATTAAACTTTGTATACAGATTTTCTTTGCAACAAAATATAATTTAACAAAACCTTCAAACTGAATGCAAAGACAGTAGACTTGAGCCCCTTTTCTTCCATGAAACGAAAGAGAGGTTGCTTTCACACCCAAATCATCCAATAGGGTAGCTAATCCGCCAAGAGTCACACATCCATAGATGCATCCGACTTCATGGCTTCATGTTCATCTTTCCGGAAAATCTCAAAAAGAAAAGTAAAGCGAGAAACGTGTATTGAACCTTCACCTTCAATGCTTGGAAGAGGGATGTCACGGTTGCAAGGGTCTTTCTCCAAAGATGGCTGAACCACACTCCACGGCTGGAGGGTGTGAAAGAAGAGAGAATGGGAGAGAGAATGAGAGAGTGAGAGAGAATGTCTCAAGGAAAAATCGGCCCTTTTGGAGCTCTTGATTTTTCCAAAGAGGGTCTTAAAGGTGGGTAGGTGTGAGATGGACGGTGGGGATTCACTCCACCTAGATGAGGGGCTGGGAGTGGATCACGGTTTCCCACTGCCGCCCAGCTCCTCCAACCGTTGTCTTAGATTTGAAAAACCCTTTAAAACTTTCAAGGGTGCCATGGGGTTGCCGCCCCATGCACGCAATGAGGT
Source organism: Nuphar pumila (assembly GCF_984573655.1). Lineage (NCBI taxonomy): Eukaryota > Viridiplantae > Streptophyta > Magnoliopsida > Nymphaeales > Nymphaeaceae > Nuphar > Nuphar pumila. Next base: position 24,134,340 of record NC_143250.1, on the reverse strand, counting down.
GCCTCTAGCCTCATTATGGCCTCATATGGGGAAGTGTCATTGGGATTCTTTGAATCCCAATGCCCATGATGGTGCCTCCATGCACCCTCCAAGGAGTAGAAATCGACCACCCTAATTCCATCTCCTTTTTTTTTACATTTTAGTTAGTTTTTATTTTATTTTATTTGGGTAGGGCCAACCATGGCCCTCCCTTGTATTTCATTTTTATCATTTTACAAGAGTGCCATCCTCCCAGTTGGTCAACTTGACCAGCTGGTCTCATGGCCATGGTCGTCCAAAGTCGTCCTAAGTGGACGACCATAGACTTGGTCGACCCTTGACCAACAAAGAAGAATCAATCTTCTTTTTTTTACAATTCTTTTTATTAAATGATTTTTTTTAATTGTTTTACATTATGTATATTATTTTTATTTTATATTTTTAATGTAATTAGCTTTTCAAAGCTTAACCAAGAGGAAAATCTCCTCTATATACGAAATGGTTCTTGTTTGGGCCCTCGCTCCATCATTAAGCGATCCTCCGTAAATCACATGTACTGACGGGGGTTTTCCTTCGTTTGGGCCTCAAATTTGGGGACAACCCAAATATACGTATTATAAACTTGCCCTAAAAATTTCGGAGGTTAATTCAACACAAATTTCCCTCAATTGCTATTTACATTAAACTTACGTGATTTTCAACTTGGTGCTCTAAAAAGGTACAAACATGAAAAGCTCCCAATTTAAACAAGAAATTTCTATTCACAACATTACTTCACATACTATTACCTTAAAATCATCGTGGACCTTACATCCTCCCCTCCTTGAAAAGGATTTCGTCTGCGAAATCACCCAAATTAGGTTTAAAAAAAAAACTGGATATTTCTCTTTCATGCTCGCTTCTGGTTCTCATGTGCATTCATCGATGCCATGGTACTGCCAACGTACTTTAACTAGCGAAATAGTCTTGGTACGTAAAACTTGATCTCGTTGATCAACTATCACAATAGGCGGTTCCGTCAAAGTCAATTCTTCTTGCACTTCCACAACTGTGTGCCTCACGCCTGTGCTCTAGCAGAGTTCCTTCACTGCTGAGCAGGCGGTGAACCTCTCCTGGCTACAGTAATCAGAACCGCATGTATGCTGCCCAGCATGATAGACTTGGATTGAACAGGTTGTGTGTAGCCAAGGCCAATTGTGGCATATCCTTTTGAGCTCCATTACAAGAAGCTCTTGTATCTTGTGATTTAAGCTTGTAAGCTAGCCTAAGGCTAGACGAAACCCCTCTTAAGAGTTGCAATAGTGTAGTGAAAATAGTGAAGTACTCACAAGCACACACTACACAAGTGATGCCTCAAACTAGAGCGAAAAAAAAAAAAAGCTAAGACAAATAGCTTTAGAAGACCAAACTTTCACGCAAAAGAGATTTGGAGACGTCAAGGTCATTCGCCTTCAAAAATAAATCCTAAAACTAAGGTCCCACCACCCACCATCTTTGTGGGTGATCAGGTGCTGCACCACACTTTAAGTGTGCAATCATATTGTACCTGGTCTCAGTTCTCCAACAGCAGATGGTGGGTGATCAGGTGCAGCAGCAAACAAAAACTTTGCAATCACATTAAACCTGATCTGCCCTCCCACGAATGACAAAATCTGACTCATATAGCTCGTTCGTTCTGAACCTCGATCATATAGGATCTGATTCCAGGTCTGCATCGGGATCAGATTGAACCCGACGGGTAGGTCCAAACAATAATACTAATGGGTTAGTTAATCTGTACCGTGCAGGCTCAAAATGAGCAAGTCAAAGAGGGAATAGGAGGGTGGAACGTTGAAAGACGAACAAAATAATATGGTGCATGGCCTTGGCTTCCAGCCCACATAAATATTTTGTCTACCACAGGGGCGCAAAATTTCAAACCTGGAAAAGAAAAGGGATCATCAGAATCCCCAGATCACTTTATGATCGTGGGTCAGGTAGGGCGTCTCCGATATTATTAAAGCACTTCCTCTGATCGATCGTTCAAATTAAGAAGCAACAAAATTGATCATGAACTTGATCGGTCTAACGCAGCCGTCATTGACTACAATGGTCTTAAAGTTATGGACCTTCAACTTTTCGGATCTAAAAATCCATGTTCAAAATAGTGTGTCTCTTACTTGATTGGTCAATAGAAGGAATGGATAAAGCAAGGGAAACCGAGTAAGAGTTTCACACGTTAGGCCAATGTAAGAACCGGCTAATGGAAACTGATCCTCCTCTTTTTGGGCCTAAAATTGAGAACAAAAATAAAATTTCTCTTTTTGACCATATGTAGTAACAACGTAGAGACATGAAATTAATAATAAAGATAAGGACACGAAGAAGCTGAAAACTAAAAATGCACACTTTTTATTCCAAAATAATATCATCCTTAGATGAGCAGTGCAAGCATTTCAACTTTATTCATCATATTAAAATTGAAAGTAATCTTTATGACTCAGATTAACAATGAGTAAAACGTGAAATCATTTCAACTTTATTCATCATATTAAAATTGAAAGTACTCTTTATGACTCAGATTAACAATGAGTAAAACGTGCAAGCACTCTAAACTTTGGAGTTTTTTCCTTTTTTTTTCATTTATGTCCAACTTTCTTTTGCTTTGAGCATTGTGTTGAAAGGCACGGAAATAGCAGTAGGTTATTCTACACAATGTATATATTTAAATTCTTCTCCTATGATTTTGACTAAATAGGTGCCTTTGCGTAACACATTAAATAATGAACTAGGCTGCTCTAAGCTTTAACAGCTAGATTACGTCTTCTAAGGAAAGGGAATAGAAGTAAAACAAGACAACCAAATTGCTGGAAGAGATGTGTCAAAATACAGGAACAAATAATTAAGAAACTTCGAGTGATAGTCAGCCTAGGGAGAAGGTGCTGTTCCCTTTGTCCACGTTCGACTCCCACCAGGTGTGCGGCTGCCTTTCATTGGTAGGCTATGTAAAGGCTTGGGTGTTGACGAGTCCCACCCAGACATTACTCGCTTCGGTAGGAAACTTCATCATCATAAAAAAAAGTAAGAACCAAAGCACACATCTTAATCTTAACATAATGGCAAATAATTAATGAACCAAGCGTGCAGTTAATCTTAACATAATGGCAAATAATTAATGAACCAAGCGTGCAGTTAATCTTAACAATCTTTTATGCTTATAGTACATGTCCGATGGCATCCTTAATTGATATGCATTTTTATTTTATTCTCCTAATGTATCAAGCAGGGGCGGAGCCAGGAATCTAAACTAGGGTGAGCAAAAATGCACAATAAAAAAACAAATCAAAACCCTAATTCTAACAGCATGATTCATATGTTAATTGAAAAAGAAACATAAAACCCCTAAAATTCTAACCAAAATCAAGCATGCATCAAAAGAATCATGTTTAACGTTGATTGAAAAAAAACAAAAAATACATAATTAAATATTCATGGCATTTAAGAAACTAAATAAAAAACTTAAATTCTAACAAAAATCAAAGATTTAGGGGTTTGAAAAGTAACAACCAAAATCAATCATTCATTAATAAAATATTGCTTAATGATATATAAAAATAAAACCTAACACAAAAAACCAAAAAATTGTAATTAAACATTTGCCTCATTTAGAAAAATGCAAAACCATACCCTAATCTCTAAAATTCATGGATTTGCATTCATTGGAGAAAAATAAAACCATTAATATTCTAACTAAAATCAAGTACATGCCTCAAATGAATGTATTGAATGATGAAAATGATGTGTTTCCTAAAATGTTCCACAATTTACCGAATCCACCAAATGGACAATATCACAGGTTCCCAATTTTTCTTTTTCTCTTTTACCCCTCGCAGGTGTCAATTTCCAATTTTCGCACATCGTGACACTAAAATAATACATTCACGGAACTCATCAAAAAAATCGCATCTGAGGTTGTGAAATTTAAAAAAAAAAAACAAAAATCCAAACAATTTGTGAAACTCATCACGAGTTTCGTGCAAAAACTTGCAAAAATAATAAAATTTGCAAGTCTGATAGCTATGAAAAGGTTGATGAGTATCTCATGAAGTATTACAAAATTCTAAAATATTTGTGAAAGACCGATATTATGAAATCTCTTATTTGAATCACACTCGTATCATGAAATTACTTTTTGTTACAAAATTTTGCCCCACATAAATGACACTTTGTTTCATAACCCCCTTTTTTTCATATGAATGCTAGGCCATTAGTTGAAGATACGAGTACATTGAATCCATATGAAGTCTTACCATTAATTTGATCCATTTTCTCATTGAACGAAGGGTATGAAATCAATTAGATTGATTTTTCGATCAAACATTAATATCAATATCATCAATATGTTAACCTTTATATTCTAAATTTTCATAAGACCCCTCAAGATTCCTTCTAGAGCCTGTTGAATAATTTTATGGATTCCATTATTTTGCCAATTCTTACTAAATAACGATCTAAAGAGTCTCCTTTTTGCAAAAAAAGTGGGGGGGGGGGGGGGGGGAGGCAAGAGAAACTCAATTGAGTAAATGGAATTTCTTTAATGAACTTATAAAAAGGAAAAATACTCGCTCTCTTTGAAACAAGGGGCGCTTTCGGTTCTATCCAGTTTTTAAACATTTTTGTCTTCTCCATATTACCATATCTTTAGAGTCAATAATTTTATATGAGGAACCATTGAACTCAATCACCTCTATCGTTACTCTTCAATTTTGAAGTTGGTGCTTGTTGTTGCACCCGAAGCTATTCTGCTAGGTGCTAAAGCATGAGTGTTTTGTATCCAGAGCTCCCAAGAAGTGGGAGGATCATTTGATCTCTAACTATGTGCATATTGAAGAATGAGCCAATGACTCATAGGTAGTGGCTTGTGACCACTTGATGAAATGGGGAGGTAAGTGAGGTAAATGATGGTTCTAGAATTGCTTGACCTACGTTACATGCAATAATACCAAGAATTACTACAAGAAAAATACATAAAAGATCATTAGGCTAGAGTACTCAAAAGAAAAATAGGAGTTTTTCTTCTATCAAGTAAAACAATTAAATGAAGGAAATTGTAATAAGAAATATCTGAAGTTTTTAAGGATCCTTAAAAACTCCAGATATTTCTGATTACATATGTCTTTCACCTTATGTCTCCTATCCCTAGGGGGTATTCCTACATTAGCAGGTTTCTTAAAAAAACTTTATCTATTCTGGTGAAGTAGTACCATGAGGGAAAGGTGAAAAGAACCCCCATTGAGGAGTGAAATAGAATATGAAACTGTGAGCTCCCATGCCCTATTTTCGCAACACCTAGTGTTCTTGTGGTCTTCCAACCATTGGTCCCCAATCCTTCCAGCTATCTTTTGAAGACATTCAAGTGAATATTCTGGTGGGTGGCGACTTCATAAAAATCCCTTATTGACAGTGGTTCACCGTTGGTAGAAAATCTCAAATTTTGTCCTTCCTCTGATGAGTTTTAAAGTGAATCTCCTTCGAATATTTTGGTAAAACCATCGACAATGACTTCATCGATGTCTCTCAATCAAGTTTTTTTTGGTAAGGCTATCGACGACTAGGTTTTCTGGTGAATAATTTTCCACTATTATTTTTTTTGGTAAAAACATATATTTTTTAAAATTGGTTGTGTGTCAGTTATGTCCCTCGGTTTGTTTTTGCATGTATATTATCTAGTTTAAACGATTATTGTTTTTTAGTTTTTCAGTGTGTAAAACAATGCTTGTTAGTTTTCTCATTTTTTTTTTTGGTTTTTGCATGTATACTATCTATTGATGATTAAATTTATACATGAGAGGATGGAACTTACATGGACCTGCGTAATCCTTTCTTTAAAAATGTAGGGGACATCGTTACAAGCTCCAATCGACCTTCACCTTGTGGAAAGGTAAAGACTAAATATGTTTTCTCAATCCTTGTAGCTTGAATCACTTCGTCGTGGATTGCAATATGCAAAACAAACATAAAATTATGTATAAGTACCTAATCAAATATTAAATAAGATTGAAATAACTGGATTAGGGATCTAAGAAAAATACCTTTTTTGAACGCAGGGTTCATTTGATCATTTAGGCTTGTTCTTCTGTTTGTAGATGTAAGTGTGTTCTTCAATGTATTTTACAACATATTGGCAGGATTGAATAGGCTTGATCTTGTAGAGCCAACACGTAGGTAGAATTTTTCAATTTTCTGATCTTTTTAAGGTATAGAAGTAGGTCTCTATTTATAGATTTGAATGTACTCATCTAGAAGAGTTCTTCTCGTACAAAGATTCATCCAAGAAGAGTCCTCTCATCCTAGGAAACGTACCAGGATGGTTGAAAGGAGATAAGAATAAGCTTGAACTTATCCTCATCTTTTTGGTACATCGAACAACAATATGGTGGTGCTGTCCTCTATTCAAATGACACTTGTGCTCTGCCATCCACATCAAACCACCAAACTGTTCTGCAATCCATCACTGGATGGCTAAATTGGTTCTACCATCCAGTGATAGGGTGTTTGATTTTTGTACCTACACACTTGGAAAAAATATTAGAGATTGGGCATCATAAAATTTTTGGTGTCTACAAATGCCTCTCTTTGTCATTAATCGACGTGATTCAGTTAATGACAAAGAAGTAGACAATCAAAGCTCAGAACACTAGGTCATCAGGACTGGATGTGATCCTACCGAACGTGGGCTAGTGTCCAAAGGAAAACTGGATTGTTGAGATTGTGATGGATCTCATCGAACAAGGTCGGTGCCAACATCTAAAGAAAATGAGGGTTTGGACTATTGAGACCATTTTGAGTCTCACCGAGTGAGGTCAGATTAGTCTGAAGACAACTAGATTGTCAAGATCAGTTGGTGGTCTTGTTGAGCAAGCTCGATGCCAGTATCAGAAAGTAAACTAGGTTTTCGAGACTGTCTGCGGTCTCGACGAACGAGGCTGGGTTGGTTTGAGAAACATTTTGTTTGGAGAAAAAGTGTTGGGCGTTAGGCAGGGATGTGACTCCTTTAAATGCCTTTTTAAGTCTGTTTTGATTTTCAATGCCTTTGTTGACAATCTTTTGAAAATTCATGGGTGCAACCACCAGAAGTCGTATACCTCTTATGGGTTCATGAATAGAGTGGAGTTACCCTAGTAAGATGATTAATTTAGCTTGCACCTAGTGAAGGAATTTCTATATATTTCTCAGACTCGGGATCCTTACGGCTTGACTCTTTGGTTCATGTAATGATATGCATTGAGAATCATGGATTCGTAATATGAGTAACTATAACAGCCATGAATGATTGACATGGATTTTGTGCTCTTTTTTCAAATATTAAAATCTTTCTAACAAGTTGATTCTTGCACTTAAGATTCCTACACTTTAAACTTTTCTCTTCTGAGGTTGGTATAAGTCAGCGATACTTGGCTTCATTGGAAAAAAAATTCTTCTAATTCTGCCTTGGATTTTAAGAGACTAGTTATAGAGATATGGAATTAAGTCTCAAAGACATTCATGTTAGGTCAAAAGGTTTTCACTAAGGCTTGAACTCTGAAAGATTAGAGTTTGAGTGACAATACGCTAAAGTACATATTCTACTTCTAGGTAAGTCCCTTTTTAGCCTCATCTTTTATCCTGCAAGGGATTTAATCCTCACTTTTGACATCCCTTAAACTTAAACCTGGCAATCATGGGTCATATTTGTAAGACCTGTAATTTTTCAGTAAGCATTTTGAATAAAATTAAGAGGTATTTTATGTAAAACTATCATATGAACCCGAAATGCGAAATAAGTAAATTTCAACGAGCCAATTATACTTAGGACTTATATATCCTCAAAGATATATGCTCAAACAGTCAGGAAGTCATAACTCTCACCCTGGATAAAATTAAGAGATTTTAACGAGCCAATCTGATTCATCTCGTAGATACGAAGAAAATAGTGTACTCATATTTTTTCGTAAGAAATATCAGCAAAATATCAAAAATACGTGAGCCCCACAAAAATATCTAATAGACTCTACAAAAATATTTTGTAGGCCCCACATAAATATCTCATGAAATCATTAGTTTAGCCCCACAGGGATATAAAAGTTATCTAGTTACATTGTCACTAAGTTTGGATCTTGAATCAAGTGGGCATCTAGATCAGACCAAGACCCAATGTGGATCCAAGATCTAAAGTTTTGCCTATAAATAAGAGGTGACCCCTCTTAGAAATTGTCTCCCCTCCTCTCTCTCATCTTTCTCTCTCTAGCCTCTCTTCCCTCTCTCCTCTCTCTTGGTTATAGCCTAGACCAAAACCACTTGTAGTGAGCTTGGACCTGCCTAGCTTAGGCTGAGCCTAGTTTTGTCAAGTCAACTTGACCTACTAGACTAACTTTTCTCTCTTTTCCCTTGTCTTGGTCTTAACCTAGGTCAAACCCACTTGACCTAGACTGAGCCTACTTAAGGTGAGCTTGGACCCACTTAACCTAGACCAAACCTAGTTGGGACAAAACCCCTTAGCCCTGACTGTTTGACCTCCTCTACCATTTCCTTGACTAGGTGCAACCCATCTGACCTAGCCTAGCCCACTTGAGGTAGGTTCGAACCCAGTTGGACCTAAACTAGGTTTAATCCGATTTTGGTCTAAACCTCATCGTATCACCGTACTGTTGAGTTCTACAAGAGACACTCTTGGTTGTGATTGTACCAGACATAAAGGACGTGTCGAGCATGACCAAGAGTGCCTCAACGCCTTGTTGAGCCATCGCTGCCAATCCTTGGTAGGTTTGTGCACCAAACAGTGTCAAATCTCTTGCTTTTCTCGATAAATGTTTGGCTTATTCATTTAAGGTTGTCGTCGTGTTGAACGGTGCGAAGGCTTCTGCTTTTCGCAATATATATGCATTTGCTTATGCATTTTGTATTGTCATCACACTAAATTGTGCCAAGGCTCCTGCTTTTCGTAATTCAATTATGTACTTTGCTTATGCATTTAATATTATCATCACGCCGAGTGATGTCAAAGCCCCTGCTTTCTGCAAGTTATTTAGTCTCATTTTGTAACGTCTCAGATTTCTAAAACAAAGCTAAGTTAACATTTTCATGATTTTTTTTTTCTTTGCAGCAAAATCTAGAAAAGGTTTTAGCAATGGAAATGGACGATAATGAGTCGTCAGTTTTAGAAAACTCTGGGCAAATCACAGGTATGTGGACAAGCACTCATTGACCATTAAGGTGTTTTCTTTATCAAAACAACTTGTTTATTACAAACATCACTGCTTGAAAAAACAGTATTTAGTTTTATAAAGGAACCATTACAACACTGTCTGGAGAAACCCTAGAACTTGATGCCGTCTTGCTCCTCATATCGCATCACAGGTTCAACACTTGTAACTCCCATTAAACAGGATCAGAACCATTGTTGGTCTAGTAAGAAAGCATTCATCCACACATTCAATCAAGCATATGGAATGCACAGACCACTCAGGGTCACAGTTCACAACAACGACACTCAAGTCTCCATGACTTGGCGTATATTGTGAAAGCCTCATCAGGGCTATGATTGAACATCTCGCTCAAGTCTCTACGACTTAGCATAAACCTCTTCAAGGCCTTATTTGGGATGTCAAACTCAAGTGTCCAAGACTTGACACATCCGTATCCCACAAATCCAAGCATGAGCCCTCAAGCTTAGCTTAGTGATGCATATACAACATGGGTCTTTGCCTTATCGGTCCAGTAATATACCGATTATGACACATTTATCAAAGTTATGGAAGACTTAACAGAACAACATCCATTCACTCATACATTCATACATCACTAAGCTTCAATCTAATGCATTGTTTCGATATTAATATTCACCCCGTAGTATGCAGGAGAAGCTTGAACTCCGGCATCAACCCAGCATTTTAGGGATTTATTATTCTATATATTTTAGATACCCCAGAAGCCTATTGACCCTGTCCATGGTAGGGCGGTAGAATTCATACCAGGATAACCCTACCAAGCCGGTTCAGATGCATCTTCTACTACAGCAGTTGGATTCAATTCTTAGATATTTAAGAATAACCACGACCACCAAACCTCCTGAGTGTTGGGAGGACCCTTGAACTCTTTGGTTCATGATAAATATGTGTCACTCGCAGCTGCACCATCACCATCATTCATGATGAGCAATAGTCATGAAGGGGTCCATCAGTCTAACCATTACTTGTTGGATATTCGAATGCCATTCAGGCAAGCCAGTGCATCCCACATTGAGAAAATATGTACCTGACCCCATTCAGTATTTCTCAGTACGGTCCAACTATAGGGTTCCTGCGACCTTAAGTTTTATTCATACGCATGCTTGACTTTGCTCTCAGCATCTATGGCTATCACGAGCACCTCACCTCTTTCAGGTGGACATAGAACTCTGGCTCTTCGACCCTTATGAGTCTAGTTGTGCAACAATATTTTCCATGATCATGCATATGACATAATCTCAATGAATCGACTGCTCAGCATACATCACCGCAACGAGCACATATCCTAGTCAAGGCATAACAACTACTCTGGCTCTTCGGCCCTCACGAGTAAAGTGCCCATATAGGGGAACATAAAAATGAGCCATTTTGGTAGTGTTTCGATAATATGGCATCCTCGTGCCATTCAACCGGTTCAGGCAATTCTTTTGCCAATCATTTCGATAGCACTTCCCTTGCTTTGACGATAGAAGTGTGATGACCCTTTCTATTTTATAGAAAGTATTTGACAAAATTTTGATAGCACCTCCTCTCTATGATAGAGTAACATGCTACGTTCTTTCTGAGCATTGTTGAGCTTCTTCAAAAATTTTGGCGGCACTTCCTCTCTTTGACGAAGAAAGTGTGTGTTTCTTTTAAGCTCAGAGAGCATCTTTTCAGAAATTTCAGCAGCATTTTTTCTCTTTGATAGAGAAATCACTATGCCGAACTCAAGGATGGATGTGCACCGTTATGCGTACTTCACATCCATCGAGGTTTGTTGGAACCTTGGGTCTTAGCTAGGCCATGCGCAAGTGACTTAAGTTTTTACAAAAAGCAGTTGTGCACAAAAGCAAAACCTTTTCAATAGGAGCTTTATTCGTCAAGCAGAATCTTGATCGAGGAGTGACAATAGAATCACATTGGCGATTTGGAGTTGATCTTCATTTAAACGCTCATTTATGTGCAACTATATATAATATAAGCAAGAGCTTGTGCTTTACAGTGTGGCGGTATAAATTAAGACATATTTAATGTTCGACAAAGGAAATTGAAATAAATAACTTGCAGAAAGCAAATATATATATATATATATATATATATATATATATATATATATATATTTGCAGAAAACAGGAGTTTTGGCATTGTTCGACGTGATGACAATCTTAAATGCATAAAGTAAATTACAGAAAGCAGGAGCCTTGGCATCGTTCGACGCGATGATAATATTAAATGCATAATTTAAATTATAGAAAGCAGGAGCTTTGGCATTGTTCAACGTAACAATAATCTTAAATGCATAATTTAAATTACAGAAAGTAGGACCCTTGGCATCGTTCGATGCGATGACAATATTAAATGCATAATTTAAATTATAGAAAGCATGAGCTTTGGCATCGTTCAACGCAACAATAATCTTAAATGCATAATTTAAATTATAGAAAGTAGGACTCTTGGCATCGTTCAATGCAACGACAATCTTAAATGCATAATTTAAATTATAGAAAGTAGGACTCTTGGCATCGTTCAATGCAACGACAATCTTAAATGCATAATTTAAATTATAGAAAGCAAGAACCTTGGTATCGTTCAACGCGATGACAATCTCAAATAGATATATACTATAATATGCAGAAGCTTTTATCATAATATATGCAATGATAGTCGTAAGGAGACACGCATGAACATCGAAGTATCCCAGAGGGCATAAACCAAGGACTAGGGTCAGATACTACTTCAACACAAATCATCAAATACTTGAGATAGAGTGATTGGCGAATCAAACTTACTAAGATACGTGGCAGTGCTCCAATGAGGTGGTTGAGGCACTCCTAAGTCATGGTCAACATGTTCTTTACATCTAGTATGGTCACAACTAAGTGTCTCTTACAACTTTCAACGGAACGATGATCTGACGAAGTCTAAATCAAGAACTGGTTTGGATCCAGCTTAGGTCCAACTGTGTTCGAACCTACCTCAACTAGGTTAGGTTTAGTCGGATGTGTGAGGTTTAGGCAAGGAAAGGGTTTAAAAGATCAAGCAGGCAAGACCAAGGGTCATGTCCAAACTAGGTTCAAACTGGGTTAAGTGGGTCCAAGCCCACCATAACTAGGCTAAGTCTAGGTCAAGTGGGTTTGACCTAGGCTAAGACCAAAACCAAAGAGGAGAGAGAAAAACTAACCTGGTAGGTCAAGTGGGTCTTGACCAACTGAGCTAAGTAGGTCCATGCTCACTGTAGTGGGCTAGGCTAGGTAGGGGAGGTTTTAGAGAGAGAAAGAAGAGAGAGAGGGAGGGCTAAAATTTTTCTAAAAAGGAAGGGGTCTCTTCTTATTTATAGGCAAAAATATGGATCTTGGATCCATATAGGGTTCGGGTCTGATCCAAAACTCCTTACTTGATCCAAGACCCAAACTTAAGGATAAAATAACAAGATGACTTATATATCTCTGTGGGGCCTACCTAATTAATTTCATGGGATATTTTGTGGTCCCATAAGATATTTTTTGAGATATTTTTACGTGGGGCATGTGAACATTTTTGTAGGTCCCGCAAAACTTTCAGGATTTTGGCAATTTTTTTTTGAAAAATTTTGAATACGCTGTTCTCTTTGTATCGACAAAACTAAGAAGCTTGGCTCATACAAATCTCCTAATTTTACTCAGAGAGGAAGTTATAGCTCCCTGACTGTTTGAGCATATAATTACGAAGATACGAATATCCTAAGTATAACTAGTTCATTGAAATCGATTTGATTTGCATTTCAGGTTCATATGCTCTTTTCACATGAAAATGCCTTGTGAATTTATTCAGAACTTTTGCTGAAAAATTGCAGGTCTTACAGGTTTCACCCGTCGGGCCTTACATATGCTTTTTACATTGCCATAGCGCTGATATGTGCATAGGCTCCCACTTTTATGATACATAATTGTGTATAAATAAGCATATAAATAGATATTTTCTCCCTATCGCCCAAGTGATTCTAAATACCCTTCTTCGTTCAAGATATTATTTGCCGAAGAAACCCCTATTGGAAAGGTTTCGCAATTTGTGCAAAACCACTTTTACATAAACATTTAAGCCACTTGCGTATAGCCTAACTAAGTCATGGGTTTTCACTATGGTAGATGCAACGTACGTACAATGGTGTACATCTAGCCCCAAATAAGCCTAACACTTTCTTCATCAAAGAGAGGAGGTGTTGTCAAATTTTCTTAAAAGATACTCGTCGAGCTTAAAAGAGCGTAGCGCTTTCTCTGTCAAAGAGAGGAGGTGCTAACAAATTGTTTGAAACAACTCTGGCACAATGGCCCTTACAAGTCTTGTTTTAATACAGTGTTTCACATGGGCATGCATAGACCACAATCCCTTTGGATTGACTACTCGACAGATGTAGCCGCAATGAGCACTGACTTAATCAAGATACAACGACTACTCTGATGCATCGACCCTTACGAGTGTGGTGCCCTTGAAAGCGAAAGTGTAATGTGCCATCCAGGCAGGGTTTTGACAATGGGGATATCATCGTGCCATTCAAACTAACTTAGGCGGATATTTTGCTAGAAATTTCGACAGCATTTCCTCTATTTGATGGAGGAAGTGTGACGTTCCTTTTTACTATAGAAGATAATTTATCAGAATTTTGGCAGTACCTTCTTTGTTTGATGGAGAAAGTGTTACACTCGTTTAAGCTCGGTGAGCAAGGGGTAAAATGCTCGTAAAGGCCGTATATGCCAAGGGTGAGGTCTTGCATGCATATGAATAAAACATAACAGTAGTCCCTAGACCACATGAGAACCGGCGTATGCTTCGAAAAACTGAGTGGGGTTTGGGGTACATGTTCTCTTGGCGAAGAATGCACTAGATTACCTATGTAGCACTTAACGTCTTAATAAGAAAAATTAAGTCGTCAAACCCCTTCAGGACTTGCACTCATCGTGGCATGATGGTGATGATACTACCTCGAGTGACCTGTATGATATTATGAACCAAAGAGTTCAAGGAAACTCCTGCCACTCGGAGGTTTGGAGGTCGGGTTATCCTTAAGGTCTAGGGATTGAACCCTGCTACTGCAGTAGAAGGATGCATCCAAAATGGCCTGGTGGGGGTCTCCCAACATGAAAACTATTGCCTCACTATGGAGAGGGTCACTCAGTCCTCTAGGTTATACAAAATACATAGCATAATAAACTCCCAAGTGGCTTCGTTTGATGCCAAAGCTAAGTTTTCTTGCATACCAAGAGGCAAACAAGTAAATATCGAAATAATGCATTAGTCATAGGTTCAACGATGAATGGATATGTGTTATTATTACTCATGCATAACCTTCTAAAAGGTATTGATATCGATATACTATTAGATCGATCGGGCAAAGGACCTAAGTTATATCTGCATGGCTAAGCTAATCTCGAGGAACTCTTGCTTTGATTCATGGGATACTGATACGCTAAGTCGCAGAGACTTAAGTTATGATATTTCAACTGCGGCCTTGAAGAGGCTTTTTGTGTTTATACGCTAAGTCATGGAGACTTGAGCTACGCTGTATTCCAGCTTTGGCCTAAAGAGGCTCCTTGTATTTTCAAGGTTTATACTTGTTTGAATTGGAATGCTTTTGTACCAGACCAGCAATGGTTCTGACCATGTTTTATGGGAGATACTAGTACTGAACCAGCAATGTGATATGCAGAGAAGAGTGACATCAAGTTCGAGCGTTCCTTCATGACTCTGTTAGTAATTTCATTTATAAAACCAGTTTTTATTGAATACTACTTTACCAAGCAGTGTTGTTGTAATAAATAACTCATTTTTGTTTGCGTAAATGAAATACTTTGGTAGTCAATGAGTGCTTGGCCACATACCTGTGACTTGCCCGACATCTTCTAAAATCGACGACTCATTATCGTCTACTTTCGCGGTAACATCCTAAAATTTTTATCCTAAAAATCATGATTTTTTTTCTTTAGAAATCACAGCAAAAATTTGAACTGGGATAAAAGCTTTGACGTATTACAGATCTATCATGTCATTTACAAATAAATATAAAATTTAAAATTTAACATCCATAATTAATAAATGTCCATTACAAACTTTTAAATAATAATATCAGAGTCCTTAAACAATTGTGAATGTTCCCAATAAAACAAACTAGCAAAAAGGGGAAAGATTTGGCTTGGTTCCCGCCATCACATGATTCTTTATTTGCTACCTGAAAAATATTTTAATAATAATAGGGTCAGACTTAATAAGTCCTCAGTAGGAAAGCGTTATTTAGTACACAAATTAGAACAAGCATGCAAAAGTATATTCCAGAACTTACACATGTCGAATTCACACAACACATTAAAGGTAAATATGAAGCAATGCTTAAACAATTTTCAATCAATAACATTTGCATATTTCTTTCAATAAGAAGCAAACACATATTTATAAACATTTAAACTTGCTCGTAATAATGCATGCACATGCCATTGCAGAATTCAAATTGTATGCATGAGTGACTTTAACATCTTTAATTAGATTTTTTTCTTTTTTTTTAAATATTGCATGCCATGCCTAACTAAATGCATTTGATTCTTAGCCTTTTGGGTACTAACACAGGCAATAACCTAGATCAGGGCCATGTTGCAGGCAATGTTTTTATACAATTGTAGCTTTGGCCTGGTCGGACACCATTCACCAGTGTCAGGTGAGGGACGACTAAAGTGAGAGAAACTCCCAACACCACCATCTTGATGCATCAGACTTTACTTATAAGATTCTGTCCTTTACGTTGCAGTCTAATGTGAAGGGTTCCCTTATTTTTGTAGTTGGGGAGAAGCAACCTTCCATGCTCAAATACAGTATCCACGAAACTAGAAGTACTACTTACCCTCTTCTTATAAGCATCAGTATTTAATATTACATATTTAACTCCTTTTAATTCATTGATTCCACGCAACACACAATTCGAATCAATTTACAAGATTCAGGCCTCTTTAGGGCTCATGGATGCACATGTTTCAAATGCGAGACAATAACCATACATCAATGCATTTTTAACTTTAACATTTATTCATGAATATGCAATGATCATAAGCAATTAAGGCATTCATATTCAAATCACAATTCATGCTCATTTTATCCAGTTCATTAGCAATCGGCGACAAAAGCCAATTAGGCATAAGCACTTCATTCGGTTTGTGTCCCATATTGGACACTCAACCCCTACATAAAATTTATTTTAACAGTACATATGCAGTGTTATAAAATTAACATAAAAGCACATTTGAATGCCTTAAAAATTATCACACGTACTACTAACTAGGCCTTTAGCCAGTTCGGGACCCGTCGAACCCCTAAACTGTCTAACTATAATGGCCTAACAAATTTCAAACCCAAAAATACCAAGAATTTTTTTTTTCAAAGTTAACATCTTGTTGATTATCTTTTTTCAAAATGTAATAATGTAACAGTCTCATCAATGTACTCATTTCAACCGTGCCAAGTACTAGACAACCTCCCTGAGCGCAAGCGCAAGCGTATTTTAGCCTCCTAGTACCAGATCCAGTATAAAACCATCGTTAATAAATCTGATTGAACCATTACATAGAAAAAAATATTAATCTAAGTCTTTCATTATTGGCATTGCCCTAACCAAAATAAGCTCTAAGGAGTCAGCCTACACATGCACCAACGTTTAATAGCTCCTTAGAGCAAAGTTCGAGAATAAAGCGCTTAAATGACAAAATCCTTAAGTTATTACTTATGTGAGCAAACACAGTATAAATTATTGATTTTGGAAATCAATTTTAATAAACTAGATTTTTGGTTAAATCTCCCAGACACATTATATTTTAAAAATATTATCAAAACATGCCATAAAGAGAAATTAGCCGAACAAGAAATAGTCGCATTTAAATATTAAATCATTAAAACAATTATTCAAATAAATAGTTAATTATTATTGGATCTAAAAAGAGACAAATAGCCCTTGGGATCTCGAAAACATCAGTCCTCACAACCCCCTCCAGCATCTTGCACTCGCTCCACAAAACACCTATTTTTTGAAAAATATTTTATTTTGAAAGCATGAGACTTTGAAAAGTCTTAGTAAAATTTACAAAGATAATGCAAGATACAATACTTAAAGCTTGCATAATAAGCATTAATCACTAAAAGACTGTAATTTAATATCTAATAAGCAGTCAAACAATTTTATGGAATGTTCATGCATTCACGATTTTAAGTCTAAACAAACATGATATATAAATTTCAAGCATACACAACTGCATTTTAAATAGAATCAAATCATCCAATAATATGCATGAATCCACATAATCACATTATCATAAATAAAAGTGCAGTAAAGTAAAGTGAGCAAGTATTTTATGTTCTACTTGATTACTAAGGCCTACCTGGGTATAGCGTAGGACCAACACCAAACAGACTAAACTACCCAGGTGTTTATTATGCTATGTATTTTAAATTTTTTTGAGTAGTTACTGAGTCGTATCCCCCAAGAGCAGAGTTAGAGGCTGTGAGAAGTAACGACATGCTCTAAGAGAAATCTACCTAAGGGCGCGGAATTCACCACAACGATGATCATTATCACTCACTTTTACAGAAGTACTTTATGGACATGTTTGCCTAGGATATAAGAAGCAATCCTGGTCTCCCATAAATTCCCTAGGCTGGGGACCGTCGAGGCATTGCCCCTCACACCATAAAAAGAATAGGGCCTAGATAGTTCATACAGCCTACCTTCTCTAAGGTAGACCATACCAGTCATTCTGGTTTAGCATACCGTGGTAATGGCATACCCAAAATTATATCACAGGGTTATCTTTATCAATTAAGCCATAGGTAAATGCAACTACCATTTAGGATAGTGCATTGCCATCTCACTGTTTCCTCTCTGAAACCATAATTT
The DNA here is from genome assembly GCF_984573655.1 of Nuphar pumila. Taxonomy (NCBI): domain Eukaryota; kingdom Viridiplantae; phylum Streptophyta; class Magnoliopsida; order Nymphaeales; family Nymphaeaceae; genus Nuphar; species Nuphar pumila. The sequence continues at coordinate 24,116,229 of NC_143250.1, read as the reverse complement.
ATTATTTTATCAAGCACTCTAAGTGCCCATGCAACCCTGTGGGATTTATATCATCTTGTATGCATTTCACAAATACTGCATCTCAAAGCATAACATGCATTCTCATAACAAGAAATCATGTTAATATGTTATTTAACAATTTATTTATGCAGTATCACATAATGTCAATATTCAGAATAAGCATGCATCAATTTTATAATTATGAATCAAACTGAGAACTACAGTTTTAACATCACTATCAATTTATTTAGGTCTTGTGGCTAGAGTAGCCGAAACTTGCACAACTGGAACATGTTGCCAATTCATAATACAATCAATATGTTCATGTTCATCCTTTCATATACTTTGTAAATGCAATCATGCTCATATTCAATTTTCATAAAAATAAATACACTTAATCCACCATGATTGAATTTATTCATACATCTCAATTACAATACGTGTAGGAGCCTTTTCCTCAGAAACAGGGCACCCATACACCACAACCATCACAATCAAACTCACATTTATCTCTATCATAAATATTTATATCAAATCTAATATGATTCAAAACTAAATTTATGAAAAGTTTAGGGAAAACATCAAAACATAATTAAAGCCATAAACCTAACTTTTCTGATAAGAGTTTCCATAATCCCTCATCGAGCAAATTGACTTGACTCCAATTAATATCTTGACTTTTCAGTACTCAAATCATATCAGACCTAATTAAAATATCCAAGATAACATTTAAATCACAGAACCCACTACAACTAACCCATAACAAAAAACACATAAGTCATTTTCTCCGATCTAGGCCCCCATAAGCCCAAACCAGAAAGACTTACATATTTTTAATTATGTTCAGTTGTAACCATGCTTAAACATGGTGAATACACATAACTTAGTTCAATTCATGTTGAACAAAACTTGTAAACATCATATCTCAACAACATATGCATTTGGAAGAATCGAAATCTAAGAGAAAGCTTAAAACCCTAAATCGATTTATGAGAAATCAGGGTCTTGATTCTCTCAACCATAACTCATTAAATCTTCATTAAGTCAATTATAAATTTAGATATTAAACAAGCTTAACATGCTGAACTTGATCATATAAACAAAGGTACTCTTTTTTAGAAACAAACAAAATAGTCGGTTTACAAGATAAATCAAGATTTAGTCATATCTTTCAATTGCAACTTGCATAAATTACTATTCAAATCTTTTATAAATGTTTAGCCTTTTATTTATAATTCAATAGGGTTTATAAGCACTGATAATATGCAGTATATATCAAAAAAATATTAAAACTACAAGATCTAAACATGTTACTACTTAATCACATGCATAAGTCGTTAGGGAAAATTTAGATCCTTGATGACCCATTTTTATAAAATATGTCAAGAATAACAAAACACATATAAAATCATGATATGTTTACTGTGGTTACCTGTACCTATCAAGAATACAACTCAACAAACCGATCTAAAAAAAAATAAATACAAAAATAATTAAAAATATTTTACTAAGCCCTATTCTGACAGAGTTTCGATTCAAAAATTGTAAACCGCAAGATTTTTATTTGATTAAATATTTTCTTGAAATTTATATAAAATGTTTTTTACTAAACCCTTTTTATATAGTTTGTTATTATATGTTAATCTTCACTCAAAAATTTTATAAAATATTTGGAGTCATTTTTCTTGGGTGTTTATATCTTTTATCAGAGATTAATAAAAAATAGCCCTGTATCTAGAGGTAAAAATTGAAGCTCTGTTAAAGCGGACGTTTCTTCCTCAATACTACTTCAAATTAGGTAAAACAAGATTCTAAATTGAAGATCAGAATGCGTAGATCATTCTAGTGATTTTATTTATATTTTTCAAATTAATATTTAAGGAGATATCAATTTATTTATGAAACTGATCGAGAATAATATATCAGTCATCGCAAATTTAGATTTATCAAAAAATGTTTTTGTAAAAACTCTTCTTGAGACCATAAAAACTTTGAAATCTCATTCTTTTAGATTTGAGCAGATTTAATATGAATTAACACATGAATAACACCATCAATAATCAAGTTATGATTGAATCTAATATGAACCAACAAAGAAACTCTATTTAGGCATGTTTCTTAAAATAATTTTTATAAAAAACCCAAGGTTCATCTTTTTCATATCCAAATAACAATTTCTTCATGAAAGAAAGAATGTATAAAAGATCAAGACATGTAAATATGATACTGAAAATAAAAATAACTCAGATATGCATGCTTAATGTACGTAAAAAGCATCTACTACATAAATCTCACCTGAAAATCGATAAATCTTTAAAGCAAAAGGAAAAATTGAGTAGTCTGATCTCTATACCACCATAATCACCGAAGTATGTGTAGGTTTAATGGTTGTTGAAAAAGTTCCAAGAAGAAGAAAGAAGAAAGAAGAAAAGGATGAAAAAAGAAGAAGATAGAGGATTTTAATGAGAATGGGAGAGAGAGAGAGGGAATTAACCTCATTAATCCTTCTCATGAGGGCCTTCATTTATAGATAGACTTAGACAAAAGTCTCATCTCTAATATAAGAAGTTAATATTTATTAATCTCTTTTATTAATAAAATAAAAAAATAAATTATGGGTCTTAATTCATTAAAATTTTAAATTAATTAAGCTACAAAAGAAAAATGAAAACTTTTTACTCTTGCTTGGGCTTCAATAACATGGTAACCTTTCAAGAGGCCTACAGACCTAAAAACTTAATATAATTTGATATTTAAATAGTCGATTTGATAGCCCTCAAAACGTACATCATCGTGGTAGTCTTAGATTTAATCTTACTCATATAGATTGGCAAGAAAAATTAGTCAATGCTGAAAATATTGATTTTGACCTACAATTAGGCATGAACTTCGGTCAATAATAAAATACTCAAATCAATACCAATTTAGGTATGTAGATAGTCGATTTTGATGCCCTTGAAGTAAGGAACATCAAGATTGAATCCGATTTAATAGGTGAGCCACTGATCAGCCAAAATTTCTGTCAAAATAATAATAATGTTTAGAGCGTTCGACACTATTGGTCCAATCCAATGATATTAGATCCAAATATTCTGAGTCATATCAAATTCAATCAATCCCTAATTAGATCCAAATCCAATATCCATAATCTAAAAATATATAAATAATTTACTTTCTTGTTTAGTCCATATATTTTAAAATTTTCAATTATTCTTACAATGTTCTTGAGACTTAATTTCATAATAATTTAAAATCAAGAAAATCAAAAAAATTGAGAATTCACAATTATAGTCATAAATGCACTGATAATTCATTATTTATTTATTAATTATCAAGGACAAATCTTGGATATTACACTAACAATTATGACTGCCACAGAGATATATAAAGTCTGCGGACTGAACTGAAATTTTGACCGTTATATAAAATTTTGTCATCTTTCTGATGCCACAAACCATTCATAAAAAATTCTCCATATAAGAAAGATATGACTGGTTTAGTGCATGCCTATACTTTTCTGTTTCAACCGTCATCATTCAGTTCTCATTTTAAGAATAGAGCTCAAACTTTCATAAATCATGTAAAATTTTGTTAGCTTTCCAATAGAATAAATTGTTCATAAAAACTTCTCTAGATGAGAGAGATACAAATAATTTACCGATCGGGTGTCAGGCTAAAAATATGAAATAGTGGGAAATACGCATTCGAGTGAGCAGAAATAGGCCACCCGAATTGATATTTCCGAAATTTATTCAATAGCAGCACTTTAAATACTATTTCAAAAATTCTCAATCCATGATATTACATATTTCATTAAAGACAAATCCCATTTCCACAACCATTAAGCAGTAAAATCGATCTATCTTCTCAAAAATTATTTTCTTAGAAAAGTTTTCAGTGTTTTTTCTCAGATTCACGTATAGATTTATAATTTTGTCATAGCAACAAATGAAAAAATTTCAATTAACAACATATAATATGAATATGAATATTAAATCAAGCAATTTAACTATTTTTTTTACCAAATTTCAGTCGAGGCCTCAACTCATTTTTTGTGTTCCCTTATTTTTTTTATCTTCCTGACCTTAGAGATCCTGACCCCCAAATTTTAAGAGAACCTTTCTTAGCCTATCTTAAGCCTACCCTAAATTGTTTATAATTTTTTTGATTGGTATTTTGAGAAGAATAAATTAATCTCCAAACAGAACCTGTTACTAGAAAATCTCAAAACTCCCGGGAATTTTATCTAAAAAACGACAGCTCTCAAAATCCTAGAGATTTTTGTCTAAGCTTTTCTAACGTGTCCCAAAGCTCTTACTAAATTTTTTGTATTTCATCTGACATGAATTGAGAGAACCGAATTTTTTACTAAATTATGTGAAAACCCAAACTAAACATGAATTTATATTAGCCTACCCAACCTACCCGTGAGCTGAAGAATCGTAACAAGAGGAAAAATCAAACACGAAAAAGGTTGTCATTTCTTGATTTTTATTTTTTTTTATTTTTTTGAAAACCACTTAACGGTATAATGTCGTTAGCTTGGTTTAAGCGAAAATGACGTCCAACTACTGGCACCATCTTGGGTTCTTCTTCAACGGTCAGAATTCTGAAATGTGAAAGTTTCTCATTTCATGAATGACTTGATCTGGATCCTAAAGTTCGTCGACTCGGCAATGAAGATGTAGAGAGCAAAAGGCATTAGGGCCCTTGGGAGGGTGGAAGCACCGGGTTGACGGTTCGCCAGTCGGATCGATTCGTCCACCTCAGGGCGTCTAACTTAGGCAGCTCCGTGGGTTGTGAAGGCGCCACGCAATCTTCCACAAGCTGCCTGTTAGCCAACACGTAAATTTAACTAGAGACCGACAAAATAATAAAAGCTTCAGCTGACGCTGCTTGTTGAACATGGTCAATCCTTGAAAGCGACTCGGGCAAAAAGACCCACAATTACATACCTCGCTCTCTCTCATATATATATATATATATATATATATATATATGAGAGAGAGAGAGAGATAGGCGCTTCGTTGGAGGGCGCTTTACCATTAATTGGGTTCCCTAAGATGCATCAATCCTCGTTCCACGTCTTCTGTTGTTCTAGCTGCAATTATTTGTCTCGAGATCCTAGAGGGACGAACTCATAAAATGAAACGAATGTCTATATTCCCTCCTACTGGCCCCCACTCCTGTCTCTCCTTTTCCTCTCCCCCACAGTTGGAGATCCCCGCATAATATTGCACCGCATTGGAATAGAGAGGAGGCCGCCCCCACCCCTCGGTCCTCCATATCGCTTTTTCTTCTTGACAGGCGATTAAGAAGCCCCACAACCTCATGTGTGACCCTTGTGAGAAATTGACATGTAAAAGATCTATGCAAGTTGCAAACCCCCGATGACTCATTTCCAGTGGATCTTGTCCCATGACTTGTAGACCATACAAAGTTCCACCCAAGGACGGACGGACGGACGGCCGACGCCTATTACAATTGTTCAGTTCGGGTTTCGAAAAAATTGACTGCCAAAGGTATTCTTCTTTGCATGACAAGGCCTACCACAGTTGTCCGTCCTCCTTTGGTCACTTCCATCGTATGCCAACTATGCCTATAATGTCTGTACCATACTTCGCCCTTTACCTTTGGAATATGTGTACTAGTAGGCTCCCCTCCATTCCAGCTTAGAATTTTCACGTTTCTTTTATATTTACACAGAGAAATACTTTCGAAGATCTAGCCGTACTGGCCCTGCCTGCCATGCTATCACTGTCCTGGCAGCATAAAACTAAGCGGGTAACTTTGCCCCCAGGAAGTCGCCAAGCTTTCCAAGGTCATTTTTCTAAATAAACCTCCTGATTCTCATCTTATCTCTCTCTCTCTCTCTTATGGAGAGAAAATGTAGGGAGATCACAGGGTAAATAAAGCTTCTAGTGTGCTTTTACTATGACTTCAAGGCTTCCAACTATTTACCTTGTGTGCCACAATCAAAATTTCAGACCAAGTTGCATGCATGTGAACATCGACTTCCGCTAAAAAAAAGAATTTGATTCCTTATGTGGTCCATGTCTTTTTGATATATGGCAGTTCGGAGAATCCGTTCGCTTTTCAATAATGGCAATAGAATTCACGGTTACATGACGCCATCCTGAAAAATCCAATAGCTTCCGCTTTCTCTTCGATTTGATTGACAAAACAAAGTCCAGTGAGATGCATCTACCCGTATCATAAATACTATGGATCTTGCTCATGATTTCAAACCCTATAACAATAAGAGATTGCCTTGTGCCAGCATGCAAGCAAATTAAAGCTGCCAGCCATTGTACCTATCAGCTTACCCGTCCCACCAAAGTTGTCAAACAGCCAGACTGCCAGTACGCAAGACCCCGTACCACCCTTTTTCTTTTTTCCTTTTTGACGACTCCAAGCTGGTAATATCTCTGGAGATTGAATTCAACCATTGATCGGCTGTATATTATTCATCTCTCAAGCTGATACATTATAAATATCATTCATTGGATACTTCATAGCAAAGCTGAATATTAGTTTGTTCCTTGTGATTTGATAGCTTATTGTACCTGTCTTATCTACTTTATCAAAAATGAATGTTAGGCTACCTCAACAATAATGTCATCTCAGCAATGTGCACTTAATGACTTGTTAATCATTTCGTTAATTTTGTGTGCCTGTGCATGCATATGTGGACGACGACATGCGTACATTTATCCTGCTAAAATAAGTTTAATTTATAAATAAAAATGAACTTCATTAATTCAATTCAAGGCAGGTAACCAAAGAGGCTGACCTAAATTTCTTTGTTATAACCAAAATTGAGCAAGACAATTGGTACCTGGTCCCACATTGTTTTGAAAAGTTGGCATATGAACACATACTTGCCGTGGTTACGTTCTTTCTTTTCCCTCTACTCCATTGCTATGAGGGACAGAGGGTGGGCACAAATGCATACTAAAAAAAGAAAAATAATAAATATTATAATAAACTATACTAACAAGTGCATATTGATTGTACTTTTGCAATGATATTTTTAAAAAGATGTTTTCAATAAAAGTTTGAAAAATCGACAACCAAATATTTAAAAACCGATTTTTCACAATCGTGATGAGCACGGGTCGAATCCACAGGAAACAGAACAATATTTGATATTATCTTTAAAAAATTAAATTTATTAATATCTCAAAATATTTACAATAAAAAAATACAAGTACTTCACACACTAATGTAAATAAAAATTAACTAAAGAAAATTCTAAACTATGTTGCTCAAGCCTCCTCCAAGTCAAAACGACATTTTCGTTATTTCACTATAGCATTCACATTCTCAACGTAAATAAACCTTTAACCTGCAGTATGATTGTTAGGTGTACTTTTGCAATGGTATTTTTAAAATGATATTTTTCAATAAAAACTTTAGAAAATCGACAACCAAATGTAAAAACTGACTTTTCACTTTTGTGGCGAGTTTGGGTCAAATCCACAAGAAACAGGATGATATTTAAAATTAAATCTAAATATTTCAATTTATTAATTTAACAATTGTCTACAATGAACTAAAATAAATATAATTAAGTCACAAAATAATAAATTTTAAATACAGCAAATTCTAAATGCAGCTGCTCAAGCTTTCTCCAGGCCACAGGGGCATTTTCATCATTTCACCAACTATAGCTTTCTCATGCTTGATGTAATTAACCTTTAACCTGTAGGTTACTTGTCAACCTAAAATAACAAGTCAGTAATAGAAGTAACTATAATGAATGCTAAAATATAACTAGTTTTAACTCTAACAATAACTACTAAAAACTAAATTGTAATTAAAATAAAAATAAGCTAAAATATAAATGTTAATTAAACTAATTAACTTATATTAAAACTAACTAAATTAACTACTATAATTACACTAACTATTCTACAGAAAAATGCGATGAATTATAGAAAACTAACTAATCAGTAAAATATCTGTTTTGCCCTCGATATAGTACATGAATCACTTTTTGATAGGTTTTCACAAACTGGCATGTTTGAAGGTTCAAATGGACTTTGAATTGGATGAATTTTGTTTTGCTGGATTCCTTACACGTACAAGAATCTGTCATTTTTACAGAATTCAAAAATTCATCTGGAAACTCCAGATGTAAGCATTTTAAAATTGAGAAACACTTTCAAAATTGATCTGGAAACTGTCAGTTTTAAACTAATTTAACTTAAAGTAAAAAACTAAGTTAAAACTAACTAAGGTTAATTTATCTAATTAGGGCCTAAGGGGCAAGTTTGAATTTGACTTAGACTTAGAGGCTCATGCCCCCTAGTGGACCCCACTATGGCTACTACACATTATTTAAGAATAAAAGATTAACCTACACTAGTGATTAAAGAAAGCAATTAAAAAAATTACTAAGAGTAATGCAATGAACAAGAAGGGCAAGTGTCTACGTACCAAAATTAAAAATGAGGAATCAAAGGAAAGTAATTAATCTACCATTCAAAATATGAAATCTACCTAAGACTAAAGGCAACAATTAATAGACTTACCTAAGACAACACTCCACGATTTTAAAAATCTAATGCAAAGTCAAAACCTACTAAAAATCATACAATGACACCTAATTTCCAATTGATGCTTACCAAAAATAAACCATGGCACGAAATTAGAAATTTAACCTAAGAAGTAATCAACTAAAATTTGAGAAAAGAATCCACTACTTAACTAAATTTGAGCACTATATGATTTTTAACCATCTATCTGAAAGTCAAATCTTACTAAAGAAGGTCATATTAAAAATTGCATTTGCTACCCGAGTAGACTTTATTATTTACTAAACTTAATACAAAGACTCAAAGACTAATAGTCAACCTTACAATTCAAAATATTGAATTTACATAAGGGTTGAACAAGGAATCAACGACTACCTAAAATACACTATACGAATTGTTTGAAAACCCTAGCTAAAAATCAAGACACACTAAAAACAAAAGATATTACTTTATATGCCAACTTATCTAATGATTACTTAATTAAAATACACTACATTGAAAGTGCAGTAGGATCGAGGCAACAAGCACTAGAGGGGGGTGAATAGTGCTTTTAAATATCGTCTTCGTGATTTTGACGGATTTTGAAAATTCACAAAGCAATCACACAAAGAACACAAGAATTTATCCTGGTTCGGTCTTTCCCGACCTACATCCAGTCCCCAAGCAAAACCTGCTTGAGATTTCCACTATCAACCTTATGTAACTACAAGATCATACAGACCAAATCCGGTCGCACTTTTAGTAACACACCTACTGAAAGCAAACAACTCCTTTAAACCAAGGAGTCCTTCCTTTTACAGAAAATTAAAATAAGTAACAACTTACAAAACAACCTATGAGCCCTTATTATGAATGCAAATGAGATGCAATTGGCTTTTGAGGTTGTTGGAATACTCTACTCACGAATTCACTATCTCTCAAAGGAATTTGAGTGAAAAACTGAAGTGAAAAATATCGAGTGAGAAAATGAATATGAGTGAAAAGCAAAGAGTAATTCAATGTAATTCGATTGGATTTTTTTTCTTTTGAATGTAGAATGCACTCATATTTATAGTTGAAAGATTCCATACGTTGAGGGTATGAAAGGGTGTCAAAACAGTCCATTTTGAACGATCAAAACGTTTGAAAAATGAAAAGACACGCCTTTTAAAAGTTTCAGGAAAAAATAGCAAAATTAGTCGACTGAAACAATAGTTAGTCGACTAATAATTAGCTATTAGTAGACTGACAGTTATCGTCGGTCGACTAATGTGTTTATCAAGCTGTTTGAAAATCTGAACTTTTGAAACTTAGTCGACTAGAGAAAAAGTTAGTCAACTGATAATATCATCAGTAGACTGAAAAACCTTTCAGTCGACTGCTGTTAATTTTTTCTGAAAAATACATGTTTTGTCCGGTCAACTGATAAAATCATTAGTCGACTGCTGCTAAATTTCCAGAAAACAGACATTCTGCCCGGTCGACTGATAAAACCTTCGATCGACTAATTTGACAAAAATGATATTTTGTTTAGAAAATTTGGCGCGAAAGGCTTAGTCGACTGGTGAGTCTATTGGTCAACTAATAAACACGAAAAATTAAATAAAGAGTTTTCTAAAAAGATTTTCATGAAGGGTTTTTTTAGAAAAGTTTTTCTAAAGACTTTTTAGGTGAAATGCAACCGAAATATGCACTCTAAGTAAGGCTCTTACAAGAATCTAAGACTTTTAATGAATTTAACATTTGCACACTAGTCTTCAAAGATTCTTCATCGAATTCTTCAATGCTTGTCATATTTCTTCATTGCCTTAGCTGAAATGCAGTTGATTTACTTGTTCATCATCAAAACCTTGTACTTGAAGTATCATGTACGGCTTCATTGTCGTAACAATCTCCTCCTTTTTTATGATGACAAACTAATCAAAGATAGAGCATTTAGATGCATAGATGGAGATTTTACTCCCCCTATCAATATGCTGCAAAACATTAAAAGTTAGTACATTCAAAGCACATATATCACATATTGATTGGTTTGCATTTCCATCATTACTTCATGCATTTTTAAAACTTTTTCATAAATGCAATTTTCAATGCTTTCACATGATGTAATTTCCATGTTATGATGCAATATGCAATTTCTATCTTTTTCTCTTAATTTCTCATGTAAGTTCTATCTTTTTCTCATTTCCATGTGATGCAATTTCTCATGTAATTTTCTTCTTTTTCTCCCCCTTTGTCACAATAAAAAAGAGTAAGGGCAGAAATAGCATAAGCAAAATGCAAATTCAAGTTCAAAATATTACAACCCATAAAGTATCAAAGTTCAGTAAAGACAGTAATCAAAGATCAAGAGAAGTGTTGTTTGATGATCTCCTTGAGTTCAACAATATCTTTCTGAATTGAAGAAAGTTGTTGAGTCACATCTTCACGAAAAGTGTGTTGATGCAGCTCCAAAGCTTCTATTCGCTGTAAAACTTCATCATTGTCTTGACTAGTAGAGAATTTCTTTCGTTTTGCTTGAGATGAAGGTGTCACAGAAGATAGTGAGGGTTCAGATGGTTCAGTTTGATCAATATACCAGTCTAAAGGAGGCAGATATTTGATTTTCATACATTTAAAAATAGTTTGATCAAAGAACTCCTTTTGTTCAATATATTTTTCATTGGTTAAGGGTACTTTGAAATATCTGAAAATACGAGTAAGAAGACATCCATACAGAAGAAAAGGTTTTTGTTTTCACAAATTAGTAAAATACACATTGGCCCAATTTACAGAAATATTTCCAAATAAGACATAAAGAGCCGTAGATAGATCTGTGGAATAGTAATCAAAAGAACCAGTTTTAGGTAGAACATTGTGGATAAGAATTCGTCCAGCAATGCATGCACGAGTTTGAAGATTGGTATTTTTGAAAGGAGGACAATGAGGTGCACCGGAAAGAAGAATTTGTTCAAAAATTCTTTTATCATTAAGTTCAATAGTATTGAAAAGAGTTTCTGAAGGTGGAATATCTAGGATTTGTCCAAGCAGTTTAGAATCAAACTCAATTTTAACATCGCGAACAAGAGGAAAGAATTTCAGTTTCATGATCAATTTGTAAATTTGTGTAAAACAAGTGGATCAGAAAAGGATAATGAAGAGGGTCTGCACCGGCATCAAAAAGATGTGAAATACCTAGAAATGATTCTCTGATATTATAACGAGAAAACAGATGAAACAGGACATTGTGCAGAAATCGATCCAAAAGTATCATATAAAAGAGGATTTCTGAGTAATCTGAGAGAAAATCCATGATGTGCTTGTGGTGTAGTTGGAGGAGAACCTTGTGCAGATGCAGTCTTCTGACGAGGCATGGTTGATAAGAAACGAAACAGATTCACCTGTAAAAAAAATTGTTGTTGCAGAGAGTGATTGATCAACACAGTCGTTGAGAAGAACAGTTGAAGATAGTGTTGATGTCGGCTTCCAAATGCTTTAAGAATGACGTCTGGTGGAAGGAAGATATTATCCGGCATCGTGGCGGAGAACCAATGCAACTTTGTGCAAAGTTAAAGATGTGTCTTCTACGATCAAGATCATTGGTAGTGGCCAAAACAATTGACAGTAACAACCCACCAAAAGGGATGTCGAGTTTCCACGGATTTTAGGCAAGAGGGAAGAGGCGAGGAGGAGTTCGTCTGCTACAGAAACAGAAGATAATGTTGTGGATGACGGCAGGTGAGAAGAGGCTGCCACAAGAGGATTTTGGCGAGGAGGGGTGCGACCAGCACTCCGAGAGATTTTCGAAAGAGACAAAAGAGAGAGAGAGAGGGTTTTGTTAAAAAGAAACCCTTTAAAAAGAAAAACGAATGGGCGTAAAAATGAAATGGTTTTCTTTTAAAAACGGGTGTTAAAAAAAATTCCAAGGGGTATCGGGTCCCTTCAATTGAAATTTTAAAAAAATATCAATCGACTAAAATTTTATCGGTCGACTAATAAGGTGTGATACCTTCAGTAAAAAAATCTTTAAAACATCAGTCGACTAGAAGTTTATCGGTCGACTAATATGGTGCGATTTTGAGATTTTGTTCAAAAATTAAGCATTTTATAAATCTAAAAATGAGCAAATGCCTAGTTCTCTCCTAATTCTCATAAAATCTTCATTTTTAAGTGGTTTAGTGAAGATATCAGCATGTTATTCATTAGTGGAAATAAAATTTAACGAAATATCTCCTTTTAATACATGATCTCTTAAGAAATGATGTCTAACTTCAATATGCTTAGTTCTTGAGTGTTGAACAAGATTTTTCGAAAGATTTATAGCACTAATGTTATCACAATAAATTATTGTTGTGGAGTAATTCAAACCAAAATTTTTTAAGGTCTGTTTCATTCATAGTACTTGTGAACACGCTAAACTAGCCGCTATATATTCTGCTTTAGTTGTTGAGAGTGACACTGAATTTTGCTTTTTACTAAACCAAGAGACTAAGGAATTTCCTAAGAAATGACAAGTTCCGCTAGTACTCTTGCGATCAGATTTACTTCCTGCAAAATCTGCATCACTATATGAAACTAAATCAAAGGAAGATGATTTTGGGTAAAACAAACCAAAATTTAAAGTATCTTTCAAGTAACGAAGAATTTGTTTTACTGCAGTTAAATGAGATTCCTTTGGATTAGCTTGAAATCTAGCACATATACAAACACTAAACATTATATCAGGTCGACTAACAGTTAAGTATAATAGAGATCCGATCATACCTCTGTAGAGCTTAGTATCTACATTTTTAACATTTTCATCTTTATCAAGAGAAGTAGTTGTACTCATAGGATTTCTTCTTGATTTCGATGAGTCCATTCCAAACCTCTTAAGAAGTTCTTTTGTATACTTAGCCTGGTTGATGAAGATTCCTTCTTCAGTTTGTTTTATTTAAAGTCCAAGAAAGTAGTTTAATTCGCCCATCAAGCTCATTTCAAACTCTTCCTGCATAGCTTTAGCAAACTCTTTACAAAGAGAATCATTAGTAGAACCAAATATTATGTCATCAACATAAATTTGCATAATAAGAATATCTGAATTAATATTTTTAATAAATAAAGTTGAGTCTACCCGACCAATGGAAAAACCAGATTTTTCTAGAAAATTTTGTAGTCTTTCATACCACGCTCTTGATACTTGTTTAAGTCCGTACAAAGCTCTTTTTAATTTATAGACTTTTTCTTGATATTTCTCATTTTCAAAGCCTGGAGGTTGCTCTACATAAAATTCTTCATTGATGTGTCCATTTAAGAATGCACTCTTAACATCAATTTGATATAACTTAAAATTCATGTAGCTAGCAAAAGCAAGCATCATTCAAATTGACTCCAATCGAGCCACTGGTGCATAGGTTTCATCAAAATCTATGCCTTCTTCTTGATTATAGCCTTGTGCTACTAGTCTTGCTTTGTTTCGAATAACTTCACCATTTTCGTCCAGCTTATTTCGGAAGACCCATCTTGTTCCAATTACTGGATGATCCTTTGGTCTATCAACTAGATCTCAAACATCATTCCTAGTAAATTGGTTAAGTTCTTCAGACACGACCAAAAGCCAAAATTCATCATCACAAGCCTCATTGATATTCTTTGGTTCTATTTTAGATATGAAAGCAATATTTACAATATATTGCAATTGCCTTCTAGTTTGGACACCACTCTTTATTTCTCCAATAACTTGTTCATGTGGATGATTGGGAACTTCTTTCCAAACCGGTTGAAGAGGAACATTTTCTTGAGAAATACTCTCTATCAAAGGTTCTTCTTGAAGTATTACTTCTTCTCCTTCGCTTAAAGGTATAACCTGTTCACAATTTTCATCAAATGCAACATGTAAAGATTCTTCAATGCAAGATGTTCTTTTATTAAAAACATGATAAGCTTTAACGAATATCCAAGAAATATTGATTCATCTGATTTTGAATCAAACTTATCAAGATTATCTTTGGTATTTAACAAGAAGCATTTACTAACAAAAATTTTAAAATATGAGATCTTTGGTATACGATCATAATACAATTCAAAACATGTTTTATGTAAGATTGGTCGAATAAGAACACGGTTTAAAACATAACATGCTGTATTTATTGCTTCAGCCCAAAGGATTTTGGTAAATTTTTATCTTGAAGCATGGTTCTAGCACATTCTTGCAAAGTTCTATTCTTTATTTCAACAACTCCATTTTGTGGAGCCGCTCTAGGAAAAGCAAAGTTGTGAGATATACCATGTAAATCACAATACTTTATAAAAGATTCATTTTCAAATTCACCACCATGATCACTACGAATTTTAATTATAGATGTAGATTTTTCATTTGTAATTCTTCTACAAAGTTTGGAAAATTCAGAAAAAGCATCATTTTTTCTTTTTAAAAAAATCACCCATGTAAATCAAGAATAATCATCTACTATAACAAAGGCATACTTTCTACCATTCAAACTTTGAATTCTAGATGGTCCAAATAGATCTAAATGTAAAAGTTCAAGAGGACGTTTTGTTGAAACTATATCTTTTGCTTTAAAAGAACTCTTGATTTGTTTACCCATTTGGCAAGCATCACATAAGTGATCCTTCTTATATGGTATTCTAGGTAGGCCTCTAACAAGATTATTCTTGGATAACTTGGAAATAATTTTAAAGTTAACATGTCCAAGTCTCTTATGTCATAACCATTGAATTTCATTTGAAACAATAAGACATTTTTCATTAAAAGTGGGTAACTCATCTAGATAAAGTTCATACACATTGTTTCTTCTTTTACCTTTAAAAATGATCTTTTTAGATTGAAAATCAGAAATTAAACATAAATCATGTTCAAAGGAAACAAGAAAACCTTTATCACATAATTGACTAATGGATAATAAATTATGCATTAAACCATCTACTAAAAGAACATTTTCTATCAAGGGAAATTTTGGATTACCAATGTTACCAATACCGATTACTTTTCCCTTGTTATTGTCACCAAAGGTGACGGTTCCTCCATCCTTACTTTGGAGGGTGGAAAATAACTCCGGCCTTCTAGTCATATGTTTGGAACAACCGCTGTCCAATATCCATTTGCTCCTTATTTTGTGTACCTACAACAAAATTAGAAGACAAAGCATTTGACCCTTTTCTATTTTTGGGTCCATGAGAGTTAGTCTTAGGAACCCATATCCATTTGGATTTTGGTTTCCTTTGATAAAAAGATTTAGCATTTCTAGAGTAATTTTGTCTAGGCTTATAAGCATTTTAAGTTTCTTGATTAGATGCATTTCTATTATAACTAAAAAATTTAGTTCTTTGAACAAATGGTTGAGAATATTGTCTTTGATTCTTCACTACATAGTTTGGTCTATTTTGAGTATCAAAGAAGCTATATCCCAATCCGGTTTTATTAACCGAGCATCTTTGAGAACCAAGAAGTCTTTCTAGATTCTCTTGACCATTTGTGAATTTGGTCACTATAGAAAGAAGATCATTTGATTTTTCTTTTAGACTAGTTATTTCTTTTTGTAAGAGATTGGTTCTAATTCCAATTTCTTTTATCTCAAGTGCTTGATAAGAGTTTTTCTTCTTGAGATCTTCTATCTCTTGAAGTAACACTTTGTTTTGAGAGTCAAGAGTTGAATTTTCAGTTTTTAACTCTTTGTTTTTAGAACTTAGACTCTTAAATTTAGCATATAAATCATTAAATGCTTCTAATAAATCATCATACTCAAATTGACTTACCGAGTCTTCTTGAGCTACAAAACACATGTTGGCGACTTCTTCATTTGATTCTTCATCAGAAGATGAGTCACTATCATCCCAACATGCTTGAAATGCCTTTTTCTTCTTGAATTGGTCCTTGGGCTTGATTTTGAGAAGAGGACAATCTTTTCTTGATGTGTCCTGCCTTTTTGCAGTTAAAGCACTTGACTTCATTTGGATTGGAAGAATCCGTTTTCTTTACCTTTCTTTGAAATATTCCCTTTTTGATGAATCTTCTGAATTGCCTTGTAATGAGGGCAATATTTTCATCTTCATCTTCATCTTCTTCTGAATTTTCAGAGTCAGAAGTAGCCTTAAAAGCAAGAGATTTCTTCTTGGGTTCTTCTTCTTGTCTGTCTTGAAGTTCGACTTCATATGCCATTAAGTTACCAACCAAATCTTCAAGAGTGGGAGTGTTTAAATCATTTGCTTTCTCAATAGCTGTGGTTTTTCTCTCCCATTAAGGAGTTAAACACCTTAGGATTTTTCTGACTAAATCCACTTGTGAATATTCTTTTTCAAGGGATTTTAGAGTGTTAGTGATATCGGTCATTCTTGTTACCATGTCTGATATAGATTCATTTTGTTTCATTTTAAACAATTCAAATTTATGAACTAAAGAAGCGATTTTAGATTTTTTTTACCTTTGATGTACCTTCGTGAGTCACAAGAAGAGTATGTCAGATTTCATTTGTTGTAGAGCATTGAGAGATGCAATTGAACTCTACCTTGTCAATGACACAATACAATGCATTCATAGCCTTGGCATTAAGTGAGGCAGTTTTTTTTTCTTCATTTGTCCATTGACTGAAATCAGTTGATGGCATTTGGTACTTTTCTGAAACAATACTTCAAATTTCGAGATCCATGGATTGTAAGAATATTGTCATTCTCATTTTCCAGTATCCATAATTTGTTCCGTCGAAGAGAGGAGGACGAACATAGGAGCATCCTTCTTTATACTGAGATGATGTTGTTTCCATGCTAGATGATGGTCAAATCAAAATAATAGCAAACCTGCTTTGATACCAAATGAAAGTGCAGTAGGATCGAGGCAACAAGCACTAGAAGGGGGGTGAATAGTGCTTTTAAATATCGTCTTCGTGATTTTGACGGATTTTGAAAATTCACAAAGCAATCACACAACGAACACAAGAATTTATCCTGGTTCGGTCTTTCCCGACCTACATTCAGTCCCTAAGCAAAACCTGCTTGAGATTTTCACTATCAACCTTGTGTAACTACAAGATCATACAGACCAAATCCGGTCCCACTTTCAGTAACACACCTACTAAAAGCAAACAACTTCTTTAAACCAAGGAGTCCTTCCTTTTACAGAAAATTGAAATAAGTAACAACTTACAAAACAACCTATGAGCCCTTCTTATGAATGTAAATGAGATGCAATTGGCTTTTGAGGTTGTTGGAATACTCTACTCACGAATTCACTATCTCTCAAAGGAATTTGAGTGAAAAACTGAAGTGAAAAATATCGAGTGAGAAAATGAATATGAGTGAAAAGCAAAGAGTAATTCAATGTAATTCGATTGGATTTTTTTTTCTTTTGAATGTAGAATGCACTCATATTTATAGTTGAAAGATTTCATACGTTGAGGGTATGAAAGGGTGTCAAAACAGTCTATTTTGAATGATCAAAACGTTTGAAAAATGAAAACACGCCTTTTAAAAGTTTCAGAAAAAAACAACAAAATTAGTCGACTGGAACAATAGTTAGTCGACTGATAATTAGCTATTAGTAGACTGACAGTTATCGTCGGTCGACTAATGTGTTTATCAAGCCGTTTGAAAATCTGAACTTTTGAAACTTAGTCGACTAGAGAAAAAGTTAGTCGACTGATAATATCATCAGTAGACTGAAAAACCTTTCAGTCGACTGCTGCTAAATTTTTCTGAAAATACATGTTCTGTCCGGTCGACTGATAAAATCATTAGTCGACTGTTGCTAAATTTCCAGAAAACAGACATTCTGCCCGGTCGACTGATAAACCTTCGATCGACTAATTTGACAAAAATGACATTTTGTTTAGAAAATTTGGCGCAAAAGGCTTAGTCGACTGGTGAGTCTATTGGTCAACTAATAAACACGAAAAATTAAATAAAGAGTTTTCTAAAAAGATTTTCATGAAGGGTTTTTTTAGAAAAGTTTTTCTAAAGACTTTTTAGGTGAAATGCAACCGAAATATGCACTCTAAGTAAGGCTCTTACAAGAATCTAAGACTTTTAAAAAATTTAACATTTGCACACTAGTCTTCAAAGATTCTTCATCGAATTCTTCAATGCTTGTCATATTTCTTCATTGCCTTAGCTAAAATGCAGTTGATTCACTTGTTCATCATCAAAACCTTGTACTTGAAATATCATGTACGACTTCATTGTCGTAACATACATTACATCTAGTTGCCTATTCTAATTAAAGTTTACCTAAGCTACACAAAGGATTCAAAGACTTACTTAAAATACAATTCACGATTTTGAATATCATATCTAAAAAAATCAAAACTTGCTAAACATTAAAATGCAAAGAATAAAAAGCTATTTGAATATACTAGATGCAATAAAATAAATTAACCTAGATATATTGAACAAATTCTAACCTGATTACATTAATGATGACACTAAAAATTAAGAAAAGTTATGCTACTCGATGGACTAAAAAAATAAACTATTATGTCTAACATTTTAACTATGTTAATTCTAATTTATGCAGCCAGCAAATAAAATTAGTACCTACATTCTACTGTTAAAAATGAGATTTGATAAATAAAATCAACTTAACTACTGATATGAAGATTAGTGCTAGCCTAATGACTCGCCTAACCTAATTAACCCTAACCGGCGGCTGCAAAAATATGCACTAACTGAACCGGTTGAAGCTAGATCTGATCAGACCTATTAAAATTAAAAATACTCAGAAACCATAATTGAATTAACGAAAAGAAAAGTAAAAATTACAAATAAACTGTTTACGCTATATACATTATTTAACCAATTGAATTGTAAAACTTGAAATCAATGGACTTTAATTTAACCAGTTGAATATAGAATTCAAGATCAGTTCTTGCTCAAGCAAGAACCCAATCTAGACAGAACTTTAGATGATATATATATATATATATATATATATATATATATATATATATATATATATATAATTTGGACTGACACAACACCCTAAAAGGCTGACTCATTGGTTGTACTTTTTGCAATGGTATTTTTAAAACATATTTTTCAATAACAACTTTGGAAAATCGTCAACCAAAAATATAAAAATTGACTTTTCACTTTCATGGCGAGTACGGGTCGATCCTTAGGGAACAGGATGATATTCTAATTAAATCTAAATATTTCACTTTATTAATATTGAAAAAATGTTTACAACTATAAGTTACACTAACTATGAATTAACTAAAGGAATTACAAAAATCTAAACTATGATGCTCAAGCACTCCTTTAAGTCTGCAAGGGCATTTTCATCCTTTCACAAGCTATGGCTTTACACCCTTAGCATAAATACGCCTTTCGACTTGCAGTATGCTTGTTAACCTATAAAAATAAAAATAATAAGTCAATAAATAAAGTTATGACAATTAATTTGAAAATTACACTAGAACTAATTCTAACAATAGCAACTACTAAGTAATTTGTAAATTAACTAAAACTACACTAAAATGTGATTGCTAATAAAATTAATTAAATTATTCTAAACTAATTATATTAAACTCTGAAATTTAACTATGAAATATGCAGAAAACTATGAAAAAATGCAGAAAATTATTGGTTAGTAAAATGTTTGTTTTGCCCTCATGATTGCATGAATGATTTTTTGATAGGTTTTTGAAAACATGTAGTTTGAAGAGTCAAATGAAATCCAAAAATAATGAAATTTGGTTTTTTGGATTTCTGACACGTGCAGGAATCAAATCCTTATTACTAACTCCAGATATAAGTGTTTCAAAATCAGTCAAAACCTGAAAACATTCCTGTCTCGAAATTCAAACTTCTGAAAAACTGATTTTTGAAAAACATTTTAAAACTCAACCAAATCAACTCTGAATGAGTTGATTTTTGGTTTGCAGACAATCAACACACCAATGAAGAGAACATAAGGGTTTTTTCAGAAGAACTTTGAAAAAAATCACATAAAATAATGGCTGCCCAAGACTGCAATTTCTGGTTTTTAAATTCAATTCAATATCAATTTAAAAAACAATCAATTCATGCACTATTGAATTCAAGCACATACAATAATAGACCTAACATATCTATGCATTGCTAAATTACAATAAGTGAAATGTAATTATACAAAAGAAATTAAACCTAAAAAAAAGATAAACAAATTAATTTACTCTAATACACAAGTAACAATCGACTATGACAACTTAATGAATCTAAACTAATAAAAACATATAATGAACATGAACACACGGCACTTAGGGTTATTTAATATATGAAATCTAATTCACATTAAATGAAATGCATGACATAAAATTTCAGGATTAATGCAAACAACCTATCTAATTAAACAAAAAATAATTTAATATAAATGCATGCTAATGTTAATCGCCCCCTATATGGGACCTACCTGGGACTTAAGTAAGTAATAAAATGCAATGCAACCTTAATGACTAATACCTAGATAACATAACTAATATGCAAAGATAATTATAAAATGATATACAATGCTAAAAAAAATATCAAGTCAAACTTACCTAAAGAGTTAATAAAATATGCACTTAAACCTAATGTGTTAAATGCTAAATGTTATATGCTAAATGAAAGACTTTAATGCATAAAGGCTGGCTGGACATTAAGTAGGCCCCATTTCACTCTTACGTAAGATATCCACTTACCTTTGAGAGCCAAAACGTCAGCCCAATTGGGCCCACACATTATGGTTGAAAAATTCAAATTGAGAGTGAATATTCTTTTGTTCTTTAGGGAAATACCAATCAACCATTAAGTAGGTGATTAAATTTTTGAATCACCTTACTTAATGAGATATTCAGAATATCCTCCAAGATTGGCGTCTTCAACACCTTCTTTTTTTTACTTTAAAAATTTTGGAAACCCACACAAATGGCCAAAACCGCCTCTTCTTTGAAAGTTCCAAAAATGGCCTTCTTTCAAAATTCAAAATTCTAAAAATTATAAAGTTATACTAAACTAACTACATTAATTGATCTATATACTATCTGTATGAATTAATGTAGGGGCAGCATTGGAGCATCAAAAGAAATTGTAAATCGCTACCAATAAAAATATACCAATAAAAATATACCAATAAAAATAAAAAAAAAAATTCTATTTAAACCAACTATTGACTAAAATTCAATTCAATGAATCTAGACTAAAGAATTAAACTTCCTAAACACCATACACTTACCAAAAGAAGCCTAGGACCTTGCTGGTCCAACAATGGTTGTCATCCTCTTGGAGAAGATGACAACCCCTAAAAAAAATAAAAAATAAAAAAACTGATTCTACACTATCTCAAGAAAAATGATTTTTAATAAATACAAATTTTTGACAAAGCAAAAGTTAATTTCTAATTATCCTAAACCATGACTAAACTCAACCTTAGAGGACTACAAACGGACTATTAACTTGCTGTAATCAACAACAAAAGAAATCGGAACATATTAAAACCTTCAAAATGCATAAACCTAATCTAGCTGGTTTACACAAATCAACAAAAGAAACACAATGAACTAAATTGATTTGTCAAACTAATATTTGACTCGATCTTAAAATAACAGAATGTGATTTTTAAACACCTACAACTGTTGAAACAAATTCAGAACAAAAAGAAATTTTAAAAACACCAAAATCGACTAGCAAAAGCTAGCCGATTTGCACAAAATACCAAAACAAAAAATAAAACAAAGAAGCAATGAATCTTACCAGTTGATCCACGCTTGGTCCATGAGTTGAGGCCTCTCGCGGTTTGTTCTAACCTCTGGTATTGTCTGCAACCTCTGACAGCATAATGGTGGAGCAGTGACAGAGGTTTGAAGAATGGTAGATGGGAGCGAAGCGCTAACCCAGAAAATTCCTCAGCTCACGTGAAGGCCCAAAAATCTCCTAGGCCGAAAAGCACCCAGAAATCTCCTTGGTGAAAAGATTAGCTCCTCCAACGGCTGTTGTAATGGCTGCACACAAAAATCAGAAATTAAAAACAAACGTGACACAAAATAAAAAAAACTAACAACAAGAAATAGAGAGGAAGATGATGATGACGCCCGGAAAGCTCCTCGGCAGTGCAACACCCAGAAAGTTTTACAGTGCGATGAAATGGGTTGGAAGGGAGAAGATGAAGGTGGCTGATGCTGTAAAGGTTCCTCAGAATTCTTGGACAAAAATTACAGCAAGGGGCGTCCCTCCCTTTTCATTCTTTCTTTTCAGAATTTTCAAAAACACTCTTATGAAACAATGTTTTCAAAAACACTCAAAGTTTTCAAAAATTGCAGAGCGCCTCCTTTAGAAAAAAAGTGAATGGGTCTATGGATTATTCAATGAGATCCAATCTGATCCTAAAATCGTCATTCTCATATTGGTCTGGATCTAGATCCCGAGTGGAATTGATCCATTATGCGAAAACACTCATAACTTTGCCAATTTAACTCAGAATTGGACAAAATTTGAAACGTAGCTTCCTATGACTAGACTCAACATAAACATGGGTTTTAATTCTAAAAATATGTATAATGAAATTCATATTATGTTAATTTTATAATGCATTTCATGCATTATCAGATTCTCCCATGCTTGAATGTTGCTAGTCCTCGAGCAACACCAAAACTAAAAACAAAATAAAACTAACTACTAATCAATTCTAGCTTTCATTTTATGTAAGTGTAGGAGATAACATATGTAAAGAAACCGCACCCCCATAGTATAAATATTTTTTTCAATTTTTTCTAAAATTTATGATCATTTACATTCCTTTTTCAGAAATTAGAACACCTTCATGTCGTCATCTTCCTCTCCTTACTTGTATGATTTCTGCATAGTTTACTTCATTTTCTTTTCTTAGCAGTGAATTTGTTTCTTTCAAGCTCTTATTTCTTTTTCTTTTTTTTTTTCAAATCAATTGAGCTCTACATCCATCCTCAAACTTCGTAACCCTTGTAACGAGCATTGGGGCGATATCTCCCACGCCAGATGACCTTAGGGTACCTAATACAAAGATTCCTCGACCTTAATAGCTTGAGTTACTAGGTCCTAGACTTTTGTACTATATATAGCCTTTGTTGTGTGAAATGCCATCGCCTATTAGACTTTCTATTGGGTTCGTGTAGCGAGCTTTAGGTCGATGACTCCCGAGCCAGACGACTTTAGGGCATCAGGTATAAAACACCCCTCAGACTTACTCAAACCCAACAAGCCTCACTGACGATGTCTAAGCAAAGTGTTCGACCTCCCAAGTTGTCTTCTCTAAACACCCCAAATTTTTTTCATTCATCCTCATACACCCCTTTTCAATAGATGACAGTTCCCTTAGGAGTCAAGCCCTAGGTCGATCCAAGTTTAGGTGTCATTTCACCCCATTTTGTTAGAAAATTTATCATTTTACCCCTAGGTAACCTTAGATCTCTGACAATTAGATCCAGTCAAGCTCATTTTAAGTTCAAAACAGTTAGAATGTCAATCATTTCTAGCTCACCTGAGCTCACGTTGAATAAATCTTGTTCATTTATGATCATTTCAGCTAAAATTGGTTTATTTCTTGAGAAATGAGCTCATTTCTAGCTCAAATCCAAGCCAATTGTCTATGAGTCAGTAATTTTCTGTCAATCTTATTTCCTTGAGTCTAACGTGAGTTGACCAAGAGTTCAAGTGCTTCGGTTCTAGCTCAATCTCATTTTCCATAGTGTTAGAGCCCATTTTAGCCCATTTCAGCTGAAATTGAGCTAAGTCTAGTCAGTCTAGCTGGTGTTTGGGCTTCAAATTTAGTTCATCTCAGTATTTCTGACCTTTATTTTAGCTCAAACCCAGTGCATTTTTGTGATCTACTTCACTCTAGTGTTCATTTCTCACCATTTCTCTGAGAATTGGGTTATTTCTCAATCATACAAACTAGGACTTCAGTTGAGTCAGTATCTTTTTAGTTCATCTGAGTTTAGAAACCCTAGAAATCAGTAAAATTCAGTTCAAACCCGTTCAAATCTCATTTCCAGTGTCAATCTATGCCCTGCAAAGGCAAAATCATTTCTCGGACCATGTTGTCTGAAACATCATTTTGTCATTTTCTAAGCTGGTACAAGTATCAACCAGAGCTCTGATCGGTTCCTTTCCTGAAAATCTTAGATATATCTGAGACCCAATTCACATTTGGATGAGATCCAACATCGGACTTGATGTTCAATCATCAATTTTTGCCTTCGAACAGGAATTTCCAATTCCTTGTCACCGCCATGGGTCTGAGACTTTAAATCCCTCACCCAGGGTTCATATTTTGCATCACATTTCATATCATTTTATGTCATTCCTTGTCATTTCACTGCATTACAGGTCATCCTCGAGATCCATCACTCTGGTTTTTCAAAATCTCCAATCCAGATTCGAGTTTAAAAACCTTTCTTTTAAAATTAATTTAAAAAACCGGGGTTTTAAATCGACATTTGCCATCCGACCAACCGTCGAAGCTTTACATTCCTTGTTTCAAAATAACATTTTTTTTAGAAAAATGATCTGGATTCATTTTAAACCTGATTTTCAATTCAATTTCCAATTTTTACAAATTTCTTCAAGTGGGGGGCACCCTCTAGGGGTGCAAACCCTAATTTTTCTATTTTTTATTCAAATTCATATCATTTTCATGTCTTACATATTTCAAAAACACAAAAAATATTAGTGGGTCTAGGTGTTTTTTTGAAGTTTTTCAAAAATATTATTTTTAATCCCTTTATTTTCCCTTTTTAAAAAATATTTTTTTAAATCAAATGGGACCCACACTAGGAGGCACCACATTTAAAGGTGTTTAGGTTTAGCTAGTATTCTACTCAAATTAGAGATTTGAAAATGTCAAAATTGATTTTAAAACTTCATTTTTACTTTAGTAATTTAACTTTGCTTTTTAACTTTTAATTAGGGTTTTAAAAACCAAGTGTGGGCCCACATAGGTGGCGCCACATTTGAGATTTTTCAAAGTTAATTAGGAGTCAATTAAAGTTAATTAATTAGAGGTTTGTTTAGGTTAGAAGTCTTTAGAAAAATCTCCCCCACTTTTAAAGGTATTCCTAATTAATTAATAGAGTTCCAATTAAATCAGAACTCTTTAATTAACAAGGGGTTAAAAAATTATAAATAGGAGCCATAAGGGGGTCGACCCCCCTATCCCTCTCTCATTGGCTCTTACCTCTCTCAAGTCTTCCTCCTCCTCCAGCAACCTCCATTATTGCAGCCAAGGTAAGGTCTTCTTCTCTTCCTTTTCATTAATATTTTATTTATTTTTTATTTATTTCTAGCATTGTCGTCCCCCTTTTCATGCATATTCTTCCTTTCTTTTTGTTCAAAACCAATGCTCACGACCCAAGATGATGATCTACCAATCATCCATGATGCTTTACACATTTTTGATCTGTTAGAATCGTTGGCAATGCGTTTATTATGTTAAATGCCCGAAAAAGATCAAGATTCGACTTTTCTATAGGTCAAATCCCTCTTTTAATGGCTAAATCAAAATCTAAACCATGCTTCCTTGATTTTTTTTGTTTATTTCATCATATTCATGTTTATTTTAGTTTTTCATGCATTAAATCATGATTCATATCATTGTTTGCATGTTTTTTTTTATGTTTTTAGCATGCTTAATCAAGTTTGTTTCGTTCTAGGGTTTTATATTCCATATTTTAATTTCTAGTCGTCTGATAATGCAATTATTTACCAGCTTATAGTCGTTAATTAAATCTGATTTTTTTATGGTGAAATCAGGCATATGCCTATAGTTTCCAATAAAAAAATCAGATTTTTTTGAGGTCTGTAACCCTATGTTCAAAAATCAAAGTCAAAACCTGTTTTCTAAGTCGAGAAAACGTGAAAATTCAGGAGCATCTTTTTAAGGTCATATTTCTCTCATCAGAGATTGTATCGACGATCCGTAAAAGTAGCATACTCGTTAGCATGTCTATTTCAATCTGTGAAATTTTTATAAATTTCTACGGTAGATTTCTATTTTTCTTTAACCCAACTACAACACTTGTGTTTCTTGAACTGACAGGCCCGGTTCAGTTCTGGGGTGAACTTGCCGGAGCGATTTCTCCCTAACCATCAATAAAAATTATTTTTCTCTTTCGTGCATTCTATCATATTCACATGAATTTTCAAGTCTACTACATAAATAGAAAACTTCATGTATTTACTTGAAAGAAGTTTATCAAGCATAATAATCTTATAAGTATGACTTTTTAGAGAGATGCATAATTCATGAGATGCATATCTATTAATTTTAAGAATGATAACTTTATAAAAACATAAATCACTATTCTTTGATTTAACACATCTTTAAAATGATTAAACATTATTAGAGTTGGTGAACATCCATTTCAACCATGATTTTTGCCAAAATTGTGTGTGAGTCAAGAGAGTGTATACATAAGTGTAAAAATAATCATGGTTCATACCATAAGAATTCCTTCTTCATACCCACATGTATTATGAAATACATGCTTGTATGGTTGAGGTGAGAGAGCGAAGAATTTGAATAAACATCAAAATGCATAAAATATAAATTCACTTACCTTATCTTGTTGTTGTAAAATAGCTTAAACCACTTCACTCATTGATTTTCTACTCACAAGTGGTGTAGAATAAGTTCCTCAAAGGACACACTACACTTGTAACAACCCAAATGATTTCAAAACAAAAATACCAGAAAAAAAATTATAAGGTTGAATTTATTCTTTTCTTTTCCTTGTTTTTTTTTCTTCTAAAATATAATAATGCCACGATCTCATCAACGGACTTGTTCTAACTATACCAAGTGCTAGATGTTGAGAAACTCTGTTTTGATGTCACATAATATGATACACTGTCTCATTTGATTTTATATGATATGATAATATGTCCTCTTGAAAAATGTTATATTATGACTGAATATGTTTTGCCATGAAACTAATGAGTATTTGATGCAAGGATATCTCACCCAATAAGGATGGAGACTTCCTGTTCAAGTACAAATATGGTGCAATCATACTCCTTGAAGAAAAAGCTTGATGAGCCATGCATTCCTAAAAGTTCAAATGAAGAGATCGGCTACCTCAAGATGAAGACTTCTTTCTTCTTTAGAGTCATATGTAACAGAACCTTCAGGAACTTGCGTATTGCATATTACATACTCATTCATAAACACTATATCATAAAAGTATACGATAGTTTCAAAAAGGTCCTTTTTGAAAACCAATAATTGTACCTTCTTACAACCTTTTATGAAAAAGATATTTTGTCATGTAATAATTGTACCTTCTTACAACCTTTTATGAAAAAGACATTTTGTCATGTAATAATTGTACCTTACACTATATACAATACAACAAGAAAAAGAAATGTAGAAAAAAAGACAAAAACATAAAATCGGCTACAAAAGAAAAACAAATAAAATATGTTTTTGAAAAGACTTTTTTAAAGAAATGTTTTTTAATATAACAAGGAGACAAAAATATAAATCGGCTATACAAAAGAAAAACAAATAAAATATGTTTTTGAAAAGACTTTAGTTACCTTCTTAAGACAAAAACATAAATCGGCTACACAAAAGATAAACAAATAAAATATGTTTTTGAAAGGACTCTAGTTACTTTTTTTTATAACCATAGAATGTCGACTTACTTGAAGTCATCATTCTCTTTACAAAGCATTAAATACCTCCTGTAACAAATCCTTCTCAAAGAATATCGACCTTCTTTATGGTCCTCATTCTCTCTGGAGACTTTGAAAAACACAACATAAAGAAAACACTTGACATGACTATGTACAAATAAATATCTCAAAGCACTCATTGTACTTACACTCATTTAAAGCAAAGAAGTACTAATGTACCTCAAATCATTAATTAGAATAAAGACAAAACTACAACCCAACGTTCAATGTACTATTGTAAGAAATAGACTTTTTACATAAAATATGTATTACCTAAAATATTACAACGACTAGTGTACCCTCTATTTTACTTTTATGGAAAAAGGCATTCTCGAATTTCTCTAAAAGATATTTTTGAAATGACATAACATTTCACATTTCAAAAAGTTATAATTCCAAAATGTAATGACTACTTTTTAAAAGCTATATAAACACACTCAAATAAACTATTAAAAAAACGGAATGGAATAGACGTGTGAGCTTACAAAGAGAAAAATTCCTATTCGATATTTGAAAAGAGAGCCTTGAAAAAGAAAGAGAAAAAGAAAAAGGAAGAAAAGAGAAAAAGTCAAGTCCAGCTCTTTGACAAAGAGTATCCTCTGAGTGACAAACAGAACATTCTGAGAATCCTTCATTCGTGCATTCATATCATTCTGAAGGTTCTATAGGAAGTATTGTAACTCTGTTATTCACTGTATTCCTTCTTTGTTGAAAGAAGTAGACCTCTTTGAAAGAGGGTGTTGCCCTTCTCTGTTGAGAGAAGAAGACCTCTGTGAAAGAGGGTGTTGTCCTTCTCTGTTGAGAGAAGAAGACCTCTGGGGAAGAGGGTGTGCCCCTTCTCTGTTGAGAGAAGAAGACCTCTGAGGAAGAGGGTGTTGTACTATTTATCCGGTGACTCGGATGTTATAGTGGAAAGCTCAAGTGGTTTGCTTGGGGACTGGATGTAGGTCTGGATACTGACCGAACCAGTATAAATTCTGTGTTTTATGTGTTGTGCCTTATTGCTTAATTATTTTATTTTATCGATCATTATTATATTTCACTATTCACCCCCCCTCTAGTGGAATTTCATTTGGTATCAGAGCGGGTTTGCTGGTTTCGACGTAACAAGTCTTCCAGCACAAATGACATCTACTTCCTATGCTCGTGATATTGAAGGTCAACACGCATCTCGTCCTCCTTTCTTCAATGGCTCCAACTATGGATACTAGAAGTGCAGAATGACTATATTTCTCAAATCCATAGATTTTGCTGTATGGAAAATTGTTGAGCATCCATACACATCTTCATCCGCAGACTATAGCTTATGGTCTGATGAAGAAAAGAAAATGGCAAACCTAAATGCAAAGGCTATAAATGCCTTATATTGTGCCATTGATCAAAACAAATTCAATAGAATATCTATATGTGAATCTGCATATGATATTTGGCATTCTTTGGAAGTTATTCATGAAGGAACCAACAAAGTGAAAGAAGCCAAAATTTTATCTCTTGTTAGAAAATATGAGTTGTTCAAAATGAACAAAGATGAACCCATCACAGAGATGTTTACCAGATTCACCAACATCACCAACGATCTGAAATCTTTGGGTGTAACATATTCCCAGACTGAAAAGGTGAAGAAAATCTTAAGATCTCTCACAACTGATTGGGAGAAAAAGACTACTGCTATTGAAGAAGCTCAAGATTTATCTAAGCTTACTTTGGATGACTTAATAGGCAATCTTATGGCCTATGAAGTCCACATGAAAGAAAGAAGGGA
The DNA here is from genome assembly GCF_984573655.1 of Nuphar pumila. Taxonomy (NCBI): domain Eukaryota; kingdom Viridiplantae; phylum Streptophyta; class Magnoliopsida; order Nymphaeales; family Nymphaeaceae; genus Nuphar; species Nuphar pumila. The sequence continues at coordinate 24,086,316 of NC_143250.1, read as the reverse complement.
AGAAGAGCAACCAGTAAAGAAAACTCTAGCTTTCCCAGCCCTATCTGAAAATGAAGACTCAGATAAAGAATCAGAAATTGCGCTACTTACCAGAAAATTCCAGCGCTTCATGAGAAGGAACTGGCTTCCAAACAAGCACAAGGAAAGAAAAGATCCTAAAGAAGATCCCATGTGCTTTCAGTGTAATAAGCCAGGCCACTTAAAACGTGACTGTCCCCTTCTCAAAAGAAAGTCCAAGACTGAGGAACCAAAGAAGAGGTTCTTCAAGAAAAAGGCTCTGCATGCTCAATGGGATGATTCAGAACCATCCACTAGTGAAGAGTCAAGTGATGATGAAGCCGAAACTGCAAATATGTGCTTCATGGCAAACGAAAGTTCGGTAAGTGAAATCTCTGATTTTTCCTTTGAAGAACTTCTAGATGCTTTTCAAGAACTATTTGAAGAATCTAGAAAATTGAGTTTCAAAAATAAAAATTTAAAATCTGAAAATTTAAAGCTTTCCCAAGAGAATGAAAAACTCAGCAGTGAAAATTCTGAGTTGAAAAAGGAAAATCTTATGCTTATGTCTGAAATTTCTTCTACTAGCTCCAAAACTAAAAATCTTCAAGTAGAAATTTCAGAGCTAAAAAGTAAAACTGAGAACCTCATGAAAACGGTTTTCAAGTTTACTAAAGGTAAAGAGAACTTGGATAAACTCTTATCCTCTCAGAAGGTCTCTTTTTACAAGAATGGTATTGGCTACTCTCATTTCAAAAAGCCTTCTTGTATGAATCAAAAGACCACGTTTGTGAAAAGTTCATCTGAACCAAATAAGGAGTATTATAATGATAATCTTTTTAACTCCTCTAAAGATATAGACAAACCCAAATCCAAATGGATATGGGTTCCAAAGTCTAACAAAAAAGGACCCGATTGGGTACCAAAAAGGAGATTTACTTAATGTTTTGCAGGCTCCAAAGAAGAAGAACAGATGGATACTAGATAGTGGATGTTCAAAGCACATGACAGGACATCCAGACCTTTTTGCTGTTCTTCATCATAAAGAAGGAGGAACCGTCACCTTTGGAGATAACAACAAAGGTTTGATAATTGGTATTGGAAATATTGGTAACATAGATAAACCTCTTATCATAGACGTTCTCCTTGTTAAAGGCTTAAAACATAACCTACTAAGTATCAGTCAAATGTGTGACACAGGTTATAATGTTAGCTTTAATCATGATGCATGCTTCATAGCAGACACCAATGAAAACATCATCTTAAAAGGTATAAGAAAGAATAATATATATAAACTATACCTAGAAAACATCACAGAACATTGTCTTATAGCTAATAATGACTGTCAAAATTTATGGCACTTAAGAATGGGTCATGTAAATTCTAAATACATGTCTAAATTAGCTAAAAATAAGTTAGTACGTGGGTTACCCAAAATTTCTTTTAAAAAGGATTACTTTTGTGATGCATGTCAATTAGGAAAATTATCAAAATCATCTTTCAAATCAAAAAATATCATTTCAAGTAAAAGACCTTTAGAGCTTCTCCACCTGGATCTCTTTGGTCCTTCTAGAGTAGCTAGTCATAATCACAATAAATATGTTTTTGTTATTGTAGATGACTACTCAAGATTTACTTGGATAATATTTTTGAAAAACAAAAGTTACACGTTTTGTCAATTTGAAATCTTATGTAAAAAATTACAAAACGAAAAATCTTGTTCTATTGTTAAAATCCGTAGTGACCATGGAGGAGAATTTGAGAATGAACTTTTTGAAATTTTTTGTAACTTGCATGGTATTTCTCATAACTTTGCCTTTCCTAGAGCTGCACCTCAAAATGGTGTAGTAGAAAGAAAGAATAGAACCCTTCAGGAATCTGCCAGGACTATGCTCCAACTCAATAATCTTGCTAAATCTTTTTGGGCAGAAGCTGTTAATACTGCATGCTACATAACAAATAGAGTTCTCATTAGACCCTTATTAAATAAAACTCCCTATGAACTATTCTATGACAGAACTCCAAGAATAGACTATTTCAAAGTCTTTGGATGTAAATGCTTTATCCTAAACACAAAAGATAGCCTGGATAAGTTTGATGCTAAATCTGTTGAAGGCATATTCTTAGGATATTCAAGTCATAGTAAAGCATACAGAGTTTTTAATAAGAGTCATAATACTATTGAAGAATCTATGCATGTTAGTTTTTGTGAATCTATTGATCAATCTGTTCATATACAAACTAATGATGATGATGTTGAAAGTACAGATTTATTTTTAGATAACACAGCTAAGTCTAATGAAGATGATCATCAAAGAACCTTTGTCGATATCAAAGATCATCCTCAAAAGCAGATTTTGGGAGAACTAACAAAGGGGGTTCAAACTAGAGCTCAGCTAGAACGGATTACAAACATGGCATTCATTTCTCAACTTGAACCAAAGAAGATTGATGAAGCCATCATTGATGAGTTCTGGATGCTAGCCATGACTGAAGAACTGAATCAATTCCAAAGAAATGATGTTTGGGATCTTGTACCTAGACCAAAGGATCATCCAATCATTGGGACAAGATGGATCTTCAGAAACAAGCTAGACGAAACAGGTAATGTTATAAGAAACAAGGCCAGACTAGTAGCTCAAGGATACAACCAGGAGGAAGGTATTGATTTTGATGAAACATTTGCTCCTGTTGCTAGACTTGAATCTATTAGAATGCTCTTAGCATATGCAAGCTATATGGATTTCAAATTATATCAAATGGATGTTAAAAGTGCTTTCTTAAATGGTTTTATAAATGAAGAAGTTTATGTAAAACAACCTCCAGGATTTGAAAATGAATAATACCCAGATCATGTTTTTAAACTCAAACGTGCTTTATATGGTTTAAAACAAGCACCTCGTGCTTGGTATGACAGGCTTAAAACCTTTTTATTAAAAACTGTTTTTTCTGTTGGCAAAGCAGATTCTACATTATTTGTTAAAGTAGTGAATAATCATACCCTAATTGTTCAAATATATGTCGACGACATCATCTTTGGATCTTCTAACAGCACTCTTTGTGAAGATTTTTCTAAGTCCATGCAAAAAGAATTTGAAATGAGCATGATGGGAGAACTCACCTACTTTCTTGGACTGCATATCAAGCAAACCAAGGATGGAGTTTTCATCAATCAATCTAAGTATGCTCGTGAACTTCTGAAGAGGTTCAACATGAACTCAACTGCTTCAAAATCTACTCCTATGAGCACTACTACTGTTTTAGACAAAGATGAAGATGGTAAGTCTGTTGATACAAAGGTATACCGAGGTATGATAGGATCACTTCTTTATTTAACTGCTAGCCGTCCAGATATTATGTTCAGTGTTTGCTTGTGTGCTAGATTTCAGTCAAATCCAAAAGAATCACATCTTAAAGCTGTAAAAAGAATAATGAGATATTTAAAAGACAGTTGATTTTGGATTATTCTATTCAAAATCCTCTACATTTGATCTAATCTCATACAGCGATGCTGACTTTGCTGAAAGCAAATCTGACAGAAAAAGCACAAGTGGAACATGTCATATGCTAGGGCACTCACTAGTATCATGGTTCAGTAAGAAACAAAACTGTGTATCCTTATCAACTACTGAAGCCGAATACATTGCTGCTAGCCTAGCCTGTACACAAGTCATCTGGATGAAACAAACTTTGAAAGATTTTGGTTTAAAATTCGAAAATACAACTATTTTATGTGATAACACAAGTGCTATTAACCTTTTCAAAAATCCTGTTTTACACTCACGAACTAAGCACATACAAATTAGACATCACTTTCTAAGAGAACAAGTCTTAAATAATATAATTAAACTAGAATTTATACCCACAGATAAACAACTAGCAGACATCTTTACTAAACCTTTAAAAAAATGAAGATTTTATAAGAATAAGAAGAGAACTAGGTATATGTAAATTGAATGATATATAAAACTAAAATATTAAGTTCACTCGAGTTCATAATATTTACTAAATTCATCTTAATAAGGATAATAAAAGAACTTTAAAAATTTAATAATCGTGTCTTCCTTTTACATTTTTTTATTTTTACAAAAGAATCATTTCTAAGGGTCTCGAATATCACAAATTGCCTTAAAAGTTGAAACTTCATGTCAAAGTACATTCTACCTCTTGTCATATCATCTTTTACATCACTTTCATAATTATTGTTTCTCATAACTTGACTTTCTCTTTACTATATAGTTACTTTTCTCTCTCTCACACATACGATTTGAATCTCCATTCATAACATTGACTTCTTTACTATTTTCCTAAAGAAACTATGAACTCCTTCAATCGAATTCCTCCAAAAACCTTGTTCCTCAAACCAAAACTTCTATGAATAACAACACATTCTTTATGTCTTTCATTTTGTCACCTTTCAAGTACACATTAATAATCACACTTTGTCCTATCCTCCTCCACGCATACCCATGAGTACTACCTTCTTTAAATATAAGTAATTATGACACTCTTTCATATCACTCATCTCATAACATCCTTTCATCACCTTTTGTCCTCTTGTGAAAACCCCTCATACGAATAACAATCTTCTACACTTCAACCCATGCATTATATTTTAATAACACCCACTTGTTTCTTGTTTTAGTAGGCCATCATTTCTCTCTCTCTCTCTCTCTCTCTCTCTCTTCACGAGTTTCTCTTTGTTTCTCTCAAAACAACTTTATGTCTATTCGAAATATCTTCTTCTTTCCATCATCATCACTCCTCTCTCTCACGATAGGCTAGCCGATCTTAAACAGAATAGTATATTCCTCATATTCAAATGATATATCTCTTTTTGTCTCATCAATATACTTCTCTAAAACTTGGGTCAAAAATTTGATTATTTATCCATCAATCTTTTTGTTGCTACATTTCACGTAAATTTTTACTATATCATCTACTATATCATAGCCTATGTACAATCAATTATCATCTTTAGCAATCATGACCTTTTTCATATTATATATCTTAAATCAAGATTCATTAAAAACTTGTCCTCAAGAAAAACTTTATCTTATGTCACTCACACATCTCTATTTGTCTTATTCCAAACACATTCTTCACGAATACTCTCCATAAAGTAGAAACATCTTATAAAAGGATATTTGTTTTTATTAGGCCATTATTTCACCTCATCTCTCGAAAATCTTTAAAAACCATAGAAAAATTCACTCTTTTAACTTTATCACACATCAAGTCACTCCATACATGACACAAACTCACAATTCGATAGAAATCTCACATGATAATTATTTCTTATATAAAAGAATAATTCAAAACCATGTCCTCCTTGACTTCTTCTCAAATATAATACACTATCCTCCAAACTTGATTTGATTTGTCATTCACAAGCCTCTTAACTTACTTCTCACGGATTTCCTTATTTGACTAAAGTCTAAAAATCACTCACTTCCAATGTCATTCAAAACCTATCAAAATTATTTTCATTCTTCTATTTAATGGATTGGTTCATCCCATACCAATTCCACTCGTATCTATCAATTCTCCTACAAACTATTACCCACTTCAAACTCGCTCTCCTTAGTCCTTTTTTTTTTCTTACACACTCTTGCAATGGCCTCTTCCTCCTCCAACAATGTGATTACCGCAGCAGATCTAAGGTATCCAGACTTGTTTCACACTTACAACTTACTATGCTCTCGCCCCATTCATGAAGGTAAATTGGTTAACTTTGACGACTTCATGCTCTTTGACTTAGACACCTATCTCCCTGAACTCAAACCTCTACTAGGATCTTCATCCCCAGCTGCCTATTATCCCGAACTAGTCCGACTGTTTTATACCAACTTCTCTACTGATCATGAACAAACCACAATCACCAGCAAAGTCCGAGGAAAGCTGATGATTTTCGATGCTTCCGACCTAGGTAGAATTTTAAACCTACCTTCCACCGGTACCGACCTTAACACCATAGTACCAATCGAACGATCGGTACTTCGAAAAATACTTCTCTGCACCAACTGCTACCAACTTCCATGGCACATGAGGAATCTCCAACCTCATGCTCAACTACTTGCCCAGATTCTTCTCCACAACATCTATCCCAAGCATCCCCGCCAGGGATTAGTTCCTCGAAAAATCTCTCTTCTTATCTACGCAATCTTTTCTTCTCTTCCGATAAACTGGTAATCCATTCTTTTCGACCTTTTTATTCGTTATCAGAAATTCGAGCCTCTTCTTTTTGGGTGTTTCATAACTCCCATTCTCAAATACTTCCAAGTACCACTTCACAACGACGTCAGCCTCCGTCCCTCGCAAGTCCTCGATGGTACCACCTTCAATCTAAGGTCCCTGCACTTGCCCGACTCTGATGAAGCAGATCCAACATCCTCCTTCAATTACTTTTCTGCTATGATGGATATCGAGCACTCTCAGGATCGAATCCTTCATAATCAAGCCCTGTTGCAGCAGACTCGCAAGCGGAATCGTGCCGACCGAACGCATTCACCTCCTCCTCCTTCAAGATAAACTCATTTTTTTTGGTCTGTAATAACTTTTAATTACTTTTGGACAGTAATATTTGGTCTGTAATAACTCTCTTACTCTGATCCCTTCCTTTTTGTCCATGACAAAGGGGGAGAAAACCTGTCTCCATTATTAGAGAAATACTCTCTTTAAAACATTTTTCAAATTTTTTATCATACTATTATTTCTATGCATAATGTCTTTTTGACAGGGGGAGCATATTTTGTCATCATCAAAAAGAGGGAGAATGTTGAGAAACTCTGTTTTGATGTCACATAATATGATACACTGTCTCATTTGATTTTATATGATATGATAATATGTCCTCTTGAAAAATGTTATATTATGACTGAATATGTTTTGCCATGAATCTAATGAGTATTTGATGCAAGGATATCTCACCCAATAAGGATGGAGACTTCCTGTTCAAGTACAAATATGGTGCAATCATACTCCTTGAAGAAAAAGCTTGATGAGCCATGCATTCCTAAAAGTTCAAATGAAGAGATCGGCTACCTCAAGATGAAGACTTCTTTCTTCTTTAGAGTCATATGTAACAGAACCTTCAGGAACTTGCATATTGCATATTGCATATTACATACTCATTCATAAACACTATATCATAAAAGTATACGATAGTTTCAAAAAGGTCCTTTTTGAAAACCAATAATTGTACCTTCTTACAACCTTTTATGAAAAAGACATTTTGTCATGTAATAATTGTACCTTACACTATATACAAGACAACATGAAAAAGAAATGTAGAAAAAAAGACAAAAACATAAAATCGGCTACAAAAGAAAAACAAATAAAATATGTTTTTGAAAAGACTTTTTTAAAGAAATGTTTTTTAATATAACAAGGAGACAAAAACATAAATCGGCTATACAAAAGAAAAACAAATAAAATATGTTTTTGAAAAGACTTTAGTTACCTTCTTAAGACAAAAACATAAATCGGCTACACAAAAGATAAACAAATAAAATATGTTTTTGAAAGGACTCTAGTTACTTTTTTTTATAACCATAGAATGTCGACTTACTTGAAGTCATCATTCTCTTTACAAAGCATTAAATACCTCCTGTAACAAATCCTTGTTAATATCCTTCTCAAAGAATGTCGACCTTCTTTATGGTCTTCATTCTCTCTGGAGACTTTGAAAAACACAACATAAAGAAAACACTTGACATGACTATGTACAAATAAATATCTCAAAGCACTCATTGTACTTACACTCATTTAAAGCAAAGAAGTACTAATGTACCTCAAATCATTAATTAGAATAAAGACAAAACTACAACCCAACGTTCAATGTACTATTGTAAGAAATAGACTTTTTACATAAAATATGTATTACCTAAAATATTACAACGACTAGTGTACCCTCTATTTTACTTTTATGGAAAAAGGCATTCTCGAATTTCTCTAAAAGATATTTTTGAAATGACATAACATTTCACATTTCAAAAAGTTACAATTCCAAAATGTAACGACTACTTTTTAAAAGCTATATAAACACACTCAAATAAACTATTAAAAAAACAGAATGGAATAGACGTGTGAGCTTACAAAGAGAAAAATTCCTATTCGATATTTGAAAAGAGAGCCTTGAAAAAGAAAGAGAAAAAGAAAAGAAAGAAAAGAGAAAAAGTCAAGTCCAGCTCTTTGACAAAGAGTATCCTCTGAGTGACAAACAGAACATTCTGAGAATCCTTCATTCGTGCATTCATATCATTCTGAAGGTTCTATAGAAAGTATTGTAACTCTGTTATTCACTGTATTCCTTCTTTGTTGAAAGAAGTAGACCTCTGTGAAAGAGGGTGTTGCCCTTCTCTGTTGAGAGAAGAAGACCTCTGTGAAAGAGGGTGTTGTCCTTCTCTGTTGAGAGAAGAAGACCTCTGGGGAAGAGGGTGTGCCCCTTCTCTGTTGAGAGAAGAAGACCTCTGAGGAAGAGGGTGTTGTACTATTTATCCGGTGACTCGGATGTTATAGTGAAAAGCTCAAGTGGTTTGCTTGGGGACTGGATGTAGGTCTGGATACTGACCGAACCAGTATAAATTCTGTGTTTTATGTGTTGTGCCTTATTGCTTAATTATTTTATTTTATCGATCATTATTATATTTCACTATTCACCCCCCCTCTAGTGGAATTTCACTAGACGGCCTGCCTAAAAATAAGTGTGAGCATGTCTTAGCCTCCTAGTACCAGATCCAGTATGGAACTATCCATTAATGAATATGATTGAACCATTACGTAAAAGAATTTATTAATATACCAAGTTTTTTATTATTGGCTTCATCTTAATCGAATCAAGCTCTAGGGAGTCAGCCTGTGTATGCACCGGTGTTTAGTAGCTCTGTAGAACAAGGCTCGAAGTTAAAGCATCCAACTGATAAAATTCTTATGTTATTATTATGTGAGTAAACATAGTGGAAAAATATTGATTTTTTAAAATCAATTTTATAAACTGGTTTCTTGGTTAAATCTCTGAACACATTACATTAAGAGACTACTATCATCATATATTTGAATAAACATTGACTATGCATAAAGTAACTAAAATTCAAAATTTAACTAATAATCAAATGTCTAATTAAATAGTAATTTAGTAATTCAAAAAGTATTAAAATTTAAATAAAATAAGAAGCCCTTGGGATCATCAAAAACATCAGTGTGCACAACCCCCTCCAGCTTCATGCACTCGCTCTGTCCATCTGTTATCATCGCAAATTTTTTTCCTCCCTCTGCGAGAGAGAGAAATGATTCTACGAGTCGAACTCGACCAAAGTTTTAAAATTTGGTTTTTTAAAAATAACTTGCCTCCATTTTTAAAATTTATGGGAAAATTTCGTAGAATGGGACTCGCCTGTCGGTATGAGGTTCAACCGTTCCTGGTGTCTTTACCAAGGGTAATTGAACCAAGGATCAAAAGTGTGCTTAGCTAGGCTCAAATATCTAAATTGTGCTCTTTTTCCTAAATGCACAGAGAATCAGGCATGTGCTATGAAATTTTTGAAAAATGCACATTTTGAAAAATATGATGTTTACTTCTATTGCTTGGAAAATACTTTGGAAAAATGATGATTCTGGGAAAATCATGAATCGCATTGAGAAAGCACTTTTAAAAAAAGGAAAAGTCAATTTCTGAGGAAATCATGAGATTTTGAAAGATTGATTTCTGATAAAATCCCAATGACTTTAAGAAAATCGATTTCTTGGAGCTTTGAACCTTGAAATTGAGGATGTTAGAACATTGGAAAATCATGATTTGAACTGGGGAAATATTTGAAACATCATTGAAAACTTGAGTTTTGAGAAAATCAATTTCTGAGAAAGACTTAGAAAATTTTGAGAAAATTGATTTCTCTGAAATGGAATTTGGAAAGTAAGTCAAAAAAGGGGCGTGTGGCCATGTGAAGAATTTTCATGATGCACTCTAACTTAAATGACTGAATGCTACTTTTGAAAAAATATTTATGAAAAATTGAAATATGCAATGGTTTTCGAAGATAGCCTAAGAGTATAGGTTGAATGTGGCTAATACGAAGATGACGAATTTGGGTCTCGTTCGTATTCTGGCTATGGCTATAAATATGAATTTCACCGAGTTTTTCAACTCCCTAAAAGCTCGTGCATGTGCCATTTGTGTCAACCATAGCGAATTTGGAAAATGTGCAATGAATTGCCATACATCAGATATCAGAATTTACAAAAGCAAACTATATGCAATGCACCCTATTCTATGCAGAAATGTAACTCTTATTCTAATATTACATTTGATATTATATTGAATTGAACAAGAAAAAGAAATAAAAGAATAAAATTATCCACTTGAATATTCCTGCAAAACTAAAAAACAAGTTTGCATAAATATGTAGGTTTATCTGGAATTATAAAAAAATATCGAGAAATTATCGAATTTTATCCAGATATAAACCCAATTCATACCTCCCTGATATAAACATGAGAAATAAATGATGCTAATGCATGAAAATTCAAAAAATAAGATTTGGAAATTTGAAATTGAAATGAAAATGACCAAAATGCCCCTGCTAACAAGACTATGGCCTTGAAATCAGGGTTTTCAGAAATAATTTTTGTAAAAATAAGAACTTTGAAATCCAAATAAATGCAAATGAAGATAAAACTAAACACAAGATGATATGACATGATTGTATACATGAAAATATGGAAAATGAAAGTTTGGAAATTCGAAATTGAGGTGAAAATGACTAAAATGCCCCTGATAACAAGACCATGTCCTTGAAATCAGAGTTTTAAGAAATATTTTTTGTAAAAATGAGAATTTTGAAATTCAAATGAATGAAAATGAAGATAAAATCATACATAAGATGATATGATATGATTATATGATTGCCAAAACTTTAAAAATGCAAAAATATCAATAAAACACTGAATTTCGCTTGAATTTTGCCTGAATTTGACAGTTTAACTAACACACAGGGCAATTTAACTCAAAATCAAACCAAATTTGGTATGGATGATTATATTAACCCTAAAGATGGAATGGAATATGAAAACCATTTTTTTTGTATTATTTGATATGGGAATTTAATAAAAACCCTAAAATGCAAGATTTTTGCCTACATGCCCTAATGACAACAAATTTGAAGATTAATCTTACCATAAAAATTTCTAATATTCTGCATGGTTACAAAGGACAACTAGGGGAGGATTTTTTCCTTTTATAGACTTGGGATTCGACCTATGGCTGAAGAGCTACAACTCCATCAATCTAGGTCTGAATCCGGTGACCTTGAGATTGCAGGCAAGCTGACAGGTTTTAATAAAAATTAGGGGGAAAATAGTAAAAAATAGCCAAAATCTCTGAACTTTTAGGTGAATGTCACTGGCACACAGAGAATCAGATTCTCTTTTTACAGTTTCTCCATTAGATCTACGGTTTCAGAGGACACACTAGATTATCAGACACCTAGTTCTAATGAAATTGAAATAACTGGGAATCAACAAATGAACTTTTAAAATCTAGAAAAAATAGAAATCTAAGTCCTAAAATCCTAAAATTATGGTAAATGACATAGGATACCATGAGAAACAATTTCTATTTTGATAGTTAGAGCATCCGACTTACAGGTTGGAAAGCCACAGTCGATCTAGGCTTCCAACAACTTGTAGTAGGTGTTTCACAATGGTATGTGGAAACCGATTTTTAGCAAATAGCACACTTTGTCATAAAAATCCCACAAAATCTAGTAAAATAGTAGATTACTCCACGGATTCATTGTATTTTACAGATCATGATTCAGATCTCTCATGAGGGAGATCCAAGATCAAGAAGTCTTCTACAGGGAGATCCAAAATTTCCACAGGGTTAAAAACCTAATCCGGTATCCAATTTTTGAAACGGAGTTATAGACTTCAAAAGGATCTGGGTTTTCTGTAGAAAACTGAGGGGAAACAAAGGCATTTATCGTAAAAAAAATCAGGTTTTATAGAAGAAAATTCCTACAAGAAATAATGACTGGACTGTGTGCAAGAATTAAAACATGTAAAGTAACTATAAAGCCTTAATAAAACTAACCTAAGTGTATGAAACAATAAAAAAAAATGTTATAACATGAAACCTATATTAAATTAATGGTAAAGTCAAAAGTAATCAGGGAAGTATATGAATCACATCAATGTTGCTGTGGTGGAGGAAGGATCTGATCCATCTGTCGGATGGATCCTTGCACTTCCACAACACTAATTACAAGGAACCAAGATTATAAAATCATGAAACAGATCTCTCAACCATACAAAATTTGATTTTTGAACGAACTTTAGGCTAACATCATAAGAGAAATTTGTATAGGAGAGGTTTTACCTTGGAATCACTTGTAATGGTTGAAGGCTGCAATGGAAGGTCTGAACCTTGAGGTTCTTGCTGGGGAAGGAAGAGGCATGGTTTGTTGTGGTGGCTGTCACCAAAGAAAGTTGGAGCAAAAGGAAAGATTGGAGGTGACAGTGGTGTTGGAAATGCTGGTCACCAAGGAAATGCTGTAGAGGAGTAGCACTGATCGGCTGGAATGAAGTAAGGGGTTGCGCCAATGGAAGCTTGTTGTAGCTATGGAGGAAGTAGAACCATTTGGAGGGGCTGCAACAGGTGGCTGACACCAATGGCTGGAACGACTGCTGTGAGAGGGATGGCTGAAGCGGGTGTTGCTGAGAGAGAGAGATAGATGGAGTTAGGGCTAGGCGTGAATTCCTTGGGAGAGAGAGGGAGGCAGTCGTGTGATGTCCTAAGGAAAAAGAAAGAGAGGAGGAAGGAAATAAAGGAAGGAGGAAAAGAAAGGAAAGAAGGGAAAGAAAGAGGGAAATGAAGGAAGGGAAAGAAGAGAGAAAAGGAGAGTACATGAATGAGAAGGAGAATGGAAAAAAAGGAGGAAGAGAAGAAAAGGAAGAGAAAAAGAAAGAAGGGAAAGAAGAAGAAAGGAAAGAAAGGAAGGAAAAAGAGGAGGGAAAAGAAAAGAAAAGGAAAGAAGAATGGGAAGAAAAAGGAAAGAAGGGAGAGGAGGTCGACCACCTTGGTGGGACCCACTTGTCCAAAAAAAAATAAAATAAAATAAAAAAAGAGAAAAATAAGGGAAAAGACATTTATTTTTTATTTTTTGAAAAATCTTGAGTGTGGCGCCATGTTAGAAATGGGGCCCACACATTATTTAGAGGGATTAAATAAAATAAGAAAACACATGTGGTGCCGCATTGGCATGGGCCCACATATTATTTATTTATTTATTTTTTATTTATTTTCTTTAAAAAGAAGTACAAAATTGATGGTGGCGCCACCTTGAGGTGGGTCCCACCTATTTTCAAAAGATTGAGAACAATAAAAGGAAATTTTATTTAAAAACAAAGAGGGTAGAATAAGTTTACAAAAAAATTCAGATAGATTTTTGGATAAAATGAGAGATTGGGGGTATTTTTGGAATAAAATTTGGAATTTGAAATTTCATAGCCCTTGGCAGAGCAAATTCAATTTGAAAATTTGAAAATTCAGTTTGAAAGGAATCCAGATCATTTTCTTTGAGAAAATATTTTGAAAGGTAAAGTCCTAGGAGTTATCGAAGGGTAAAAAGGTCATTTTAAAACCCAGGGTTTGAAATTGATTTTGAAAAGCTTTTAAAATTTGGATCTAGATGGAGAATTTCAAAAATTAGAGTTCTGGACTTTGAGATGACATGTTGTGCAGTGGAATGATGTGAAATTTTATGCAATGACATGTGATATTTTAGGAAAGTATGCAAAGACTCTGAATTTCAAACCCTGACACAGACTAGACTTTGAAAGCTCACCATTGAAGACAAATACTTGCCAAAAATAGCAATTTTGAGGATAGAGAGACAAAATTTGACCTTTTACGGGGTTCGGGCTCAAATGTTGACCTATTTGACCTTCGAAAGTCTTAGAGAGCATATCGGAGTGATCGGGTTAGTGTGAGTGAAAATTTTGGGTGTTTACAGATGCCCCTCTTTGCTACTAAACTGGTTTAGGGCCAAGCTCAGTGAAAAAGAAATACACACCAAATTTAGGCTATATATAAAAAAAAATGCCCTAGTTAGAAGGATCTGATTGGTTTCTGAGAAAATTAGCCCTGATGAAGATGGTAGGTATGAAATGGAGAATGAAGAATAAAGATTCACTTCGTAGAAGCGAAGTTCAAGTTTTTGCCCTTAACTTGGATGGGATGGAAAATACCTCATGTAGAAATAAAGGGTCGCAAAGAAGACAATGAAAATGGTTTCCCCTAAAAGCTTTGGAAAAAGGGGTGATTTTGGGTGTCCCATGACTGAGACTGAATAGCTTTTAAAAAATGGCCTTGTGCGAAAAATGATTGATGTCTCAACCTTGAACCAAAATGGGACTGTCTATGGCGGGACGTGTCAAAGATGGACATCAAGCTCTCACTTCACGCCAGAATAGCTAAAAAATATTGTCAAAATGTTGAAAATTTGTTGTTGATCTAAAATAATTGAAAATGATGCACATTGGTGCCAAAATATTCCCTCTTTTCTACCTGAAGTATTACCTCCAATTGGGTTTAACTTCGTAGAATCAAGATTCAAATTCAAATTACTGGCAATTGGCTGTCTTTCAAGGAAGCTATCAATTTCCTTGATATGAACAGAAAATAAAAGATTGACATTGTGAAAGCAATTGGTGAAAGAATATTGATAATAGAATTTCATAAAATTAAAGAAGATTCTTGGCAGATTTGGTAGTTTGATATCTTGGATTTTTTTTCTCATGATGATCTTTTTGGACTCTTTTTGAGACAAAATTTGAGCTCTCTTGGGGTTTGGTGAGAATTTTATCGCATCCGCCTTCATCTTGGAGATTCTTTGATTTTCCCTAGAAGGACACATCACAAACTCCTTCAACTTGGAGATGATATGAGTCTTCATTGGTCCCAATTTTTATATTGATGATATTGTCTCTTTGATTGAAATCTCTTTTTGATGATAGTCTTGATCAATTATCTTTTAGGGATTGGTAGGAGGTTCATCGCATCAGTCTTCAACTTGACGATGATTTGAACTTTCCCTGGAAGGATACGTCACATACTCCTTCAACTTGGAGATGTTCCGAATTTTCTTTGCCCTCGGGGATCTGACTCATCCACCGTCTTCAACTTGACAATATTTGAGAGATCCCTTTTGCAGATACATAATGGCAACTTGATATTTATTGAAGAGATGTTGAAATTGAGTGAATTTTTCTTTATCACCCATGATATTTCTATTGCCTTATTACCACAAGAATGGTCTTTAAAAATGTGCCATTAACTGCGATCAATATCAATCACTTATGACTTTGCGATAATATTGAATTTTCTTTGCTAGCCATATTGAGGATTTATTCTTCATCCTTTTGGTTGACCAAAAGAAAATCTGAATTTTGAGTCTTTCTTCACAAAAATTTCACCCTTTTGGAAAGAATACTAAAGACAATTTGAGGTAATTCTTTTATGTAATAAAAGTCTTGAAATCAATAAATATTTGACGACAAATTGACAAAATGTTTTTAAAATACTTGGTAAAAGAAATTGCTTGAGGTCCAATTGACACATCCGTGGCTAAATTGAGTCCTGAAAAGACTCAGTAAAAGATCAACTCAAAAGTTAAATTTTGGAAAGTCCAGCACAGGACTGGATTTGGTGAGGGGACCAACATAAAACTGGATCTGGTAAAAGAATCAATGTGAGGTTGGATTTGATGGAAGGACCAGTGCTAAACTGGGTTTAGTTAAAGGACTGTGATCATTATAAAAATTTTCCTCTTTGTTCCTCTTTTCCTTCTCTTTGCCTTTCTAACCTCTATTTTCTTTTTGAAGGGGAATAAAAGATAGAAAAGAAAAGAAAAGAAAAGAAGAGATGAACTCTTTTGCAAGGTCTCACTTGACCTTTATTTGAAAATATTTTGAAAATTACTTGCCTCCATTTTTTAAAATTTGCAGGAAAAATGGAGAGATGGGATTTGCTCGTCGGTACAAGGTTCAACCGTTCCTGGCGCCTTTACCAGGGGTAATTGAATCAGTGATCAAATTTATGCCTTTTGCTTTGCCTAAATATTGTCTAAGAAATTATTCTAAGTCTAAAAATGCACAAATAATCATGTTTGTGCAATGTAAATGCAAAGATATATGCTTTTGGGAAGAACAATTCAGCAATTTTGGGATTTTCCCAAGTGATTTTGAAATAAGTTTAAAAATATTTAAAAAAAAATGGTTTACAAAGTTGAAATCGATTTGGAAAAAGTAAAACCCTGAATTTAAACTTGAAATAGTTTTGAGAGAAGAGACTATGAACTTCTGAGTTTGGAATAATCAAAGTTTTGAGATAGATCTTGAATTGAAGAGGGAAGATTTAAAAATGAGAATTGGAACTGAGATATAATTTGAAATTAAGATGAATTTGAAAATGAGAATTGAACTGAGATAAAATCAAAATGACATTTCAAAGTTGAGTTGATTTTTGAAAATCGATTTTGGAAAGAGATTTTGATTTTGAGATTTGAATTCAAAATCGGAAACAGAAATTGAATTTAGGAATTGAATTTAGATCTTGAAATAGAATTAAGAACTGGACTTAAAAATAGAATTTGAATTTGGAAATGAATTTGAAATTTCAAAGTTGAATTGAACTTTGAGATTTGATTTGGTTTGGAAATTGAATTTTGAATTTAGAGATAAACTTGGAATTTAAAAGTTGAATCAAACTTTGAAATTGGAATATTGAAGTTTGAATTTTGAAATAAGATAGAATTGAGAATAAAAAGATGAATCTGAATTTATAAATAAGAATTGAAGATTGATTTGTGAAATGAGAAAAATATTTGGAAATTTATCTCAAACTCACTTGGATTTTTTAAGATAATTTGAAATAATTTAAAAAAGAAATACAATTCTATCCTAAATGATGAATGATTTGAAAAGAGTTTGAAAATTGAATTTGAAAAGCATATTTCATTCTTTAGGAGAGTTGAAATAAGATTAATCTTATATAACATTCATGACTATGGTCACAGATGTATTATAATATAATCTATATCTGAATTTAGATAAAGAATAAAATACATTTTTGGTGCCTTTATAGGATTTGAAATGAAATTAACCTTCAATGTATCCTGACTATGGCCATGAATATATATTATAGATTAATTTACATGTCGAATTCTGATAAGGAAGAAAATTTTAGAAAATATGATGATTTTCAAAAGAGACCCAAGTGTGGATCAAGTGTTTTTCCATAAAAGATAAAAATCCTAAGTATTGTTCACATTTTGACTATGGCCATAAATGTGAATCATTAACTTAGGATTAATTACCTTTTATTAGAATGGTGCACGTGCCATTTGTGTTTCACCATTGTGAATTTTTTAAAATAAAAGAAAAATAATACCAGACAGGTAGTTCATAAGAAATTTACATGCTTGTACATTCTATTCTAATACTGAAAAGTAAATAATTCTCATTATCATCTAGCTATTACAATTTTGGTTTGAACTGAAATTTCAAATTCCTAGACTAAGAAGGAAAAGTGGCCTTTTCTACTTAATTCCTGCAAAATTTCAAGTCAGCATAAGCAATATAGAAAAGAAATGGCATATTGAAAAACTAACATGCATATGTATATGTCCAAGGGCTAAACGGGAACATGTATATCTGGGATGCATGGGTAGCATCCTAAGTTGATGAAAAAATGGATGTGATAATACATATATAATATACTAAACTAATGAGAAAATATCCATTTGCTGTTGAAGGTATATACATGTTTAAGCTAATGAAGATCTAATAAAACCTACCTGAGAAGGTGTATATGAGGTATATGCATGTAGGTGGGAGGCAGTAGAGGGGTGGAGTGTTTGTGACATTTGATGCATGCAATGTGGTGCTAATGGAGGTGTACAACAGATAAAGATAATGCTGCAAGAAGTGTTGCAGTGGAGGGTGCTAGAGTGAGGTAGACTAAGTGAAGGAAAGGGTGGTTGTTAGTGATACAACAGGTAGAGGTGAATGCAAAATACCACTAACAGGGTGTGCATGTGGAAAGGTTGTGTGTGACAACAGATAAGTGGGAATGGGGATATGGCAATGGAAGGAAGTGACTGATACAGGGGACGAGGGTGAATAGTGTTGTGTGCTGAGTGTGGTGTTAAAATGCAAGAAAAATGTTTGTAACAGGGCAAGGGGAGGTGAGGAAAATACAGCAGGTGTGGCAAGGGGCTGTAAATAGTGATGGATTGGTGAGGTTGTGAAGATGAGCTTGATAGGTGAAATATGTGATGATGTGTTGTGATGGATTGGGTGTACAGGTGCAGTGAAGAATGGAGTGGTGTTGGTGACACCGGAAGTACAAGCACAGATGGAAAATGAAGGTAAATAGGTGGATGTCTTGCCGCAGAAAGGGGGCTACAGGTATAGTGTTGGAGGTGTTGGAAGTCCAATCATATGCTGATTGTGAGGTAACTAAGCTAGTGAGACCTGTCTTAAGTGACGAGTTCTAGCTTTTACTTGGATGTACTTTGGTTTCATTGGGGAATCAGGATTTATATTAGGCAGTACTGAGATGATGTTGGTGCTGTGTGGTAGGCTGCAGAGGAAATGAAGGAGCGTGGCAGGTGTGATGTGCTTATATGAGAAAAGGGTGATAGGTAGTGAACTGGAAAATGATGTTGGGGTTGTGGCTGAAATTGAGGCTGTGGCTGCATCATTGCCTGTGGCTAGACCTACGCCTATTGCAAAGCTTGAGGCTGCATCTGTGAAAGGTGAGTTACTGGTATGATGCGGCAGCTGTGATAGTGATGACAACAAATGGAGATGATAGGTGCCATAGGTAAGAATGGAGAAAAATGAAGTGAGTGAGCAAATGAGGTTGTAGCAGTGTTGTTGTGAAAATGTGTAATGAAATGAGTGGTGTGCATATGCTGAAACTATATGCAGGTGCTGAAAGTTAGGAAATGTGAAGGGGTTGTAACTAATGAAAGGGGGGGTGGCCGGTAAATGCAGAGTCAACAGGTGCATAGTTGTGGTGGATGTGAGAGGCCTAGGTGTCAAATGTAAGGTACAAATGCAGTGATTGCTACTAATATGCAATGTGAGGAGGAGTGCTGGGTGGTGTGAGGCATTGAAGGTGGCAGGTAGTGGATATGCAAAATGTTGTGTAATATACAAGTGCAGAGCAGGCAGTAGGTGCAAGTGGGTATGGGTAAGTGGTACTGAAGGCGAACATTTCTTTATTTCTCTGAGTGTGCACAACTATGCATGCTCGCTGCCTTTAGGAACATCTCTCTTAGTTCGTTTGATATTGGCCTTTAACCAATTGTTAATATCTTGCAATCAAAATGCTGGCTTCATTAGTGTTATCATCGCAAATTTTTTTAAAATTTTTTGAGAGTCAAACTGACCTTTGAAATAGTTTTTGAAAATAACTTGCCTCCATTTTAAAATGCGGGAAAATTCCGTAGAATGGGACTCGCCTGTCGGTACGAGGTTCGACCGTTCCTGCCACCTTTAACAGGGGTAATCAAACCAAGGATCAATCTACTGCTATGCTCTATTCAACTTGTCTAAATCATATTCTAATTTCTAAATGCACATAGAATCAGGCATGTGCTATGAATTTCTGAAAATGCATATTTGAAAACATGATGTTTGCTTTGAATAACTGAAACACTTAGAATAGATATCACATGGAAAATCGTGAATTGGGATTTGAAATGTACTTCTGAGAAAAGTAAAAATCGGTTTTTGAAGAAATCTTGAGATTTTGTGAAAATTGATTATGAAAAATGTGAAATAACTTTGAAAAACTTGATTTCTTTGAATTCAAACTTTGAAATTGAAAATATAACTTAGAAAATCGAATTTGGAACTTGGGAAATGCTTGAAATATCATTGGCAAATCCATATTTTGAGAAAATCGATTTTTGAAATAGACTTAGAAAATTTTGAGAAAATGAACTTCTTTGAATTGAGATTTGAATTGAAATTGGCAAATGCATGAAATGAATGAATATGGATTTGAGGAATTGAGAAATACTTTTTGTATTTTTGAGAAATGCAGTGCATTTTTGAAGTTAGCCTAAGAGTGTAGGTTGAATGTGGCTAATGTGAAGATCATAAATCTGGGTATCATTCGTATTCTGACTATGGCCATAAATACAAATTCCACCAAGTTTATAAACTTCATAAAAGCTAGCGTATGTGCCATTCGTGTAGACTATAGTGAATTAATAAAATGTGCATGAATGATACATTCATCAGACATTTAATATTGGCAAAATTAAACTATATGCAATGCATCCTATTTTATGCAGGAAATGTAAATTCTTATTCCAAAGTTAATTTAATTTACATCACTATTGAAATTTAAATTCATGAAATTAAAATCTTCAATGTACCTGCAAAACTAGAAAACTTTGTTAGTGATGATATGTAGGCTTTTTTAGGTTTATCCAGTAATATCTAGAAATTACTGGATTTTGCTAGATATAAGCCTTTTCCATGATTCCCTTAAATAAAAATTGATATGAAATAAAATTGAATAAATAAGATAAGATATGAAATTTCGAAATTGGGGTCAAAATGACCAAAATACCCCTAATAACAAGACTATGGCCTTGAAATTAGGGTTTTCAGAAAGATATTTGATAAAATGCAAGTTTTGAAGTTCAAATAAAATAAATCAAACTAAATATGATCTGACATGCTTAAAAATATGAAAACTAGGGTTAGGGATTTCGAAATTGAGGTCAAATGACCAAATTACCCCTAATAACAAGACTATGGCCTTGAAATCAGGGTTTTTTAGAAAATATTTTGGTAAAACTTAGGTTTTAGGCACTAAATGAAGTCAAATAAGCATCAAATTAAACCTAAAGCATCATAATATGATTATGAACATGATTAAACCCTAAAAATACATGCTTATACACGAAAATCCAAGAATATCACAAAAACTGTGATTTTGACAATATTTCAGGATTCTTCGGGTACCCTGTTTTGCAACTTGCTTAATTCAGCCATCAATCGGATTCCAAAATTCATAAAATTTTGTACCTGCACTTATTATAACCCTAATATCAGATTTAAATTTTAAAAATAAATTTTTTACATTAATTTAATCCAAAAATTGCATTAAGTCTTTGAATATTGCCATTTTTGACCTAGTTCACCAACCAGTCTCAGTCCAAGATCCGAACCAGTGGTCAAACCTCCATGAAAATCTATGAAATTTTACAGAGCCTAAATAGACAAAAAACAGAACTTTTCTTTTTTACAGATATGAAAAATCCTTTAAAACCAGGGAGATCCCCATCCGACAATCTGGACTTGAATATATTGATTTTAACTTTGGTCCTAACTGATACTTTTAATTAAAAATTACGGGATAAATAGCATCACTCATTCAAAATATCTGAGATTTTAATAGTGAACAGTTATATAAAAAAATAATAGTACTCACCTTTTACAGATTATGAATCGGATCTGTATTTTGTGATTTATGAATAACCCAAGTCTGATTAGAGTTTTGGTAAACCCTAACGAGTTTTAAATTAAAAATCAGAGTCTCTGACAGAGGAAAAATATTAAACAGTGGTAAAAAATTCTGAAAATTTTACAGTAGACAGATCTAATCAATGTGAATCCATGGAACTTTACAGATCTAAAATCGGATATAAGATGAGAAAAATATCATCATAGCAAGTTACCTTCTTGATTTTAACAACGATTTTAAAGATTTAAAAACCCGACTTGATGTCTGATTTTTTTGACAAGGTTTCCGAAGTCCAAATTCTCTGATTTTTTTACAGTAGTTTAATCACATATGCATACATCACATATAAAAAAATCAGAAATAAATAACAAGTATTGCAATCCGAAATAACATTATCTTTACTGTTCTAAACCTAAAACACACAGAAATATAAAAAACTTAAAAAAACATGCATTAACTAATGAAAATCAATAAAATAAACCCTAAAACAGTAAATAAAAATTATTTCTATGCTATACAACATAAAAAAAACATGAATAAACCATGAAAATAAAATAAAATCAGGGAATCAATGGCTGAAATTCAATATTACCTTTAAAACATAGATTTAACCCATTAAAAGGGTAAATCATGTATTTTATTGGTTAATAATGCAAAGACTAATGCTAAAATCGATTCTAATGGATTAGAATCCCTGTAAAACATAAAAAACAGAGTTAGATCATCTTCTTGGACCGTTCTTGGGGTTCTTGGACTTGAATCCATGGTTTAATCCATGAAGGGGATGGCACCAACGGCTAAAAGTGATTTAAAACATGAAAAAGTATTGAATAAAACTAAAAAATAAAAAAAATACCTTGGTGCTTGCAGCTGCAATGGAAAAAGGTGGAGATGCTGGAGTGGAGAGAGAGGCCATGAAAATTTGAGAGAAAAAGAGCCCCTTTGACCCCCTTTAGGTCCCTTTTTATAGCTTTTCAAAAAGTCACTTAATTAGGGCTAATTAAGAGGTTTTTCTTTTTTTTAGGAATCTTTCTAATAAATCCACTAAGAGCAACGAATTTTTGTGGTTTTCT
This sequence comes from Nuphar pumila, assembly GCF_984573655.1. Taxonomy (NCBI): domain Eukaryota; kingdom Viridiplantae; phylum Streptophyta; class Magnoliopsida; order Nymphaeales; family Nymphaeaceae; genus Nuphar; species Nuphar pumila. The sequence continues at coordinate 24,063,696 of NC_143250.1, read as the reverse complement.
AACCCTAAATTAACTCTAATTAAACCCTAATTAACACCTAATTAAACCCTAAAAAGTCCAAATGTGACACCACCTAGTATGGACCCACATTTGGTTTTTAAAACTTGAATTTAAAACCTTTAAAAACCAATGGTTTAAAACTTAAATAAAATGGATTTTTAAAATTGATTTTGACTCCTCTAAACCCCTAACCTAACTAGGACATTGACCAACCCTAGTCTAACCTCGACTTCTTCAAATGTGGCTCCACCCCGAGTGGGCCCCACTTGAATTTTCAAAAACGATTTTAAAACTTGAAAATGAGAGGTTTCTCAAAAGAGATTCAAAAGTAGACATGGAATTAAAAGTTTTTGAAATGGCATAGAGTTCCAACTGGGTCAGAACTCCTCTGGATATGGCTCCAACTGAGTGGACCCCACATCAGAGTTTTGAAAATTTGAAATAAATACTGAAAATGGCTTTGAAAAGGGGTTAAAATCAATAGTTGAAATTCAAAGTTTTGAAAGTAGAGTCTCAAGCGAACTGGAACTCCGGGTTAGAGTCCTAGATTTTTAGGACTCTGTGATATTGGTTTTTAAAAGCCAAATGAAGGAGTTTTTGAAAAGATTTAATCGAAAATTGTGAAACAAGTCAGAAAATACAGTCAAGGTTAGACTCCTAACTCGATCAGAACTCTGAAATAGAGTACTGGATCAACTGGACTCTACAAAATGACCTAATTTTTGAAAATAAATGAAAATGGAATAAAACAGACTTCAAAACAGACTCCTGACTGGACTAGGACTCTGGGACAGAGTTCTGATCGGACTAAAACTCTAGATTTTGGTATTTTCTAAAAAAACAAATGAAAGAACTTGTCAAAACAGTGAAAACAATAATAAATATTGAAATAGAACAGAGTTCTGATTCAACTGAGATTCTGAAGACAGAGTCCTGATTGAACTAGGACTCTCAAATTTTTGGATTTTCTGAGAAAAAAAATGAGAGAATTTTGAAAAACAGTTAGAAACAGGATGAAGTTGAAGTTTTGGTTCAGAGTCCTGATCTGATTAGGACTCTAAGAAAGAGTCTTGATTCGATCAGAACTCTAAGAATTTTAGTTTTCTGATAAGCAAATGATGAAATTTGGGTAAAGCTTTTGAAAACCAGTGAAAATGAAGTGAGAAAATCAATTTTGGAAAGAGTCCTACTTCGATCAGGACTCTGGGGTAGAGTCCTGATTTGATCAGGACTCTGAGATAAAATCTCAGAATTTTGAAATTCTTTGATAAAAGTGTAATAGTTTTGGTAGATTGAAAGATTTCTGAAAGATTCTCTCAAAATTGAAATCATGATCAGAGTCCTGATCCAACTAGGATTCTCTGAACAGAGTCTTGTTTTGACTAAAACTCTGAGTTTTTGACTCATTTTGAAAGATTTTAAAAGATTTGATTAAAAATAGATAAAATAGCTGTAAAAGATTAGAGTCCTAATCCGATTAAAACTCTGAAGAAGAGTCCTAATCTGACTGGACTCTTGAAGAAGAGTCCTGATCCAACTAGGACTCTGAAATTTTGGCCAAAACAAAAGATTTTAAAAGGTTTTTTCCGAAAACAGGTAAAAAGGTAGTAAAAATTAGAGTTTTGATCCGACTAGGACTCTGGAAAAAGAGTCCTGATCCAACTAGGACTCTAAGATTTTGGCCAAAATAGAAGAAATGTACAAGGGATAGGACCATAACTGGTTCAAAATCAGAATGATATTTTAAAAAGGTTCAAAAAGATTCAAACTGATGAAAATACAGAGTCCTGATCCAACTAGGACTCTAAAATTTTTGAGATTTTTGATAAATGAAAGAATCCAGAAGCGACACCATCTAAATGGGCCTTATCTGAGAATTGAAATCAATTGAAATTGAGTTTGAAATGAATCCAGATTGTTTTCTGAGAAAATATTTCAAAATATAAGGTCCTGGGGGTTGGCAAATGACAGAATGTTGATTAAAAACCCAGATTTTAAAATTGTTTTTGAAAGCAAGCTTTAAAACTCAAATCTGGATTGAATGTTTTGAAAACAGGAGTGCTGGATCTCGAAAATGAGATGTAATGACATGCAATGCTATGCAATGCGATGAAATGATATGCAAAAATGTATGCAGTGATATGCAATTACATATGAAATGGACAAACACTGGATGAGGGTGAAAATTTGGGGTGTTTACAATTAGATATGCAACACCTTAAGATCACGAATGAGAAAAGACTAATCAACTTCATGTAGCTTGTCACTTGCAATCGCTTATTTGCTTGAATCTTCAAATTCACCAATAGATGAATAAAGTCTCCTCGATGCTGCTTGACAAAAGCCTTGGGAGCAAAGAAGGTGCTCTGCATGCCACTATATGTTGAAACAGGAGGGCATCTTATATCATGAATGACCTCATTTATGGGTTTTAAGTCTCCTAAGCTTTTCCATCAGGAATACCATCTTCCTTTCCAAGAGTATCAAAAATCAGGCAGGCTAACAACAAGAGAACGAGACCCAGAATAATAAACTATTCCTTCAACCCAATTACCAAGGTGATTCTGATGATTGATCAACATCAACAAGCAGTCGCAGAAATTAGAGTTCTATGGTGAAACTTGTGACTCTGCGATAAGTCCCACAAAGTAACAAAAAAAAAGAAAAAAAACAAGCTATTTGCTCCAAACTGAGTTCATCACTGACATAATTCAAAACATAAATACAACAACAGACTAGAAAACATTGTTTCAACAATGAAAGTACTATTAAAACAGGTTGATCAGGGCCATAGCAGCTTAATAATCAGATGCTGGAAACCGCAGTGGCATTCTAATAGTAAAACATTTCTAACAGGAAAAGATAATAATAATAATAAAAAGAAAAAGAAAAAAAAAGGTTTTCACGATGGATCTAACTCATAGCAAACCATATACAGGAAACAAAATTCTTCAAATTGTGTAAGTCACGAAGAATTCCTCTTTTGCCATAGATCCAGTAGGGCTTTTGGTGAGTTAAGTGAGTCATTCACAACAGCTCTGACCCTATTTTAGATCAGTAGTTGAAGATGATTTCATAGATGACTGAGAGGCTTTTTCAGCATAGACTAAAATAGAGTCTATAATATAAATAGAACAAAACATTGTTAAAGGATTATAATGAGGTATAGGAAACAAAAATGGATGTCAATGTATAAAATGCAGCAAAGGGGAAATGTTAGAGAGAATCATTACACTCACCTAATTGATTCAACTAAATCAATAAAAGGAATACCGAAAACAACAATGATGAATAGAATAAATCAAAAGGGATTTACATCAATAAACAGTAAATTGAAGATCCAAGGAAACGAGAAAGAAAAAAAAAGAAGGGAAGAACAACAAACATGATGGATCTCCTGTGATTGTTGGTAAAGCATGGGATTAATGGGAGATTAACATAAAGCAAACCCGATCTGATACTGGATCATATCGGATATTATTCAAGGAGGTCATCTCCAACTTGATATGGTTGATGTTGATGCCTATAGATGCAGAAATGGCTTAATAGATATTGCGTGACGTTAGTTGCAGCCTTGCTTCCATAATTACAGGAGATGATGTAAAGGGTGATAACGGAAATGCAATGAAACGAGATGTTGTATTATGATGAGGCAGATGCACAGAAGATTCACCATGCAATTGAAATGGATGATGCTAAACTGAGATGCAGCAGAGGAAACATACACATATCAGAACTATGAAACTAAAGAAATTGTTAAGAAAATAAATAAAATAGAAGAAATTGTTGGAATGGGGTCATTCCGATGATATTGCACGCATGCATATCGAAATTGCCATGAGCAAATCGGCACTGCAAGAGGTGCATCAATAGAGTAGGAATCAGGAAAATGGAATTCAAACAGAGAGAAAAAGCAAGGATTCTTACCGGGTTGTTGGAGAATGCAATTGATTCTCGGCACTCTTTGCTGGATTGATCAACAATCGTGGCTTATGTTGCTGGCCTAAGACTCCGGGGCTACCACTTCAGGAATGGTCTTCGTGAGTTAATCGAAGGAAGGAGTGGATCCAATGAGAAAGAAGCAGGGAAAAGGGAGAAGAAGAAGGAGGAAGGGGTAGAAGACCGAATGATAGAAGGGTGGAGGGGTGAAGAAGCGGTCAAAAAGGCAACCAAACACCATCAAAACCAGGAATTAAACATAAATTGGGATTAAAAATGTAAATTAAACATGAAACCAGAAAATAGAAATAACCTGCGATACGCAGGAGGGTAATGGAACGGATAAATATGTAGGACCAAATGCAGAAATTCAATTGCAACTAATACATAATAAAATGAAGATATATAATGAAAATCAAAGGCGTATAAACCAACAGGGAAAGGATTGTAACCCCAAAGAGGGTCAGATATTCAAAATGCATGGAAATCAAAGAAATTCAGGAGAAAAGAAGAAAAAAAATGTAGGGATGAGACCATCCCCCTTTTCTGTAGCAACAGGTGGGTCGATCTTGCTATATGCAGGTTGATCCCACCGTTTTGCCATATGACAAAGGAAGAAAATGAAGAAGAATGGAATTTAAAACAAAGAGATGCTATGAAAGAAAAACAAAATTTCTACAAAGAATCAAAGAGGAGGGAGACGATTACCTACCTGTAACTGCAGGGGTGGTCGACCTCCTTCGGATCACTTGGGAAGAATCAGAGGAAACTAAAAAAAATAAGAAGAAGAAGAATGAAGAGAAGAAGAATAGAAGGGTGGAGGGGTGAAGGCGATGCGAATTCGACCCCCTGAAGGGGGTTTTTTATAAGCTGAGTCCGTTGGAAAAAATTTCCAACGGGTCCCTCTTTTTCTGATGTTTTTCAAAAAGGTGACTCTTCTTTTATAAGTTTTTTTCAAAAAAGAGGGCTTAAGGCTATTTTCTAAAGAAATCCTTTTCTTTTATGTATATATTTTCTAAAAAAAGAGAAAATTAAGAAAATACGAGGACGACATGAAGATTTAAAATAGGGGATTCAAAATGAGGTTTTTTGAAATATTTTTATAAAATATTCATTTTGAAATTGTAAGTTTTTCTGAAATAAGGTTTTTTATATAATATATGATTTATTTCAGAAATGAAACCCCAAAATGGATTTAGATCCAAGATTTTGACAGAATATTGACTTTGGATCTCGAATTGAGATTGGATCCAGATAAAAACCTCTGAGAAAATTCAAGGAATTGATTTTTTATTTTTATTTTTTGAAAGATAGAAGATCTAGGATCAAAATTGGATCCAGATATCCAATTTGGTTTTGAAATTGGGTCAAATGTAAATTTTGAATCCGGATTCCAGTGAATCCGAGAAATAAATGGAATTTTGATTAGAAATTGACCCGATTTATTTAGAGGATGGGGCCAGGGGAAAAAAGAGAATTTTTGGATTTTTTTTTTGGAAAATTTGGGGTGTTCACAAATGCCCCTTTTTGCTGCTAAGCCAGTTGAAAGTCGAGCTTAGCGGCAAAGAAAACACACCAAATTTTCTAAAAATGCCCTAGTCAAAAGGTCTGAACTGGGTGTGAAAGAATTTGTTTTGTAAAACATTATTCTCAGGTTTAGCACCTTATCTTGTATGGCTTGGAAAGAGATGAAAATTCTTAAGAATGAAATGATTAGATAAAAAAGGCAATGAAGAAATTGTGATGGGACTTTCGGATGAAGATCCCAAAATTTGTGAAAAAGGAGAGTTTTTTTGAAGAAGTCTCATGACGGAGACAAAATAAACTTTTTGCAAAAGACTCAGGTTTAGCCCTTAACCTCGATGGGACATTTTTAAAAAATACCTCGTGAGACGAGGTTCAAACAATCCTAACTTGAATGGATATACAAAACATGGATTCCTTGATGGGGACAAAACCATAATAGGACTGGGAGAAATACCTCGCCAGAATGAGGCAATTCTCTTTAAAAATGCAAACAACGCTAGGTCGCCTCAAAATAGATATTGAGCATTTATTTCATTTTTGAATAACCAAAAAAATTTTCCAATAAAATGAAATTGTAGTTGATTCAAATGCTTGAAAGATGTGCACATATGTGCAAAAGATATTTCCTCTTTCACCTATAGTACTTCCTCTAAAATGAGGTTAACTTCCTCGATTCCAAAGTCAGATTCAAATTTTTATGCTGTTGAGTTTCTTCAAGGAAGTTATCCATTTCCTTGATATGAGAAGAAAATAAATACTCTCAATTTCATAAAAGCAAGTGAAAGTGCTATAGGAGCGAGGCAACGAGCACTAGAGGAGGGGTGAATAGTGCTTTTAAATAACGTCTTTGAAATTTTAAAAGATTTTAAAGATTCGCAAAGCAATCACACAAAGAACACAAGAATTTATCCTGATTCGGTCTTCCAGACCTACATCCAGTCTCCAAGCAAAACCCGCTTGAGATTTCCACTATCAACCTTGTGTAACCACAAGAACATACAAACCAAATTCAGTCCTACTTTCAGTAACAATCCTATTGAAAGCAAATAACTCCTTTAAACCAAGGAGTCATTTCCTTTTACAGAAAAAATATAAGTAATCAACTAACAATCAACCTACGAGCCCTTCTTATGAATGCAAATGGAATGCAATTGGCTTTTGAGGTTGTTGAAATACTCAACTCACTGTAAACACCCCAAATTCTCACCCTCATTCAGTGCTTGTATTTCATATGCCACTGCATATCATTGCATGCATTCGACAGATCATTTCATTGCATTGCATGTCATTGCATCTCATTATCGAGATCCAGAACTTTTGCTTTCAAAATATTAAATCCAGATTCGAGCTTTTAAAACTTTTCTTTTGAAAGTCTATATTCTTGCCATTTGCTAAACCCCAGGATCTTATATTTTGAAATGGTTTCCTCATAAAACAATCTGGATTCATTTTAAACTCAATTTCAATTGATTTCAATTCTTAGATGGGGCCCATTTAGGTGGTGTCGCTTCTGGATTCCTTTATTTATCAAAAATCTTAAAAAATTTAGAGTCCTAGTTGGACTAGGACTCTGTATTTTCATCTTTTTTTGAATCTTTTTGAACATTTTTAAAAACACCATTCTAATTTTAAACCAATTGTGGTTATATCCTTGCCCATTCTCATCATTTTTGTCCAACATTTTAGAATCCCAGTCCAATCAGAACTCTTTTTCTAGAATCCTAGTTGGATCAAGACTCTTTTTCCAGAGTCCTAGTCGGATTATAACTCTATTTTTTACTACCTTTTTTACCTATTTTTGAGAAAGCTTATCAAAATCCTTTGTTTTTTGCCAAAATCCTAGAGTCCCTGTCGAATTAGGACTCTTTCTCGGAGTCCTAATTGAATCAAGACTCTATCCTGATTTCGTCTGTTACTTCTATTCTTCACTTGTTTTTAAAATCTTTTCATCTGATTTTCAAAATCTTCTATTTTAGCCAAAACTTTAGAGTTTTAGTCGAATTAGGACTCTTTCTCAGAGTTGCAGTCGGATCAGGACTCTATCTTTCATCGCTATTCTTACTTTTTTTTAATCAAATCTTTCAAAAAACAAGTCAAAAACTCAGAGTTTTAGTTGAACCAGGACTCTGTTTGAAGAGTCCTAGTTGGATCAAGACTCTGACCTTGATTTCAATTTTGAGAGAATCTTTAAAAAATCCTTCTATTTATCTTTTCAGAAATCAAAATTGTTATACCTTTATCATGGAATTTCAAAATTCTGAGGTTTTATCCCAGATTCCTTATCAAATCAGGACTCTATCCAAAGTTTATTTTCTCACTTCATTTTCACTGGTTTTCAAAAGCTTTGTTTAAATCTCATTATTTGTTTCTCAAAAAACCAAAAAATTTGGGAGTCCTACTCCAATTAGGACTCTTTCCTCAGAGTCTCAGTTGAATCAGAACTCTGTTTTGATTTCAATATTTGTTATTGTTTTCACTATTTTCACAAGTTCTTTTATCTGTTTTTCAGAAAATACCAAAAAAAATCTAGAGTTTTAGTCCGATCAGGACTCTGTCCTAAAGTCCTAATCCAGTTAGGAGTCTGTTCTGAAGTCTGTTTTTACTTCCATTTTCATTTATTTTCATTTGTTTTTCAAAAATTAGGTCATTTTATAGAGTCCAGTTAATTCAGAACTCTATTTAAGAGTTTCGGTTGAGTTAGGACTCTAATCCTGACTGTGTTTTCTGACTCATTTTTTTATCATTTCTGATAAAATCTTTCAAAAACTCGTTCATTTGGCTTTTAAAATCTAAAATCTCAAAGTCCGAATTGGTTTAGGACTCTGGCCCAGAGTCCTAGTTCGCCTGGAACTTTATTTTCAAAACTTTGAATTTCAACTGTGATTTTAACCCCTTTTCAGAATCATTTTCAGTCTTTGTTTCAAGTTTTCAAAACTTTGATGTGGGTCCCACTCAGTTGGCACCATATCTGGAGGAGTTCTGACCCAGTCAGAACTCTGTACCATTTCAAAACCTTCAATTCTAAGTTCGCTTTTTAATACCTTTTGAAAAACCTCTCGATTTCAAGTTTTAAAATCGTTTTTGAAAATTCAAGTGGAGCTCACTCTGGGTGGTGCCACATTTGAGGAAGTCAGGGTTAGATTAGGGTTAATCAGTGTCCTAGTTAGTTTAGAAGAGTCAAAATCTATTTTGAAAATCCATTTTAACTTTGATTTTTAAACTATTGTTTTTAAAGGTTTTAATTAAAGCTTTAAAAACCAATGTGGGCCCACACTAGGTGGCACCACATTTGGAGCTTTTGGGGTTTAGTTAGGAGTCTTAGGTTAGTTAGGGCTTCATTTGGAAAGTCAACAAGCCATACCCAATTAGGAAAAATCCCCCCCCCCCCTTTAGAGTCCAAATTTTTTAAAACTCTTAAATTAAAAAACCTAAAAAAAATTTATAAATAGATGCCCATGGGGAGGTCGACCCCTAAGGCTCTCTCTCACCTCTTTCTTGGACTCTCTCTCTCCTCCCAGATCCTTCCTCCATTGCTGCAACTCCAAGGTATGGTTTTTCATAATTTTTTATGCTTTATTTGATTTTATTTGATTTTTAACATGAATTCCACCATTAATGCCTTCTCTTTCATGGAATAAACCATGGAATCACCATCAAGAACCTCAAGATCAGTCCAAGAAGATGATCTAACCCTGTTTTACTATTTTTTCAGAGATTCTAATCCGTTAGAACCGTTAATTACATTGTTTTTCATGTTCTTAACCAAGAAAACATGAGATTTATTCGTTAAATGGATTAAATCCATGATTTCAAAGGTAAAAATTAATTTCAGCCATGGATTCCCTGTGTTTTATTTATTTATTAGCATATTAATGTTTATTACATGTGTTTTATCATCAAAATCAATTTTGTTTTGCTATTTAGATAATTTTTTATGTTTTTTCATGGTTAAATCATGTTTTTTTTAGTGTTTCTTAGATTTTTGTATATTTTAATTTCAGATCATTAGAAAGCATGTTAGTTCATATTGAAATCTTTATTGGAAATTGTTGATTTTTTTATATGTGATACACGAATAAGTCAGTAAGGTTTTGTAAAAAAAATCAAACATTTTGGGATTCGAGATCTCTGTTAAAAAAATACAAAGTCAAATCGGGATTTCTGTTGATTAAAATTGTTGTTTAAATTCAAGCATAATTTGCAGATGTGTTATTTCTTTTATTTAAGATCCGATTCAAGATCCATAAAGCGCAATAGATTTGTATTGATGTAGGCTATTTACTGTAAAATTTTCACAATTTTTTGCCTCTATTTGTTATTTTTCCTCTGTTAGAAAGTCCGATCCATATTTTAAAATTCGTTATGATTTATCAAAACCCTAATCCGACTTGTACTGATCATAGATCTTCAACTGTAGATCCGATTCATAATTTGTAAAAAGAAAAGTTCATTACTTTTTTGTCTACTATTAAATTATGAAATTTTAGAAATTTTTTATTAAGTCAGCTATTTATTTATGTATTTTCAACCAGAAGTACCTGTTTTAATCAATTTTATATTCGTTATATTTAAGTCCAGATTGTCGAAAGAATAGCTCCCTCATCGAAGATGATTTTTCCGATATGTAAAAGGGAGATTCTCTATTTTTTTGTATAGTTTACCTATGTAAAATTTCAGGAATTTTCATGGTGTTTTGACCTCTGATTCGGGTCTAACACTGAAATAGGTACAAATCCATAGGCAAAAATAGCAAATTTTATGATTTTATGCAAATTCTGAATTAAATTTTTTGTCAAAATTAATTTTTTCTATTTTCAATTCAATTTTAGGGTTACAAGGATTATACATGCCGATTTTTATGAATTTTGGATATTGTTTGGTGCTTGAATCAATCAAATTGCGAAACAGGGTACCCGCAGGATCCCGAAACACTGTTAAAATCATGATTTTCATGATATTTCTGGATTTTCGTGTATAAATTCATTTTTTTAGGGTTTTTTCATGTTTAAAATCATATTAGGATGCTTCATGGTCGATTTTATGTTTATTTTAATCCTAAATCCAAAGTTTTCACCAAAATTTATTTCAAAAAACCCTAATTTCAAGGCCATAGTCTTGCTATCAGGGGCATTTTGGTCATTTGACCTCAATTTCGAAATTCTAAACCCTAATTTTCATATTTTTAATCATATCATGTCATATTATGTTTAATTTATCCTTATTTAAATTCCAAAACCCCATTTTTACAAAATATCTTTCTGAAAACCCTGGTTTCAAGGCCATAGTCTTGCTATCAGGGGTATTTTGGTCATTTTGACCCCAATTTCAAAATTTCAAATATCATTTTCATATTTCTTGAATTTTATTTCATATTTCATTATGTTTATCTCAGGGAATCATGAAAAAGGCTTATATCTAGCAAAATCCAATAATTTTTAGATATTATTGGATAAATCTAGAAAAGCCAACATATCTTCACTAACAAGTTTTCTAGTTTTGTAGGGATATTGAAGACTTTATTTTCCTGTATTTAAATTCAATTAGTGATGTAAATTAAATGTAAACTTTGGAATAAGAATTTTAATTTCTGTTTAGATTAGGATTTGCATTGCATATAGTTTAATTCTGCAAATTTTAATATCTGATGAATGCATCATTTATGCATATTTTTTTATAAATCTACCATGGTCTACACGAATGTCACATGCACTAGCTCTTATGGAGTTGACAAACTCAGTGGAATTCGTATTTATGGCCATAGTCAGAATACGAATGAGACCTAGATTTGTGATCTTCGTATTAGCCATATTCAGCCTACACTCTTAGGCTAACTTCAAAATGCACTGCATTTCTCAAATAACAAAAGGATTTTCTCAATTTCTCAAAGAAATATCTTTCAAATTCATATCCATTCATTTCATTTGCAAACTCCAATTCCAATCCAGAGAAATCGATTTTCTCAAAGTTTTCTAAGTCTTACTCAGAAATTGATTTTCTCAAAACTTTGAGCTTTCGAATGGTATTTCAAGTATTTTTCAAAGTTGAAATCACGATTTTCCAAGTTATATATTCGATTTCAAAGTTTAAATTTAGAAAAATCAAGTTTTCCAAAGTTACTTGAAATTTCTCAGAAATTCATTTTCACAAAACACTTGGATTCTTCAGAAATCGATTTTCATTTTCCCTAGAAATATTCTTTCACCATGATTCACGATTTTCCAAGTGACATCTTTTCCAAGAATTTTCCAAGTATTTCAGTTATTCTAAGCAAACATCATGTTTTCAAATCTGTATTTTCAGAAATTCATAACACATGACTGATTCTTTGTGCATTTAGAAAATAGAACACGATTTAGACAAGTTGAGCAAAGCTAAGCACACTCTTGATCCTTGGTTCAATTACCCCTGGTAAAGGCGCCAGGAACGATTGACCCTCGTACCGACAGGTGAGTCCCATTTTTCAGAATTATCCTGCATTTTAAAATAGAGGCAAGTTATTTTCAAAATCTTTTTCAAATGTCAGTTTGACTTGCAAAAGTAAAATTTTGCGATGATAACAGGTTTGGAGACCGTGATGGGACCTGTCTTTGCCTGATCAATTGTGCACTTGACTTAGTTCAAATTGTCAAAATCGTGTTATATGGAATGTCAGCTTTTACTTTCTGTTATCATGTAAACCTAGGAGCCTAGACTTGAACTCAGCTGACATGGATTGCATATAGACTAGGCATGGTTTGGTAGGACCATATTGATGAGGAAATTTTCATGCTCACATAGACTTAGGTCTAATATAACCCTCCTCAATCTAGGAATTGTATGAAAACAATGTTTGCTTCTTAAAAAATTTCAAAATCTCTATCTTTTTAGGTTTTAGAGCCTTCTGGTTTCCTTGCATGTGCTCATGTTTTTAAAAACCACCCCACCTATCTCTACTCGGTCTTCACGTTGCTGAGCTTTCTTCAAGAACCATAGTTCAGGACAAAGCCCCACAATTGGGTCACCTATTTGGATTAACGCCCTCCTGCCACGTACCAAGGGCCATAGTTCAATGTATATCGGTAGGCGCTCAAGGATGTTGGAAAACTTGAACCTAGAACTGGAGAAATTGATTTTATGCCACGTACATCGAGTCTCGGCTCGAGTATATAGGCATAGCATGATTGATCACAGATGATCTGAGCTTAGAGTCAGGATTAGGGTCCTACAGCTGTTTCAAAACTTGTGCATCTAGAGTTAGCTTTTAGAGAACGTTGTATGTGCATACTTGTTTGTATAGGATGTGATTGAATATTAGTTTTGTTTATTACATTTTTCTATAAGTTTTCTAAAATACTGGATGATTTTAAAAAATCCCTAATTTTTTCATCTATTTCCATATACTGTCTAAAATTCCTGTTTTATTCAAATCCTAGACGATTTTTCAAATTCTCCTTTGTTTTCCTCAAAACTCCAGGTGATTTTCCATCCTTCCTTCCTTCTGGATCTCGAATTTTCTGCTTCATTTTTATCTTGCCTGCTTCTTTTTCAAAATCCTTGTATTTTCCTAAGTCTTATTCCAATTTTTCCATGTTTTCCAGTCTGATGGCATCCGGTCAACTTGATTCGATCTTCTCTGAGGGTCACATCTCCTATGAGGTGCGACAAGGTCTTCCAAAACATCGAACTCTCAGCACCGAATCCTTCATTCCTCGGTGGTACTATTCATGGCTAAAGAACTTTTCTCGTATATTTCCAGACCATTTGAGTGATTGTGGGTTAGAACTGGCATCTGCGGTGGGAAAATAGACAGTCAACGACAATTTGATCCATGCACTGGCAGAGCGGTGGAACCCGAGTACTAGTACCTTCTGGTTCCCATGGGGAGAAATAACTTTGTTAATGGACGAATTCTCAGAGATTATGGGATTGCCTGAGCCAGCTGGTCAGCCTGAAGATCCATTGGAGAAGCAATTTTTTATCAATGTCAAGGGTCTGGATCCCTGAGACGCTTTAGCCCACATGACAGGACGCAAATCTTGGCCATTGGTGGAGGAGAATGGAAATGAATATGTGAATTTGCTCAAAATCTATAGGCAGTATGGAGCATTTGTAGAAGTCAGTTCTTTATCTCGAACAGCTCGAGAGAGAATCCAACATGCGATGGTCCTATGCACTATGGGATTAGCTCTCTTTCCAGATGGACAAAATTACATGGATATTAGGATAGTTCAACTTCTGTGAAGGTGGGGAAGTCGTCAGACCAGACGCCTCTCAATAGCCATGGCCGCACTCACTTTTTTATACCAAGGGTTGACCCGTTTCGCACTCAGAGAATCAATTCTAGTCGAAGGGTGCACCTATGCATTGCAATCTTGGTTCCTCCAGCATGTGCCATCCCAAGCTAGTTCATTCAGATACAATGGTGAAAAGATTCCTCTAGTTACACGATATTGGTTCTTGATCGACAACCTTCAGGAGGAAGAAGTCGTGTGGGACTACTTTGATCGTCAGGAATCACCTCCCAGATATACTTATGCATACGGCAAGCGGTTCCGGCTACTTGGCCTATTCTTCTGCGCATATTACCATCCAGAGCGCTGTGTCAGACAGTTCTCTCAGAGACAAAAGCGCATAGAAATTCGTCTACTATTAGGGATCTTGTCAGAGTTCGATCGCACATCAGATCAATGGTCCGGAGCATACCATTCTGTCAGACATGGCTGGGATTCTTTTGTTACTCTCACTATTTTTCCTGGTCCTCGAGTGTCCTCTGATTATCAAAAGTGGTGAAAAATTGTTTTTCCCCCTCCCCTTTGTCAAGTTTATTATTAATAAAACCATGTTTTTCCTTCAATAAAATCCCTTTAATTTTCATCCTATCTTGGTTTGACGACCGCGCCTAGATAACAATGCATATTTCCAGTTGTTTATTTTGCAAAGAATAGCAGTGCAATTGTCATGACTCCAACGATGACTCAGTCCCTAGTAATGGGACATCCTTCAAATTGTCTACCAGATATCCAGCAAATGTTTCCTATTCAAAAACCATTTTCAGCAGCTAACCCTCAGTGTTGCCCTGCAGAGAGCACTTGCATCCTTACATGGTTCAGACGAGGTCCAGAAAGAAAACCATGTCAGCCCAGCTTATCAGTTCCCCATCAGCTTCAGTACAAGAAATGGCCTCTTCACAATCCGCCGGAAATGGAAGTCAGCAAGCTAATGATGACATCGACCTACAGATGTATTCATTGTTCCAGAGAATGCTAAGTAAGTTATTGATTGAGGAAACAGGAGCTAGCTCAGGAAAGGCCCACAATAAGAAAAAGGTCAAAGGCCGAACAGTGAAAAAGAATGTGAAGATCAATAAAAAGCAGAGTCATCATGAAGAAACCTCTGATGAGGCAGAATCAACGGGAGATAGTGACGAAGAATATGAAACTCAGCAAGCATTTAGAAAATCGATTCAAGGGCAGGGGTCAGCCTATAAATCCAGGAATCAATCTGTCAATGACCCTACTCAACCACAACTCAAAGACGTGGTGAAGATGGTCAAGGATTTGCAGGCCCGCGATAAGGGCAAAAGGGTCTTTACAAGTAAAGTTTTCTATGATGGACTAGATGGGGATGATGATCTCGACAATCTTCCCAAGAAATTTATCAAGTTTGATGGTTCGGGTGACCCAAAGGTACATCTTGCCCTATTCTTCGCAGAATGTTCTAAGTTCAGGAGGAATAACCGAGCCTTATTTCTTTGTTTCCCTCGCAGTCTGGAGGGTATTGCAGCAAAATGGTATTCGGAACATATTAACCCTATAGAGCTGAAAGAGTTTGACAAAGTGGTCAATTTTTTTATTGAGCGCTTTTTATTCAATGTTGAGGCCCTCTCGACTCTCAGCCACCTCTGCAGTCTAAAGCAGGAGGAAAATGAGAAAGCCAGGGATTTTATTCATAGGTGGAGATCCGCTTGTTACAAGATGCGTGAGCCGATATCAGAGGGACATGCATTATCTTTGATCCTGAGTAACTTCTCGCAACCCCTAAGGGGACTAATTTCAACCTCTCCATCAAAGACCTTCATAGAACTAACAGAGCGAGCCAAATGGCTTGAGTTGAGTATGGAAAATTGATCTTATGAAGGCTTCATGTTCACCAAAAGCAACAGTCAGCAGGAATCAAAGAAGAAAACCCATTTTACCTACTCTGCTAATAACAACAAGAATCAAAATAAAAGAAATGTGAAGGACCACAGTTATGAGTCAGGAGGGTCAAATCCCAACAAAAAATATCAGAAGGGTAAGTCGATCCCTCAGTATGATAGACAACCTCGACAAACTCTTGAATAGAGACCGAGACTTCAAGAAAAGCCAAAGCATGAAGGGTGGAGTTATAATCGCAAATTTACTCCCTTGGATCAATCCCTCGAAACAGTGCTAGAATATATGCTTGGCAATGACATGATTAAGCTTCCAAAGGTAGCCGATTCGCCAGTAGTCATGAGGAAAATGAAAGAGAGATTATGTAAGTTCCACCGAACAGTGGGACACGATACCGAGAACTGCTTCGTTCTAAAGAATATTATTCAGGATTATATTGATAAAAACCTGTTGGTGGAAGGTGCCAAAGATGAGAAAATGGGAATATTGAATCAGCCTTTCTTTCAGCATTCAACCGCAATGATATCTAACCATCCTTTCCAGCCTCAAGATCATATCCAACTCTGTCCTAGAAGCGATATCAATGTACAACATCAGGTATTAGTATTGCATAAGGCTCAATCCAATTCTCAGAAGATGGACCTCGTTTCAACTCTCAGTAAGCTGAAAGTCTCAAAAGAGCCTGCTGGGATATCTCCGGATGTGGCCAAAAGAATGCCATTGTTCCTCAAAAGCTTTATCAAATCTGTTTCTGAAAAAGGAAAAACAACAGAAGAGAAGATGGATACGGTGCAAAGACCGATCACTGACCTCTCCAACATCCCAATTCTTGAGTTGGCACGCGCCTCTCCCCAGCATCAGCAAGTCCTGGATGACTTACTGCAAAAAATCAAGGTTAAGCCAGGCATCACTCCCAAAGGCATGGCCCAAATCGTTAATCAAGCCATGACCAATACTCCCATATTTTTCTCAGATGAGGATCTGCCCAAGCCTCACGCATTTCATAATAATGCTCTATACATTGTGGAGCGAACCCGGGGAATGACTATACCCCACGTGCTTGTAGATGGAGGCAGTAGCCTCAACATTTGCCCCGAAATGACTGCCAAGGCTCTGGGTATAAAAGAAGAAGAATACACGCCGGATTCAATCACCATTTATGGATTTGATAATCATGGACAAACAACGAAGGGCAAGATTTTTCTGGAAATATTTATCAACTATTATGTTCACACAGTGTTTTTCCACGTTATCAATGTGCCGCCAACGTATAATCTTCTACTGGGGTGAACATGGATTCACAATGCCAATGCAGTGTGGTTGCACTTTTGGAAGTGATATTTTTAAACAATATTTTTCAATGAAATACATGGGAAAATCGTCAACCAAAGATATAAAACCGA
The DNA here is from genome assembly GCF_984573655.1 of Nuphar pumila. Taxonomy (NCBI): domain Eukaryota; kingdom Viridiplantae; phylum Streptophyta; class Magnoliopsida; order Nymphaeales; family Nymphaeaceae; genus Nuphar; species Nuphar pumila. The sequence continues at coordinate 24,046,694 of NC_143250.1, read as the reverse complement.
CTTTCCACCGAAGTGGCGAGTACGGGTCGAATCCACAGGGAACGGGAACATTCTGAATTAAATCCAAAATAACATTTTATTAACATAAAAAGTTTACAATCTATGTCAATGTTTACAAGTTACATTAAATAACATTCTAACTATGAAAATAAACTACAATAGGCGACTAAGTCTTCAGCAGGTCTCCAGGGGCATTTCTGTCTTTTCACATCAAGTGCAGTCGCACATCACAATTGATTTGCATCTGTTAACCTGTTCTAACTTAACAACCTACATAATAAAAACAAAAAGTCAGTAACTAAATTAAGAAATCATCTAAATTACATCTAATACTAATTCTAAACTATTTCTACATTAAACTACAGTTAATTTAAATATCTAAAACTAAAATTATAATAACTAAGTAAACTAACTAAACTAAATAACTCTAATTACTCTAAATACTGTTAATATACTAACTACACTGTTAGAAAACAGTAAAACTACACGAAATCAAACAAATAAGTAAAAGACTGTTTTGTCCCTAAAGAAGGCAAAAATGGATTCTGACAGCTTTTCGCAAAACGACTGTTTGAGGGGTCAGACGAATTCCAAATTTGATCAAATCACATCTATTCTGTAGAAGACAGATCCAAAAAGCTGACACATTTTACAGAAGTGAAAAATACGTTCTGGATCTCCAGAACAAAGTGTTTCAAAATCAGGATAATTTGGAAAATCGCAGGACCCGAAATTTCAAAACCAGAAAAAGCTGTTTTCATAATACGCTTAAAAACCAGACCAAATCAACTCGGATAGAGCTGAAATTTGGTATGCAGACAGTTAACACACCAATATGGAGAATAGAAAAATAATATCCAGAAAACTCACGAAAAATCCACATAAAATAACTAGTGCACGATCGGGTAAAAATTAGGGTTTTGGTTCAGTGCACTATTCATCCCTTTGAATCCACAATTGACCTTTGGACATTGAACTACGTACAAAAAAAGTCCTAACTGAACCTAACCTACTGTTAAACTACAGCAAACAATAACACTTAAACTAAGTTATAAAATTTAAGAAATAACCTAACCTAAACTCACTAATACTCTAGATAAGATATCTAAATAAATCTAAACTCTAATTAAACCTAATTTATAACATCTAATATCACTAACTAAATTAACTATCTATTCTAATATTAATTCTAACTTACTAAAACAACTACTAACTTACGGTTAGTCTAACTAACTAAAATTACTTACTAACTAAATTAAACACTAACTATATTAACTAACTATCTAGGGTTATTTTTCTAACTACGGTTAGGGGTTTAACTAAGGCTAGGGTTAGTAATTAATTACGGTTTAACTATGGTTAAACTAACTACTTAAGTCTAGTAACTAGCTAAGGTTAGGTATTTAACTAGGGGGCGATTGGTATTAGGTAGGGTTAACTAACTATGGGTTAGTTAGTATTAACTAGGGTTAAGGGTTCACTAGGTGGCAGTTTGACCAAGGTTGACTAAAGTTGCTAGGGTCGGTTTAGGGCAAATTAGCATTAACTAACTACTAAGGTTTAATCTAACTAGGGTTAAGTTTAACTAATTAGTAACTAGGGTTATCTATCTAAGGTACGGTTAGGATAGGGTTTAACCATGGTTAATAGGGCTCGACTAGGGTTAAATAAGGTCGGTTAGGGTTAGAAGGGTGTAACTAGGGCTCGGCTATTGGGATTAGGTAGGGTTTAGTTGGAAATTCGACTAGGGTTAATTAGGTTAACTAAATACCTAGGGTAAATCTAACTAACGAGGGTTAGTTGACTAAGGGTAGGCTAATTAATTAGAGTTAAGGGAGGAGCTAGGTGGCGGTTTTGGATATGCTTGAATAGGGTTAACGCCACCTTAGGGTTACTTCCTAACTAACTAAGGTAGGGGTGACTAACTATGGGTAGGTACCTAGGGTCAAGCACTAACTAGAGTTAGCTAGGGTCGACTAGGGTTTTCTATGGTTAGTTCCTAAAAACACTAAATTCAACCTAAATTAATTCCTATCTTCAATATACTCTAGAGTTAGCACCTACCTAATTAAGTATACATGATTTTCTAAAATCCATACTATTACTAACTTACTAAATTAAGTAACATTAATCCTATGCTACGTTAAACTAGGAAAGAATAAATATTGCTAATAAATTTGAGAAGCACGATTTTGGTAGAGGACATCTCCTCCTCTTTATTGCCTTAATTGCACTTAGGGAAAGGCTCATCTTCAAAAACCGTCCAGCCTCTTTTTCATTACAACCATTAATTCCTTTTTGAAAACCTTTCCCAAAAACACTCTATACGATTTTGGCTAGATTTAAAAGAGCATATAACATTAAATCCTTTTTTATTGAAAATCTTTCCCAAAGCATCCCACACGATTTTTGGGGTTGGCTTTAAATGAGCATTTATAATTTAAAAACTTCCACAAAACTCGTGTAAATGCTTTTGGAAGGAACTTTGGAATTCCAAAGGGTTTCCAACTTTGATAATGAGGAGCCATTTATGACTTGGCTAGGGAATAGGGATTTCAATAAAAGCAGTTCACGAATTTGGAAAATCTTTTGAAGTTCCAAAGAAATTTCCATCTTTTCCAAAGGTAACTCCTATTCAAATGGGCTGGACACAATTTAATATAACTTTCCCTAATTAAAATTCACGATTTTTGGGAAGAGACTTCCTCTCCCATCCTTGCTTTAAATACATTAGGAAAACTCTTACTTTCAGAAACCGTCCAGCTTAACCTCCACACGTTTTTTCATTGCTTCATTAAAACATTAAATCCCCTTTGAACTTCTTTCCCAAAATCTCTACACGCATTTTTGGGTTGGCTTAAATGAGCATTTGGAATTTCAAAACTTCCCCAAAACGTGTAGCCATTTTTAGGAAAACTTTTAAAATTCCAAAGGGCTGCCATAAAAAGCATTAAATCTCTTTTTGAAAACATTTCCCAAAACACAATACCCGATTTTGGTTGGCTTAAATGAGAATAAATATCAACTCTTTCCCAAAATCGTGTAAATATGCTTAGAAGGTCTAGGGAAGTTGAAAGGATTTCCACATTGAAAAAGGATAAATCATTTAAATCATTTAGCTGGGAAATAGAGCTTCCTTAATTGCAATTCACGAATTTGGAGGAGTGGATCTTCTACCAAAAATGTCTTCAAACTTTAAAGACCACATTGCCCTTATCTACAATTTACATTATTAAATAATTACTTACTCTAAACTAAAGTTAACCTAACTAAAGTAACTATACAAAAATAATTCAAAGGACATGAATGGGAAATACGAATTGAAAAGATCTATCAACTTAAATCCTACACCAAAATGAACATACTAAATTAATGCTAAATTAACTACCATGAAAATCACAAATTATGCAACCTTGCTAGACCTCTAATGGCCGACACCCTACAATTGGAGAAAACGACTACACTAAAACTCGACCTAGCTAAAGCAAATATCACATGAATAAAATGGAATTATCTAAATCTATACTACACAACCTCTAAATACTCTTAACCTATATGAATCAAACCTTACAAGCTAGGATATACCGAAATTACATAAACTATGAATTAAACAAAGCATTACATGACTCTACGAAACAAAACTAATAAAACTACATCAATTCTATCACTAAGACACGATAATGGCAAATCTAAATTAAACTAAGCCAATACACGATTATGACAATCTAATTAAACTAAAAATACATAGACTAAATAACTAACATGCTGGAACTTAAATCAAAACAGAAAACGACTTCTAACAAAACCCTACAAATCGACTAAACTATGAACAAAACCGAAATTCATGAACTAAACTTCTACACGATTAAAAATCTAATAAAAACCTAACAATGATTGACAAACTAAAATTAAAATAGCAAGCAAAAAAAAATGAAAAACTGCTGGACGTCCTACCTAAAAATCAGAAAAACAACAATCGGCTAGACACTTTCACAAAATCTTAAAAACGTCAAGACTAGAAAAGAACATTAGCACAACTCCTAAAATACTAGAATCAATCAAAACACTACAAAGGGAACTGGGACACACTGGAAAACGCTGGCACATGGTAGAATATCATTTCAAGAACACACGCACACCCAAAATCACCCAAAATCTTCCAACGTTGGATTAAAAACATCATTTTCACTAACACAAAACCTAAACACACTACGTGCTGGCTTTTTCACGAACAAAAGCTATGCTAAGGCTGACGAAAATACAGAAAACACAGCACACCTAACTCACACACATGATAGGTTTTAACTAGAAGAAAGGATAGAAGAAGACCTACCTAAAAAGGGTGATCCGAGGACTGAGGGGAAGAAGAGAAGAGCGGACTTTTCTTGACTCCATGCCACGAGGAACCTCGTTGATGCTGTCTAACATCTCTTTGCTGTACTTTTACAGGGATCCACAGGTGGTGGTGTTCCAGGAAGAGGAAGAAGAAGTCATGAAGATGCGTAGAGGGCCGTACGGGGGTAGAGACGACCGACCATGGAGAAGTAGACTGCACCCCTACCATGGATAGAACACTCCAATGCTGCAAATACCTGCAAAAGACAACCTCAATGATTAGCTTCAGCAGAGGGAGAAGAAAGACAAGATGTGAAAAGAAAAGAATGGAAGAAGAGGGTGGCGTCTCCATTGAAGATGGTGTCCATGGATGAGGAAGAAGGTGGATGAGAGGGGCAGCTTGGGAGAAGATGGAGTTGAGCTAGAATCGTGCCCCTAGGGCACAAAAATCAAGACAAAGACCGGGCTGGAATGGGCGCCCCCCTCCTTTTGATGTTTTGGCTACTTTGGGTTTATTTTCAAAAACAGGATTAAAATAAAAATAATTCCTGGGCGCCTCTTTCTGCAGGGGGTTTTTAGAAAATGTTTTTACAAAACTTAAGTGGGCTGGATCTGGGTTAAATCCTTGTAATTTGGTCCAGATCCAAAGTCCAAATGGGCGTCTGGATCCAAATCTCTCAAATCGGATCCGATATTTGACCCGTTACACTGTAAATACCATAATTCCTTCAAATTAACTCCGATTTTGATGAAATTCGAACCAGAGCTCCCTAACATCATTATGCACCTAAGTGTATGCTTTAAACCTATAGATGATGCATTTATGCAGAGAAAATATGTTAATAAAATGTATAATTTATGCATCATCAAATACCCCCATGCTAGAATAATTGCTAGTCCCTAGCAATACACTCTACCATGCAATGAAAATATGGACTACCCAATTAACATGAAAGCTCTTATTAAATAAAAAATAAAAAAAAACTAACTCACTTTCGTAGGAATCACGGTTGCATTTAGCACATGCAACAAGCCCTTTAAACCCCTGGGTTACCCCAGTGGACGAGTAAGGTCTCGTGAGGGTTTGCAGAGATGCTACCCACAAACATCAAAATCATGCATGAATAATTTCTCAGAAATAATAGGCAATTAAGAACTTTTTGTAAACATATATTTCATGTAATCTACATTTTCAAAACAAATTCAGAAATTTCTATGCCACCACAGTAAAAATCATTTTTCTTTCACTTCTCTAAACTTGTAATTATTTATGAATCTTTTTCAGAAAATCAAGTATTATCATGTTTTACTCATTTATCCTCACCTGTATATTTTCTGCACAGTAATTCAGTAATTATTCTTAAGCATTGAATTTCTCTCTTTAAGCTCATTCTTTTTCTTTTTATATTCAATTTTCACTCTTTTTCAATCTTCTAAATTGAGCACTATTTCGAATATCAAGTCTCATGACCCGTGTAGCGAGCTTTAGGTCAGTGACTCCCAAGCCGGCCGGCCTTAGGGCACTAGATACGAAGTATCCCTCAGACTTAATTGCTCGAGTCACTAAACCTTCAATTCTAATAGTTACGTATAGTTTTCCTCTCATCATGTGCAATGTCTCTATCTCTTAGGCTTTCTATGCAGTCCATGTAACAAGCTTTCGAATCGGTGGCTCCCAAACCAGCTGGCTTTAGGGCACCAGGTGTAAAACACCCTTTAGACTCTACTTACTCGAACTACAAAGGCCACAGATATCGACTAGATAAGAAGATGATCTCCTTCGTTATCCATTTCGTAAGAGACTCAAACATTTCATCTCTTGTTTGAGTTCTACTACTTGGATTCACGAAGAAATCAACAACTAAACGTCGCTCTATTCTATTAAGCTCATTTTTCAAAACATAATTCAATTGCTCACTTTTCTCATAAAACACACTATGCATACTTATACTACAATGATTCAAAACTTTATAACATGTAAATACTATCTTTTCTTTAACTATTTCATAAACAACTACTCTATTTAAATCAGATAAGAAAAAAAATTTCACATGGGGCTTATACATTTCTAAATTGTCAGATCATGGAGAAATACAATCATAAATGCTACAACTTATTCTTAAAAGACCTACTTTTATGAGTTTTAAGCTATCAGACATAAAGAAAAAAATTTAAAATTTGTGCATCTAAACCACCCCCCCATGCTTGAATGACACTGTCCCTAGTGGCATACAAAATAATGCAAATATGTAATGCAGATGCACACTATAGAACAATAAAATGAATAAGGAGAAAGGATTGATACCACCTGGCATACTCGACCCTCTGAAGTTGTCGATTGACTAGACTCTGCACTACCACTATGCATGTACAAATGCATAGCTTTCTGCTCATCTGGTCAATGTTCTACTCTTGAAGGCTTCTTCATATCCGAATTACTTGAACTCACACATTGATGTATCGGATGTTCATACATGTAAACAATGAAATTCAAATGAAATCAAAACAACATTCAAAATAAAAAAAACATAACAACTACTACTTTATTTTAATTTACATATGATATATCTAATACTACAGTTAATAATCTAAGAACACTAATACATAAAACAACTAGACTATGTTAGACTTATTCTATCCATGCAATTAATAACCTAAATTTAGATCTAAATCAGTAAAACACTAAACAAAATAGCCGCTAACCTATGTTAGAATTAAACTATGAAGATTAAGCTAATCTAAATCAGCAAGTTAGCAACTATTCTATTTTAAACTATGTTAAACTAATCTAATTACTTTACGAAATAAAAGATACATCTACTCTAAATCAGAAAGTTAAACAAGTAACTATTTTAAACTATGTTAAAGCTATCTAATTAAACTATTCAACTATGTTAACAATGTTAAAATAAGTTAATTACTTCTATGAAATAAAAGATAAGCTATTCTAAATCAGAAAATCAGTAAATACAGGAATTCACACTATTTCATCTAAGACTCACATGTTTAATAAATCATTGAAGCATGGAATTCAGTGAATCTTTAAGAAAAACAGCAAATGAACCCTATATTTTTCTAACAATGTTAATTCTACAAACTAAAACAATTAAATAAACTAAGCTAAACTAAACACATATATTAATAAAATGATATCTCAGAAATATTCAGAATAAATCACCGTTCCCCGGCAACGACGCCAAAATTTGGTTGCACTTTTGGAAGTGATATTTTTAAACAATATTTTTCAATGAAATACATGGGAAAATCGTCAACCAAAGATATAAAACCGACTTTCCACCGAAGTGGCGAGTACGGGTCGAATCCACAGGGAACGGGAACATTCTGAATTAAATCCAAAATAACATTTTATTAACATAAAAAGTTTACAATCTATGTCAATGTTTACAAGTTACATTAAATAACATTCTAACTATGAAAATAAACTACAATAGGCGACTAAGTCTTCAGCAGGTCTCCAGGGGCATTTCTGTCTTTTCACATCAAGTGCAGTCGCACATCACAATTGATTTGCATCTGTTAACCTGTTCTAACTTAACAACCTACATAATAAAAACAAAAAGTCAGTAACTAAATTAAGAAATCATCTAAATTACATCTAATACTAATTCTAAACTATTTCTACATTAAACTACAGTTAATTTAAATATCTAAAACTAAAATTATAATAACTAAGTAAACTAACTAAACTAAATAACTCTAATTACTCTAAATACTGTTAATATACTAACTACACTGTTAGAAAACAGTAAAACTACACGAAATCAAACAAATAAGTAAAAGACTGTTTTGTCCCTAAAGAAGGCAAAAATGGATTCTGACAGCTTTTCGCAAAACGACTGTTTGAGGGGTCAGACGAATTCCAAATTTGATCAAATCACATCTATTCTGTAGAAGACAGATCCAAGAAGATGACACATTTTACAGAAGTGAAAAATACGTTCTGGATCTCCAGAACGAAGCGTTTCAAAATCAGGATAATTTGGGAAATCGCAGGACCCGAAATTTCAAAACCAGAAAAAGCTGTTTTCATAATACACTTAAAAACCAGACCAAATCAACTCGGATAGATTTGAAATTTGGTATGCAGACAGTTAACACACCAATATGGAGAATAGAAAAATAATATCCAGAAAACTCACGAAAAATCCACATAAAATAACTAGTGCACGATCGGGTAAAAATTAGGGTTTTGGTTCAGTGCACTATTCATCCCTTTGAATCCACAATTGACCTTTGGACATTGAACTACGTACAAAAACAGTCCTAACTGAACCTAACCTACTGTTAAACTACAGCAAACAATAACACTTAAACTAAGTTATAAAATTTAAGAAATAACCTAACCTAAACTCACTAATACTCTAGATAAGATATCTAAATAAATCTAAACTCTAATTAAACCTAATTTATAACATCTAATATCACTAACTAAATTAACTATCTATTCTAATATTAATTCTAACTTACTAAAACAACTACTAACTTACGGTTAGTGTAACTAACTAAAATTACTTACTAACTAAATTAAACACTAACTATATTAACTAACTATCTAGGGTTATTTTTCTAACTACGGTTAGGGGTTTAACTAAGTCTAGGGTTAGTAATTAATTACGGTTTAACTATGGCTAAACTAACTACTTAAGTCTAGTAACTAGCTAAGGTTAGGTATTTAACTAGGGGGCGATTGGTATTAGGTAGGGTTAACTAACTATGGGTTAGTTAGTATTAACTAGGGTTAAGGGTTCACTAGGTGGCAGTTTGACCAAGGTTGACTAAAGTTGTTAGGGTCGGTTTAGGGCAAATTAGCATTAACTAACTACTAAGGTTTAATCTAACTAGGGTTAAGTTTAACTAATTAGTAACTAGGGTTATCTATCTAAGGTACGGTTAGGATAGGGTTTAACCATGGTTAATAGGGCTCGACTAGGGTTAAATAAGGTCGGTTAGGGTTAGAAGGGTGTAACTAGGGCTCGGCTATTGGGATTAGGTAGGGTTTAGTTGGAAATTCGACTAGGGTTAATTAGGTTAACTAAATACCTAGGGTTAATCTAACTAACGAGGGTTAGTTGACTAAGGGTAGGCTAATTAATTAGAGTTAAGGGAGGAGCTAGGTGGCGGTTTTGGATATGCTTGAATAGGGTTAACGCCACCTTAGGGTTACTTCCTAACTAACTAAGGTAGGGGTGACTAACTATGGGTAGGTACCTAGGGTCAAGCACTAACTAGAGTTAGCTAGGGTCGACTAGGGTTTGCTATGGTTAGTTCCTAAAAACACTAAATTCAACCTAAATTAATTCCTATCTTCAATATACTCTAGAGTTAGCACCTACCTAATTAAGTATACATGATTTTCTAAAATCCATACTATTACTAACTTACTAAATTAAGTAACATTAATCCTATGCTACGTTAAACTAGGAAAGAATAAATATTGCTAATAAATTTGAGAAGCACGATTTTGGTAGAGGACATCTCCTCCTCTTTATTGCCTTAATTGCACTTAGGGAAAGGCTCATCTTCAAAAACCGTCCAGCCTCTTTTTCATTACAACCATTAATTCCTTTTTGAAAACCTTTCCCAAAAACACTCTATACGATTTTGGCTAGATTTAAAAGAGCATATAGCATTAAATCCTTTTTTATTGAAAATCTTTCCCAAAGCATCCCACACGATTTTTGGGGTTGGCTTTAAATGCGCATTTATAATTTCAAAACTTCCACAAAACTCGTGTAAATGCTTTTGGAAGGAACTTTGGAATTCCAAAGGGTTTCCAACTTTGATAATGAGGAGCCATTTATGACTTGGCTAGGGAATAGGGATTTCAATAAAAGCAGTTCACGAATTTGGAAAATCTTTTGAAGTTCCAAAGAAATTTCCATCTTTATCCAAAGGTAACTCCTATTCAAATGGGCTGGACACAATTTAATATAACTTTCCCTAATTAAAATTCACGATTTTTGGGAAGAGACTTCCTCTCCCATCCTTGCTTTAAATACATTAGGAAAACTCTTACTTTCGGAAACCGTCCAGCTTAACCTCCACACATTTTTTCATTGCTTCATTAAAACATTAAATCCCCTTTGAACTTCTTTCCCAAAATCTCTACACGCGTTTTTGGGTTGGCTTAAATGAGCATTTGGAATTTCAAAACTTCCCCAAAACGTGTAGCCATTTTTAGGAAAACTTTTGGAATTCCAAAGGGCTGCCATAAAAAGCATTAAATCTCTTTTTGAAAACATTTCCCAAAACACAATACCCGATTTTGGTTGGCTTAAATGAGAATAAATATCAACTCTTTCCCAAAATCGTGTAAATATGCTTAGAAGGTCTAGGGAAGTTGAAAGGATTTCCACATTGAAAAAGGATAAATCATTTAAATCATTTAAATCATTTAGCTAGGAAATAGAGCTTCTTAATTGCAATTCACGAATTTGGAGGAGTGGATCTTCTACCAAAAATGTCTTCAAACTTTAAAGACCACATTGCCCTTATCTACAATTTACATTATTAAATAATTACTTACTCTAAACTAAAGTTAACCTAACTAAAGTAACTATACAAAAATAATTCAAAGGACATGAATGGGAAATACGAATTGAAAAGATCTATCAACTTAAATCCTACACCAAAATGAACATACTAAATTAATGCTAAATTAACTACCATGAAAATCACGAATTATGCAACCTTGCTAGACCTCTAATGGCCGACACCCTACAATTGGAGAAGACGACTACACTAAAACTCGACCTAGCTAAAGCAAATATCACATGAATAAAATGGAATTATCTAAATCTATACTACACAACCTCTAAATACTCTTAACCTATATGAATCAAACCTTACAAGCTAGGATATACCGAAATTACATAAACTATGAATTAAACAAAGCATTACATGACTCTACGAAACAAAACTAATAAAACTACATCAATTCTATCACTAAGACACGATAATGGCAAATCTAAATTAAACTAAGCCAATACACGATTATGACAATCTAATTAAACTAAAAATACATAGACTAAATAACTAACATGCTGGAACTTAAATCAAAACAGAAAACGACTTCTAACAAAACCCTACAAATCGACTAAACTATGAACAAAACCGAAATTAATGAACTAAACTTCTACACGATTAAAAATCTAATAAAAACCTAACAATGATTGACAAACTAAAATTAAAATAGCAAGCAAAAACAAATGAAAAACTGCTGGACGTTCTACCTAAAAATCAGAAAAACAACAATCGGCTAGACACTTTCACAAAATCTTAAAAACGTCAAGACTAGAAAAGAACATTAGCACAACTCCTAAAATACTAGAATCAATCAAAACACTACAAAGGGAACTGGGACACACTGGAAAACGCTGGCACACGGTAGAATATCATTTCAAGAACACACGCACACCCAAAATCACCCAAAATCTTCCAACGTTGGATTAAAAACATCATTTTCACTAACACAAAACCTAAACACACTACGTGCTGGCTTTTGCACGAACAAAAGCTATGCTAAGGCTGACGAAAATACAGAAAACACAGCACACCTAACTCACACACATGATAGGTTTTAACTAGAAGAAAGGATAGAAGAAGACCTACCTAAAAAGGGCGATCCGAGGACTGAGGGAAAGAAGAGAAGAGCGGACTTTGCTTGACTCCATGCCACGAGGAACCTCGTTGATGCTGTCTAACATCTCTTTGCTGTACTTTTACAGGGATCCACAGGTGGTGGTGTTCCGGGAAGAGGAAGAAGAAGAAGAAGAAGTGGTGAAGATGCGTAGAGGGCCGTACGGGGGTAGAGACGACTGGCCATGGAGAAGTAGACTGCACCCCTACCATGGCTAGAACACTCCAATGCTGCAAATACCTGCAAAAGACAACCTCAATGATTAGCTTCAGCAGGGGGAGAAGAAAGACAAGATGTGAAAAGAAAAGAATGGAAGAAGAGGGTGGCGTCTCCATTGAAGATGGTGTCCATGGATGAGGAAGAAGGTGGATGAGAGGGGCGGCTTGGGAGAAGATGGAGTTGAGCTAGAATCGTGCCCCTAGGGCACGAAAATCAAGACAAAGACCGGGCTGGAATGGGCGCCCCCCTCCTTTTGACGTTTTGGCTACTTTGGGTTTATTTTCAAAAACAGGATTAAAATAAAAATAATTCCTGGGCGCCTCTTTCTGCAGGGGGTTTTTAGAAAATGTTTTTACAAAACTTAAGTGGGCTGGATCTGGGTTAAATCCATGTAATTTGGTCCAGATCCAAAGTCCAAATGGGCGTCTGGATCCAAATCTCTCAAATCGGATCCGATATTTGACCTGTTACACTGTAAATACCATAATTCATTCAAATTAACTCCGATTTTGATGATATTCGAACCAGAGCTCCCTAACATCATTATGCACCTAAGTGTATGCTTTAAACCTATAGATGATGCATTTATGCATTGAAAATATGTTAATAAAACGTATAATTTTTGCATCATCACAGTGCCATTGTGAACACCCCAAATTTTTCAAAGGTTTATAAAAATGATCTTTTTTTTTTGCCCCTGACCTCATTTTTTGAGTCATTGAGTTAGTTTTTAATCTAAATTTCAGTGCATTTCTCCAGTTTTACTAAAATTAAATTCATTCTATATATCTGACTCAATTTCGGATCCAGATCCAGATAAAAGATCCAAATCTGAGCTTCGTTGTCCAATGTTTAAATCAAAATTACCAAAATAACCTTTTAAAAGGCTCAGACATTTCGTCCAGCATCCGTTCGGATCCATCACGTTGTATTTCTCGATTCGAGTTTTAAAACTCGAACATTTTCTCAAAACTTGGATTCAAACCCATTTTCTGAAGAAATTTTCCCAAAAATAACCTTGAAAATCTGCTTTTGTAAATATCTCCCAAAAATACAAAAAAAAAATTAGTTTAAATCCTCATTTTCTCGTAAATTTTAAGGTTTTTATTCCAAAAATACCAAAAAAAATGAAAAAATGTAAAGGAAAAGAAAAAATATATATATCTAACAAAAATCGGTTTTTGAAAAACCTCTTTTTGATAATATCCTTTTTAAGAAAAAAACCTTTTTTAGAAAAATCTGTAAAAAAGCCTTCTTTTTAAATTTGCGTGAAAAGTCTGAGGGGCCCCGTAAAAAAAACCTCTTTTAGGGTTTTCTCGCAAGGGGTCGGATGCGAAAACATTTTTTTTTCCTTCTTCCGCTCCACCTTCTTCCTCAATCGCTCTCCAAACCCTCCATGGCCGACCCCATGTGCGTTCCTCCTCCAAAACCCTCCGATCTTCGCACCTCCTCCTCCTATCGTTCATCGCCAATGCCCCCTCTCCTTCACGAAGCTTCCACCAAACTTCCCCATCTTCAACCCATCAGCCGCACTCTCCTCTTCGCAGAACCGCCTCCACCATCCTCCGCTCTTGATCACCAACGACCTTCCCTCATTCTACACCCTCGATCCTTAACTACCCTAAAATCCAGAAACCTCCTGACTCTCTATAAAGAGAATACGCAAAAGGAGAAAGGGGGGATCCACGACTCAGGTATCTATCGCCTCCTTACCCTCCTTTTCTTACTGCATTTCCTTTGCCTCTTCTGGTGGTGTGACGAAGGAGCACCGCCCTACGATGTGTACCCAAGCAACGTTCTTCCCTATCCAATTGAGACTCCGTAGCAGGACAAAGAAAGATCCTCTCTCTCTCCTTCAAAAATCCTGCAACGAGCAAGAAAAACATAACGAAACCAAGGGACGAAGTTCATCAGGGAAAATCGTGAAAATCCCATTTTTCTAAATCTCGCCGTGGTGAGTATTCTTTCTTCCCTCTTCTATTTTTGATCTCTTTCCTTTCCCCCTTTTTTTTTTCTTCTTTATTCTGGCCCATTTAACGCATCAGTGGTGTTGTTGCGTCGCCAGTGCGATGCCAACCCACCTCTATGCAAAATCAATAGAATGTTCGCGTTCTAACATCTCGGTTTCATATTTGCATTATTACTTTCTATTTTCATTTTTTTTCTTTTCTTTCTTTCTTTCTTTCTCGTTGAATGTCAAATTTTTTTTTTTGTTTATTTGGTTCTTTACTTTAGCTGACTTCCACATTTTGATTCCCCACCTTGAGAAATATTCTAAAATCTTTGCGGATATTCATGCTTTGATCTTTGATTTATCTCACATTTTGTTTATTACTCACTCTATTTAGCCATTTCTGCGTTTTCGTTTTGTTTTCTTTGATATAACACGCTCGGTAATTTGCTTGTTATTTTGTTACTTTGTCATAAGTACCAACATCTATTGAAGCTTCATCTCTGCTATTCATGACTAGTATACTCAGGTTATATTTAATGGATTAATGTCTGTTTTCAGCTGAAATCAATGATACATTGTTTGTTTCCTTTTTCTTAGCAATTGTAAATATAATTTGGAATTCCACCACGATGTAAGCAACTTTAGCATTTCTGGAGATAGTCACTGTTAAGGATGTGAAGTTTTTTTTTTCTGAAGGAGAATCCATTGTTCTTCAGTTATGACCATTGCATCTTGGATATCGACAGTGTCGAGAGTTGTTTGGGTTTGAAATTCTGTGCTAAATATGCCTAATACCCATCTTGATATTCGATTATCTTTCCCCATAGAGGACAGGTAAGAGATTATCATTTCCATTGGTCTTTCACAAGCTTTAGCGTATGACATGCAGTGGATTTATTATTGTGGCAAAAGAAGGTAAGAGGCTCTTTGCAGATGAGAAATGTGAATAGGAAGTCAAAAGGGGCTAGGGATCCTGAAAATAGCCTATAGGCTTTTAAATTACAAATATCTGATTGAAAGTCATTCTGAACAATCTTTTGGGAAAGAGGCACGCATGAGAAAATCATCGCCAATGCTCATAATTGATAGTACCAATCCGGTCTACATATTAACCAAGGATCCGGAAACTAAAATTTTAACTTAGCATGATTAATATTCCCCTTTTTTTCCATCTCATTCCCAAGGCTTAGGAACAAAGGAACGACGCTGGCATTTTTTTTGTTTTGTTTGCATGGTCATGATTGCTAACAACCTTCTATCTTGGATCGTCATTGTTGTATCTGCCATTTGCGATAGCCAATTCTCTCTCTCCTCAAGCTTTCTTGGTGGGTATGTGATTTAATGCATTTGGAGATTATTACCGAACTTGAAAATATAGAAAGGCTAACTCGGTTGCTCTTTTCTCCGTAGGAGTCCGTATGAGGATTAGTACCTTGAGACATAGTGCACTTACTGATAAATTGCTTATGCATGGTGCTGAACGTCTGTGGCTCCCTCCCCTTTTGTTTTCTTTCTTTCTGTGTATATGTGACTCTCCACATAAGTTTCTCCACCTCAGCCATCCATGCAATTAAGTCTGTTTTGGTATATATTGTTTCAAACATCATTACACTGGTTCACTGCAAGTGATATTTGAAGGTAGACGCGTCATACAAGAATACAGTCAAATCTTCATTGTTGATTAGTTGGTTAGTGACTCAAAATCAACCTAAGCCATGTACAAATCCCTGATAAACTCAGATAGCCTAAAAAAAAAAGGAATGGCAGTCATTAGCGTTTTGGATCAGTAATGAGTATAGGCTTTGATATACAATTATACATGTCACCATCCAGTTTACTTGCTGGCCTCAAGGGCCGTTTTGTGGAAGTCCAGCATCAGCTCTTAGCTCTTAGATGAGTGGTATAACTTCTCCAATTTGCGAATCATCACTGTCTGATTTCATTGTATTTGTCAATTTTACAATGCACCATGGGTAGATACAGTGGCTAAGTTTTTTTTTTATGCTAAATCACCTTCTTTCCATCATCTCACTGACCATTGTTTTTGTGATACCTGTTGCTGGGAGAAGCGCTTCCTGGAAACTTTTACTAAAGTCGCTTCATTCATGATGAAATCACATCTGACAGAGGATTGTCGTATACTAGATGAAATGCAAACAGTTGATACACTCTTGATGTGAAAACAAAAGGAGAAAATATCAGGAGATATCTTCAGCTGTTTGGATATCTGAAGAAACTACAAAACCAGGTTTTGATATTTTATCCCATAGTTACTTAGATATCTATATTCGTTGGTTCTTTTAATAATGTGTATATGA
The DNA here is from genome assembly GCF_984573655.1 of Nuphar pumila. Lineage (NCBI taxonomy): Eukaryota > Viridiplantae > Streptophyta > Magnoliopsida > Nymphaeales > Nymphaeaceae > Nuphar > Nuphar pumila. Next base: position 24,030,208 of record NC_143250.1, on the reverse strand, counting down.
TTCTTTTGGTTTTTCCTATAAGCATGTGTCGTGCATGTGCTTTTGTCTTAGTTTCAAATATTTTACTTATTCCTCTCATGATTATTGATGATCCACAAATATGCTTATGCCTGCATACGTGCAAAATTCTCTTTCTCTCTTGTATATGTTTGAACACATGTTCATGCATGTGCGTTGGTATGTGTGAACGCATGTTTTGGGAAGAGATGGAATGTCGATATGCACTTCTATGTTCTGAATTATTTTGTTTGTAAGAGGAAACACATGTGTTTGCATTTCTATGACATTTGTTTAGCCTATCTAAGCTTATAGGAAGTCCTATGCTATAGGAGGCAATGCTTTCATTTCCTTAGGTAACTTTTGAAAGTGAACCGTTTTGATCTAATCACATTGCTGAAGTTAATGGCCAAGGTCAATCTGTGAAATCAATCTACCTGTAATAAACTTCTTTGCATCTAATATCTCGATGGAGTTAGTCCTCATGATTTGCTACTCGAGAACATTTATTGTTTTGTCATTCAGGCGATGTATGTTTGGGAGTGACCCATCCATATGTCACTCATTTACAGATTGATCATTGAAATATGTCCTCTGTTATGCTTGCTGCCATCAACAGCCGGCCATTGGCCCAAAACCTTAAGTTGGTATATGACCACTTGTTCATCGGGTGTCCTGAATCAAGATCACCCAGGCGTTAGAGGCTCAAACCCAGCAACCAAAAAAAAATTATTACTTTTGATTTGCTTGATCCGTTGCAAAGTACTGTGTAAAACTAGGTTTTGCACAGTAGTGAGGCCTCCTCATGAAACAAAGTGGATATTATAGCCTCATCCCCAAATAGATCCCAGGCTGCCATAAAGTCTTCCCAGTCCCTTCGGAATAGTTCAGAGAAAGCTAATAATGGCTTAGAGGAAGCTGTCATGAGGGATGGAGACTCGTTTTGATAGGTTCTATGTTTACAATGATTCCTATAGACCATGATTTATCAGTACCATTAATGTTTGAGAGTGAGATATATTTTTTTTTACCTATGCAGTCCAACTGTCAGCATGTTTACCCCAGTTTCAGCATATGGCTCGGTCACTTTCACAGTATCCTACTATATCCACCACTTGTTGTGGCTTCTTCATCTGCCACCATGCAACTTGTTTGCCATACCATTCCTCCTATATACATAGATATATACGTATATATACATTCATGTGCACTTATGTATATAGGTATATATATAATATATATCATATTTCCATACTTCTAGATCTCAAATGCCTCGGCATGAAAGCATCCTTTTACTATTCACAGTCATATGGTAGGTACAATTTTTTTTTTATTTCTTCTTTTCATACTAACCAGTTGTTTTGCAGGGAATATGTGGAAAATCTCATTACTGGGAATTCTGAATTCAACTTTATGTATTGTAATAGTTAGATCTTAAATGAGAATTTACATTTATTGTTTTAGATAGAATAAATGAGCATTGCAAATATCATAAATTGCTTATTTTCATGCTTTTACCTTTATTTTCCAAAATCTCACAAATGGGATCACGAATGGCACGTGCACCATTTCGTAAGAGGTAAATTAATCCTAAGTTGATGGTTTACATTAATGGCCATAGTCAGGATGTAAACAAAACTTAGGATTTTTATCTTTTATAAAATAACACTGGATCCACACTGGATCCTTTTCAAAATTTCATCATATTTTCTTTAAATATTTTTCTCTTTTATTAGAGCTTAGTCTAAAATTAACTTAATATATATATCAATGGCCATAGTCAGGATATATTGAGAGTTAATTTCATTTTAAATTCTATAAAAATGCCAAAATATATTTTATTCTTTACTTGAATTGAAATGTGGTTATTATATAATACATTCAATGACCATAGTCAGGGATGTATTATATCTTCAACCTCATTCTTAATTCATTTAAAGAATGAGATATGCTTTTCAAAATTCAATTTCAAAACTACTTGAATTCATTCATCATTTAGGATAGAATTACATCATATTTTGAAAATTCCTTTTCAAAAATTCCAAGTGATTCTTTTCTTCATTTCTCAGATCAAATCTTACTCATAAATTCAAATTCAACTCTATTCAATCTCAAAGTCCAATTTGACTTTGAAAACCTCAAAATCATCTTGTATTTCAAATTCCAAATTTTAAAGTCTGATTTGACTTTGAAATTCCAAAATCATCTTGGTATTCAAACTTTAAAATTCCAATTCAAATTCAAAAATTCAAATTTCAAAGTTCCATTTAAACTTTGAAGTCTCTGATTCATCTTCAAAATCAAAACCAAGTTTATCTTCCTATCTTCAAAATTCAAAAATCAAAGTTTGAGATTGAGTCTGAATCTCAAAGCTTAAACCCTTTCCTAAATCTTAAATTCAATCTGGGTTTTCAAACCCAGATCCCTATTCAAAAGTCCCATTTGGACTTTCAAAGCCCAAATCCAAAAACTAGAACAACCTGGATCCAGTTTTCTAAATACAATTCTACTTTGTGGATCTTAGACTCCAGGTCCAAATTACATCTTGAATTCCAGACCTTGGATCCAAATCTATTTTAGGATCCAGAATCCAATCTCATCTTGGATCTCAGGCTTCGGGTCCAATTTCATTTTAGGATCCAGAATCCAGTTCCACTTTGGATCTCAGACTTCAGATCCAAAATCCAATTTTAGGATCCAGAATCCAACCCCACCTTTTGGATCTCAGGCTTCAGATCCAAATCCATCTTAGGGTCCAGAGTTCAACTCTATTCTTTGGATCTCAGACTTCAGATCCAAATCCATTTTAGAATCCAGAGTCCAACTCTATCTTGGATCTCAAGATTTCAGATCCTAAATTCATTTTTGAGATTCAAAAATCCATCTTAGGATTCAGAACCCAATTCCATCTTGGATTCCAAATCCTAGATCCAATTCTACTTAGGATCCAGAATCCAATTCATTCCCAAGTTTGGACTTCAAATCCAACTCCATTTCAGATAGTCATTTCCTTTCCTAAATCCAAGTTTAAAATTTAAAAGATTCAAAGTCCATTTCTAACTTTGAAACTTCATTTTAGCTTCAAATCACTCTCTCTCATAAATCAAGATTTATCTTTCCAACTCTGAATTACTTCAAAGATTTAGAATTTCTCTGATCTATCTCAAGTTCTAAAGTTGGATTTTATCATCCAGAAAACCGTTAGATCACTCCATTATCAAGTCTATCTCAGAAAACTTGGAGATTTCCAAAATATTTTTCTCAAAAAAGAGCATACATTCTTGCATTGCACAAGCATGATTCTTTATGCATTTAGACTTAGAATAAATTCTTAGATAATATTTAGGCAAAGCAAAAGGCATAAATCTGATCCTTGGTTCGATTACCCCTGGTAAAGGCACCAGGAACGATCGAACCTCGTACCGACGAGCGAATCCCGTCTCTCCATTTTTCCCGCAATATATTTCAAAACGGAGGCGAGTAATTTTCTAAATGTTTTCAAATCAAGGTCAAGTGAGATCCCACAAAAGAGTTCCTCTTCTCACTTCTTTCTTTTCTTTTCTTTTCTCTCTTTTATTTTTCTTCCTTCAAAAAGGAGGAAAATAGAGGCTAGAAAAGGAAAAGAGAAGGAAGAGAGAGAAACCACAAGTGAAGAAAATTTTTTGCGATGATCACAACCATCCACCTACACCTGTGTATTAAGTGGTCTAAAGGCGGCATGATAACTACTGTCCTGGGGGAAGATCCAGAAGAGAGGCTGTCTCAGCCTATGATTCCTCGGCCGACCTATATTGTTGATATTCCTAGCATCAGGGAGAGCGAGGAAGTTGTTCTTAGCAAAAGTCTGGAAATGTTAAAACTAGAGGTAGCGTCAGAGGCGAAGCATACTACGGCGATAGTCCGATGGCAAGGGCCATATTTCTTTAAGATTGGGGGTCGTCTCGATTACAACACTTTCAAGGACCATCCTCTTTTCCTGCAGTTTGTAAGAACCAAGAAAGGGTTTGACCTGTTACTGAAGCATGGTTATCAGCCTTTCAAAGGCTTGGGCAAGACGGAGATGGTCGGCTAGAGCCAGTGATCCCTGACCATCATCCGTGCAGGGCAGGATTGAGATTCTTGGGCAAAAGATCTCACAAAAATACTATCTTCATTAAGGGGATTCATTAAAAGCTTCTACCATCTGTCTTTCTCCTTGTCATTCATTTGATTTCTGCAGTTTGTAGGGACAATGTCCCGTTTCAGTTCATTTTAAATGTCATCGTTTCATTTTAAGTCTTCAATAAAGCTATCAATTTTCTCGTCTATCTGGATGCCATCTTGCTCTTACTTCTCTGCAATTTGTCTTTAAAAATCGTTGTTCTTATCCTTTTTCATTTCATGCAATTTATGTCATAATGAATGAACTTTTTCTAAAAAGCTATTCCTTTTCAAAATTTCATAATGACTTTCCAATCAATAAAGAGATTAGTCATTAATTCTTCAATCACATCGAAACCTGCAAAGATTTATCGGGTCAGAGCAAAAGCAGAGGACAGTAAGGTCGCAAAACAGCTAGAAGACGTGGCAGAATTTAACTCATCACTTCCAGAGTTGCCAGAATTTGCAGCAATTCAGAAACAAGATGAGCCATCGACCCTAGTTCAGGATCCAATTGAAGACATCAATATTGGTTCAAAAGATAGTCCTAAAATTCTCAAGATCGGTACCAGTCTAAGCACAGATGAGAAGGGAAGGCTCATCAATTTTCTTAAGCAGTACCAAGAGGTGTTCGCATGGACTTATGAGGATATGTCAGGGTTAAATCCTAAATTGGTGGAGCATCGCCTCGTTTTTAAACCTGATGCGAAACCAGTTAAGCAGAAGTTGAGGAAGATGGATTCTCGAATCGAGCAGCAGGTTAAAGAAGGAATTGAGGATTTGCTTAAAGCAGGATTCATTCGAGTAATAGATTATCCAGATTGGTTGGCAAATATCGTAGCAGTTCCCAAGAAGAATGATAAAGTTCGAATCTGTATCGACTTTCGTGATCTCAATAAGGCTACTCCAAAGGATGACTATCCGCTCTCAAATATTGATCTCTTGGTCGATAGCACAGTTGGTCATGCCATGTTCTCTTTTATGGATGGATACTCCAGGTATAATAAAATAAAATTGGCTGCTCGTGACCAATCCAAGACATTCTTCACCACACCATGGGGTACTTTTTGTTATACAGTCATGCCGTTTGGTTTCAAGAATGCCGGGGCAACCTATCAACGTGCAATGGCCGCCATATTCCATGATCAGATGCACAAGATCATGGATGCATACGTTGATGATATCCTAGTCAAATCCAAGGAAGAAGAAGATCATATTGATGCCTTAAGTCAAGTCTTCAAATGACTCATTCTTTACAAGCTAAGACTAAACCCTCAAAAGTGTGTCTTCGGAGTTGAATCAGGCAAGTTGTTAGGCTTCTTGGTCAGTAAAAAAGGGATAGAAGTGGATCCTGCCAAAGCAAAGGCCATCATTGATATGTCACCTCCAACTACTCTCAAAGAATTGTGTAGTCTTCAGGGACGTATGCAATCAATTCGGAGATTCATATCCAATCTTGCCATGAGATGTGAGCCTTTCAATCATTTACTCAGAAAAGGAGTGAAGTTTGAGTGGGGACCAGAGTGTCAGCAATCATTTGATCGTATCAAGAAGTATCTTCTTAACCCACCCGTTCTGAAGCCACCAGAATTGGGAAAGCCTCTTTTATTGTATGTTTCAGTTAACCATGCCGCTTGTGGCGGATTCTTGGCACAGTACGAGGAAGGCAGTCTGATTGAGCATGCCATCTACTATGTAAGCAAGACTTTTATTGACTACGAAAAGAAGTATTCTCAGATAGAGAAGACATGTCTAGCTCTGGTTTGGATGTGTCAGAAGTTGAGACATTACCTGTTAGCATCAGAAGTCAAGATTCTCTCAAAACTTAATCCCCACAAGTACATTCTCGAACAACCATTTCTTAGTGGACGGATTGCCAAGTGGCAAGTCCTATTAATGCAATATGATCTGGAGTATGTCTCCCAACAATCTATCAAAGGTCAAGCAATTGCAGACCAATTGGTAGATTTTTCTTTGGCAGAAGATGTTAAAGTCGAGGATGATTTCCCCGATGGGCAGATCTGCAATATTCAACAGTCTCCAGTTTGGAATCTATTTTTCAATGGATCCAAGAATATGGTCGGCATAGGGATCGAAATCTCGCTGATCACACCAGAGAAAGAGATGATCCCCTTCTCTCTGAAACTGGATTTTCAATGCACTCACAATATAGCCAAGTATGAAGCTTTAATACAAGGTCTGAGAATTCTGCAAGACTTCAATGTTAAGAAAGTACACGCTTTCGGTGATTCATTGCTCGTCGTCAGCCAAGTCAAAGCTGAATGGCAGGTAAAAGACTAGAAGTTGCTTCCTTATCAAAAGATCGTTCTAGCCCTCATCAACAATTTTGATGAATTTCAGCTTTTCCATATCAAAAGAGAGTTTAATCAAATAGCTGATGGTTTGGCCAGCCTAGGCTCCATTATGTCTTTTAGAAGCGGAGAATCCTGTTGTTCTTTTGAAATCGGTAGACTTGACCAACCTACCTTCATTCCGGTAATGCAAGTTAACCAGGCGGAACAGAAAAAGAAGCCTTGGTACCAAGATATTAAAAACTTCATTGAAACTGGTGAGCTTCCACCAGAATTATCAAAGAGGGAGCAAAAAGCGATTCAGCATATGTTTGCCCGTTATTTTATTCTTACCAATGTTCTTTATCGTCGTGGATTCAGTTCTGAGTATTCTAGGTGATTAGATGAAGAAGAAGCCAAAGAAGTCGTGCGAGAAGCCCATGAAGGTATTTGTGGTGGTCATGTTGGCTACCAAACCCTTGTTAAGCAGATCATTCGAGTAGGATATTATTGGAAAACGATGCAGCAAGATTGCTATCGCTTTGTAAAGAAGTGTGTTCAGTGTCAGATGCACGCACCTTCCATTCATGCGCCAGCTACGTACTTGCAATCAGTCGTGTCCCCATGGCCATTCTCTATGTGAGCCTTCGATGTTGTAGGACCCATCACTCCTTCCGCTTCCAATGGTCATAAATATTTCCTTGCCGCAACAGAATATTTCACCAAGTGGGTTGAAGTTGTCACTTTGCGTACAGTGGAAGGTCGACATGTGGTTTCATTTATTCATATGAATATTCTTTATCGTTTCAGTATACCACACGACATGGTGTCAGATAATGGTACTCATTTCAAGAATGAGAGAATGAAGACCTTTTGTTCAAAATTTAGAATTCATCATCATTTTTCATCTTTGTACTATCCCCAAGGGAATGGTCAGGCAGAAGCCACAAATAAAAGTTTGATCCGCATCTTGAAAAGAACCGTTGAGACAGGTCGTGATTGGCACGAGAAAATCCATGATGCACTCTGGGCATATCGAACCACCATTCGAACCCCGACCAATGTAACTCCTTCAGAACTTGTTTATGGGACCGAGGTGGTGTTACCTCTTCATGTTCAAAAGCCCGCTCTTAAATTTGCATCTCTTATAGAACTACCACTCGATTAGTATCAACAACAGAGATTGGTACAATTGGATCTACTCGACGAGAAAAGACTCAAAGCAGCAGAGCACGCTCAGTCTTATCGTTAGAGGATAGCAAGGCAATATGCCAAGTCAATCATTAAAAGAAGATTCCAAGTTAATGACCTGGTCCTTAGATCAATGGCTCATCTCAAGCATCGTCCACGTGGCAAATGGTCACCAAACTGGGAAGGTCCCTACGTGGTGAAAGAAGTGTTACCACGTAATTCATATCGTCTGATTAATGCATATGGGGTAGAATTACTCGATCCCATTAATGCTCGACATTTGAAGAAATTCTACACCTAGAAAATCTTTATTCTATCTTTTGTATTCTTTAAAATTCCTTTCAATAAATGATCAATTATTCTTTTATCGGAATATTTCTCATTCCCAGAATACACTGGGGCATTTTTGTTATAAAACTCATTTTTAAAAAAAAAAATATCCTGTATGCAGACAGGATCAAACAAAATCTTCCACCAGTTGTATTTATTTGCATTCACTTGCATTTGCATTCATCTGTATTCATGTGCATCAATTTACATCAAATTTATCACCCATTCAGGATAAGGGATAAACCCTGAGGCCCTGACAGTCGTCCAAGTTATCGTGAGGGTGAAGATAAAAAATCTCCCATCATAATCAATTGATAATCTTTTAAAAATCAGTGCTCGTGCTGGTAATGTTTTAAAAAATCCAGTGCTCGTACTGGTAATCTTTTAAAATCCAGTGCTCGTACTGGTACTCCTTTAAAATCTGGTACTCGTACTAGTTGAACTAATTCCAAATTTCATTCTTTCAAATGTCAAAATTGGTCTAGAAAATCCAAGTTCTGACTCGAGTTTTCTTCCAAATCCAATTTTTTTTCATTCAAATGTCTTGAATTGGTCTAGAAGATCCGAGTTCCGACTCGAATTTTCTTCCAAATCCAATTCAGAATTGGTCTAGAAAATTTAAGTTCTGACTCGAGTTTTCTTCCAAATCTAATTTTCTTTCCTTCAAATGTCTTGAATTGGTCTAGAAGATCCGAGTTCCGACTCGAATTTTCTTCCAAATCCAATTCAGAATTGGTCTAGAAAATCCGAGTTCTGACTCGAATTTTCTTCCCAATCCAATTCATCTAATTTTCTTTCCTTCAAATGTCTTGAATTGGTCTAGAAGATCCGAGTTCCGACTCGAATTTTCTTCCAAATCCAATTCAGAATTGGTCTAGGAAAATCAGAAGTTCCGACTTGAATTTTCTTCCAAATCCAATTCGCTTAGCTTTCCTTTAAAAGTTTGAACTTCTACTCAAACTTTCCTGCAAATTTAGCAATTGGTCTACAAGATCCGAGTTCTGACCCGAATTCTCTTTCAAAATCCAATTCATCTAGCCTTTCCTTGAAGATTTGAATTCCGATTTAAAGCTTCCGACCGAACCCAATTTTCCACCGGTCCGGTTAAATCCAATTTTCAAATTGGTCCTTTTATGAAATCCAACATCTCCTTGGTTGCTTTACCAAATCTTATATTTGTGTTTATAATCTTTCCAAAATCCAGTACTTTGTGAACACCCCAAATTTTTCAAAATCTTTTAAATATCCTCTTTTTGCTCCTAATTTCATTTTATGAGCAATTGAGTCACTTTCAAACCTAAATTCCAGTACATTTCCCAAAGTTTTATTGAAATTAAATTCATTTTATATATCTGACTCGATTTCGGATCCGGATCCGATATCAGAATCAAAATCTGAGCATTGTCATCTAATTTTTAATTAAATTCTCAAAATTACCAAAATAACTTTTGAAAAGCTCAGACACTTCGCCCGGTATCCGTTTGGATCCGCCGTGTTATATTTCTCGATTCAAGGTTTAAAACTCGAATATTTTCTCAAAACTCGGGTCCAAACCCATTTTCTTCCAAAATTGCTTAGAAAACCTTTCCTTTGTAAATATTTTTTGAAATTCTTTTAAACTCTTTAGTTTTTAATTTCATTATAAAAAAATACAAAAAATGCAGAAAATGAAGAAAAGAACAAAAAACTAAAAATATGAGAAAAGAAGCAAAAATCGGATTTTGAAAAAAACTCTTTTTGAAAATAATCTTTTTAAAACCAGTTTTTTTTTGCAAAAATCTTTAAAAAGACCGGCTTTTTGAAATTTTTTTGTTAAACCCTTTTTCGATTTTTTAGGGTTACGAAGGTTTTTTTTCCTCTCTCTCTGGCCTCCTCCCTCTCTCACCAAAACCCTCTGCCGCAGGATAATTCCACCAAAACCCTCTCTGGCCCGAAACCCCCTTCTTGAAGCCTCCAGCCACCGCCCATCACCAACAACTTCATCTCCAGCCACTCATCCCCCAACCGAATCCTTCACCTCTCCCTTTAAGAGAAGCACACATGGGCCTCTTCAATCCATCGTGTTTCACCTCCCCATTTGCATCTTCTTCCTCTTTCCATCCGTCTTCACCCTTCCCTTTCTGCTTCTTCATGAACCACTTCTTCACCCCATCTTCATCCTTCTTCTTCCATTCCGCATCATCAAGAACGACGCAGCAACTCGCCATTTCCCCTGACTCCTTCTGCCCTTCTTCTACTTCCTCTCCTCCTTTACTTTTCTTCTTATTCCCCTAGCTTCCCCTAAACCACTGAAAGAAGTCGATCATCCAACAACGCCTAAACTACGGTAATCGATAGTTCCCTTCTTTTCCTTCTTCTTGTCTTGTTTTCTACCAGTTTTCTGATTCTTTTTTTTTTCTTATCGAAGCACCCACGTAGAATCGATCTGTTTATCACAAGATCGACCTACATACGTGCAACAACAAGTGGGATTTGTTGATTCTAACATTTATTTTCGTTCTCTTGCATTTTTTTTACTGTAAATTTTAGATTTCCATTTCAGTATACGTATTCCCTTTTTCATTTTGACCTTATATTCTCGTAGTGTGACTTAAATTCGTATTGATGAACTGTCCTGCATCTCATTTGGTATATGATTCCTCATCTTCTGCTTTTCTTTTTATTATTTCTTCAATGCTATTATGAATTTGCCTCTGAAATTCTATCGGGAAGCCAGTTGGGTCTGTCAAGGATTCAACCTTTCGCTTCACCGTGAAGTTCCATGGTCCATCATGAGATAATTGGCATTCCTTGGGAATTGTCGGTTTTGCTTTGAATTTGTTACGTACACTGCTCAAATTGACTTCTGAAAATCGATTCATGGTTGTTAATCTTTTTAATAACGTTGGTCAAGAACCTTAAAATCATACATTCAGGTGTCATTCAACGACAATCTGCATTAGCCTATCTTCATATATATTTTAGCATCGCCCTCCTATCCGGCCGATGTAAGCATCTTTGGTAATTATGATGAAGGCAGCAACCGGCGTATGCTCTGCTGCGAGGTCACTGTAAACGCTCTATTGTGAGATCCCTCATCAAGGATCAATTCCCCTTGTTCATCATAAATCAACCCATTGATTCATAAAAAAAAAAGGGATCGATTATTCCTCTTTTCTTTAAAACGACTATATAATTATCGATCTGAGAAGGATGGGTGATGCATTATCACGAAATGGATTATGGAGTTTCTATGTCTCATCTTCACCATTTCTTTTCTAAGGTTTATGCAGTTGTCTGTAAAAGGGAATGGGACCAAGCGAGAAGCAAAGGCAGCTGGATATGGAACCGAGCCCTGTAATTGTGGAAATAAGGGATTCAACGAGAAATTGTTGTAAATATCCCTGCATCTATGTGGTGTTCTGCAAAGAAGGATGATACCTTCGTTTAGAACACACTCTGAATTCCCCATCTGTTTCCAGAAGGGCAGATGCACCTTTTAGAAGTGGGTTATTAACTTGCTTTCGCTAATATGAGCTAGACTTTCACGTAATATATACTTTGGTTTCACGGCTATCATTCATAAGCATCTCCACATCATTTTTTTTTAGTATGTCATATGATTTTTCTTTTGTATCCATTTATGATAGCCATTGATTACTTTGTATCGTATTTGTTCATCTATTGGTATTCCCTTAATGGCTTGTTTCGTTTCTTCCAAAACCTCTCTGCTATCATGGTCTGTCACTCCCTTCACAGCAAGCATAGCATAACAATCACACCTCACCTCACCTTGTTTCACTAGTATCTGTCCATCCACGCTTTACTGGGTGCACACGGTACCTTTTGCACTTCCTGTAATTTTCTGTGTAATGTTAGCTAACTGTTGCACATGTTCACCAGTGCATATGCATATCAATATTTCATCATAGACATTTTTTTTTTTTGCGTTTGCATTTGCATACGCCTTACCTTTAGCTCGCATCACTCCATTATTTTCATTTCCCTATTCTTGGCTATTTACTGAGTATCGTGTGGATTTGATGGTGCCTCTGATCATGTCCGGGGCTATCTGAATTAGAGCAAGATGTGGGTGCAGAATTTTCAAATTCTGTTTCACCAGATTTGATTTTCAAGAATGGATTCAATGCTGATGAAGAAACTAGATAGGACAATATTGCTTCAGGCAATACCCTCTTGTATGAGAAGGGAGTGCATCAAAAGTGATCTAATTTTCCTGTTTTGCGAATTCTTGAATCCAAAACAGCTGCCTCTGAGGGAAAGAATGTAATGAGTACTGTGGGACTTAATATCTTATGCCCCTTTCCTGATCATATACCAAGCATGACGCAAGATTCCAATGATATCATTTTTTTTAGCAGGATGTGATATTGAATGCTTACGCTATTTGCTGATGAAAGCCTTGTTATCCATGATGATATCCTCTGGGAAAGTATTTCTGGTCTTCAGGTCCAAGAAGAGGAGTTTGCAGGCAAATCATCTCAGCCTTGGAGAATGAAAATACAGTCAGATCTGTCCATCTGAAGATCATTGATATCCCACTATTTATTGACAGAAATCATTGAAAATCGAGAGTTATTGTTCAAACAGTGAAATCTCTGTTCAGAAATCATTGGAAAACAGGTAAGTTTCACTGCAATGTTTACTTGAATGTTAATTTCTTTTTACCAAATATTTTAAACATTGATTTTTATCTAAGTGTATCGATTGAATAATAATGATAATGTTAGTTTATTAATTCTTTAGTTATTTAGTTAAAAAGATTAGTTAGTTGATTAGTTAAGCAAATAGTTAGTTCATCAACTGTTGGATATTAGTTAATTGAGTGGTATTAGAATTAGCATCGTCAATTGCTTTGTAATTAGTTAGTTAATGGTTAGATTTATTTAGCAGTTAATAATTATTTTCGTTCAGAAATTGTCATTTAGACTTCTTTCATATTATCTTTCATTTTTTTTACATTCAAAATTGGTATGTTTTGCTTAGTGTCATAAAAACTTTGCATTCCTTCAATCTGTTCCACGTTTTTCAGATGCTTCCCCTAGCTAGTTATATTCTTGGTGGCACTTCCATTTGCTCACCTACTGCACAGGCACTCCCTTCGTTTTTTTACCTCAATGCACTCCAGTCCACTCCCAGTTGTACCTCTTGTAATAACACATTCACAGTCTGTTACATCTCAGCACTCATGTTCTTTTACATGATGTTTCACCTCTCCAATTTTAAGCCTCCCTTGCACTTGTCGGTTGCATATACCCCACAGAGCATACAACAATATAACTGCTACAATTCGCAATATCCTAAATTATTACATCTTTCACAATATCTCCACTGTATATAATTCCTGCACTTCATTCATGTATACATATCATTGCTCTCATGCATTTTTTTTACTAGATTAGTGTGTCATATACATCTGTTCATATTTTTTTTCTTCTTCTCTTCAACAGTTAGTGCACTCCACCTGCATTTCCAAATAGACTTCCCACACTAGCACATGTGCCCCATCATACCGGTCCATCTGAATAATTGTTGAACCTTGCATATATTTACCCCCAGCAGCATGATATCCACCTTCACTATCCCTTGGCATCCAACATCATCATACTTGTACATTCAGCTTAGCAATCATTTACCTTTGATTCTCACCCACACAGCCCATTCTCATCCACCTACATTAAGTGCATGCCATATGTGATATATATATATATATATATATATATATATATATATATATATATATATATATATATATATATATATATATATATATATATGCACATATATATAATATATATATATGCACATATATATAATATATATATATGTATGTATACGTATATCTAGGCATGCATGTACATATATAGGTATATAATGTCATTTCTCCATCTTTTTCACTATTTATATCTTGACATTCTGACTTTTGCCATTGATATCCATACGATATATACAAATTTCCTCTATGATCATAATAATCAAGTGTTTTGCAAGAAATATGCAATGGGAGTTGTAAATTCAATTTTGGTGTATTGTAATAGTTAGATCTTAATGAAAATTTACATTTTCTGCTTTAGATAGAATAAATGAACATTATAAATATCATGAAACACTTGTTCTCATATTTTCTTCTTTGTTTTCAAAAATTCACGAATGGGAACACGAATGACACATGCACCATTTCATAAGAGGTAATTAATCCTAAGTTGATGATTTATATCGATGGCCATAGTCAGGATGTAAACAAAACTTAGGATTTTTATCTTTTATAAATTAACATTGGATCTACACTGGATCCCCTTCAAAATTCATCATATTTTCTTTAAATATTTTCCTCTTTTATCAGGATTTAATTTAAAATTAATTCAATATATATACCAATGGCCATAGTCAGGGTATATTGAGAGTTAATTTCATTTTAAACTCTATAAAAGCACCAAAATGTGTTTTCATTATTCACTTGAATTTAAATATAGATTATTATATAATATATTCAATAACCATAGTCAAGGATGTATTATATCTTCCATCTTATTTACATTCATTTAAAAGAATGAATACGATTTTCAAATCCAATTTCAAAATTTAAATTCATTCATCATTTAGGATAGATTTATATCATATTTTCAAAATTCTTTTTCAGAAATCCAAGTGATCTCAAATATCTTTTTTCAATCTCTATTTCAATTCATTCTTCTATCTTATTTCAAAGATTTAGATTTCAATTTCAAAGTCCAATTTGACTTTGAGATTTCAAAAATCAATTTTATATTCAAAATTCCACTTCCAAATTCCAACTTCAAAGTTCAATTTAACTTTAAAAAAATTCTGATCCATCTTCTGATTTCAAAATTTCAAAATCAAGTTTATCTTCTTATCCTCAAAATCAAAAATCAAAGTTTCAGATTGATTCTGAATCTCAAAGCTTGACCCCTCTTAGATTCTAAAATCAAATCTGGGTTTTCAAAACCCAGATCCATCTTCAAAAGTCCCATTTGGACTTTCAGAATCCAAATTCAAAGTTAGATCCTAAATCCCAACTTGGATCCAGATTTCCAAGTACAACCTCCACTTTGGATCTCAGACTTCAGATCCAATTTCATTTTTAGGATCTAGAATTCAACTTTATCTTGGATCTCAGACTTCAGATCCAAATTCATCTTAGGATCCAATTTCATCTTGGATCTCAGACTTCAGATCCAGAATCCAATTCTACATTGGATCTCAGACTTCAGATCCAAACCCATTTTAGGATCCAGAATCCAATTCTACTTTGGATCTCAGACTTCAGATCCAAATCCATTTTAGGATCCAGAACCCAATTCCACTTTGGATCTCAAAAATCAGATCTAAAATTCCCTTTAGGATTCAGAATCCAATGCCACTTTGGATCTCAGACTTCAGATCCAAAATCCATCTTAGGATCCAAAAGTCCAACTCTACCTTGGATCTCAGATTTCAGATCCTAAACCCATTTTAAGATCCAAAATCCATCTTAGGATCCAAAAGTCCAACTCTACCTTGGATCTCAGATTTCAGATCCTAAACCCATTTTAAGATCCAAAATCCATTTTAGGGTCCAGAATCCAACTCTATTTTGGATCTCAGATTTTAGATCCATTTTTAGATCCAGAACCCATTTTAGGATTCAGAATCCAATTCCATTTCCAAATTCTAGATTTAAAGACCAATTCCATCTTTAGATCTCATCTAAACTTCCTAAATCCATTTCAATTTTTAAATATCATTTGGATTTCTCAAAATTCATCCTGATTTCAAATTTTAAATTCAATTCCATTTTATCTCTTCTCCTAAACCTAAGTTCAAAGTCCATCTTCTAAACTTTGAAAAATTCCTTTCTTTCCTTTTTATCTCAGCTTTAAATTATTCTCTTTCCAAAATCAAGATTTATTCTTCCAACTCTAAATTATTTCAAAGACTTAGAACTTCTCTGATCTATCTCAAGCTCTAAGTTAGATTCAATCATTCAGAAATCATTTCTTCATTCTATTATCAAGTCTATCTCAGAAAAACTTGGAAATTTTCAAAACATCTTTCAAAAGAGCATACATCCTTGCATTGCACAAGCATGATTCTTTGTGCATTTAGATTTAGGATAAATTTTTAGATGGTATTTAGGCAAAGCAAAAGGCATAAATTCGATCCTTGGTTCGATTACCCCTGGTAAAGGCGTCAGGAACGGTCGAACCTCGTACCGACGAGCGAATCCTGTCTCTCCATTTTCCCGCAATATATTTCAAAACGGAGGCGAGTTATTTGCTAAATATTTTCAAATCAAGGTCAAGTGATACCCCGCAAAAGAGTTCCTCTCTCTCTTCTCTTCTCTTCTTTTCTTTCTTTTCTCTTCTCTCTTTCTTTTCTGTCTTTTCATTTCTCCCTTCAAAAAGGAGAAATAGAGGTTAGAAAGGAAAAAGAGAAGGAAGAGAGAGAAACCACAAGTGAGGAAAAATTTTGCGATGATCACAGATTTGGCGACCGTGATGGGACTTGTCTTCGTCCGGTCGAATTATGCCTTTGCTTTGATTTGATATTATCTAAGTCTTTATTCTTTCAAATGTCAGCTTCATTTTCATGCAAAACCTTAGGAGCCTAGACTCTTTCCTAAGCTGACATCATTGCATATAGGATTTAAGTATGGTTTGGTAGGACCATATTGAGGAGATTATTCCATGTTCACATTAGATTTAGGTCTGAAATATAACTCTCCTCAATTCTAGGGATTGAATGCAAACAATGTATGCAAGTGTATGCTTCTCTTCATTTTAATCTATCTCTTTAGGACTTGCATTAGAGCCATCTGATTTATTGCATGTTGAGCATGTTTTGAAAATCTCCCTACCTATATTGTCCCGGTCTTCACGTTGCTGGGCTGTCTCACCGAACCATAGTTTGGGAAAGAGCCTCACAACTGGACCACTTATTTGGGTTTGCGCCCCCCTACCACGTACCTAAGGGCCATAGTCTGAGATATATCGGTAGGTGCTCAAGGATGTTGGGAAGCCATTACCTTAGAACCGGAGAGAGATTTTTATGCCACGTACTTCGAGCTTCGGCTTGAGTATATCGGCATACCTTGATTGGAATCAGATGATATAAATCTTAGAGTTAGGATTAAGGTCCTATCAACCATTTCAAATATTGCATATAGAGTCAGCTTTAGGGAGTGTTGTTTGCGCATCCTTGTTTGTACATCTGTGATTGAATGATATTTTATATCTTCTTTATATTCTCCAAAACTTTGGGTACATATTATTCAAAATTTCCTCTTTGTTTTAAAACCCGGGTGTATTTTTCTTTTTCTTCTTCTGATTTCTTCAAAATTCTTTGATCCTGCCTGCAAATTCTTCAAATTTTTCCTTTATATCCTCTTTCAAATTCTTTTTTTTCCTTACCCTCTTTTATGATAAAATAATTTTTTTGTCGGGATATGTCCCTTTCAAAATTAAATATTTGTTCATATTCTTATCCTTTTCACAGAAAAACAATGCGGTTGTCACAATTTTTTGGTGACAACCCGATTCCTCGTAATGGGATATTTTCATTATCAGACTTTGACTTCTCCCTTTATCATAATTTCCTCCAAAAAACTTTCTAAAAAAATCCCATTTTAACCTACAGAGAGGACATTGACATTCCATCATGGTTCGGACAAGGACTGGAAAGGAAACAGTGCCACAGCAAAGTGACAGTGAAGGAGAAGAAATGAACTCCATCAAGTCATCCAAACAGTAGGGCCAAGAAGCAGAAAGCAATGTTGATTCAGCTACATACAAGTTGTTTCAGAAGGTGATGGCCAAAATGATGTCTGAACAGGCTGAGGAAAACTTTGAGAAAATATCTTCTAAAAGCAAAACCAAGGAAAAAGTTAGCAAGAAGCAAGTTCAGTATGACAGCACTTCAGAGTCAGCAGAGGAGGACTCAGAGGAAGAGCAGCCGGCATATTTTCACAATCCCTTGTATCGGCCCAAGAAAGTCAATGAGGGGCACGAGTCAGCAAACAAAACCAAGTTTCAGATCCCAGCAGAAGATCTGATGCACGAGCAAATGAGAGTAATGACTCGTGCAATCAAAGACTTACAAGCCCAGGACAAAGGCAAAAAGATCTACACCGGTGCAGATTTTTATGACGGCCTAGAAGGGGATGACAACTGGGAAGATCTTCCTCGTAAATTCATAAAGTTTGATGGGACCGGCAACCCCAAGGCTCATCTGGCTACATTTTTCGCCGAGTGCAACCAATTTAGGAAGAACAATAGGGCTTTATTCCTATGCTTTCCACGCAGTCTGGAGGGAGTTGCAGCAAGATGGTATGTCGACCATATCAACCCGATTGAACTGCGAGACTTTGACATAGTCATCAACCTATTCATCGAAAGGTTTCTCTTCAATACTGAGGCTCCGCCTACCCTCAACCATCTTTTCAACCTAAAGCAAAATGACAATGAGAGGGCAAAAGATTTCATTCATAGATGGAGATCTACCTGCAACAGGATGAAGGATCCGATATCAGAGGGGCATGCACTCTCAATAATTTTGAACAATTTCTCTCAACCTCTGAAGGGTCTGATCTCCACTTCTCCGTCTAAATCCTTCATCAAATTAATCGAGCGAGTTGAATGACTCGAAATGGGATTAGAGAACAGAACCTATCATGGCATCACCTTGGCAGGAGGCAGTCAGGACATAAAAAAGAAAACCAACTTCGCCTTTTCTACCAGTCCCTCCAACAACAATGGTAAAAACAAAAGAGGTGGCAGAAAGAACCACACTGGTGGGTCAGGCAGAGATGATTGTTCCGATCAAAAGAATGGGACCAGTAGGCAGAATAACATCACTCCCTCGAGCATCCAGATAGAATCAAAGCCCCAAGGGAAGATGAAGCACAACGGTTGGGGATATGACCATGAGTTTACCCCCTTAGAGCAATCACTTTAGGAAGTTCTTGAGTATATGACAACAAAGGAGATGGTTAAACTTCCCAAGGTAGCAGATCCTCCTGTGACTATGGGAAGGTTCAAGGATCAGTTCTGCAAATTCCATCGGGCGATGGGTCACGACACCGAGCACTGCTTTGTTTTCAAAAACATCATCCAAGACTGCATTGATAAAAAGTTGTTGGTGGAAGATCAAGAAGAAGAGTAGTTACCTGTCCTGGCCTAGCTTCCCGAACCTTGCCAATATTTTCTGCTTTCTCTCTTTTCAGTCACCTAAATAGGGACAACTCAGTCCTAGTCTTTTGTGACCTTTGGTCAACAAACTTGTAAATATTTCAGTCGTTGTTATCAATATTTCCTATCAATGAAATGTCAATTTTCTTCGTATCTGTTGATATCAAATACTTCTATCCTTCGCCACGATGGGGCATTTATTTTTGGAAAAATTTGTATTTCTCCTATTCTTTTTAAAATAAGGGACAATCCTAAAACATCATCATGAGAGAAATGATATTACCTATGAGGGGTTTTCAAAATCATAAAAATCTTGAGAATTTCTGCAAAATCTTCGTCATGTTCACCAAAAAATTCAATACTTTGGTCCAAATCTTCTTCAAAATAAATTATCACATTGATTTTTCTTTTTCCAAAATAGATTTTTAAACCATTATCTTCAAAATTAACCCTCATGATGATCTCTCATGATGATTCTTTTTTTTTAAGGGTCAGCTCTCGCGCTAATCATTCTTCTCGTGGTTGATTTTCTTCTCAAAGTGATTTCTCAATTGTCTTTTAAAACATTCTCCTTTCAATTTAAAGATCCCACATGCAGGCAGGATCAAATAAATTTTCTTTTCTTGTCTCAATTTTTATCAATTTTCATTAATCTTTTATCAATCTTGTCAATTTTTCACCTTTTACTAAATTTCATCAATTTTATTGATTTTTCATCAATTTTATTTTTGGTCAAATTCTATTATTTCACATACCCTTTCAGGTTAAGGGATAAACCTGATGCCTCTTTTCCTATGAGGTATTCTTTTTCCCCCTCAGGTTAAGGGATAAACCTGACCCTCATTGTCCGAGGTGTTCTCATTCAGGATAAGGGATAATCCTGAAACCCCTCTTAGGAGCAATAATGCTACCTGTGAGAATTTTTTTGCAAATACAAGTTTTATCAATCTTTATTGATTTTCTAGATTTATATCAATTTCCCTTCACTAAATTTTTTTAAACTCTATTCTTTTTCCCATTCAGGATAAGGGATAATTTTGAGACCTCTCGAAGGGGCAATAATGTTACCTATGAGAATTCTTTTTGCAAATACAAGTTTCATCAAATTGATTTTCTAAATTTATATTAATTTTCTTAAATTCTATTCTTCCCCCTTTCAGATTAAGGGATAAACCTGAACCTCGACATTCGAGGAATTCTTTTCTCAAGATAAGGGATAATCCTGAGATCGCTCATAGGAGCAAAAAATGCTACTTATGAGAATTCGTTTACAAAGTAAATAAATTTCCTCAAAATTTTCTTCATTTTTTATCAATATTCTATTTCCTTCTATCTGCTTAAATTTTATTCTTTTCCCCGTTCAGGATAAGGGGTTAAATCCTAAAAACTGGACCACAAACAGCTAACTGTGCGGTCCATCTAAATCCTAGATCATAAATCATAAATCTTGTCATATCCCTTCTAAATTCAAGTCTCAAGTATATCCTCAAAAGATCTCCCTCCTCCCTTTCAGGTTGAGAGACAAAAACTGAACATCGGCCTTTGAGGTGTTCTTTTTCCTTTCAGGTTAAGGGATAAACCTGAATCATTGTTTATTACATCCTAAATTCTCATCAAAATATCTATCAATCTCATCAAATGTCTTTCATTATCAAGCCTTCGGGTTACAACTTCATCAATATCTATCCTTTTCAAGCCTTCGGGTTACAAATTCAATCAATGTATATCAAGTTCAAACCTTCGGGTTACAATCTCATCAAATATCCATCATTCTTAAACCTTCGGGTCACAACCCTATCAATGTCTATCATTTTTACCAATCAAATCCTGCTTTCGAGCTGGTCGGGCAATCAAATCCTGCTTTTAAGCTGGTACTTCCAAAAAATCCTGCTTTCAAGCTGGTCGGTCAAACAAATCCTGCTTTCGAGCTGGTCGGTCAAACAAATCCTGCTTTTGAGCTGGTCGGTCAAACAAATCCAGCTTTCGAGCTGATCGGGCAATCAAATTATGCTTTCAAGCTGGTCGGTCAATCAAAATCCTGCTTTCGAGCTGGTCGATCAAACAAATCCTGCTTTCGAGCTAGTCGGTCAAACAAATCCTGCTTTCGAGCTAGTCGGTCAAACAAATCCTGCTTTCGAGCTGGTCGGGCAAACAAATCCTGCTTTCGAGCTGGTCCGTCAAACAAATCCTGCTTTCGAGTTGGTCGGTCAAACAAATCATGCTTTCGAGCTGGTCGGGCAATCAAATCCTGCTTTCGAGCTAGTACTTCCAACAAATCATGCTTTCGAGCTGGTCGGTCAATCAAAATCCTGCTTTCGAGCTGGTCGGTCAAACAAATCCTGCTTTCGAGCTGGTCGGTCAAACAAATCCTGCTTTCGAGCTGGTCGGTCAAACAAATCCTGCTTTCGAGCTGGTCGGGCAATCAAATCCTGCTTTCGAGCTGGTACTTCCAACAAATCCTACTTTCGAGCTTGTCGGTCAATCAAATCCTGCTTTCGAGCTGGTCGGTCAAACAAATCCTGCTTTCGAGCTGGTCGGGCAAACAAATCCTGCTTTCGAGCTGGTCGGGCAATCAAATCCTGCTTTCGAGCTGGTACTTCCAAAAAATCCTGCTTTCGAGCTGGTACTTCCATTCAAAATACTTCTTTCGAGTTGGTACTTCCATCAAAATCCTGCTTTCGAGCTGGTACTTCCAAAAAATCCTGCTTTCGAGCTGGTCGGTCAAAATAAAAATTTAAATATTCCTTCCCAAGTTTCAACTCGAGGTCGCATCAAAATCTATATTGAGTGATTAATTTACAAAGAATTCATGAAAACTTTGCCAATTTGCTAAAAGCATTTGCTGATTATAAAAAAAAACTGACTACACAAAAAGAATTTTCTCAGATTACCTCTAGTATTCCTTCCAAAAAGGTGAAACTTTTTGCGAAAAAGAGGTAAAATTCGAATCTTTTCTTGTTGGTCAACCAAAAGAATGTAAGAGATGTCCTCGATATGATCAGTGAAAGAAATCTTCAATGATGTTGAAAAGCCAGAAGTGAATTGATATTGATCATGGCTATGGCGCATGTTTTAAGACGGCTTTCTGGCAATCAGGCAGTAGAAATATCTTGAGCTATAAAAAGAATCCACTCAATCCATGTCTTCACATTCATTTTTTTTTTTGCAATCAAATATATGTAAAAGGGATCTCTCAACTGTCGTCGAGATGAAGACGAATAGGCGAGTTAGACCCCCGGGGCCAAAGAAGATTTGGATCATCTCTGAGATGAAAGAGTTTGCGATGAATCCTTCCAAGGAAAGTTCAGATCATCGTCGAGATGAAGGCGAGTGCAATGAACCTACCGACAAACCCTAAAAGATATTTGATTTCAGCTATCATCTAAAGACCTTTTGAGCCAATGCCATCAATAGAATACCTGAGATAAATGAGGGATCGAGACATCTCCAAGATGAAGGAGTTTGTGACGTATCCTTCCCTGAAAAAGAGAGAAAAGTCAGGACACATCCAAATGAAGGATGATGTAAAAGCCCGAAAAAGCCCAATGACTCAAAAAGAGTGCAAAAAGATCATCATGGGAAAACACCCAGATATCAAACTGCCAAAATTGCCAGAAGTCATCTTTTCTCATGTAAAATTCATTTATCAATGTCTTTTCACTACTTACTTTTATGAAATTAAGAATATTTCTTCTCTTCTCATATCAGGGAAATGGATAGCTTCCTTGAAGAAAGTCATCAGCGCTAAAATTTTGAATTTGACTCTTAAAATCAAGAGGTTAACCTCATTGGAGGAAATACTCTGAGTAAAAGAGGGAATATCTTTGCACACATGTGCACATTTTCAAGCGTTGAAGTCAACTATAAATTTATCTTATTGGCAAAATTTTCTAGATATTCTAAGAATGAAATAAATATTCAATATTCATTTTGATGTAACCTAGCGTTGTTTATATCTTCCAGAAGAGTTGCCTCATTCAGTTGAAGTATCTCTTATGTCCCATCACGGTTTCAAGAAATCCGTATGGTTGTACCCACTCAGGTTAAGGGTCAAACTTGTACCTTCTGCGAGAGGTCATCGATTTCAAAAGCTAATTTAGTCTCAGCAATGGAATACCCAAGATCATCCCTTTTTCAAGCTTTAAGGGACCCCATCTTCCTCCTTTCGCAAACCCCTTTCGGATTTGTTCATCCAAACTCCGAAGGTCCCATCATGGTTTCTTCACTCGAGGATTCCATTTGGTCATCCTCTTCAGGTTAAGGGTTAAGCCTGAACCTCGTGCCTCGAGGTATCTTCCTTTTTAGGTTTTGGTTAAACCTGAATCTCGTTCCAACAAGTTTTCCCTCGTTTTGATGAGGTGTTTTCTTCCAGTTCCATCATGGTTCTTCCCATCGAGGAATCCATGCTTTGTATATCCATCCAGGATAGGATCCTACCTGAGCTTCATCTCATGAAGCATTTTCCAAAAAAATGTCTCATCAAAATCCTCATATATTCCTTTCCCCCATCCAAATTATCTTGATATATCTTCGTCTCATCCAGGTTAAGGGCTAAACCTGAGTCATTCCAAAAGTTGATCTTGTCTCACCCATGAGACTTGATCAAAATTCTTACCTTTCATCGTTTTGGGATCTTCACCCAAAGTCCCATCACGGTTTCCTCATTTTCTACTCAATCATATCATTTTCAGGGACTTCATCTTCCCAAGGCCATTCAGGATAAGGTTTTAAGCCTGAAAACCATGTCTTTTTCCACACCCAGCTCAGATCGGTTGACTGGGGTATTTTTCAAAATTTGGAGTGTTTTCTTTGCCACTAAACTCGGCTTTCAACCGGCTTAGTAGCAAAGAGGGGCATCTGTGAACACCCCAAATTTTTCAAAATCTTTTAAATATCCCCTTTTTGCCCCTGATTTCATTTTATGAGCAATTAAGTCACTTTCAAACCTAAATTCCAGTACATTTCCCAAAGTTTTACTAAAATTAAATTCATTTTATATATCTGACTCGATTTCGGATCCAGATCCGATATCAGAATCCAAATATGAGCATTGTCATCCAATTTTTAATTAAATTCTCAAAATTACCAAAATAACTTTTGAAAATCTCAGACACTTCACCTGGTATCCGTTTGGATCCGCCATGTTATATTCCTCGATTCGAGGTTTAAAACTCAAATATTTTCTCAAAACTCGGGTCCAAACCCATTTTCTTCCAAAATTGCTCAGAAAACCTTTCCTTTGTAAATATTTTTTGAAACTCTTTTAAACTCTTTAGTTTTTAATTTCATTCTAAAAAAATACAAAAAAATGCAGAAAATGAAGAAAAGAACAAAAAACTAAAAATATGAGAAAAGAAGCAAAAATCGGATTTTGAAAAAAACTCTTTTTGAAAATAATCTTTTTAAAACCAGTTGTTTTTTTGCAAAAGTCTTTAAAAAGACCGGCTTTTTGAAATTTTTTTGTTAAACCCTTTTTCGATTTTTTAGGGTTACGAAGGTTTTTTTTCCTCTCACTCTGGCCGCCTCCCTCTCTCACCAAAACCCTCAGCCGCAGGATGCTTCCACCAAAACCCTCTCTGGCCCGAAACCCCCTTCTCGAAGCCTCCAGCCACCGCCCATCACCAACAACTTCATCTCCAGCCACTTATCCCCCAACCGAATCCTTCACCTCTCCCTTTAAGAGAAGCACACATGGGCCTCTTCAATCCATCGTGTTTCACCTCCCCATTTGCATCTTCTTCCTCTTTCCGTCCGTCTTCACCCTTCCCTTTCTGCTTCTTCATGAACCACTTCTTCACCCCATCTTCCTCCTTCTTCTTCCATTCCGCATCATCAAGAACGACGCAGCAACTCGCCATTTCCCCTGACTCCTTCTACCCTTCTTCTGCTTCCTCTTCTCTTTTACTTTTCTTCTTAATCCCCTAGCTTCCCCTAAACCGCTGAAGGAAGCCGATCATCCAACAACGCCTAAACTACGGTAAGCGATACTTCCCTTCTTTTCCTTCTTCTAGTCTTGTTTTCTACCGGTTTTTTGATTCTTTTTTTTTCTTATCGAAGCACCCACGTAGAATCGATCTATTTATCACAAGATCGACCTACATACGTGCAACAACAAGTGGGATTTGTTGATTCTAACATTTATTTTCGTTCTCTTGCATTTTTTTTTACTGTAAATTTTAGATTTCCATTTCAGTATACGTATTCCCTTTTTCATTTTGACCTTATATTCTCGTAGTGTGACTTAAATTCGTATTGATGAACTGTCCTACATCTCATTTGGTATATGATTCCTCATCTTCTGCTTTTCTTTTTATTATTTCTTCAATGCTATTATGAATTTGCCTCTGAAATTCTGTCGGGAAGCCAGTTGGGTCTGTCAAGGATTCAACCTTTTGCTTCACCGTGAAGTTCCATGGTCCATCAAGAGATAATCGACATTCCTTGGGAATTGTCGGTTTTGCTCTGAATGTATTACGTACACTGCTCAAATTGACTTCTGAAAATCGATTCATGGTTGTTAATCTTTTTAATAACGTTGGTCAAGAACCTTAAAATAATACATTCAGGTGTCATTCAACGACAATCTGTATTAGCCTATCTTCATATATATTTCAGCATCGCCCTCCTATCCGGTCGATGTAAGCGTCTTTGGTAATTATGATGAAGGCAGCAACCGGCGTATGCTCTGCTGCGAGGTCACTGTAAACGCTCTATTGTGAGATCCCTTATCAAGGATCAATTCCCCTTGTTCATCATAAATCAACCCATTGATTCATTAAAAAAACCGGAGGGGATCGATTATTCATCTTTTCTTTAAAACGACTATATAATTATCGATCTGAGAAGGATGGGTGATGCATTATCACGAAATGGATTTTGGAGTTTCTATGTCTCATCTTCACCACTTCTTTTCTAAGGTTTATGCAGTTGTCTGTAAAAGGGAATGGGACCAAGCGAGGAGCAAAGGCAGTTGGATATGAAACCGATCCCTGTAATTGTGGAAATAAGGATTCAACAAGAAATTGTTGTAAATATCCCTGCATCTATGTGGCGTTCTGCAAAGAAGGATGATACCTTCGTTTAGAACACACTCTGAATTCCCCATCTGTTTCCAGAAGGGCAGATGCACCTTTTAGAAGTGGGTTATTAACTTGCTTTCGCTAATATGAGCTAGACTTTCACGTAATATATACTTTGGTTTCACGGCTATCATTCATAAGCATCTCCACAGCATTTTTTTTTAGTATGTCATATGATTTTTCTTTTGTATCCATTTATGATAGCCATTGATTACTTTGTATCATATTTGTTCATCTATTGGTATTCCCTTAATGGCTTGTTTCGTTTCTTCCAAAACCTCTCTGGTATCATGGCCTGTCACTCCCTTCACACCAAGCATAGCATAACAATCACACCTCACCTCGTTTCACTAGTATCTGTCCATCCGCGCTTTACTGGGTGCACACGGTACCTTTTGCACTTCCTATAATTTTCTATGTAATGTTAGCTAACTGTTGCACATGTTCACCAGTGCATATGCATATCAATATTTCATCATAGACATTTTTTTTTTGCATTTGCATTTGCATACGCCTTACCTTTAGCTCGCATCACTCCATTATTTTCATTTCCCTATTCTTGGCTATTTACTGAGTATCGTGTGGATTTGATGGTGCCTTCGATCATGTCCGGGGCTATCTGAATCAGAGCAAGATGTGGGTGCAGAATTTTCCAATTCTGTTTCACCAGATTTGATTTTCAAGAATGGATTCAATGCTGATAAAGAAACTAGATAGGACAATATTGCTTCAGGCAATACCCTCTTGTCTGAGAAGGGAGTGCGTCAAAAGTGATCTAATTTTCCGGTTTTGCCAATTCTTGAATCCAAAACAACTGCCTCTCAGGGAAAGAATGTATTGAGTACTGTGGGGCTTAATATTCTATGCCCCTTTCCTGATCATATACCAAGCATGATGCAGGATTCCAATGATATCATTTTTTTTAGCAGGATGTGATAATGAATGCTTACGCTATTTGCTGATGAAAGCCTTGTTATCCATGATGATATCCTCTGGGAAAGTATGTTTGCTCTTCAGGTCCAAGAAGAAGAGTTTGCAGGCAAATCATCTGAGCCTTGGAGAATGGAAATATAGTGAGATCTGTCCAGCTGAAGATCATTGATATCCCACATTTTATTGACAAAAATCATTGAAAATCGAGGGTTATTGTTCAAACAGTGAAATCTCTGTTCAGAAATCATTGGAAAACAGGTAAGTTTCACTGCAATGTTTACTTGAATGTTAATTTTTTTTTTACCAAATGTTTTAACCGTTGATTTTTATCTAAGTGTATCGATTGAAAAATAATGATAATGTTAGTTTATTAATTCTTTAGTTATTTAGTTAAAAAGATTAGTTAGTTGATTAGTTAAGCAAATAGTTAGTTCATCAATTGTTGGATATTAGTTAATTGAGTGGTATTAGAATTAGCATCGTCAATTGCTTTGTAATTAGTTAGTTAATGGTTAGATTTATTTAGCAGTTAATAATCATTTTCGCTCAGAAATTGTCATTTAGACTTCTTTTATATTATCTTTCATTTTTTTTTTACATTAAAAATTGGTATGTTTTGCTTAGTGTCATAAAAACTTTGCATTCCTTCAATCTGTTCCACGTTATTCAGATGCTTCCCCTAGCTAGTTATATTCTTGGTGGCACT
This sequence comes from Nuphar pumila, assembly GCF_984573655.1. Classification (NCBI taxonomy): domain Eukaryota; kingdom Viridiplantae; phylum Streptophyta; class Magnoliopsida; order Nymphaeales; family Nymphaeaceae; genus Nuphar; species Nuphar pumila. Next base: position 24,002,355 of record NC_143250.1, on the reverse strand, counting down.
TCCATTTGCTCACCTACTGCACAGGCACTCCCTTCATTTTTTTACCTCAATGCACTCCAGTACACTCCCAGTTGTACCTCTTGTAATGACACATTCACAGTCTGTTACATCTCAGCACTCATGTTCTTTTACATGATGTTTCACCTCTCCAATTTTAAGCCTCCCTTGCACTTGTCGGTTGCATATACCCCACAGAGCATAAAACAATATAACTGCTACAATTCGCAATATCCTAAAATATTACATCTTTCACAATATTTCCACTGTATATAATTCCTGCACTTCATTCATGTATACATATCATTGCTCTCATGCATTTTTTTACTAGATTAGTGTGTCATATACATCTGTTCATATTTTTTTTCTTCTTCTCTCCAACAGTTAGTGCACTCCACCTGCATTTCCAAATAGACTTCCCACACTAGCACATGTGCCCCATCATACTGGTCCATCTGAATAATTGTTGAACCCTGCATATATTTACCCCCAGTAGCATGATATCCACCTTCACTATCCCTTGACATCCAACATCATCAAACTTATACATTCAGCTTAGCAATCATTTACCTTTGATTCTCACCCACACAGTCCATTCTCATCCACCTACATTAAGTGCATGCTATATGTGATATATATATATATATATATATATATATATATGTATGTATGTATGTATACGTATATCTAGGCATGCATGTACATATATAGGTATATAATGTCATTTCTCCATCTTTTTCACTATTTATATCTTGACATCCTGACTTTTGCCATTGAAATCCATACGATATATACAAATTTCCTCTATGATCATACTAATCAAGTGTTTTGCAGGGAATATGTGGAAGATATCGTCATTGGGAGTTGTAAATTCAATTTTGGTGTATTGTAATAGTTAGATCTTAATAAAAATTTACATTTTCTGCTTTAGATAGAATGAATGAACATTATAAATATCATGAATCACTTGTTCTCATATTTTCTCCTTTGTTTTCAAAAATTCATGAATGGGAACACGAATGACACGTGCACCATTTCATAAGAGGTAATTAATCCTAAGTTGATGATTTATATAGTTGGCCATAGTCAGGATGTAAACAAAACTTAGGATTTTTATCTTTTATAAAATAACATTGGATCCCCTTCAAAATTCATCGTAATTTCTTTAAATATTTTCCTCTTTTGTCAGGATTTAATTTAAAATTAATTCAATATATATACCAATGGCCATAGTCGGGGTATATTGAGAGTTAATTTCATTTTAAACTCTATAAAAGCACCAAAATGTGTTTTCATTCTTCACTTGAATTTAAATATAGATTATTATATAATATATTCAATGACCATAGTCAAGGATGTATTATATCTTACATCTTATTTACATTCATTTAAAAGAATAAAATACAATTTTCAAATCCAATTTCAAAATTTAAATTCATTCATCATTTAGGATAGAATTATATCATATTTTCAAAATTCTTTTTCAGAAATCCAAGTGATCTCAAATATCTTTCTTCAATCTCTATTTCAATTCATTCTTCTATCTTATTTCAAGGATTTAGATTTCAATTTCAAAGTCCAATTTGACTTTGAGATTTCAAAAATCAATTTTATATTCAAAATTCCACTTCTAAATTCCAACTTCAAAGTTCAATTTTACTTTGAAAATTTTTTTGATCCATCTTCTGATTTCAAAATTTCAAAATCAAGTTTATCTTCTTATTCTCAAAATCAAAAATCAAAGTTTGAGATTGATTCTGAATATCAAAGCTTGACCCCTCTTAGATTCTAAATTCAAATCTGAGTTTTCAAAACCCAGATCCATCTTCAAAAGTCCCATTTGGACATTCAGAATCCAAATTCAAAGTTAGATCCTAAATCCCAACTTGGATCCAGATTTCCAAGTACAATCTCCACTTTGGATCTCAGACTTCAGATCCAAATCCATCTTAGGATCCAATTTCATCTTGGATCTCAGACTTCAGATCCAGAATCCAATTCTACATTGGATCTTAGACTTCATATCCAAATCCATTTTAGGGTCCAGAATCCAATTCTACTTTGGATCTCAGACTTCAGATCCTAATCCATTTTAGAATCCAGAATCCAATTCCACTTTGGATCTCAGAAATCAGATCTAAAATTCCCTTTAGGATGCAGAATCCAATGCCACTTTGGATCTCAGACTTTAGATCCAAAATCCATCTTAGGATCCAAAAGTCCAACTCTACCTTGGATCTCAGATTTTAGATCCTAAACCCATTTTAAGATCCAAAATCCATTTTAGGGTCCAGAATCCAACTCTATTTTTGATCTCAGATTTCAGATCAATTTTTAGATCCAGAACCCATTTTAGGATTCAGAATCCAATTCCATTCCCAAATTCTAGATTTAAAGACCAATTCCATCTTTAGATCTCATCTGAACTTCCTAAATCCATTTCAATTTTTAAATATCATTTGGATTTCTCAAAATTCATCCTGATTTCAAATTTTAAATTCAATTTCATTTTATCTCTTCTCCTAAACCTAAGTTCAAAGTCCATCTTCTAAACTTTGAAAAAATTCTTTCTTTCCCTTTTATCTCAGCTTTAAATCATTCTCTTTCCAAAATCAAGATTTATTCTTCCAACTCTAAATTATTTTAAAGACTTAGAACTTCTCTAATCTATCTCAAGTTCTAAGTTAGATTCAATCATTCAGAAATCATTTCTTCATTTTATTATCACGTCTATCTCAAAAAAACTTGGAAATTTTCAAAGCATCTTTCAAAAGAGCATACATCCTTGCATTGCACAAGCATGATTCTTTGTGCATTTAGATTTAGGATAAATTTTTAGATGATATTTAGGCAAAGCAAAAGGCATAAATTCGATCCTTGGTTCGATTACCCCTAGTAAAGGCGCCAGAAACGGTCGAACCTCGTACCGACGAGCGAATCCTGTCTCTCCATTTTCCCGCAATATATTTCAAAACGGAGGAGAGTTATTTGCTAAATATTTTCAAATCAAGGTCAAGTGAGACCCCGCAAAAGAGTTCCTCTCTCTCTTCTCTTCTTTCTTTTCTCTTCTCTCTTTCTTTTTTGTCTTTTCATTTCTCCCTTCAAAAAGGAGAAATAGAGGTTAGAAAGGAAAAAGAGAAGGAAGAGAGATAAACCACAAGTGAGGAAAAATTTTGCGATGATCACATACTCGTACTGGTAATCTTTTAAAATCTGGTGCTCGTACTGGTAATCTTTTAAAATTCGGTGCTCGTACTGGTATCCTTTTAAAACTCAGTACTCGTATTAGTAATCTTTTGAAATCCGGTGCTCATACTGGTAATGTTTCAAAATCCAGTGCTAGTACTGGTAATCTTTCAAAATCTAGTGCTCGTACTGGTAATCTTTCAAGATCCAATGTTCGTACTGGTAATCTTTTAAAAATTTAGTGCTCGTACCGGTAATTTTTTAAAATTCAGTGCTCGTACTGGTACTTTGTCAAAGTTCGGTCTTAATACTGGTCGCAACATAAATCTCACATTAGGGTTCAGACTCAATGTTAATCTTCAGATCTGTGAACCAAACAATCTTTGTCAGACCCTTGGGTCACTTTAGTCTATCAAGCATACCTTCGGGTCATTTAGTTTGTTAGTCAGACCTCCGATCATCAATTTTTAGCAAGCGAAACCTTTAGGTTAACAGATTCTATCAAAGTCAATCATATATGTTAGAACTTTGAGAAATATCCTGCAATCATTAGTCTTTCAAGATTCGACCTTTATGTCGAATCGGTCAGCCAATTACTTCAAAATCAATCATCAATCATTTTCTCTTACGAAGGACCCTTTTCCAGGGAGATTTTGAGGGAGCTCGTTCTTTTTGCATGTCTTTATAGTTTGTTTGTTGAACCCCTTTTTCTAGGGAGAGTTTAAAGGGACTCGTGCTTCACGAACAATTTGCAAAACAATTTTTATTGTCATACAAGAAACCCTTTTTCCAGGGAGAGTTTCGACGGAAGCTCGTTCTCCTTGTAACCTAAATGTCTTTTGTTAGGCCACCCCCATCATCGAGGACCCTTTTTCCAGTGAGAGTATGATGAACTCGCTCCTCTATGATATCCTTCCAACCTTTGTTAGCGGCCCCTTTTCCATAAGAGAAGCCTAGAAATAGGGAGTTTTGACGAAAACTTTATTTCTCTTCGAAAGTTTGTTTTGCAAACACCTCCTCTTTAGGGAAGAGAGGAGTATCTTTCTGTTACCCGTTCAGGTAAGGGTCAAGCCTGAGTCTCTCCTTTAGGGAAAGGAGAGGAGAATCTAGCCACTGATGTGTCATTTAGACCTCAAGTGATTTCTTTCACCAAGGATTCTAAGAATATTTTGCCAATTTGTTATGAAAAATAGTTGTTGATTCCAAAAAACTTTTATTACACAAAAAGAATTACCTCAAATTACCTTCAGTATTACTTCTAAAAGAGTGAAGCTTTTGCAAAAAAGGATTCAAAATCTAAATTCTTTCTATTGATCAACCGAAGGGATGAAGAATAAATCCTCAATATGTCCAGCGAAGAAAATTCAATGTTGTTGCAAAGCCATAAGTGGTCGATATTGATCGCAGTCAATGGCACATTTTTAAAGATCATTCTTGTAAAGACAAGGCAGTCAAAATATCCTGGGAGATACAGAAAAAGCCACTCAATTCCCATGTCTCCTCAATCATTTAAGATGCAATTAAATATCTGCAAAAGGGATCTCTCAATTGTCATCAAGATGAAGACGAATTATGCGAGTTAGACCCCCGGGGCCAAAGAAGATTTAGATCATCTCCAAGATGAAGGAGTTTGTGATAGTGTTATCGTCGCGAAATTTTTCCCCGTCTTCCCTTCCTTGCGGAAGAGAGAGAGGGAAAACGCTTCCGCGCTTCAAACTTGACCGGATTTTGGAAAATGTTTTGAAATACTCGCCTCCATTTTGAAAATTGCGGGAAAATCCATGGGATGGGGCTCGACCTGTCGGTACGAGGTTCGACCATTCCTGCCGCCTTTAACAGAGGTAATCGAACCAAGGACCAAAATTGTGCTTGACTTAGCGAAATTATTGAAGTTATGTTCTATCCTAAATGCACAGAGAATTCAGGCATGTGCTATGAGGTTTTGGGAAAATGCAGCTTGGGAAAACATGATGTATGCTTGGAAAATATTTGGAGTTGAAAAGATTCTCTCAGGAAAAAGCTGAAAGTCAATTTCTCAAGAAAACTCATGTGAAAAAGGGTTTTTGAAATCACGGGAAAGTTCATGAAGTTGTGCGAAAATCATGAATGGTTGAAAATCCTGGGAAAATGGAAGTGATTCTTGAGAAAAGGGTGAACCTTTGAAAAGGGAAACACTTCTTAGGAAAACTTGGACTTTGAGAGTTTTCTTAGGAAAATGATGGAAAATTTATAGGAAAACTCATTGGAGAAGGAAATTCAAAACTTGGGAAATTGAAATCCTTGGAATTTTACCCTTGAAATACTTGGAAATCGATTTTGATCTTGGAGAAAGATTGGAAAACTCTTTTGAAGCTCTTAAGAAAATAACATTTTCTAGGGAAAATTGTGGAAAAACTTGACTTGGGAAAACCGATTTTAGAAAATACTCAGAGTTTCTTAAGAAATTGATTTCCTGAGAATGAAGTTTTCTTAAGAAAATCATGGGAAAACCAATGGTTTCATGATGCAAATGATATGAATGAATGAATGCACTTTGAAAGATTTTCTAAGAAATTTGTTGGAAAAATGTGTATTAAGTCAAAATAAATCCTTCACATATTCTGACTATGGCCATGAATATGTTCAGAGTTTATTTGATTTAATGCACATGATTTTGAAAACTTTGGAAATATGATGTGCATTTTAAGATAGCCTAAGAGTGTAGGCTCAATGTGACTAGTAGAAAGATGATGGATCTGGGTCTCGTCCATATTTCGACTAGGGCCGTAAATATGGATTCCACCGAGTTCATCAACTCCCTAAGAGTTGGTGCATGTGCCATTCGTGAACATCCATAGTGCTTTTGAAATAAAATGCATGAATCATATAAGCAGGATATTGCATAAATTCAAACTATATGATATGCATCCTAGTCTAAGCAGAAAATTAAATTTCTTATTCCAAAATTTATATTATTACATCACTAAATAAATGAAATAAAAGGAAATTGCAGACTTCAGCTCCTTCTTTTGAATGTCCCTGCCAAACTTGAAATAAGGTTAGCTCAAATATGTGGGTTTTTCCAAGATTTTCCAATAATATTATGAAATTATTGGATTTAATTGGATATAAACCCTATTCTCATGCTTTCTTGATATTTGAAATGATGTAAATGCAGGAAATTCAGTAGAAAATAGTTTAAAATTCGGAATTGGGGTCAAAATGACCAAAATACCCCTAATTATAAAGTTATACCTTTAAAATCAGAGTTTTTTGAAGGAAAACTTGGTAAAATTGATATTTTGAAATTCAAATTGAATAAAATGATGATAAAATGCAGTAAGAGACATGATGACATGCTGATAAACACATTAAAACTGTAAAATCAGAGTTTGACATTTTGCCATTTATCCAAAATAATGAATTTCGCTTGTTTTTCGCTTGGATCCGGGTCCTGCGGGACCCTGTTTTGGTATTATGGCTAATCCGAACCTCAAATGGATTCCAAATTGCACCAAATTCGGTATAAAGTATCTACTTACTCTGATAAACAGCCTAGAATGCTAAAAATCACGAAATGATATGATTTAAATGCTAAAATTTAAAGAAAGTCCTAAAATGGTGGATTTTACCTATGGATCCGAACCAAATGCAATGCTTAATATGATAATGCAAGATTTACACCATTAAAACTTCTGTTATTTTGCAGACTGTTAAAGGACCCGAAAAGGAACATTTTTGGTTTTTACAGCCTCGGGATTTGAGCCATGGTGAGTTCAATAACAGAGATTTAGTTCTGACAGAGGTAAAAATCACCCTAATCTGATGTAAAATGCTAAAAAAATATAAAACAGCCATGGAAATTTATAAAATTAATTAGAGCTACTCACGACACCTACCGGAACAACTTTCATGTTCATGACTTTGGCATTCGATCATCAGAAACATGGATAAAAATATAACTTTGTGTTCCTAAGTTGACAGAATAGACCAATGTGACCAAACAGGGGACTGACAAGAAAAATCCGAAGCAGGTATCAACACTATTCTAAAAATCACAGGCTTTCAGATGCAAACAGAGTACACCTCGGACATAACTTTCACATTTTACAGTTTTGGATTTGGAGCAACACACAAATAGAAACTATAGCCCTAAGTCGATCCAAGATCTCAGAGGCCCAAATCTGGCTCTAACACGTGTCCTGATCTCTTAGATTTTTGTCTGACAAACAAAAATCATAGAAATCTGAGAAAATCAGGTTAAAAACTAGACATTCTCCCGAGTTCATAAAATCTTTCGGATTGAAAATCGAATATCCCATGAGGGAGATCTCGATTTTACAAATCGGCAAATGATTTTCAAAATGCCTCCCGAGTAACAAAACCCGACTTGCCATTTTGAATGTTTACCGCAGTAAACAAATTCAAATACTTCCGAATTTTTGGCACAATTTTAGGGACACCTAAGGGCGCATTTTGTGATTTTTTTGCGATTTTTAATAAAAAATAAATTCATGAAATGACGTGTGGACTGACTAACAAAAACAAAGACCTACTGAAAATGAGCAGAATTGAAATAAATGCTAAATTAATCCTAATTAATTCATGAAATATGCTAAATGAATGAAATAAAATGCAAATTAAACCTAGCTAAATGCATGAATGTTAAAAATCATCAAAGAAGCATAATTGAGTATTTTTATGTATGTCGTTTTATGAGAATAGCTCAATCCATCTCTCGGATGAGCTCTTTCTTCAAACGACTCTCGAATCGAACTATGACATCAAATCAAGCGAAAAAGAGGTGCACCTTGCTTCGTTAGGCAGCGTAAGAGCTCTTGAAAGAGGCGGCTATCAGGAGCTTCGTTCGTCCTTCGCTCCGGGCTTCGGATGGTTCACCAAAATCGACCCACCGTCTTCTTCACTGAGCCACAGGGGGCGTGAATTCCAAAGTGCAAAAATCGGATTCTCAAGAGGATAGGTCGAATTTTCAAGTCCAACAAGAGTTCTCAAAAGATGGTCTTCTCTCAAAAAAATGGTCTCCCCCCTTGCTGGGCGTGGAGCCTTGTTTTTATAAACTTTCTGAAAAAAAATCGAATTTCAAACAGGCTCAATCTGAGCCCTCCATGTGGCGCCATCTCAGGGGTGCTATTTTGATTTTTGAGAAAATAAAAAATGAGAATTTTGTGGGTGAGACACCTCAGCAGGATTTGAAATTTTTCAAAATTTGGTTTGCTTGATTTTCTCTGCAGGAAACTCCCAGATGGCGCCACCTCAGAGGGTGCTCTCTTGGAGTTTGAATTTCAAAATCACCTTTTGTAGGGAGTCTTCAGGTGGCACCACCTCATGGTGGGCTGCTCTTATTAAAAATAAAATAAAAAATGAAAATGAAGCCAAGTGGGAGCTCTGGAATGGTGCCACCTCAAAAGGTGTTTGACACATGTCAGAAGAACAGAGCAGTGGGCTCAGAAGGCGCCACCTCAGAGGAGTTTGAATTCTACCTTTTCTGATGAAAGGAGATCTGGACATGTGGCAGTCCAGGATGGTTCCATACCTGACAAGTGTCAGCTTGCTGGAGGAGGTTCTTCAGATGGCGCCACCTCATGGGGGATTTGAATTTTAAATGGAGATTGGCCCTGGAGGAATGTGGGGTGGACATGTGGCGCCACCTCAGGGTGGCTCCTACAATGCCATGTGGCAGGAGGGATAGGCAAGGGACATGTGGCGCCCTCATAGGCCATCTGGAAAAATCAGAGCTCAGGATTTGGGCCACCTAGGCCTTGTTTGAATTTTTGAATGGTTTGCTTTTTCTGAAGAAAGCCAGGAGTGACATGTGTCTCCTACTTTTCTGAGAAAAGTAGGGAGAAGACATGTGTCCTCTACTTTTTCTGAAGGAGGTAGAAGGAGACATGTGTCACCTGCTTTTTCTGAAAGAAGTAGAGAATGACACGTGGCAGAGGGGAGAGAAGGAGGGCCAAGCCATGTGGCGCCATCTCAGACAACATGGAAAAGGTGAAGTTCAGGATCTGCGCCACCTATGAGGAGATTTGAATATTTGAATTCTAGATTTTCTGAAGAGAGCAGGAAATGACACATGACATCTACTTTTTCTGAGAAGAGTAGAGAATGACACATGTCACCTGCTTTTTCTGAAAAGAGTAGAGGATGACACATGGCATTTGCTTTTTCTGAGGAAATGAGAGATTGACATGTGTCCTCTGCAGGAGACACACTCTAAATGGCGCCACCTCAGAGGAGACAAGCCTACCTTTTCTGGAGGAATTTAGGAGTGACACGTGTCTCCTACTTTTTTGAGAAAAGTAGGGAGAGACATGTGTCAGGCTACTTTTCTAGAAGGAGGGAGAGGTTGACACGTGTCCCCTGCAGGAGACACACTTCAAGTGGCGCCACCTCAGAGGAGACAAGCTCCACTTTTTCTAGACAGGACAACCTATGACACTTGGCATCTCCTGGTAATCTTGGAATGACACATGGCGCAGGATGGATAGGGTGACACATGGCAGATAAATGGGATGACATGTGGCGGCTTTTTAGGGTAGCCCCACACTGACACTTGGCATGGAAATGGGAGGAGAGAGAAAAGATAAGTGGCACCAATCCAGAGGACAAGGCTCCTATATTTTTGGGTTTTTTAAAATTCAAATTTTCAAAAGAAAAGCTTGTGTGACACCACCTCAGTGTGGGTCCCACATTGCTTCTTTATTGAAATAAGGATAAAACAACAACTTCTTTTTGGAATTTTCATAAAATCTGGACTAATTGGTAAAACAGGAATTTTTGGAAAGAGTTGGCCCCTGTAGGGCAATTTTGTAAAAGGAAGATATTTAAAATTGTCAAAAGGGCAAAATATGAGGTGAAGTGGCTGAAATCCATATTGAAAACTATCCAGATCATTTTCCTGAGAAAATATTTTGAAATTCAGAGTCCTGGGGGTAAAATGGGAAGAATTGATAATTTTGAAAACTCAGGGTTTTGAAATCAATTTTGAAAAGAGTTGAAATTCTAATCTGGATTGGAAATTTTGAAATCAAGAGTTCTGGACCTCGAAATGACATGCTGTGTAGTGCAGTGATTTGAAATGCTCATGCAATGATATGCAATGTCATGTCTTATGCAATAGGATCTTGAACCAAGACTTGGGAGATGTCTGTCTCCTGTCAGGAATAAAATTTTGAACCTCTGAGATAAAAATAGAGAAAAATTGAGAGTTGTAGATGCAATCTGAAATTTTGCAGGTTTCATGCTCAGAAAATGACCATTTTGCCCTCTGGCGATCCCAGAGGTTGAATGATGATGCTTGGTGGAACTGTCGGGGAGGTGAGTGAAAATTTGGGGTGTTTACAGATGCCCCTCTTTGCTACTAAGTCGGCTCATGGCCGAGTTTAGTGGCAAAGAAAAACACACCAAATTTGGGCTATAAAAAATGCCTCAGTTAGAAGGATCTGACTGAGTATGAAGAAATTTGCCCGAGGAAGATGGTAGATATGAAGCGAAGAATGAAGAGAAAAGACTCACTCTGTGAGAGTGGAATTCAGGTTTAAGCCCTTAACCTGGATGGGACAGAAAATGCTTCGTATGGAACGAAGCTCAGGTTTGACCCTTAACCTGATTGGGGATGGAATATCTCATAACATGAGACTTAGGTTTGTACCCTTAACCTGATCGGGCGGAAAATGAAATACCTCTTTGATTGAGGCTCAGGTTTGTACCCTTATCCTGATCGGGTGGAAAATGAAATACCTCTTTGAATGAGGCTCAGGTTTGTACTCTTATCCTGATCGGGCGGAAAATGGAATACCTCGTCGATGGAGGCTCAGGTTTGTACCCTTATCCTGATCGGGCGGAAAATGAAATACCTCTTTGAATGAGGCTCAGGTTTGTACCCTTATCCTGATCGGGCGGAAAATGGAATACCTCATCGAAGGAGGCTCAGGTTTATACCCTTATCCTGATCGGGCGGAAAATGAAATACCTCTTTGAATGAGGCTCAGGTTTGTACCCTTATCCTGATCGGGCGGAAAATGAAATACCTCTTTGAATGAGGCTCAGGTTTGTACCCTTATCCTGATCGGGCAGAAAATGAATGGAATTCTCGAAGGAAGAGACCATGATGGAACCTTCGGATTTTGCACAGTAAATCCGACAGGGGTTTTGCAAAAGGAAGGAAAATTGGGTCCCTAAAGCTTGAAAAGGGATTGATCTTGGATGTCTCATTGCTGAGACTAAAATCAGCTTTTGAAATTGCCTTTTGCGAGAAAATGATTGGTGGTTCGACCTCGAACCGAAATGGGACTGTCTATGGTGGGACAGTGGGGACACAGGGAAGTGTGCAATCTGAGAGTTCATGCTCTCAAAGAAGGGAAGGAATCAAGTCCTTAAGAGGGATTTAAAATTGGTGTCAGGATGTATCAAAGACGGACATCAAGCTCTCACTTCACGTCAGGATAGCTAAAAAATATTGTCAAATTGCTAGAAATTTTGCTGTTGATTCAAAATTTTTGAAAATGTTGCATATTGTTGAAAAGATATTCTTTCTTTTCTACCCAAAGCATTACCTCCAAACAAGGTTCACTTTGTAGAATCGAGACTTGAAATCCAAATTGCTTGCAATTGACCTTCTTCAAGGAAGCTATCAATTTCCTTGATATGAACAGGAAAGAGAATTTGATATTATGAAGGCAATTGATGAAAGAGTATTGATAATATAATTTCACAAGATTAAAGAGGATTCTTGATAGATCTGGCAGTTTGATATCCTGAGGGCTTCTCTCTTGATAATCTTTCTGCACTCTTTTGGCTCTTTGGTGTTTTGGCTATATTCTCCTTCATTTTGGAGATGTTCTGACTTTTTCTCTCTTTCTTTTTCCTCTCTTTCTCTCTTTTGGGAAAAGGGTACGTCACAAACTCCTTCAACTTGGAGATGTTTTGATCCTCCTTTGATGATATTGGTTTATGGGTTATTTTGATGATATTGGCTCATTGGCTGGAAGATCTTTAGCTGAAATTAAATACCTTTTAGGGATTGTCGAGGGGTTCATCGCATCTGCCTTCATCTTGACAGTGCTTTGGACCTTCCCTGGAAGGATCCGTCACAAACTACGTCATCTTGGAGATGTTTCGAATCTTCTTTGGCCCCGGGGGTCTACTCGCCTAATTCGCCTTCATCTTGACGACAGGTGAGAGATCCCTTTTGCGGATATTTAATTGCAGCTTAGGTGATTCTGAGGAGACAGGGTTTGGGTGAATTCTCTCTTTTCTAGCACTCAGGATATTTCCACTGCCTCGTCCTTACAAGAATAGCCTTTAAAGATGCGCCCTTGACTGCGATCAATATCGATCATCTACGGCTTTTCAATAACATTGAATCTTCTTTTCTGGACATATTGAGGATTTATCCTTCATCCTTTTGGTTGGCCAATAGAAAGAATTTGAGTTTTGAATCTCTTTTCGCAAAAGCTTCACTCTTTTGGAAGTGATGCTGAAGGTAAATTGAGATAGAGATTAGTGCAATAAAGATTCTGAAATCAACAAATAATTTGATTGACAATTTGACAAAATTTTCTTGAAATCCCTAGTGAAAGTGAGTATTTGAAATCCGGCTCAACACATCCGTGACGAAAATTCTCCTCTCTTTTTCCCCAAAAAGAGAGACTCAGGCTTAGCCCTTACCTGAATGGGAATTGGGAAATACTCCTCTCTTTCCTGAAGAGGAGGTGTTTGCAAAACAAACTTTCGAAGAGAAATTGAGCTTTCGTCAAAGCTCCCTAATATTAGGCTTCTCTTATGGAAAGGGGGCCGATAATAGTGAGGTCTGAAAATTGGGTCATGAAAGGAACGAGTCCATCACACTCTCCCTGCAAAGAGGGTCTTTCATGACGACAATGGCCTAGTATGAAATTGGGGGGTCACAAGAAAAGCGAGTCTCCGTCGAGCCTCTCCCTTAAAAAGGGTTCCTCGTGTGAAATTGGAAATTGTTTTGCAAACGGTTCACAAAGACGCGAGTCCCTTCAAACTCTCCCTAAAAAGGGGCTAAGTGAACAAATTGGATAGCATAAGAAAAGAACGAGCTCCCTCGAACTCTCCCTAAAAGGGTCTCTCGCAAGAGAAACTGATTGAAATTGAGATTGATTGACCCAAAGGTCGAAATTGGAAAATTGGTTGCTGGAAATTGAATGACCCGAAGGTCGCAAATTTGGATGACCTGACGGTCGAAATTGAGAATTGATTTGACCAAAAAGGTCGAAATTGAGAATTGGTTGACCGAAAGGTCGAAATTGTGTGACTCGAAGGTCGAAATTGAGAATTGATTTGACCAAAAAGGTCGAAATTGAGAAATGAAGGTCAAAGATTGGAAATTGATTGACCCGAAGGTCGAAATTTGGAAATTGATTGACCCGAAGGTCGAAAATTGGAAATTGATTGACCCGAAGGTCGAAAATTGGTAGACCCGAAGGTCGAGAATTGGAAATTGATTGACCCGAAGGTCGAAATTGAGATTGGTAATTGAAATTGAGAATTGAAAATTGGGTGACCTGAAGGTCAAAATTGGAGAATTGCCTGGTTTGAAGATTTAAATTGGAATTTGGAGGGCAAAATATCAAATTTGAGCAATTGACAGACCCTGAGGTTTAAAATGACTTGGATCAACAAAGGAGAATGATGAGTTCGAGTCAGAGCTCGAATAAAATATAGAGATCACGAGTCGGAACCCGGATCAACAAAAGAAAATGAAGAGCTCTAATCAGAGCTCGAATGATGTAACGAGATCACGAGTCGGAACCCGAATCAACAGAGAAAATGAAGAGCTCGAATCAGGGCTCGAGTAAGATAATGAGATCACGAGTCGGAACTCGGATCAACAAAAGAAAATGATTTGAATAATAATAAAAAAAAACCCGAGTCGGAACTCGGTTTTGGGATTTTGAAAATGTACCAGTTTGAATACTGGATTTTGAAATAATACCAGTTCGACCGTTGGGTTTTGGTTCAGTATGGGTGATGACCTTCCAATTTTGAAACATTAGGAATTGTGATGGGACTGTTTGTTGAAATCCCAATACTGACCAGATTGTTGTTAATGCAGTTGGATGCAACTGAATATGAATTGATGCACATGAATGCACAAGTGCGTGAAATGAGGAATTTGTTTATCCTACCTACATACAAGGCAAAATTTTAAAATGCCCCAGTGTAACTGAGAAAGAAGGTTTGATCATTATTTGAAGAAAATAGGAAGGATTACAAGAGGAGGATAAATGTTTCAAGTATAAAACTTTTTCAAGTGTCGAGCATTAATAGGATCTGGCAATTCTACCCCATCGGCATTGATGAGCCGATATGAGTTGCGGGGTAATGCTTCTTTGACAACATAGGGACCTTCCCAATTTGGCGACCATTTGCTGCCGGGACGATGCTTGAGATAAGCTGTGGATCGAAGTACTAAATCATTGACTTTGAATCTTCTTTCGATGATAGACTTCGCATATTGCCTGGCTACTCTCTGGCGATAGGATTGAGCATGCTCTGCTGCGTTTAGCCTTCTCTCGTCGAGTAAGTCTAGCTGCACTAGTCGCTGCTGCTGGTATTGATCAAGAGGTAATTGCAAAAGTGAAGCAAATTTCAAAGCGGGCTTCTGAACATGTAGCGGCAATACTACTTCTGTTCCGTAGACCAATTCTGATGGAGTAGCATTCGTTGGTGTACGAATGGTGGTCCGATAGGCCCATAGTGCATCGTGGATCTTCTCATGCCAGTCACGGCCTGTTTCCACAGTTCGCTCCAAGATACGAATTAAAATCTTGTTGGTGGCCTCTGCCTGACCATTCCCTTGAGGATAATATGGAGCGGAAAAATGGTGATAGATCTTGAATTTTGAGCAGAATGTCTTCATCTTTTCATTCTTGAAATGACTGCCATTGTCTGACACAATGTCATGTGGGATGCCGAAACGGCAAAGGATGTTCTTGTGAATAAAAGAGACCACGTGTCGGCCTTCTACTGTGCGGAGACTGATGGCTTCTACCCACTTGGTGAAATATTCTGTTGCGGCAAGGAAGTATTTGTGGCCATTTGAAGCTGAAGGAGTGATGGGACTTACGACATCGAAGGCCCACATGGAGAACGGCCATGGAGAAACAACGGATTGTAAATATGTTGCTGGCGCATGGATAGAAGGTGCGTGTATCTGACATTGTACACACTTCTTCACATAATGATAACAGTCTTGTTGCATAGTCTTCCAGTAGTACCCTGCTCTTATGATTTGCTTGACAAGGGTTTGGTAGCCGACGTGGCCGCCACAAATGCCTTCGTGTGCTTCTCGCACGACTTCTTTGGCTTCGTCTTCATCTAAACATCTGGAATACTCTGAACTGAATCCACGACGATAGAGGACATTGGCCAAAATGAAGTATCGAGTAGACATACGCTGGATTGCTCGTTGCTCTTTCTTTGAGAGTTCTGGAGGAAATTCGTTAGTTTCTATGAAAGTTTTGATATTGTAATACCAAGGCTTCTTCCTTTGCTCAGCCTGGTTTACCTGTTCCGCTGGAATGAAAGCAGGTTGGTCAAGTCTGCCAATTTCAAAAGAGCGACAAGATTCTCCATTTCTGAATGTCATAATGGAGCCTAACTGGCTAGGCTATCGGCCACTTGATTGAAATCTCTCTTGATGTGGAATAACTGAAATTCTTCAAAATTGCGGACAAGCGCTGAAACAATTTTCTGATAGGGAAATAACTTCTGATCTTTGACCTGTCATTCGGCTCGAACTTGATTGACAACAAGTAATGAGTCACCATAGGCATGTACTCTCTTGACATTGAAGTCTAATAGAATCCTTAGACCTTGAATCAGGGCTTCATATTCAGCCATATTGTGGGTACATTGAAAATTTAACTTGAGAGAAAACAGAATCATCTCTTTTTCTGGAGTGATTAATAGGATTCCGATGCCTATTCCCGCCATATTCTTAGAACCATCGAAAAATAAATTCCCGACTGGAAATTGCTGGATATTGCAAATTTGCTCATCAGGGAAGTCATCTTCGGCTTTCACTTCTTCGGCCAAAAGAAAATCCGTCAATTGATCTGCAATTGCTTGGCCTTTGATTGATTGTTGCGAGACATATTTTAAGTCATACTGCATCAGTAAGACTTGCCATTTTGCGACTCGTCCGCTGAGAAAAGGCTGCTCTAAGATGTATTTGAGGGGATTGAGTTTAGACAAGATTTTGACCTCTGATGCCAACAGGTAGTGTCTTAGCTTCTGACACATCCATACCAGAGCTAGGCAGGTCTTCTCTATTTGAGAGTATCTCTTTTCATAATCTATGAAAGTCTTACTCACGTAATAAATGGCATGCTCTATCAAGCTGCCTTCTTTGTACTGCGCCAAGAATCCGCCGCATGCAACTTGATTGACTGAGATGTATAACAAAAGAGGTTTTTCCAATTCTGGCGGCTTCAGGATTGGAGGATTGAGAAGATACTTCTTGATTCTATCGAACGATTGCTGACACTCTGGTCCCCATTCGAATTTCACTCCTTTTCTGAGTAAGTGGTTGAAAGGTTCGCATCTCATTGCCAAATTGGAAATAAATCGCCGGATTGACTGCATACGTCCTTGAAGGCTACGCAATTCTTTGAGATTCTTCAGGGGTGGCATATCAATGATAGCCTTGGCTTTGGCCGGATCAACTTCAATTCCCTTTTTGCTGACCAGAAAACCCAACAGTTTGCCTGATTCGACTCCAAAGACACATTTTTGAGGGTTAAGCCTTAACTTGTAAAGAATGAGTCTCTTAAAGACTTGATCAAGGGCTTCGAGGTGATCTTCTCCCTCTTTAGATTTCACGAGAATATCATCAACATACGCATCCATGATTTTGCGCATCTGATCGTGAAAGATGACAGCCATTGCCCGTTGATACGTTGCTCCAGCATTCTTGAGCCCAAAAGGCATAACTGTATAGCAGAAAGTGCCCCAAGGCGTAGTAAAGGAAGTTTTTGATTGGTCGCGGGCGGCCAACTTAATCTGATTGTAGCCGGAATATCCGTCCATGAAAGAGAACATGGCATGTCCTGCTGTGCTATCGACTAGAAGATCGATGCTTGGAAGTGGATAGTCATCCTTCGGAGTTGCCTTATTGAGGTCTCTGAAGTCTATGCAAATCCTCACTTTGCCATTTTTCTTTGGGACAACGACGATATTGGCTAACCAATCCGGGTAGTCAATAACTCGGATAAATCCTGCTTTGAGCAAATCTTCAAGTCCTTTGTTGTTCTATTCTGGGATCCATTTTTCTCAGCTTCTGCTTGACTGGCTTAGCATCCGGCTTTAAGACAAGACGGTGTTCAACCAATTTGAGGTCTAAGCCCGGCATGTCTTCATATGTCCATGCGAACACTTCTTCATGCCGCTTGAGGAAATTTGTAAGCCTTTTCTTTTCTTCCGGACTCAAACTGGTTCCGATCTGGAGAATTTTGGGATCTTCCTCTGAATCAATATTGACATCTTCAGTTGGATCTTGTACTAGAGGAGATGGTTCATCTTGCTTCTGAACAGCGGCGAACTCTGGTAATTCCTGAAGAGACTGATCGTATTCTGCACAATCATCTGACTGCTTTGCAATCTTATCCTTTCCGGTGCTTGCTTTGATTCTGTGAATTGCTGTCGACTTCTGAAAGGCCTTGGGATTGAGAACAAGCTTCTTGATTGTCCGAGAAGTCATTCTGAAATTTTGGATAAGAAATCTGGTTCAGATAAATCGGCCTACAGTAAGATAAGCAATCATTTGAAGAGAACCATGCATAAAATGGCATTGAATTATAAAATGAAGAGATAGGCAGAAAGGGAGTAGATGGCATCCGGATAGACAAAGAAACTTGGAATTTTATTGATTTATGAATGACATCGAAAAAATGAGACATTTATTTGGAAAAGAATAGAAAGACAATAACAAATGGTCTTCATTATGCCCCTTTGACAAAAACAGTCTCCTTTGACGAGCTTCCGCCGGCAAACCCTAGTCCTGCTCTGTGGGGACGATGTTTCTGGATCATTGGCTCGATGCGGCCATCTTCGTTCTTGCCGAGTCCCTTGAAGGGTTGATAGCCATGCTTCAGGAGTAACTCAAATCCCTTTTTTTGACTTCATGAATTGTGGAAACAATGGGTGATCCTTAATGGTGCTGTAGTCGATTCGGCCTCCAACCTTGAAGAATTGAGGACCCTTCCATCGGGTCGTGGCTACTGTGTGCAGAGATGGTTCTGATGATGTCGAGAGTATTTCTCGATTTTCTCCGTGACTGATCTCTTCACTTTCCCTGATGCTGGGAATATCTGCATTGAATGATGGCCGGGGAATCATGGGCTGCGGGAGCCTTTCTTCTGGGTCTTCTCCCAGTATTGTGGTAATCATTCCACCTTTTGACCACTTCACACATTGATGTAGGGTGGAAGGCACTGCATTTGCATTGTGAATCCATGTCCTTCCGAGCAGCAAGTTGTAGGTGGGTGATACGTTAACCACATGGAAAAGCACTGAATGCACTGAATAGTTGATGAACACCTCCAGGAATATCTTCCCTTTTGCCGTTTGACCATGGTTGTCAAACCCATAGATGGTGATAGGGTCTGGAATATATTCTTCATCCTTGATCCCTAATGCCTTTGCGGTCATTTCGGGACATATGTTGAGGCTACTGCCTCCATCGACCAGTACATGGGGAACCGTCATTCCTCTGACTCGAACGATAATGTACAAGGCATTATTATGAAAGGAATGAGGCTTTGGAAGGTCCTCATCAGAGAAGGTGATTGGCGCATTGGTCATGGCAGAGTTCACAATCTGTGTCATGTCTTCAGGAGTGGTACTGGGCTTAACTTTGATTTTTCTGAGCAGATCCTCCAGTACTTGTCGGTGTTTGCTAGAATTTTTGGCCAAATCAAAGATAGAGACATTGGATAGAGCAGTCAGAGGCTTCTGACTTGAATTCTCCTGCCTGGGTTTGATAATTTGCTTGAAGAAATCAGGAGTTCCCTTTGACTTGGGGTCTGACTTTACAGGCGCTTCAGAGACTTTCATCTTGCCGAATGCTGAGATTAGGTCCATCTTCTTAGAAGCTGGAGCTGCCTGTCGTAGCACCGACACCTGATGCTGAACCTGGAGATCTTGCGCAGAACACGGCTTGATGTGCTCGTGCGGTAGGAATGGCTGTGCCGACACTACTGCTGTGGTGTGTGGAGGAAATGGCTGATTGAGAATATCCATCTTCTCTTCTTCTTCTCCTTCCACTAAAAGATTTTTTTCAATGAGATCTTGCACGATGTTTTTGAGAACAAAGTAGTTCTCGGTGTTGTGTCCCACTGTCCTGTGGAACTTGCAGAACTGATCTTTCCATTTTGGGCAACTTAACCATCTCTTTTAATAGCATGTACTCGAGTACATCCTTAAGTGTTTGGTCAAGAGGAGTAAACTTTCTGTCGTAGCTCCATCCTTCATGTTTGGTCTTCTCACGCAGTTTTGGCCCTTGATCCTGCTGAGGAGGCTTGCTGTATTGAGGAGCAGGCTTTGCTTTCTGATCCTTGTTGTTCGAACTGCCTGTGCCGTAGCAGTAATCTTTCTTCTGCCCTTTGTATCGATTTTGGCCTTTGTTGCTGTTGCTGGCAGAATAAGTGAAGTGAGCTTTCTTTTTCTGCTCACCTTGGGAGTTGTTCTTGGAAAAGGTAAAGCCTTTATAGACTCCATTTTCCACACTTAGTTCGAGCCATTCGGCTCGTTCAGTCAACTCAATGAAGGTCCTGGATGGTGCTATGGAGATCAATCCTCTTAACGGCTGCGAAAAATTGTTGAGGATTAGGGACAATGCATGCCTTTCCGAGATAGGGTCTCTCATCTTATTACAGGCTGATCTCCATCTGTGAATGAAGTCCCGTGCTTTTTCATTCTCATTCTGCCTTAAATTGCAGAGATGACTCAGTGTAGGCAGCGCTTCTGTGTTGAACAAGAAGCGTTCAATAAAGAGATTCACAACTTTGTCGAACTCCTTGAGCTCGATGGGGTTGATATGCTCAGCATACCACTTGGCGGCAACTCCTTCCAACCTGCGGGGGAAGTATAGAAACAATGCTCGGTTATCCCTTTTGAACCGAGAGCATTCAGCAAAGAACTGTTGAGAAACTCGGTTTTGATGTCACATAATATGATACACTGTCTCATTTGATTTTATATGATATGATAATATGTTCTCTTGAAATAATGTTATATTATGACTGAATATGTTTTGCCTTAAATCTAACGAGTATTTGATGCAAGGATATCTCACCCAATAAGGATGGAGACTTCCTGTTCAAGTACAACTATGGTGCAATCATACTCCTTGAAGAAAAAGCTTGATGAGCCATGCTTTCCTAAAGTTCAAATGAAGAAATCGGCTACCTCAAGATGAAGATTTTTTTCTTCTTTAGAGTCATATGTAACAGAACCTTCAGGAACTTGCATATTGCATATTGCATATTACATACTTATTCATAAAAACTATATCATAAAAGTATACGATAGTTTCAAAAAGCTCCTTTTTTTAAAACCAATAAGTGTACCTTCTTACAACCTTTTATGAAAAAGATATTTTGTCATATAATAATTGTACCTTCTTACAACCTTTTATGAAAAAGACATTTTGTCATTGTACCTTACACTATATACAAAGACAACATGAAAAAAGGAATGTAGGAAAAAGACAAAAACATAACATCGACTACATAAGAAAAACAAATAAAATATGTTTTTAAAAGACTTTAGTTATCTTCTTTAATGAAATGTTTCTTAATACAAGAAGAAGACAAAAACATAAATCAGCTACACATAAGAAAAACAAATAAAATATGTTTTCAAAAGGACTCTAGTTACCTTTTTTCATAACCATAGAATGTCGACTTACTTGAAGTCATCATTCTCTCTACAAAGCATTAAATGCCTTATGTAACAAATCCTTGTTAAATATCCTTCTCAAAGAATGTCGACCTTCTTTTTGGTCCTTATTCTCTCTGGAGACTTTGAAAAACACAACATAAAGAAAACACTTGACATGACTATGTACAAATAAATATCTCAAAACACTCATAGTACTTACACTCATTTAAAGCAAAGAAGTACTAATGTACCTCAAATCATTAATTAGAATAAAGACAAAACTACAACCCAACGTTCAATGTACTATTGTAAGAAATAGACTTTTTACATAAAATATGTATTACCTAAAACAATACAACGACTAGTGTACCCTCTATTATACTCTTATGGAAAAAGGCATTCTCGATCTTCTCTAAAAGATATTTTTGAAATGGCATAACATTTCACATTTCAAAAAGTTACAATTCCAAAATGTAACGACTACTTTTTAAAGGCTATATAAACACACTCAAATAAACTATTCCAACATGGAATGAAATAGACGTGTGAGCTTACAAAGAGAAAAATTTCTATTCGTGATTTGAAAAGAGAGCCTTGAAAAAGAAAGAGAAAAAGAAAAAGGAAGAAAAGAGAAAAAGTCAAGTCCAGCTCTTTGACAAAGAGTATCCTCTGAGTGACAAACAGAACATTCTTAGAATCCTTCATTCGTGCATTCATATCATTCTGAAGGTTCTATAGGAAGTATTGTAACTCTATTATTCACTGTATTCCTTCTTTGTTTAAAGAAGTAGACCTCTGTGAAAGAGGGTGTTGCCCTTCTCTGTTGAGAGAAGAAGACCTCTTGGGAAGAGGGTGTGCCCCTTCTCTGTTGAGAGAAGAAGACCTCTTGGGAAGAGGGTGTTGTACTATTTATCCGGTAACTCGGATGTTATAGTGGAATCTCAAGTGGTTTGCTTGGGGACTGGATGTAGGTCTGGATATTGACCGAACCAGTATAACTTCTGTGTTTTATGTGTTGTGCCTTATTGCTTAATTATTTTATTTTGTCGATCATTATCATATTTCACTATTCACCCCCCCCCCCCTCTAGTGGAATTTTAAGAACGTGGCAAGGTGCGCTTTTGGGTCGCCAGAACCATCGAACTTGATGAATTTACGAGGGAGATTCTCCAGATCATCATCCCCTTCTAAGCCGTAAAAGTCCTCACTGGTGAAGACTTTCTTGCCCTTGTCGCGGGCTTGGAGATCCTTGACAACTCGGGCCATTTCTTTAAACTGCGCTTGCAAAGGTTCTTCTTTATCTCGGCTCTTTGATCTGCGGCTTTTACTTTGGCCACGCTTCTGAAATGCCGGAGGCACCTCATATTCTTCATCTGTATCTTCAATGGAGTCTGATTCATCTGAGATTTCCTCTGGCTGAATCCGCTTCTTGGGAGCCTTCTTACTCCTGCGACCATGGAACTTTTCTCTAAATGGATCCCTTTCTGAGCTGGTCCCGGGTTGTTCACTCATCATCTTATTCATCATTTTTCTGAACATGGCATACATTTGAGGGTCTATGCCGTCATCTTCTTGCTGCTGCTCTTGACTCTTCTCGGATCGAGGGGAACCCATTTCTTCTTTCGAGGCTGACGAGTATTGGGATGCCGTGGTTCTTTTGCCTGATCTTGTCTCAACCATCAAATGATATGGATGCTCTCTGCAGGGCAAAGACCTGATTAGATTATGAAGGAATTAGCTTTTGGAAGAAATATTTGCTGAAAATATGGTAGATAATTTGGAAAAGATGTCCCATTACTAGGGACTGAGTCGTCGTGGGAATCACGACAATTGTGTTGTCATTCCTTCTGCAAAAGAAATAAACAACGAAAATATGCCTTGTTACCTAGGCGAGGTCGTCAAACCACAATGGAAAGAGAAACAATTTTATAGAAATGAGAAAACATGACTTTATTGATCTTGACAAAGAGGTGGGGGACAAACAATTTGCCACCATTCACGATAATCAGCAGATACTCTAGGACCAGGAAAGATTTTAAGAGAGACAAAGGAATCCCAGCTGTAGCGGGCAGAATGATATGCCCCGAACCATTGTGCGAAAGTGAGATCAAACTCTGCCATAACTCCTGATAACAAGCGGGCTTCAACGTACTGCTGCCTTTGAGAGAACTGCAGAACACATCTCTCTGGTTGGTAATAAGTGCAGAAGAAAGGTCCCAGCAACTTGAATCGCTTGCCATAAGCGTACGTATATTGGGGAGGAGATAGTTTTCGATCAAAATAGTCCCAGACTACGTCATCCTCTTGAATGTTGTTGATCATAGACCGGTATTGCGCCACTGGAAGGAGTTCTTGACCATTGTATCTGAAAGAGCTTGCTCGGGCTGGAACGTGTTGGAAAAACCAGGACTGAAGTGCGTAGATGCATCCTTCAACTAAAATGGATTCTCCAAGTGAGAATCGAGTCAGACCTCGATATAGGAAGGCGAGCGCTGCCATGGCTATAGAGAGGCGATTGGTTTGCCGACTTCCCCATCTTCTCATAAGCTGGATTATTCTGATGTCCATGTAGTTTTGTCCATCTGGGAAGAGGGATAATCCTACAGTGCACAGAACCATTGCATTCTGAATCCTTTCTTTGGTTGTTCTTGATAGCGAGCTGACTTCGACGAAGGTCCTGTACTGGCGGTACAACTCAAGTAGGTCAACATATTCATTTCCTTCCAACTGGATCAGAGGCCAAGATCGACAGCCTGTCATACGAGCTAAGGAGTCTCGGGGGTCCAAACCCTTGACATTGATAAGGAATTGATGCTCTAATGGGTCTTCTGGTTGACCGGCTGGTTCTGGCAACCCCATGATTTCTGAAAATTCATCCATTAAAACGGTCATTTCTCCCCATGGGAACCAGAAGGTACACGTCCGAGGATTCCATCGCTCCGCCATTGCATGGATCAGGTTGCCATTGATGGTCTGCTTTCCGACTGCTGACGCCAGTTCTAATCCGCACTCGCTCAAATGGTCCGGGAACATTCGGGAAAAGCTCTTTAGCCAGGAATAATACCACCGGGGAATGAAAGTACCGGTGCTAAGGGCTCGATGTTCAGGACGACCTTGTCGCACCTTGAAGGAGATGTGACCTTCAGAAAAGATAGGATCGACTTGACTGGATGCCATCGAACTGAAAACAGAGAAAGACTCAGAATGAGACTTAGGGCAATGTGGGAAATTTTTGAATTTTTTTTTTTTTTTGCAGGCAGGATAAAAATGCAGCTAAAAATTCGAGATCCAGTAGAAAGGTAGAATGGAAAATCGCCTGGGGTTTTGAAAGAAATTGGATATTTGAGAAAATCATCCAGGGTTTGAGAAAAAAGATCTTGTGGAAAATAAGGATATTTTGAAAAAGACCTAATGAGTTGAAAAACATTGGGAAATATAAAGAATTGAGAAAATCATACATACAATCACATCCTGCACAAACATTTATGCACATTCAGCACTCCCTAAAAGGCTGACTCTAGATGCATCAATTTGAAAACAGTTGTAGGACCTTAATCCTATCTCTAAGTTCAGATCATCTTTGTCCAATCCAGTTATGCCGATATACTTGAATCGAAATCCGAGGTACGTGGCATAGAATTTTAACTCCGGTTCTAAGGTAAGGTTTTCCAACATCCTTGAGCGCCTACCGATATACTTCGGACTGTGGCCCGCGGTACGTGGTAGGGGGGTGTTAACCCAAATAGTTGGCCCAGTTGTGAGGCTCTGTCCCGAACTAGGGTTCTGGAAGAGAGCCCAGCAACGTGAAGACCGGGTAATGATAGGTAATTGAGGTTTGAAAAAATGATCACATGCAAGAAATAGATGGCTCTAAATCCTAGAGAGATAGCTTTTGAAAACTTTGAAGAAGCATATATTGTTTGCATTCAGATCCTAAATTGAGGAGAGTTGTGTTTAGACCTAAGTCTATGTGAGCATGAAAATTTTTCCTCAATATGGTCCTACCAAACCATGCCTAAGCTATATGCAATCAATGTCAGCTAGGTCAGAATCTAGGCTCCTAGGCTCACATGATATTGAAAGTAAAAGAGCTGACATTTTGTGAACATAATTTTGATAATTAAACTAAGTCAAGCATAATTTAGGTCAGACAAGGACAGGTCCCATCTCGGTCGCCAAACCTGTTATCGTCGCGAAATTTTTCCCCGTCTTCCCTTCCTTGCGGAAGAGAGAGAGGGAAAACGCTTCCGCGCTTCAAACTTGACCGGATTTTGGAAAATGTTTTGAAATACTCGCCTCCATTTTGAAAATTGCGGGAAAATCCATGGGATGGGGCTCGACCTGTCGGTACGAGGTTCGACCGTTCCTGCCGCCTTTAACAGAGGTAATCGAACCAAGGACCAAAATTGTGCTTGACTTAGCGAAATTATTGAAGTTATGTTCTATCCTAAATGCACAGAGAATTCATGCATGTGCTATGAGGTTTTGGGAAAATGCAGCTTGGGAAAACATGATGTATGCTTGGAAAATATTTGGAGTTGAAAAGATTCTCTCAGAAAAAGCTGAAATTCAATTTCTCAGGAAAACTCATGTGAAAAAGGGTTTTTGAAATCACGGGAAAGTTCATGAAGTTGTGGGAAAATCATGAATGGTTGAAAATCCTGGGAAAATGGAAGTGATTCTTGAGAAAAGGGTGAACCTTTGAAAAGGGAAACACTTCTTAGGAAAACTTGGACTTTGAGAGTTTTCTTAGGAAAATGATGGAAAATTTATAGGAAAACTCATTGGAGAAGGAAATTCAAAACTTGGGAAATTGAAATCCTTGGAATTTTACCCTTGAAATACTTGGAAATCGATTTTGATCTTGGAGAAAGATTGGAAAACTCTTTTGAAGCTCTTAAGAAAATAACATTTTCCAGGGAAAACTGTGGAAAAACTTGACTTGGAAAAACCGATTTTGGAAAATACTCAGAGTTTCTTGAGAAATTGATTTCCTGAGAATGAAGTTTTCTGAAGAAAATCATGGGAAAACCAATGGTTTCATGATGCAAATGATATGAATGAATGAATGCACTTTGAAAGATTTTCTAAGAAATTTGTTGGAAAAATGTGTATTAAGTCAAAATAAATCCTTCACATATTCTGACTGTGGCCATGAATATGTTCAGAGTTTATTTGATTTAATGCACATGATTTTGAAAACTTTGGAAATATGATGTGCATTTTAAGATAGCCTAAGAGTGTAGGCTCAATGTGACTAGTAGAAAGATGATGGATCTGGGACTCGTCCATATTCCGACTAAGGCCGTAAATATGGATTCCACCGAGTTCATCAACTCCCTAAGAGTTGGTGCATGTGCCATTTGTGAACATCCATAGTGCTTTTGAAATAAAATGCATGAATCATATAAGCAGGATATTGCATAAATTCAAACTATATGATATGCATCCTAGTCTAAGCAGAAAATTAAATTTCTTATTCCAAAATTTATATTATTACATCACTAAATAAATGAAATAAAAGGAAATTGCAGACTTCAGCTCCTTCTTTTGAATGTCCCTGCCAAACTTGAAATAAGGTTAGCTCAAATATGTGGGTTTTTCCAAGATTTTCCAATAATATTATGAAATTATTGGATTTAATTGGATATAAACCCTATTCTCATGCTTCCTTGATATTTGAAATGATGTAAATGCAGGAAATTCAGTAGAAAATAGTTTGAAATTCGGAATTGGGGTCAAAATAACCAAAATACCCCTAATTATAAAGTTATACCTTTAAAATCAGGGTTTTTTGAAGGAAAACTTGGTAAAATTGATATTTTGAAATTCAAATTGAATAAAATGATGATGAAATGCAGTAAGAGTCATGATGACATGCTGATAAACACATTAAGACTGTAAAATCAGAGTTTTACATTTTGCAATTTATCCAAAATAATGAATTTCGCTTGTTTTTCGCTTGGATCCGGGTCCTGCGGGACCCTGTTTTGGTATTATGGCTAATCCGAACCTCAAATGGATTCCAAATTGCACCAAATTAGGTATGAAGTATCTACTTACTCTGATAAACAGCCTAGAATGCTAAAAATCACGAAATGATATTATTTAAATGCTAAAATTTAAAGAAAGTCCTAAAATAGTGGATTTTACCTATGGATCCGAACCAAATGCAATGCTTAATATGATAATGCAAGATTTACAGCATGAAAACTTCTGTTATTTTGCAGACTGTTAAAGGACCCGAAATGGAACATTTTTGGTTTTTACAGCCTTGGGATTTGAGCCATGGTGAGTTCAATAACAGAGATTTAGTTCTGACAGAGGTAAAAATCACCCTAATTTGATGTAAAATGCTAAAAAAATATAAAACAGCCATGGAAATTTATGAAATTAATCAGAACGACTCACGACACCTACCTAAACAACTTTCATGTTCATGCTTTCGGCATTAAATCATCAAAAACATGGATAAAAATATAACTTTGTGTTCCTAAGTTGACAGAACAGACCAATGTAACCAAACAGGGGACTGACAAGACAAATCCGAAGCAGGTATCAACACTGTTTTAAAAATCACAGGCTTTCATATGCAAACAGAGTACACCTCGGACATAACTTTCACATTTTACAGTTTTGGATTTGGAGCAACACACAAAGAGAAACCATAGCCCTAAGTTGATCCAAGATCTCAGAGGCCCAAATCAGGCTCTGACATGTGTCTCGAACTCTCGGATTTTTGTCAGACATAAAAAAAAATAGGAAAAATCTGAGACAATCAGGTTAAAAACTAGACATTCTCCAGAGTTCAGAAAATCTTTTGGATTGAAAATCGGATATCCCATGAGGGAGATCTCGATTTTACAAATTGGCAAATGATTTTCAAAACGCCTCCCGAGTAACAAAACCCGACTTGCCATTTTGAATGTTTACCGTAGTAAACAAATTGAAATACTTCCGAATTTTTGGCACAATTTTAGGGACACCTAAGGGCGCATTCCATGATTTTTTTGCGATTTTTAATAAAAAATAATTTCATGAAATGACGTGTGGACTGACTAACAAAAACAAAGACCTACTGAAAATGAGCAGAATTGAAATAAATGCTAAATTAATCCTAATTAATTCATGAAATGTGCTAAATGAATGAAATAAAATGCAAATTAAACCTAGCTAAATGCATGAATGTTAAAATCATCAAAGAAGCATAATTGAGTAATTTTATGTATGTCGTTTTATGAGAATAGCTCAATCCATCTCTCGGATGAGCTCTTTCTTTAAACGACTCTCGAATCGAACTATGACATCAAATCAAGTGAAAAAGAGGTGCACCTTGCTTCGTTAGGCAGCGTAGGAGCTCTTGAAAGGGGAGGCTATCACGAGCTTCGTTTGTCCTTCGCTCTGGGCTTCGGATGGTTCACCAAAATCGACCCACCGTCTTCTTCACTGAGCCACAGGGGGCGTGAATTCCAAAGTGCAAAAATCGGATTCTCAAGAGGATAGGTTGAATTTTCAAGTCCAACAAGAGTTCTCAAAAGATGGTCTTCTCTCAAAAAAATGGTCTCCCCCCTTGCTGGGCGTGGAGCCTTGTTTTTATAAACTTTCTGAAAAAAATTCAAATTTCAAACAGGCTCAATCTGAGCCCTCCATGTGGCGCCATCTCAGGGGTGCTATTTTGATTTTTGAGAAAATAAAAAATGAGAATTTTGTGGGTGAGACACCTCAGCAGGATTTGAAATTTTTCAAAATTTGGTTTGCTTGATTTTCTCTGCAGGAAGCTCCCAGATGGCGCCACCTCAGAGGGTGCTCTCTTGGAGTTTGAATTTCAAAATCACCTTTTGTAGGGAGTCTTCAGGTGGCGCCACCTCATGGTGGGCTGCTCTTATTAAAAATAAAATAAAAAATGAAAATGAAGCCAAGTGGGAGCTCTGGAATGGTGCCACTTCAAAAGGTGTTTGACACATGTCAGAAGAACAGAGCAGTGGGCTCAGAAGGCGCCACCTCAGAGGAGTTTGAATTCTACTTTTTCTGATGAAAGGAGATCTGGACATGTGGCAGTCCAGGATGGTTCCATACCTGACAAGTGTCAGCTTGCTAGAGGAGGTTCTTCAGATGGCGCCACTTCATGGGGGATTTGAATTTTAAATGGAGGTTGGCCCTGGAGGAATGTGGGGTGGACATGTGGCGCCACCTCAGGGTGGCTCCTACAATGCCATGTGGCAGGAGGGATAGGCAAGGGACATGTGGCACCCTCATAGGCCATCTGGAAAAATCAGAGCTCAGGATTTGCGCCACCTAGGCCTTGTTTGAATTTTTGAATGGTTTGCTTTTTCTGAAGAAAGCCAGGAGTGACATGTGTCTCCTACTTTTCTGAGAAAAGTAGGGAGAAGACATGTGTCCTCTACTTTTTCTGAAGGAGGTAGAAGGAGACATGTGTCACCTGCTTTTTCTGAAAGAAGTAGAGAATGACACGTGGCAGAGGGGAGAGAAGGAGGGCCAAGCCATGTGGCGCCATCTCAGACAACATGGAAAAGGTGAAGTTCAGGATCTGCGCCACCTATGAGGAGATTTGAATATTTGAATTCTAGATTTTCTGAAGAGAGCAGGAAATGACACATGGCATCTACTTTTTCTGAGAAGAGTAGAGAATGACACATGTCAACTGCTTTTTCTGAAAAGAGTAGAGGATGACACAAGGCATTTGCTTTTTCTGAGGAAATGAGAGATTGACATGTGTCCTCTGCAGGAGACACACTCCAAATGGCGCCACCTCAGAGGAGACAAGCCTACCTTTTCTGGAGGAATTTAGGAGTGACACATGTCTCCTACTTTTTTGAGAAAAGTAGGGAGAGACATGTGTCAGGCTACTTTTCTAGAAGGAGGGAGAGGTTGACACGTGTCCCCTGCAGGAGACACACTTTAAGTGGCGCCACCTCAGAGGAGACAAGCTCCACTTTTTCTAGACAGGACAACCTATGACACTTGGCATCTCCTGGTAATCTTGGAATGACACATGGCGCAGGATGGATAGGGTGACACATGGCAGATAAATGGGATGACATGTGGCGGCTTTTTAGGGTAGCCCCACACTGACACTTGGCATGGAAATGGGAGGAGAGAGAAAAGACAAGTGGCACCAATCCAGGGGACAAGGCTCCTATATTTTTGGGTTTTTCAAAATTCAAATTTTCAAAAGAAAAGCTTGTGTGACACCACCTCAGTGTGGGTCCCACATTGCTTCTTTATTGAAATAAGGATAAAACAACAACTTCTTTTTGGAATTTTCATAAAATCTGGACTAATTGGTAAAACAGGAATTTTTGGAAAGAGTTGGCCCCTGTAGGGCAATTTTGTAAAAGGAAGATATTTGAAATTGTCAAAAGGGAAAAATCTGAGGTGAAGTGGCTGAAATCCATATTGAAAACTATCCAGATCGTTTTCCTGAGAAAATATTTTGAAATTCAGAGTCCTGGGGGTAAAATGGGAAGAATTGATAATTTTGAAGACTCAGGGTTTTGAAATCAATTTTGAAAAGAGTTGAAATTCTAATCTGGATTGGAAATTTTGAAATCAAGAGTTCTGGACCTCGAAATGACATGCTGTGCAGTGCAGTGATTTGAAATGCTCATGCAATGATATGCAATGTCATGTCTTATGCAATAGGATCTTGAACCAAGACTTGGGAGATGTCTGTCTCCTGTCAGGAATAAAATTTTGAACCTCTGAGATAAAAATAGAGAAAAATTGAGAGTTGTAGATGCAATCTGAAATTTTGCAGGTTTCATGCTCAGAAAATGACCATTTTGCCCTCTGGCGATCCCAGAGGTTGAATGATGATGCTTGGTGGAACTGTCGGGGAGGTGAGTGAAAATTTGGGGTGTTTACAGATGGATCCTTCCAGAGAAAGTTCAAAGCACCGTCAAGATGAAGGCGATTGCGATGAGCCTCCCAACAAACCCTAAAGGATATTTAATTTTTGCTATCATCAAGAGACCATCAGCCAATAAGCCAATATCGTCAATATAATCCCTGAGGCAAAGGAGGATCAGAGCATCTCTAAGATGAAGGAGTTTGTTACGTACCTTTCTCAAAAAAAGAAAAGCTAGGACATCTCTAAAATGAAGGATGATGTAATGAATTCCCTAGAAACCCAGAGAGCTCCAATTCTGTAGAAAAAAAAAAGAGTACAGGCAGAAAGACCATCATGAGAAAAGAATCCTAGGATATCAAACTGCCAAATCTGACAAGAATCTTCTTTAAATTTTGTGAAATTCTTCTATCAATATCCTTTCACCAATTGCTTTCACAATATCAAGAATACTCTCTTTTCCGTTCATATCAAAAAAATTGATAGCCTCCTTGAAAGAAAGTCAATTGCAAGCAATTTGAATTTGAATCTTGATTCTACAAAGTTAAGTCCAGTTGGAGGTAATACTTTAGGTAGAAAAGAGAGAATATTTTTCATATAAGTATACTTACATTTCAATTATTTTTGAATCAACTACCATTTTTATCTTATTGGCAATCTTTTCAAGTTATCTTGATATGGAGTGAGAGATTGATGTCTATTTTGATGTATTCATGCATTGTTGTTATCCCTTTTAGGATCGGATGACGGGAGTTGTCCAAGATCCTTCTCTTCTTGTTTTGACCTGAGTGTCTAGGATCTCAAATTCGCACACTTCCCTGTGTTCCCCACTGTCCCACCATAGACAGTTTCTCATTTAGGTTAAGGGTTAAACCTGAATTTTCTGCAAAAGGTCATCTGTCTTAAAAGTCATTCAGTCTTAGTAGTGAGATGTTCAAGATCAATCCCTTTTCAAGCTTTAGGGAACCCCCTTTCTTTCTTTTGCAAACCCCTCTCGGATTTATTGTGCAAAATTTGAAGGTCCTATCATGGTTTCTTCATTCGAGGATTTCGTTTATCATCCCCTTTCAGATTAAGGGTTAAGCTTGAGCCTCATTTTTCTACAAGGTATCGTCCCCTTCAGGTTAAGGGTTAAGTCTGAGCCTCATTTTTCTATGAGGTATCGTCCCCCTTCAGGTCAACGGTTAAGCCTGAGCCTTGTTTTTCCATGAGGTATCGTCCCCCTTCAGGTTAAGGGTTAAGTCTGAGCCTCGTTTTTTCATGAGGTATCATCCCCCTTCAGGTTAAGGGTTAAGCCTGAGCCTCATTTTTCCATGAGGTATCATCCCCCTTAAGGTTAAGGGTTAAGCCTGAGCCTCGTTTTTTCATGAGGTATTGTCCCCTTTCAGGTTAATGGTTAAGACTGAATCTCGTTCTTCCACGAGGTATTTTTCGTCCCTTCCAGGTTAAGGGCTAAGCCTGAGCCTCATTTCGGTGAGGTGAATCTTCTTCTTTATTCTCCATTCCATATCTACCATTTTCCATCATTCGAGTTTATTCCTTCATACCTGGTCAGATTCTCCTAACTGAGGCATTTTTATAGTTCAAATTTGGTGTATTTTTCTTTGTCACTAAGCTCAGCCTTCAACCGGCTTAGTAGCAAAGAGGGGCATCTGTAAACACCCCAAATTCTCACCCTCATCCAGTGCTTACATTTCATATGTCACTATATCATTGCATGCATTCGACATATCATTTCATTGCATTGCATCTCATTATCGAGATCCAGAACTCCTGCTTTCAAAATATTAAATCCAGATTCGAGCTTTTAAAACTTTTATTTTGAAATCAATTTCAAAACCTAGGTTTTAAGTCGATATTCTTGCCATTTGCCAAACCCCAGGATCTTATATTTCAAAATGTTTTCCTCATAAAACAATCTACATTCATTTTAAACTCAATTTCAATTGATTTCAATTCTCAGATGGGGCCCATTTAGGTGGTGTCACTTCTGGATTCCTTTATTTATCAAAAATCTCAAAAATTTTAGAGTCCTAGTTGGATCAGGACTCTGTATTTTCATCTTTTTTTGAATCTTTTTGAACCTTTTTAAAAACACCATTCTGATTTTAAACCAGTTGTGGTCATATTTTTGCCTATTCTTGTCATTTTTATCCAAAATTTTAGAATCCCAGTCCAATCAGGACTCTTTTTCTAGAATCCTAGTTGGATAAGGACTCTTTTTCTAGAGTCCTAGTCAGATTAGAACTATATTTTTTACTCCCTTTTTTACCTGTTTTTTAGAAAGCTTATCAAAATTCTTTGTTTTTGGCCAAAATCCTAGAGTCCCAGTCGAATTAGGACTCTTTCTCGAAGTCCTAATCGAATCAGGACTCTATCTTGATTTCGTCTGTTACTTCTGTTCTTCACTTGTTTTTAAAATTTTTTTATATGATTTTCAAAATCTTCTATTTTAGCCAAAACTTTAGAGTTTTAGTCGGATTAGGACTCTTCCTCAGAGTTGCAGTCGGATCAGGACTCTATCTTTCATCGTTATTCTTGTTTTTAATCAAATCTTTCAAAGACAAGTCAAAAACACAGAGTTTTAGTTGAACCAGGACTCTGTTTGAAGAGTCCTAGTTGGATCAGGACTCTGACTCTGATTTCAATTTTGAGAGAATCTTTCAAAAATCCTTTTATTTATCCTTTCAGGAATCAAAATTTTTATACCTTTATCATAGAATTTCAAAATTCTGAGGTTTTATCCCAGATTTCTGATCGAATCAGGACTCTATCCAAAGTTTGTTTTCTCACTTCATTTTTACTGGTTTTCAAAAGCTTTGTTTAAATCTCATCATTCGTTTCTCAGAAAACCAAAAATTCTGGGAGTCCTACTCTAATTAGGACTTTGTCCTCAGAGTCTCAGTTGAATCAGAACTCTGTTTTGATTTCAATATTTGTTATTGTTTTCACTGTTTTCATAAGTTCTTTCATCTGTTTTTCAAAAAATACCAAAAAAAATCTAGAGTTTTAGTCTGATCAGGACTCTGTCCCAGAGTCCTAATCCAGTTAGAAGTCTGTTTTGAAGTCTGTTTTTACTTTCATTTTCATTCATTTTCATTCATTTTCATTTGTTTTTCAAAAATTAGGTCATTTTATAGAGTCCAGTTAATTCAGGACTCTATTTCAGAGTTTCGGTTGAGTTAGGACTCTAACCCTGACTGTGTTTTCTGACTCATTTTTTTACCATTTCTGATAAAATCTTTCAAAAACTCGTTCATTTGGCTTTTAAAATCTAAAATCTTAGAGTCCTAATTGGTTTAGGACTCTGGCCCAGAGTCCCAGTTCGCCTGGAACTTTATTTTCAAAACTTTGAATTTCAACTGTGATTTTAACCCCTTTTCAAAATCATTTTCAGTCTTTGTTTCAAGTTTTCAAAACTTCGATGTGGGTCCCACTCAGTTGGCGCCATATCTGGAGGAGTTCTGACCCAGTCAGAACTCTGTACCATTTCAAAACCTTCAATTCTAAGTTCGCTTTTTAATACCTTTTGAAAAACCTCTCGATTTCAACTTTTAAAATTGTTTTTGAAAATTCAAGTGGGCCCACTCTGGGTGGCACCACATTTGAGGAGGTCAGGGTTAGATTAGGGTTAATCAGTGTCGTAGTTAGTTTAAAAGTTTAGAAGAGTCAAAATCTATTTTGAAAATCCATTTTAACTTTGGTTTTTAAATTATTGTTTTTAAAGGTTTTAATTAAAGCTTTAAAAACCAATGTGGGCTTTGAAGGACAAGTGTAAAAACTAAAATTTGAAAGACCAGTGTAAAACTGGAATTT
Source organism: Nuphar pumila (assembly GCF_984573655.1). Classification (NCBI taxonomy): domain Eukaryota; kingdom Viridiplantae; phylum Streptophyta; class Magnoliopsida; order Nymphaeales; family Nymphaeaceae; genus Nuphar; species Nuphar pumila. Next base: position 23,967,575 of record NC_143250.1, on the reverse strand, counting down.
TGAAGGACCAGTGTAAAAACTGAAATTTGAAGGACCAGTGTAAAAACTGGAATTTAAAAGACCAATATAAAAACTGGAATTTAAAGGACCAGTGTAAAAACTGGAATTTGAAGGACCAGTGTAAAAACTGGAATTTGAAGGACCAGTGTAAAAACTGGAATTTGAAGGACCAGTGTAAAAACTGGAATTTGAAGGACCAGTGTAAAAACTGGAATTTGAAGGACCAGTGTAAAAACTGGAATTTGAAGGACCAATTTCAGAAATTGGAATTTGAAGGACCAGTGTAAAAACTGGAATTTTGAAGGACTAGTGTAAAACTGGAATTCGAAGGACCAATTTGAGAAATTGGAATTTTGAAGGACCAGTATAAAAACTGGGATTTGAAGGACCAATGTAAAAACTGGAATTTGAAGGACCAATGTAAAAATTGGAATTTGATAGAACAGTATAAAAACTAAAATTTGAAGTACCAATTTGAGAAATTTGAATTTGAAGGACCAGTGTAAAAATTAGAATTTGAAGGACCAATGTAAAAATTGGAATTTGAAGGACCAGTGTAAAAATTGGAATTTGAAGGACCAATATAAAAATTGGAATTTGAAGGACTAGTGTAAAAACTGGAATTTAAAGTACCAGTATAAAAACTGGAATTTTGAAGGACCAGTGTAAAAATTGGAATTTGAAGGACTAGTGTAGAAACTGGAATTTGAAGGACCATATTGAGAAATTGGAATTTGAACGACCAGTGTAGAAACTAGAATTTAAAGGACCAATTTAAGAAATTGGAATTTGAAGGACCAGTGTAAAAACTGGAATTTGAAGGATGAGTGTAAAAACTGGAATTTGAAGGACTAGTGTAAAAACTGAAATTTGAAGGACCAGTGTAAAACTAGAATTTGAAGGACCAATGTGAGAAATTGGAATTTGAAGGACCAATTTGAGAAATTGGAATTTGAAGGACCAGTGTAGAAACTGGAATTTGAAGGACCAGTGTAAAAACTGGAATTTGAAGGACCATTATAGAAGGTTGCGCTACTTCTATGATTGGTTCAGGATTATCCCTTATCCTGAATGGGAAGCTCAGGTTTATCTCTTAACCTGAAGGAGAAAAGAAGAAATTTTGAAGAGAATAAACCTGAAGCTTGAAATTTGAAAGGGATCAACCGAAAGGCTGGATTTTGGAAGAAGTTCCAACCTGGCAGTTGGGTTTTTGAAAAAGAACAGAGTCCAAGTCGGAACTCGGATACTTAAAAAGAAAGATGGACCAACCTGAGAGTTGGGTTTTTGAAAAAAAAAAAGAGTCTGAGTCGGAACTCAGATATTTAAAAAGAAAGATGAACCAATCTGAGAGTTGGGTCTTTGAAAAAGAGAAGAGTTCGAGTCGGAACTCGGATATTTATAAAGAAAGATGGACTAACCTGAGAGTTGGGTTTTTGAAAAAGAGAGAAGTGTCTGAGTTGAAACTTGGATATTTAAAAAGGAAGATAGACCAACCTGAGAGTTGGGTTTTCAAAAAAAGAGAAGGGAATCCGAGTCGGAACTCGGGTTTTTAAAATGAAGCTTTAATTAGAAGATTGAATTTTGAAAATTTGCCACCGCGAGGACCAGATCTAGGATCGAGAGTTCTGAGAATGACCAGTTCGAGGACTGAATTATTTGACTTGCAATGAAGAAGACCATCATAGTTAATGGTATGTGGCCTGATTTTCAGGATTAACCCCTTATCCTAAACGAGGGCTACCTTGAAGGATGAGGTTCAAGTTTATCTCTTAACCTGAGTGGGAATGAAGAATTTTGATGAAAAATTATTGGAAATTGATAAAGAATTGTTGGCAAAAGGTTTCGCTTGATCTTGCCTGCATGTAGGATTTTTAAAGTGAAATTTTGAAAAACTTGAGAAAATTCATTTTTGGGAAGTGAATCAACCAAAAGGTTGATTTTGAAGAATGATCAATACGAGGGTGGACTTTGAAGAAGGATCAACACGAGGGTTGATTTTGGAAGAAGGATCAACACGAGGGTTGATTTTGAAGAAGGGTCAACATGAGGGTTGATTTAGAAGAAGGATCAACATGATGGTTGATTTAGAAGAAGGATCACCACGAGGGTTGATTTGGAAGAAGGATCAACACGAGGGTTGATTTGGGAAGAAGGATCAACACGAGGGTTAATTTGGGAAGAAGGATCAACACGAGGGTTGACTTGAGAAAGATTGGACAAAAACATTAAACTCATAAACTTGAAAAAGATCGCCGATTTAAGAAGCTCTCGGTGATCATGATGGAGATTTTGCAAAATTTTTTAAAGTTTAACGATTTTTGGATAAACCCTTATAGGTAATCTTATTTCTCTCGTGAACGTTGTTAGGATTGTCCCTTATCCTGAAAAGAGTAGGAATTTAATAAAAGCTAATAGCAAAGAAGATTTTTGAAATGCAAATATAATTTCAACAATAAAAGATGCCCTAATATCGCAAAAGAAAAAAGAATTAAATCACCAAAGATATGAAGGAAATTGACATTTCGTTGATAAGAAAAAATGAATATTTACAACTATGTGACCAAAAGATTACAAAAGACTGGGGTTGACTTGCCCCTAGAAGATGACTGGTAAAAGAAAAGGAGAAAAGCAGAAAAACTTTGGTATCATCAGTTCTTTGAGTGGTTTGGGAAAGGCTTGGTCAGGACAGCTGGTTGTTCTTCTTCGCCCTCTATCAGAAGATTTTTATCGATGCAGTCATGGATGATGTTCTTGAGAACAAAGCAGTGTTCGGTATCGTGCCTCATAGCTCGGTGGAACTTGCAGAAGTGGTCCTTCCATTTTCCTACGGTGACCGGAGGATCAACAACTCTCGGAAGTTTAACCATCCCTTTACTCAACATGTATTCAAGGACCTGTTTGAGGGACAGTTCCAGAGGAGTGAACGGGCGGTCATAACTCTAACTGTCACGCTTTATCTTTTCTTTTTGTTTGGACAAAACCGGCTTGTCATTCTGCTTGAAGAGTTCCTCTCGCTGACCCACCTATTTGTTCTTGCCATCTGTTATCATCACAAAATTTTACTTTTGCAAGTCAAACTGACCTTTGAAAAAAAAATTAAAAATAACTCACCTCCATTTTTAAAATGCAGGAAAATTTCGTAGAATGGGACTCGCCTGTCGGTACGAGGTTCAACCGTTCCTGGCATCTTTACTAGGGGTAATTGAACCAAGGATCAAAAGTATGCTTAGCTTTGCTCAACTTGTCTAAATCGTGTTCTATTTCCTAAATGCAGAGAGAATCAGGCATTTGCTATGAATTTTCTGAAAATACAGGTTTGAAAACATGATGTATGCTTTGAATATTTGAAATACTTAAAGAATTCTTAGAAATCACGTCACTTGGAAAATCGTGGAGAAAATGAAAATCGGTTTCTGAAGAAATCCAAATGTTTTAAGAAAATCGATTTCTGAAGAATTTCAAGTAACTTTGGAAATTTTGATTTTTATGAATTCAAACTTTGAAATTGGATATATGACTTGGAAAATTGAATTTTAAACTTTGAAAAATACTTGAAATACCATTTCAAATCTCAAAATTTTGAGAAAATCAATTTCTGAGAAAAACTTAGAAAATTTTGAGAAAATCGATTTCTCTGAATTAGAATTGGAATTTGTAAATTGAATGGAACGAATGAATATGAATTTGAAATATATTGTTTTGAAGAATTGAGAAAGTCCTTTTGTATTTTTGAGAAATGCAGTGCATTTTTGAAGTTAGCCTAAGAGTGTAGGCTGAATGTGACTAATACGAAGATCACAAATCTGGGTCTCATTCATATTCTGACTATGGCCATAAATATGAATTCCACCGAGTTTGTTAACTCCCTAAGAGATTATGCATGTGTCATTCGTGTAGACCATAGTAGATTTGAAATAAATGCACATGAATGACAAGCATAACAGTTATATATCAAAGTTTAAACTATATGCAATGCAAATCCTATTCTAAGCAGAAATTAAAATTTTTATTCCAAAGTTTACATTTAATTTACATCACTAATTGAATTTAAATAAATGAAAGTAAAGGAAAGTAAAGTCTTCAATATCTCTGCAAAACTTGTTAGTGAAGATATGTCAGTTTTTCTAGATTTATCCAATAATATCTGAAAATTACTGGATTTTGCTAGATATAAGCATTTTTCCATGATTCCCTGAGATAAACATAATGAAATAGGAAATAAAATTGAATAAGTATGAAAATGAGATTTGAAAATTCAAAATTGGGGTCAAAATGACTAAAATATCTCTAATAGCAAGACTATGGCCTTAAAATCAGGGTTTTCAGAAAGATATTTTGTAAAAATGAGGTTTTGGAATTCAAATGAAAATAAATCAAACACAAAATGATATGATGTGATTGAAAATATGCAAATCAAAGTTTGGAATTTCAAAATTGAGGTCAAAGGACCAAATTACCCTCGATAGCAAGACTATGGCCTTGAAATCAAGGTTTTCAGAAAATATTTTGGTAAAAACTTTGGGTTTAAGGTTTAAATAAAATCAAATAACAGCTAAATCGACCATGAGATGTCTTAGCATGATTCTAAACATGAAAAAACCCTAAAAATATGAACTTATACACGAAAATTCAGAAATATCATAAAAAAACACGATTTTAGCAGTGTTTCAGGATCTTGTGGGCAACCTGTTTTGCAATTTAATTCATTCAAGCATCAAATGAGATCCAAAATTCCTAAAAATTGGTACCTGCACTTGTTATTACCCTAGAATTGTATTAGAATCATAAAAATATATTTTTGACATTATTCCAATTCAAAAACTGCATTAAAACCCTAAAATATGTTATTTTTACCCGTGGGCACATACCCGTTTCAGTGTCAGACCCAAATTAGGGGACAATCTACCATGAAAATTCATGAAATTTTACAGAGAAATAGTAGAAAAAAAAACAAAGAATCTCCTTTTTACATATCAAAAAAATCATCTTTGGTTAGGGAGATATCATTCCGGCAATCTGGACTTAAATTTAATGAATATGAAATTAATCAAAACAGACACTCTCGGTTGCAAATACAAGGAAAAATAGCATACTTCATCAAAATTTTCTAAAATTTCAGCAGTGAATAATAGACAGATAAATAATGAACTTTTTTTTTTATAGATTATGAATCAAATCTACGGTTAAGGATTTATGATCTACACAAGTTGAATTAGGGTTTTAGTAAATCATAACGAGTTTTAAAAGATGGATCTGACTTTCTGTCAGAGGAAAAATATCAAATAGTGACAAAAAATTATGAAACATTTACAGTAAATATCTGACATTAACACAAAGCCACTACACTTTACGAATCTTGAATCGGATATCGGATAAAAGAAATAACACATCTACAAGTTACCTATGAATTTCAATAGCGATTTTAACGATTGGAAATTACGGTCCGATCTTTTATTTTTCTGACAGAGTTTCTGAATCCCAAAACCTTTGATGTTTTTACAGAACCTCACTGACATGTTCTTGAACCACATATAAAAAAATCAGGAATTTTTAATGAATATTTCAATACAAACTAGCATGCTTTCTATGGATCTAAGATTAAAACATACAAAAATCTAAGAAACTCTAAAAAAACATGATTTAATTAATAAAAAACCTTAAAAAGTATCTAAACAGTAAAACAAAATTGATTTTAATGTTGGGACACATGTAATGAACATTAATATAGAAATAAAACAGGGAATCCATGGCTGGAATTTCTTTTTACCTTTGAAATCATGGATTTAACCCATTTAATGGGCAAATCTCATGTTTTGTTGGTTAAGAACATGAAGGACAATAATATAAACGATTCTAACGGATTAAAATATCGAAAATCAGCATGGAACAGGGTTAGATCATCTTCTTGGATCGAACCTAAGGTTCTTGATGGTGATTCCATGGTTAAAACCATGAAAAGGAAGGTGCCAATGATGAAAATCCTTGTTAAAACATAAAAAAATATCAAATAAAGCATAAAAGGTTTGTGAAAACCTTACCTTGAAGCTTGCAGAAATGGAGGAAGGTGGAGGTGCTAGAGAGAGGAGAGAGAGGCTCCAAGAAAGTCCAAGGGGAAGCATGGGGGTCGACCCCCCTTATGGGCTCTTTAAATAGAGATTTTTTTAGGTTTTAATTTAAGAGTTTTAAAAAAAATGGATTCTAAAGGGGGGGGTGATTTTTCCTAATTGATTTGACATTTTGACTTTTCTAATTAAGCCCCTAACTAGCCTAAGACTCCTAATTAGACATTTAATTGACCTAAAGATCCCAAATATGGTGCCACCTAGCGTGGGCCCACATTAGGTTTTTAAAGTTTTTTAATTCAAAACTTTTAAAAACAAGTGGTTAAAGGCTTAAGTAAAATGGGTTTTCAAAATGGTTTTTGTCTCATCTAAACCTCTAATCTAACTAAGATACTGACTAACCCTAGTCTAACCCTGACTTTTGCAAATGTGGCGCCACCTCGAGTGGGCCCCACTTGAATTTTTTTTTAAACGCTTTTAAAGCTTGAAAATAAGAGGTTTTTCAAAAGATACTCAAAAGTAAATTGGATTTTGAAAGTTTTGAAATGACAAAGAGTTCTGACTGGGTCAGAATTCCTCTAGATATGGCGCCAACTGAGTGGGCCCCACATCAGGTTTTGAAAAACTTGAAACAAAGACTGAAAATGACTTTGAAAAGGGGTTAAAATCAACAGTTGAAATTCAAAGTTTTGAAAATAGAGTTCTAGGCGAACTGGAACTCTGGCCCAGAGTCTTAAACCAATTAGGACTCTGAGATTTTAGATTTTAAAAGCCAAATGAAGGAGTTTTTGAAAGATTTTATCAGAACTGGTAAAAACAAGTTAAAAATGCAGTCAGGGTTAGAGTCCTAACTCAACCGAAACTCTGAAATAGAGTTCTGAATCAACTAGGACTCTGTAAAATGATCTAATTTTTAAAAAACCAATGAAAATGAATGAAAATGGAAGTAAAAACAAACTTCAAAATAGACTCTTAACTGGATTAGAACTCTATGATAGAGTCCTGATCGGACTAAAACTCTAGATTTTTTTGGTAGTTTTTGAAAAACAGATGAAAGAACTTGTGAAAACAATGAAAATAATGACAAATATTGAAATAAAACAGAGTTCTGATTCAACTGGGACTCTGGGGACAGAGTCCTAATTGAACTAGGATTCTCGAATTTTTGGATTTTCTGAGAAACAACTAAGAGAATTTTGAAAAACAAGTGAAAACAAGATAGGATAGAAGTTCGGTTTAGAGTCATCTGACACCTCATTATTCGATGTCGTCTCTACATTCACAAGCGCAAGTGCATCCTTTGGCTTAAACTCTTTATCAACTTTCATTGTCGCAAGTTCATCCCTCATTTTCTTCCACTCTTCATGGATGATCTTTCTTTCATGTTTATAGAACTTTATCATTCGACACCTAACTGCAGTTACATAATCATGAAAAAAGGTCACTCAGAAAACATGCCCATTTATTTAATATTTGTTTGTTTTGAACATATGATATTTCAATAAAAGTGCTATTCGGATAAGATGATTCAGCCGATCTATGGATAAAATCATTCATCCCGATAGCCAACATAAATTTCTAGCATACTCCCATTGGTTTTTATTTTAATTTTGTGTTTCATGTAGTTTCATGATTAAAAATATGCATTTAGATTAGTTTCATTATGCATTTCATTAATTTTACATAACATTACCAATATTCCATAGATTTTCATTTTTATGCAGAATCTAGTCGTTATTTCATGCATGTATTTTTGTTCAAAAATTCCATAAAATTCAATTGTAAATCCCTCTGCTTGTCTATGATGTCTTGTCAAAAATCTAGATCCATTTAGGTTCTGGAACCCTCTCTAATAAAATCGGATTCCAAACCGGGTTTTAAACCCACTGGAATTTCCAAACCTCTCTTTAGCAGAGTTGTCGGTCCGAGATCTCCCAGATGAACGATCCGATTTATTCCCAAAAAAATACAGTAGATTCCTGTTAGAACCTATTATTTTCCAGTTTATTTCTGGATTTTTATAAATAGATCTAGTACCTATCAAAAATCGAATTTCCCAGGCCTCTGTGAAAATATTGTTTTTTGCTTGTCAGGGTCTAGACCGACCCTAATCTGCTATGACGCTTCAATACGTAGGTCGGATGTCAAAACCTTCAACAGTAGAGTTGTTTCTAGTGAACTCTTTTGTCATTTTAAAGAAATTTAGGATTTTTAGGGTTTGGATTCCAAGGTTTCCAAATTTTACAAATTCACCATTAAATTCTATGTTAGATAGATTTTATCTAAATTAGAGGTTTGATAAACCTTTGTGTTCATCCAAACCGTTCATCTAATCCTAAAACCGTAAAAAAAAGGAATTGTTACACTGTTTATCAGGAACATTCTTCCAAAATTTCAATCATTTTCTTCACTGTTTGCTATTTTTCCCATAAACTTTCTTGAAACCTATCGGTCTGCCCTAAGTCCTAGAGTCACCGGATTCTGATCCAACTTGCCAGAGCTGTCAAGCTCCGACCATAGGTCAAAACCAGAATCTATAAAAGGCAAAAATCTTTTTCCAACTTTCCTCTGTCACCCCATAAAATTTGGGAAATTTCTATGGTAGGTTAGCACCCGAAATTCAGTTTTCATTAGGTTAGATTTAGTGTTTTAGGCAAAATCTTGATTTTTAGGATTTTTAATTAATTTATATTTTAAAAAAATATCAAAAGATATATTTTCGGATTCCACACTGTTGTTAGAGTTAGTCTAGGTGTCCATGCCAAATTTGGATTAATTTCAAGTTCATTTGCCTTGTGTGTTAGTTAAACATTTAAATTCAAAGGCAAAAATCAAGCGAAAATCAAGTTAAATTCAGTAATTTGTGATATTTTTGCCATTTTAGGGTTTTATTCATGTGAATAAGCATATAGTATCATATTAGGGTTAATTTCAATATCATTTGCATTTCACATTTCAACTTTTTTGCAAAATTTATTTCAGAAAACCTTGGTTTCAAGGCCATAGTCTTGCTATCAGGGGCATTTTGGTCATTTTGACCTCAATTTTGAAATTCCAATCTTTGATTCTCCATATTTTCATGCATATCATCATATTACACCATATTGTGTTTCACTTTATTTCATTTGATTTTCAAATTTTAAAAAAAATCTTTTAGAAAACCCAGATTTCAAGGCCATCAGGGGTATTTTGGTCATTTTTACTCCATTTTCGAATTTCCAAGTTTATTTTCAAATTTTATTACTTATTTCTCATGTTTATATCAAATGGGGTATGAATTGGGTTTATATCTGAATAATATTCGACAATTTCCAATATTTTTGGATAAACCTAGATAAACCTATATTTTCATGCTAACTGATTTTCTAGTTTTGCAGGAACATTCAAGAAGAAGAATTAGTTATTTTATTTTATTTCTTTTATTCAATTCAATGTAATATCAGATGTAATATTTGGAATAAGATTTATGTTTCTGCTTAGAATAGAACAGCATTGAATGTAGTTTAATTTCTACAAATTTCAATATATGATGTATCATTCATGCACATTTTTTCAAATCCACTACGGTTAACACAAATGGCACATGCACAAGCTCTTAGGGAGTTCACAAACTCAATGGAATTCGTATTTTTGGCCATAGTCAGAATACGAAGGAAACCCAGATTTGTGATCTTCGTATTAGCCACATTCAGCCTACACTCTTAGGCTAACGTCAAAAATGCACTGCATTTCTCAAAATTTTAAAAGGATTTTCCCAATTCCTCAAATAATTCTCTTTCAAATTCATATTCATTCATTCAATTTGCATCATTTTCAAACTCATTTCTCATTTCCATTTCAGAGAAATCGATTTTCTCAGAACTTTCTAAGTCTTTCTCAGGATTTGATTTTCTCAAAACTCTGAGTTTTCAAATGACATTTCAAGCATTTGCCAAGTTCAAATCATGACTTCTCAAGGTTTTTAACATTCTTAATTTCACTTTCAAATCCCAAAATCGATTTTCCCAAAGTCCTTGAATTATTTCTGAAATTGCTTTTCCCAGAATTCCCAAATCTACTTTAGAAATCGATTTTCATTTCAAAAAGCAGTTCAAATCTCAAAAATCAATGTTCTCAAAGTTCCAATTCTCCTGAGCATCCATTTTCCATTTCAAAAGTCATTTTCCAATGCAATTCCTCATTTTCCAATGAAATTCATGATTTTCCAAGGAATTCTTTTTCCAAGCAAACATCATATTTCTCAAAATTTGCATCTTTTCAAATATCCATAACATATGCGTGATTCTTTATGCATTCTAGAAAAATAGAGCATGATTTAGATAACAAAACTTATCCAAAGCACACATTTGATCATTGGTTCAATTACTCCTGGCAAAGGCGCCAGAAACGGTTAAACCTCGTACCGACAGGCGGATCCCATTCCACAGAATTTTCCTTCAAAATTTCAAAATAGAGCCGAGTAATTTTCAAAACCATTTTCAAAACTTTGGTCGAGTTTGACTCGCAGAGGGAGGGAAAAAATTTTGCGATGATAACAGGTTTGGCGACCATGATGGGACTTGTCTTCGTCTGATCAATTGTGTGCTTTGACTTAGCTCAATTATCAAAATCGTGTTCTATGGAATGTCAGCTTTATTTTCTGATATCATGTGAACCTAGGAGCCTAGACTCGAACTCAGCTAACATGTAGTGCATGTAGACTAGGCATGGTTTGGTAGAACCAAATTGAGGAGAATTATTCATGCTCACATAGACCTAGGTCTAATACAACACTTCTCAATCTAGGATTTATATGAAAACAATGTTTGCTTCTTCAAGATTTTCAAAAATCTCTCTCTTTAGGTTTTAGAGCCCTCTGTTTGTTTACATGTGCTCATATTTCAGAAACCACCCCACCTATGTCTACCCGGTCTTCACGTTGCTAGGCTTTCTTCTAGAACCATAGTTCAGGACAAAGCCTCATAACTGGGCCACTTATTTAGGCTAACGCCCCCTGCCACGTACTTAGAGCCATAGTCCAACGTATATCAGCAGACACTCAAGGATGTTGGGAAAACACAAGCCTAGAACAAGAGATGAATTTTTATGCCATGTACATCTATGAACACCCCAAAATTTTCAAAACAAAATTTGAAATTTCGTACCTCGTTGCGAAGCAAATCCAGTTTAAAATTTGAAATTTTGAGTTTGAAAAGAATCCTGATTGTTTTTCTCGAGAAAATATTTCCAAATTTAGAATCCTAGGGGTAAAAATGTCAATTTTGGAAACCTAGGGTTTGAAATTGATTTTGAAAAGCTTTAAAACTCAAATCTGGATTGAAAATTTCAAAACTAGAGTTCTGGATATCGAAAATGAAACGAAATGTAATAAAATAATATGAAATGATGAAAAATGATATGAAATGATATGCAAAATGCAGACCCTGAACGAAGAATTTTAGATATTAGACCCCGATTGACAATTGTATCAGTTTGAAAAGTGATAATTTTGATAAAAATCGCAAAATGGTTTGAGAAATGATTTTCGGGCTCTACCGAGCCAGAGTGACACTGAAAATTGGGATGTGAGCTGGATTGAATTGAAATGAACTGGATTGAGCTGGGTTTTAGGGTTTCAGAACTCAAGTGGACTGACAAGACACTGACTCGACTGAACTCTCAGACTAAATTGTCAAGAAAAGCTACCATTTTTAGAAAAATGACGAGAAATGGTCACTGGAGTGAAGTGAATTATAGACTAGAGTTGGGTTTGAGCTGGAAAAAAAAATAGTAATACTGAGATGAACTAAAATTAAAGCTCAAACACTAGCTCAACTAACTCGACTCAGCTCAATTTCAACTAAATAAGTTGAAATGGGCGAAAATGGGCTCCTAGACACTTGGAAGTGGATTTAAACTGAAACTGGAGCACTTGAACTCCTGATGAGCTCAAGCTAGACTCAAAAGAATAGGATTGACTAGAAATGACTGACTTAGAGACAATTGGCTTGGATTTAAGTGAGAAATGATCCCATTTTGGCAGGAATGGTCAGAAATGAAAATGGTCTATTCATCATGAGGTCAGTTAATCTAGAAATGACTCACAATCTAACTATTCTAAACTGACCAATGAGCTTCGTTGACTCTGACTGACCGAAGACCTGGGATGACCTAGGGGTAAAATGGTAATTTTTCTAATAAAAGTGGATAAAATGGTAATTTTCTAACATAGACTCGGGGTTGAGCTCCTACACTGACCTACCAGGGTTTGCACCTGCAAAAATGGTAGGTATGAAATGGAGAATGAAGGAGAAAGATTTACTTCAAAGAAGTGAGATTCAGGTTTTGCCCTTAACCTGGATGGGACGAGAAATACCTCGTGTAGAAACGAGGCTCAGACTTAACCCTTAACCTGACCAAAAAATGAAATACCTCATCAAAATGAGGCTCAAGTTTAACCCTTAACCTGACCGAGAATGAAAATGATGGAAATCTTGAAACAACTCATGATGGAACCTTCAGACTTCCGCACAATGAATCCGATAGGGGTTTTGCAAAAGGATGAAATTGGGGGTCCCTAAAGCTTGAAAAGGGGTTTGATTTTGGGCGCCTCATTGCTGAGACTAAATAACTTTTGAAATTGATGATCTTTTGCGAGAAAATGATTGGTGGCTTAACCTCGAGCCGAAATTGGACTGTCTATGGTAGGACAGTAGGGACACAGAGAAGTGTGCAAATATGAGAACCCAGGCGCTCAAATTATACCAACAGAAGGGAAGAAATCTTGAAAACTTCTGTTATCAAGTCCTAAAGGAATAACAAATAATGTCAGGATGCGCCAAAGATGAATGACAAGCTCTCACTTCACACCAGGATAACTAGAAAATATTGTCAAAATATTGAAAATTGTTGTTGATTCAAAATAATTGAAAATGATGCACATTGATGAAAATATTTCATCATTCCTACCTGAAGTATTACCTCTGATTGAACTTAACTCCGTAGAATCAAGATTCGAATTCAAATTGCTTGCAATTGATTTTCTTTCAAGGAGGCTATCAATTTCCTTGATATGAACAAAAAAGAGAGTATTCTTGATATTGTGAAAGCAATTGGTGAAAGAATATTGATAATAGAATTTCATAAAATTTAAAGAGGATTCTTGGCAGATTTGGCAGTCTGATATCCTAAGATTTTTTTCTTAAGATGATCTTTATGCACTCTTTTTTGGTAGAATTGGAGCTCTCTTGGGTTTTTGGGGGATTACATTATCCTTCATTTTGGAGATGTCCTGACATTTCTCTCTTTTTTGGAAGGGTACGTCACAAACTCCTTCAACTCAGAGATGTTTCGATCCTTCTTTGCTTCAGGAATTATCTTGACGGTATTGACTGATTGGTTGAAAATCTCTTGATGATAGCAGAAATTAAATATCTTTTAGGGTTTGTTGGAAGGCTCATCGCATTCGCCTTCAACTTGGCGGTGATCTGAACTTTCCCTGGAAGGATCCATCATAAACTCCTTCATCTTGGAGATGATCCAAATCTTCCTTGACCCCGGGGGTCTAACTCGCATAATTCATCTTCAATTTGATGACAATTGAGAGATCCCTTTTGCAGATATTTAATTGCAGCTTAAATGATTGAGAAGATATGGAAATTGAGTGGATTTTTCTGTATCACCCAGAATATTTCAACTGCCTTGTCTTTATAAGAATGATCTTTAAAAATGTTTCATTGACTGCGATCAATATCAATCACTTATGGCTTTGCAACAACATTGAATTTCCTTTGCTGGCCATATCGAGAATTTATTCTTCATCCTTTTGGTTGGCCAATGAAAAGATTTTGAATTTTAAATCCTTCTTCGCGAAATCTTTGTCCTTTTGGAAGTAATACTGAAGGTATTCTGAGGTAATTCTTTTGTGCAATAAAAACTTTGAAATCAACAAATATTTGACTACAAATTAGCAAAATGTTCTTGAAATCCTTGGTGAAAGAAATTGCTTGAGGTCTAATTAACACATCCATGACTAAATCGAGTCTTGAAAAGACTCAGTTAAAAGATCAACTTAAAAGTTGGGTTTTGTTTCAACTTACCAGCTCGAAAGCAGGATTTTTGTTCTGACTTACCAGCTCAAAAGCAGGGTTTTGGTTTTGACTTACCAGCTCGAAAGCAGGATTTGTTGACCGACCAACTCGAAAGCATAATTCGTTGACCGACCAGCTTGAAAGCAGGATTTGTTGACCGACTAGCTTGAAAGAAGGATTCGTTGACCGACCAGCTCAAAAGCAGGATTTGTTGACCGACCAGCTCGAAAGCATGCTTTTGGTTGAAAGATTGAATTTGATGATTTGAAAATGATTGACATTAATGAAGTTGTAACCCAAAGGCTTGAAAATGATATACTTTGATGAAATTGTAACCCAAAGGCTTGAAAATGATAGACATTGATGGAATTGTAACCCAAAGGCTTGAAAATGATATACTTTGATGAAATTGTAACTCGAAGGCTTGAAAATGATAGACATTGATGGAATTGTAACCCGAAGGCTTGAAAATGATATACTTTGATGAAATTGTAACCTGAAGGCTTTGAAAATGAGAATTGGATGACCCAAAGGTCAAAATTGGAATTAAAACTTTGAATTTTGCTAAATGGTTAGTGCAAAGACTGAACCTGGGGGGTCCAACTGATCAATCGGCCAGCCACTAGCATAAGCGCTATGCATACCAGCACGAGCACTAGATTTTTGCAAATATACCAGTACAAGCACTGGATTTTTAAAAGATGTACCAGTACGAGCACTTGATTTTAAAAATGTACCAGTACGAGTACTGGATTTTGAAAACGTACCAGTATGAGCACTGGATTTTTGCAAATGTACTAGTATAAGCATTGGATTTTGAAAATGCACCAGTACAAGCACTGGGTTTTAAAATGCACCAGCACTAGTATTGGATTTTTGAAAATGTTCCAGTACGAGCACTAGGTTATAGAAATGTACCAGTACGAGCACTAAATTTTGAAAAGGCATCAGTACGAGAACTGGATTTTCCAACTGGAAGTTGAAAAGGAGACCAACATTCTCAAGATGTTTGGAAATCAAAGCGGGAATGATTGTCGGGGTTTCAGGATTATCCCTTATCCTGAAGAGGAAGCTTAGATTTATCCCTTAACCTGAAGAGGAAATTATGAATTTGATGCAAATGAATGCATGCCAATGCAAATGAATGCAAATGTATGCAAAATGATGTAAATGGATGCACATGTGTGCAAAATGAGAGATTTGTTTGATCCTACCTGCATACAGGACGTTTTGAAGTAAAAACAAATTTTCAAAAAAAATGTCCCAGTGTAATAGGGGAAACAAATTTTGGATAAAAGGAAGATAATTGACAAAGCAACTGGCTTCTTGATTGATTAGAGAGACACCCTAAGAGAGGTCATTCCTTATAAGAGACGTTTTGTAGAGAAGAAGAACAAGCTTATGAAGAAAATTGATAATTTTATTAATGCATTGAAGGAAAGATGACAAATCAATGAAAGATAAATGGGATTGCATTATCCCTTCAAAATAATGAAAGCAAGATGAGAAATGGAAAAATGCTAGCGTTGTCAGCTTCTTGAATGATTGAGGAAAAAGCTCAGTCAGGATGACTAGTCCTCCTTTTCATCTTCAACTAGGAGATTCTTATCAATGCATTCTTGAACGATGTTCTTGAAGATGAAACAATGCTCGGTGTTGTGACCCATTGTCTAATGAAACTTGCAGAACTAATCTTTAAACCTTCCCATGGTCACAAGAGGATTCACTATCTTGGGAAGTCTAACCATCCCTTTGGCTATCATGTATTTCAGAACTTGCTCGAGCGGTTGTTCTAAGGGAGTAAATTTGCGGTCATATCCCCATCCGTCATGCTTTGGTCTCCCTTGGGGTTTTAATTCTAGTTGGATGATTGAGGGAGGGCTATCATTCTGCCTGCTGATTCTGTCCTCTTGTCCTGTATGATCATCTCTACTGGAGTTTAGATTCTCTGATCCGCCAGTATGGTTCTTTTTGCCACACCTTTTGCTTTTGCCATTGCTGTTGCCGAAGGAATTCACAGAGAATGTGAAGTTTGATTTCTTCTTGGTATCTGAATTGCTCTTTGAGAGCGCGAGACTTTCATATACTCCATTTTTTATTCCCATCTCGAGCCATTCAGCTCGTTCTATCAATTCGACGAAAGATCGTGTCAGGGAAGTAGAAATCAGGTCTCTCAAAGGTTGGAAGAAATTATTCAGGATGACCGACAATGCATGCCCTTCTAATATCGGATCCTTCATTTGATTGCAAGTGGATCTTCATCTATGGATAAAGTCTCTGGCCTTTTCAGTGTCCTTCTGCTTCAGATTGTAGAGGTGATTCAGGGTGGGTAACATCTCTGTGTTGAACAAAAATTGTTCAATAAAAAGATTGACCATCTTGCCGAATTCATTCAACTCAATGGGATTGATGTGCTCTGAATACCATTTTGCAGTTGTTCCCTCCAGACTGTGAGGAAAACATCTAAACAAGGCACGATTGTCTTTCTTGAATCTATTGCATTCTACAAAAAACATAGCCAGGTGAGCCTTGAGATTGCCAGTCCCATCAAACTTGACAAATTTGCGGGGGAGATCCTCTAGGTTGTCATCCCTGTCCAGACCATCATAGAAATCCTCACTTGTGAAGACCTTCTTGCCTTTATTGCGAGCTTGCAGATTCTTCACCATTTTGACCACGTCTCTGAGTTGTGACTGGTCAGGGTCATTAACAGATTTATCATTGGGCCGATTGGCTGACCCCTGCCCCTGAGTCATCTTTTGAAAAGTTTGTTGAGCTTCACATTCTTTATCGGTGTCGCCCTCTGACTCTGCTTCTTCTGAAATATCCTCCTGCTGAACTTTTTTCTTTGAAATTTTTTGGTGCTTTTTTCAGAATACGGCCCTTAATCTTCTTTTTGCTAGGAATCTTGCCGGAATTGGCCCCTACCTACTCTATCATCATCTTATTCATCATCTTTTGAAACATGGCATACATCTGAGGATCGACATCATTATTGGCTTGTTGATTTTGTTTCCTGACAGATCGTGGCGAATCCATTTCTTGCTCGCTGCCACTGCTAGAGTGCTGAGGCGACACCGTTTTCTTCCCGGATTTGGTCTGAATCACTCCACAATGCCAAAATTCTCTGTAGGACAAAAGGATGATTTAGATTGGAGGATTTTTGGGAGAAAGGTAAATGATGAAGGAGATATTGAGGATGGTGAAAGAGATAGAAATTTTGGATAGAATTTGGAAGACAAAATTTAAACATTTGAAAAATTGCAGGCAGGATAAAGCTGGAAATTCGAGATCCAAAGGAAAGGTAGGAAAAGAGAAATTGCCTGAACTTTTTGAGGAAAAATATAAGGTTTTGAAAATCGTTCAGGGTTTTGATAAAATTGTTGGAAAAATAGATGAAATTTGGAAAATGATGTGAAAGGCAAATAAAAGGAAAATGAGAAATAAAAGAAGGCATTCAATCACATCCTGCACAAACAATTATGCATATACAACATTCCCTAAGAAGATGACTCTAAATGCATCAATTTTGAAAATAGCTGTAGGACCTCAATCCTAACTCTAGGCTCAGATCAGTTGTGTCCAATCATGCTATGCCGATATACTCGAGCCGAGGCTCGATGTTGTGATTATTGCAAAATTTTTCCTCTTTGTCTTTCTAGCCTCTATTCCCTTTTTAAAGGAGAATAAAAGATAGAAAAGAAGAGAGAGAAAGACAGAAAAGAGGAACTCTTTTGCAAAGGTCTCACTTGACCTTAATTTTTAAAATGTTTGAAAATTACTCGCCTCCGTTTTGAAAAATTTACATGAAAATGGAGAGACGGGATTCGCTCGTCGGTACGAGGTTCAACCGTTTCAAGCGCCTTTACCAGGGCTAATCGAACCAAGGATCGAACTTATGCCTTTTGCTTTGCCTAAATATTATCTAAGAATTTATTCTAAGTCTAAAATGCACAAAGAATCATGCTTGTGCAAATGCAAATGCAAATGCAAGGATGCATACCTTTGAAGAAATAGTTTAGAAATTTTGGGATTTTGCAAGTGATTCTGAAATAAATTTGATAATGTAGTGAAGAAATGATTCAAAGGTTTGAAATTGGTTTGAAAAAGTTAGATTTTGAATCTAACTTAGAATTTTAGAATAGATCTGGAAGAAGACTTGAAGTTCCAAGTCTTTAGAATAATCAGAGACATAGAAATGAATATGGAATTTTGAAGAAATGAAGGAAAATGGGAGATTTGGAAACAGAGATAGAAACTTTGAGGTAAAAATGAATTTTCAAAGTCAGAACAGACTTTGAATTTGAATGGATTGATTCTGAAAAGGATTTCTTAATTTCAGAACCTGAAGCGAGAATTAAATTTGGATTCAGACTTAAGAGTAGGAATTTGAAAATGAAACTGGATTTAAAATCTGAAATCCTAGATGAAATTTGACCCAAAATCTGGAATCCTAGATGGAGTTGGATCCGAAGTCTGGAATCCAAGATGGATTTGAATCCGAAATCTGGAATCATAAATGGAATTGGATCCAAAGTCTGGAATCCTAAATGGAGTTGGATCCAAAGTCTGGAATCCAAGATGGAAATTGGATTCTAAATTTAGAATCCAAGGTGGAGTTGGATTTTGAAAATCCAAATGGGATTTTGAAGATGGATTTGGATTTTGGAAATCCAGATTTGAATCTAAAAGTGGGCTTTAGACTTAGAGAAAATCGAATTTTGAGATTCAGAATCAATCTTAAAACCTTGATTTTGAATTGAGAATCAAAACTCAATCTTTAGATGGAACTTTGGAGATTTCAAAAAATAAAGAATAATATTGATGTTAAACTTGGATTTCAAAATCAGAAAATGAATCTGGGAATTTCAAAGTTAAATTGAACTTTGACTTTTGATCTGAGATGTTAAATTGGATTTAAAATTGAATCCTGAAAATGAATTTAGAATTTCAAAGTCTAATTGAACTTTGAAATTTGATTTGAATTTGGAAATTGAATTTTGAATATAAAAATGAATTTGAAATTTCAAAGTCAAATTGGACTTTGGAATTGAATTTTGAGATGAGATAGAATTGAGAAGATGAGTTTGAATAATAATTGATTTGAGAAATGAAGAAGGTATTTAAAGAATTATCTTAAAATCACTCGGATTTTGAAAAAAAGAATTTTGAAAATATGATGTAATTTTATCTTAAATGATGAATGAATTTAAGAGAATTTGAAATTGGGTTTTTGAAAAGCATATTTCATTGTTTAAATGAATTGAAATAAGATTTGAGAATATAATACATTTCTGACTATGGTCATAAAATGTATTATATAATAATCATATTTAAATTCAAGTGAAGAATAAAACACATTTTGGTGCCTTTATAGAGTTTAAAATGAAATTAACTCTCAATGTATTCTGACTATGACCAATGATATATATTTTGAGTTAATTTTAAGTTAAACTCTGATAAAGGAAGAAAATATTTAGAAAAATATGATGATTTTTGAAAGAGATCCAATGTTAGTCCATAAAAGATAAAAATCCTAAGCATTGTCCACATTTTGACTATGGCCATCAATGTGGGTCATTTGCTTAGGATTTAATTACCTTTTATTAGAATGGTGCACATACCATTCGTATTTCACCATGGTGGATTTTCAGAAATAAGAAGAAATGGTATGAAATAGGCAATTAGGAGGTATATATGCACATATATTCTAATCTAAGACTGAAAATGTAAATGCTCATTGATATCTAGCTATTACAATTCTAAAATTGAAATTGAAATTACAATTTCTAAGCTAATACAATTTCCTATACCTTTCCTGAAAAACAAAGTGGGTTAGTATGAATGAAAAGAGAAGTGACAATATCCCATGATATCAAGAAGGCAAATGGTGACATGAATTTAAGGTGCATATGAGATGTATATGGCTAAATGGATATGCATATGAGTATGTGCATGCCTAAATGCACGTGAGAAGGAAAAGATGCACATGAAGGCATATGCAATGGATGAAGGCAAGGGCCATGATGATCCAACATGAAAAATGGTAGCTCACGATGAACTACTATGGAAATGAAAGACCACAATGGTTCTTTATGAATCACCGTAAAAAGAGAAAAAAAAAGAGCTATAATAGTTCTTGATGAACTACTATAGAAATGAAGGGCCACAATGGTTCATTGTGAACCACTGTGAAAGAAAAACAACTATAGTAGTTCTTGATGGACTACTATGGTAAAGAAAGACCACAGTGGTTCTTTGTAAACCATTGTGAAAGATAACCACTATAGTAGTTCCTGATGAACTACTATAGAAAAGAAGGGCCACAGTGGTTCATTGTGAACCACTGTGAAAGAAATACAACTATAGTAGTTCTTGATGGACTACCATAGTAAAGAAAGACCACAGTGGTTCTTTGTGATCTACTGTGAAAGATAACCACTATAGTAGTTCCTGATGAACTACTATAGAAAAGAAGGGACACAGTGGTTCATTGTGAACCACTGTGAAAGAAATACAACTATAGTAGTTCTTGATGGACTACTATAGTAAAGAAAGACTACAGTGGTTCTTTGTGAGCCACTGTGAAAGATAACTACTATAGTAGTTCCTGATGAACTACTATAAAAAAGAAGGGCCACAGTGGTTCATTATGGACCACTATGAAAAATAACAACTATAGTAGTTCCTGATGAACTACTATAGAAAAGAAGGGCCACAGTGGTTCATTGTGAACCACTGTGAAAGATTCACTGTCCTATGGTGAAATCCGTGGCCACATATAGGATCACATATTTTAGAAAATCATCTTTAAAGGTTCTAAAGAATCCCAAGCAAGAATAAAGGAATATAAATTTCAAAAGTTTCATGCTATACAGAGGATCCCGATGTAGATCGGTATGCCATGACCAGATCATACGTCTCTCCAACCTCAAATCCAGTAGATCTCTTGGATTACCATAAACCCTACTGCGGAATCATGGGGAATGACTCATGTCAAGTCATTAGTTTGTCCATGCTATACAAGTAAAAAAAAAAGTTAGATGAAACGAGAACCAGATTAGTTCACGGGATCTTGAAACACTTGCTCAATCACCATATGCTAACACCTCCTCCTCAGTATTCACAAAGAGTTCGGAAAATGAATGGCAAACAACTTGCTAAGGATGTCAGTGAAAGCGAAGGGTAGCAGCTTTAGATAAAATTTTGGGTTCTGCTTCTTCCTCCAAGTTCGAATGAAGTAATTTAGATGCACTCCTGTGTATCAACATGTAAGTAGTTATGATAAGAGGGTTCTAAAACTGGTATCCTACAGTGCTACCATTTTCACATAATATAACAATTTTACAGATGTGTCCTTGTTTTAAATTCATGCTCTTCCTAGCAGACCTAGGGCAGCAACATGTAGAAATGCTGCAGGTGTATACTATCCACATTTGCAGGAAATGTGAAGATGGATGGGTGAAGCATAGTATATAGGTGCAACTGATGAAGTGTGGTACAAGTGAGGTGGAGGATATTGTGCAAAATGGTGCCACAATATAGTAATATAGAATGCAGCGAATAGTGATGTGAAATGAATGTTTTGTGCAGGGTACGAGGATACAGAAATGGCACTATGATACAAAATCCACCATTACAGAGATATACAAAAGGAGAGATGTCATACTTAGATTAAAAATAAAATGTGACGCATAAAGAAATAGTAAAAGCAAATCTGGAAGACGATGAAGCAAACATACAACTATAATAGAACATGCAAGTATGAGAAAAACGAGACTGAAATAAACTATGAGAATAAGAATGCACATAAGAGTAATTCACTGCGATAATGATAGGTGCGTGGGTGATATTCAGCGACAATACTATGTACTGCTGCAAGAATCCAGGGATCAAAACCATGTGCAATCATAGGCCATCCCCTTTCACACCATCCTGAGAGACTAAAATGTTGCATGTATATGAAGGATGGGAGGCATATGCTAAAAAAGAGACAAACAAACTTCAGTTACTCTTCAAAATGATGTGAAGCCTCAAAGAAGAATCCTAACATCAGGACTCAATCGCAGGACATGATCTGATATCAACAAGGCATTAAAACAAAATAATACTATTCAAGCTGTAAAACTACAACACAAAGGTTTGAAACATAGATCGACATGTAACAGGGGATCGATACATCATCGTTTACAACCACAGGATGATCAAATTTCATAACATAGGAGATCAAGACTCTGGAAAAAGTAAATAGGAAACTGCAGATAAATTGCCATGTAGGATGACCAAACATGAGCATTCTTTATTAGGGGTCAAGCGGGAGTCATATCCGAGTAGCCCTGGCTTGTTGGATGATGCCCAGGTCTCCCTGAAGTCCATTAAAAAACTAAGGAATCATAAAAAAAAAACTAGATAACATCGAACAAACGAGATTGCTAGAGAAGCACAGAGAGATGCAACGAAGCTTTAACACAGATCTTGAGGCTAAAGAGCTTGCGGGTCTGTGTCTAATTAGATGATGATAATGGAGCTAAAAGTAAGCATTAACCCAAAATGATGAACATCTTACAAGATACAGAGTGATGAGGAGTGTAAAGATATAGAATAATCGTTAAACTAAGAAACGATCGAATGGCACAATCACAAAATTATAATGCAGAAACGAAGCATATGACCATAAAATTTGCAGAAACATGATAAAATGTTGGAAATATTCCTTTCGTTGCTATTGCACAGAGATGGGTCGAGATTGCACAAGCAATTCGATGCCACCGATGGTGCGTAAGATGGGGTCAAAAGAAAGAAAAGAAAAAAAAACTAAAAGGAAATTACAGAAAATACAAGAGAGGAGCACTTACCGGGCTTATTGATCGAGGCAGAGAGGAGAGTCCTCTTCGGTAGCTCAAAAGAGAGCAGAGAGAAAGAGGAGAAGAATCAAGGAGAGGAGTGCGGGTGGAGGGGGGCAGATGATGGATGAAGATCGTGATCCCCGTAGGCCTGTTTATATAGGAGAGAACCGTTAGGAAAACTTCAAAACGGGTCCCTAATTTTCTGAAAATTTTTCACAATATCCTTTTTTGCCCTTGGCCCCTAATTCCTAAATAATTGAGTCAGTTTTGATCAAAATTTTAGTTATTCCTCAGGTTTTACTGGAATAAAACCCATTTTTTTATATAACTAACTCGATTTTGGATCCGGACCCAATGTTAAAATCCAAATCTGAGCCTCGTTATCCAATTTTCAAAAATAGCAAAAAGAATTTCCGAAAGGTTCAGACAGTCGATGCGGTGTCCATTTGGATTTAATGATCTGTATTTCTCGATTCAAGGTTCAAAACTCGAATATTTTCTCAAAATCCGGATCTAAACCCGTTTTCTAAAGGAATTTCAAAATTAAAAACCTGAATTCTCAGAAATCCCTCTTTTGTAAATATTTCTCAAAAATACAAAAAAATAGTTTTAAAATCCCTTATTTTCCTTCAGTTTTTAGAGTTTTATTTCAAAAACACCAAAAAAATAGAAATATAAAGAAAAGAACAAAAAAATAGAAAAGAAAATACAAAGAAAATGACCTTTTAAAAACCCCTTTCGAAAATCGGGTTTTATGAGAACCACTCCTTTGAAAAAACTTTTCCTCCGAACAATTTTCTGAGAAATCATTTCATTCCTTTGGTTTCCAAAATTGGCTTTTAAAATAATAAGTGGGACCCACTCTAAGTGGCATCACACTAAAACCTTTTCGGGTTTTAAAATTTCTTTTTTTAGAAATCGTGCGGCCCACTCCAAAGTGGCGTCCACTTTGAAGCATTTTTTTTAAAAACCATGTGGGCCCCACTCTAAGGTGGCGTCACATGTAAAAAAAATAATAATAATAAAATAAAATAAAAAAATCCAGATTTGCTCTCCCCCCTTCTTTCCATTTTCCTTTTCTTTTCCCATTTTTCTTTCTTTTCTTTCCCTTTTTCCTTCTTTTTTCTTTCTTTCTTTCCTTTTCTTTCTTTCTTCCTTCTCTTTTCTCCCTCTCCTTCTCATTCACGTACAGCCCTTTCCACCTTTTTCTTTTTCTTTCCCCTTCTTCTTCCCTCTTCCTTTCTTTCCTTTTCTTCTTCCCTTCTTCTTTCCTTTCTTCCTCTTCCTTTTCTTTCCTTCTTCCTTTCCCCCTTCCTTCATTTCCCTCCTTGGTTTAGCCCACACCTTATGGCCTTCCCTTTTCTAATCCATATGAGACCACACGGTTGTGCTCCCTCTCATTACACGCACACCTCTCCACTCTCATTAAAACTTAGAAAAAAAATCTATTTCTGCCTAAGTCATCAATCTATTCATCTCTCTCTCTCTCTTGCCCTCTCAACTGCAGCATCTTCAATCTCCTTTGCTCCAACATCTTCAACTCTTGCAGCACCACAAGAGAAGCTCCAGCCCTTCCATCCACATCAAGCTACAACCACCATTGTTGCCACTTCCAGCCAACACCCCGCTTCCACCAAGGCAACTTCCCCATAACCAACACCATCTCCATTCTCCATTGGGTGCAGTCGTACCAGCTACCTCACTCCATTACTCCATCAACACCATTGAAATAGCCTCCTCACTGCTGCAACTCCACCTTCCTCAACTTTGGAGCATCTCCAGCCGGTGCCTAGTGGTATCTCCTTCAATCGGTGTAGCCACACCACAGTAGTAGCTTCAACCAACTACTGCAGCCCATCTCTACAATACCTTCTTCCAGCAAGGATCAAGATTACAGCCGACCCATCTGTTGCAAAGTGGAATCCAAGGTAAGGCTCCCATTTATTTAATATTTGTTTGTTTTGAACATATGATATTTCAATAAAAGTGCTATTCGGATGAGATGATCCATCCGATCTAAGGATAGAATCATTCATCCCAATAGCCAACATGAATTTCGAGCATACTCCCATTGATTTTTATTTTAATTTTGTGTTTTATGTAGTTTCAAGATTAAAAATATGCATTTAGATTAGTTTCATTGTGCATTTCATTAATTTTGCATAGCTTTACCAATATTCCACAGATTTTCATTTTTATGCAAAATCTAGTCATTATTTCATGCATGTATTCTTGTTCAAAAATCCCATAAAATTTATTTGTGAATCCCTCTGCTTGTCTGTGATGTCCTATCGAAAACCTAGATCCATTTAGGTTTCGGAACTCTCTCTAATAAAATTGGATTCCAAACTAAGTTTTAAACCCTCTGGAATTTCCAAACTTCTCTTTAGCAGAGTTGTCGGCCCAAGATCTCCTAGATGGACGATCCTATTCATTCCCAAAAAAATACAGTGGATCTCTGTTAAAACCTATTATTTTTCAGTTTTTTCTTGGATTTTTATAAATAGATTCAGTACCTTTCAAAAATTGAATTTCTCAGGCCTCTGTGAAAATATTGATTTCCGCTTGTCAGGGTCTAGATCAAACTTAATCCGGTGTGACGCTTCAATCAGTAGGTCGAATTTCAAAACCTTCAACAATGGAGTTGTTCCTAGTGAATTTCTCTATCATTTACCAGAATTTTAAGATTTTTAGGGTTCGTATTTTTAGTTTTACAGATTTTACAAATTCACAATTAAATTCCTTATTAGATAGATTTTATCAGAATTAGAAGTCTGATAAACCTCTTTGTCCATCCAAACTGTTCATCTAATCCCAAAACAATAAAAATAGGAATTGTTACTTTGTTTGTCAGGGACATTCTTCCAAAATTTCAGTCATTTTCTTCACTGTTTGCTATTTTTCCTATAATATTTCCCAAAACCTGTTAGTCTACCCTAAGTCCTAGAGTCGTCGGATTCTGATCCAACTTGCCAGAGCTGTCAAGCTCCGACCATAGGTCAAAACCAAAATCTGTAAAAGGAAAAAATATTTTCCTAACTGTCTTCTATCACCCCATAAAATTTGGGAACTACGGTAGGTTAGTACCTGAAATTCAGTTTTCATTAGGTTAGATTTAGTGTTTTAGGCAAAATCTTGATTTTTAGGATTTTTAATTAATTTTATATTAAAAAAAATCAAAAAGATAGATTTTCGGATTCCACACTATTGTTAGAGTTAGTCTAGGTTTCCATGCCAAATTTGGCTCAATTTCAAGTTCATTTGCCTTGTGTGTTAGTTAAACCTTTAAATTTGAAGGCAAAAATCAAGTGAAAATCAAGTTAAATTCAGTAATTAATGATATTTTTGTCATTTTAGGGTTTTTATCATGTGAATAAGCATATAATATCATATTAAGGTTAATTTAATTATCATTTGCATTTCACATTTCAACTTTTTTGCAAAATTTATTTCAGAAAACCCTGGTTTCAAGGCCAGAGTCTTGCTATCAGGAGCATTTTGGTCATTTTGACCTCAATTTCGAAATTCCAATCTTTGATTCTCCATATTTTCATGCATATCATCATATTGCACCATATTGTGTTTCATTTTTATTTCATTTGATTTTCAAATTTCCAAATTTTATAAAAAATTTTTTAGAAAACCCAGATTTCAAGGCCATCAGGGGTATTTTGGTCATTTTTACTCCAATTTTGAATTTCCAAGTTTATTTTATAATTTTATTACTTATTTTTCATGTTTATATCAAAGGGGGTATGAATTGGGTTTATATCTGAATAATATCCTATAATTTTCAATATTTTTGGATAAATCTAGATAAACCTACATTTTTGTGCTAACTGATTTTCTAGTTTTGCATAAACATTCAAGAAGAAGATTTAGTTATTTTATTTTTTTTCCTTTATTCAATTTAATGTAATATCAGATGTAATATTTGGAATAAGATTTACATTTTTGCTTAGAATAGAACAACATTGCATGTAGTTTAATTTCTGCAAATTTCAATATATGATGTATCATTCGTGCACATTTTTTCAAATCCTCTATGGTTGAAACGAATGGCATGTGCACAAGCTCTTAGGGAGTTTTTATTATCGCAAAATTTTTCCCCTCTCCCTTTGCGAGAGTAAGAGAAACGATTCTGCGAGTCAAACTCGACCAAAGTTTTGAAAATGGTTTTTGAAAATTACTTGCCTCCATTTTGAAAATTTGTGAGAAAATTTTGTGGAATAGGATCCTCCTGTTGGTACGAGGTTCAACCGTTTCTGGCGCCTTTACCAGGGGTAATTGAACCAAGGATCAAATGTGCGCTTTGACTAAATTAAATTTTCTAAACTATGCTCTATTTTCCTAGAATGCACAGAGAATCAGGCTTGTGCTATGAAATTTTAAAAAAGATGCAAGTTTGAGAAATACGATGTTTGCTTGGAAAATTGAGATGTATTTGGAAAATGATTGGAAAAGTGCTTGAAAATGGAATTCCTGGGAAAATCATTAAATTTTATTGAAAATCAGAAATTTGCATTGGAAAATGACTCTTGAACGGAAAATAGATTCTCAGAAAAACTTGAACTTTTGAGAAAATTGATTTTGAGATTTAGATTACTTTTCTGAGGAAATGGATTTGAGAATTCTGAGAAAATTAGAAAATTCTTTGAAAAATGATTTTTGAAATGGAAATTGGATTCTCAGGAAAATGAGAAATCTGAGAAAATCGATTTTTGAGATTGGAATTGAGGATTCTGAGAAAGTCAATTTCTGAAATAATTCAAGGAACTTTAGAAAAATCGGTTTTGGGATTTGAAAATGAAATTGAGAATGTGAACATCTTGGAAAATCATGATTTGAATTTGGAAAATACTTGGAACCTCATTTGAAAACTCAGAATTCTGAGAAAATCAAATCCAGAGAAAGACTTGGAAATTCTTAAGAAAATCGATTTCTTTGAAATGGAATTGGAAAAAGAGTTTGAAAATAATGCAAATTGGATGAATGAGTGTGAATTTGAAAGAGAATTCTTTGAGGAGTTGGGAAATCCTTTTTAAACTTTGAGAAATGCAATGCATTTTTGAAGTTAGCCTAAGAGTGTAGGCTGAATGTGGCTAATACGAAGATCATAAATCTTGGTTTTCTTCGTATTCTGACTATGGCCATAAATATGAATCTCACCAAATTCATTAACTCCCTAAGAGCTTGTGCTCGTGTCATTCATGTCAACCATAGTGATTTTGGAAAATGTGCATATGCATCATACATCAGATATTGAATTTTTCAGAAATCAAACTATATGCAATGCAGTCCTATTCTATGCAGGAAATATAACTCTTATTCCAAATTATTACATTGCTTTTTATATTGAATTGAATAAAGAAAAAAAATAAAATAACTAAATCTTCTTCTTGAATGTTCCTGCAAAACTATTAAACAATGTTAGCACAGAAATGTAGGTTTTTCTGAATTTATCCGAAAATATTAGAAATTATCGGATATTATTCAGATATAATCCCAAATTCATACCCCATTTGATATAAACATGAGAAATAATGAATAAATTTCAAAAATAAACTTGGAAATTCGAAATTGGGGTCAAAATGACCAAAATGCCTCTGATGACCTTGAAATCAGGGTTTTCTGAAAGAATTTTGTAAAATTTAGAAATTTTAAAATCAAATGAAATAAATCAAACACAATAAGATGAAATATGATGAGGTGCATGAAAATTTGGAAATTTAAAGTTTGGAATTTCGAAATTTAGGTCAAAATGACCAAAATGCCCCTAATAACAAGACTATGGCCTTGAAACCAAGGTTTTCTGAAATAAATTTTGTAAAAATGAGAAATTGAAATTCAAATGAGATTGAAATTAACCCCAATATGATATGACATGCTTATTTACATGATAAAAACCTTAAAATGGCAAAAATATCACAAAATATCAAATTTGACTCGATTTTCGCATGATTTTCCCCTCTGAATTTAAAAATAAACTGACATACAAAGCAAATGAACTTGGAATTGAGCCAAATTTGGCATGGACACCTAGACTAACCCTAAGAACAGAATAGAATCCAATTTTTTTTTGTATTTTTAAATATGAAAATTCAAATAAAAACCCTAAATTTTGTTATTTTTGCCTAAAATATTGATTCTAAATTAGATTTCAGATATCAGACTTCCATAAAAATTTCCTAAATTTTATGGGGTGACAGAGGACAGTTAGGCAAAGATTTTTTCCTTTTACACCTTTTGGTTTTGACCTATGGTCAGAGTTGGGCAACTCCGGAAAGTCGGATCAGAATCCGGCGACTCTAGGATTTAGGGTAGACAGACAGGTTTTGGGAAACATTATGGGAAAAATAGCAGACAGATGGTAAAATGGCTGAAATTGTGGGAAAATGTCCATGACAAACATATCCAAATTTCATCTTTTTACAAAATTGGGATTTGGATTACGGTTTGGAAATGAGCAACTGTTATTAGAGACCTGGATCTCTGGAATTCTCAGGCATGAGAATCTGTCAGACAAAAAAGATAAATCCGGGAAAAATACTTGGGATAATCCCAAAAATCCCAAATTTTGTGAACTGACATAGGAATAGATTAGAAACAACTTTCATGTTTAAAGTTTTGACAAACGACTTATGGATTGAACAGACACAGCACATTAGGATCAGTCTATACCCCGAGAAAGAGAAAGTGGGATTTTCCCAGTGGGGCTGGGAAAATTGGTTTTTGGAAGGGGACAAAGCTTGTTGGAAAAAGCCGAAAATTTATTGGGAAATAATAGGTTCTAACATGGAATCATGGTATTTTTTTGAGGAAAAATCAAATAATCCATCTAGGATATCTCGACTGCTCTTGTCTGCTAAAACAGAAATTGGAATTTCTAGAGATGTGAAATCCCAGTTTGAGATTTGATTTGTTTGATAGGGTTTCGAAACCCAAATTGAATCAAGTTTTTGACAGTAGATCACAGATAGATATACACGACTATAATTAAAAATCCAGAATTTATTGATAACATTTTTTTACATAAAATGATGATTGAACTTTTACTCATAAAATAAAAACTTATAACAATAAATGAAATTTCAATAGGTTAAACTAAATAAATGGGATAAACATGAAATCTATATGAATCTAATGATGCAACTAAAAAAATTTATCAGAGAGGGATGAATTTTCATTTTTTGTTTAGATTAGTTGTTGAATGAGGGGTTCTATCTATTTGGACGGATGAACCACCTTATTCACCTAACCTTGTCATAACAAAAACCAATATTTTCATATTGTTTAAATCCTTAAAGCAAAGTTTTTCCTTTTTTTTTTGATTGATGTGAACCCAATTTTAATTGATTTCACGTTGTATTGGTAACATAATACAAAAAAGAGAAACCTTATATTATTACACAGCAAAAGAGATCATCAAAATGATGAAGAGGGTAGGTGCTTTACCTTGGAAAAAGGAGAGTTTGGATGGATTGGACCGGCTGTCACCAATGGAGGGGCTACAATTTGCTTGATGGAGGTTGGTACTGGTTTGCTGCCACAGTTGAAGGTGGAAGCAAGATTGCAGCAGTGGAAGCCTTTGATGTGTTTCCTTGGTGAAGATGAAGGTTGGAAGAGGTCCGGCTGGTGACGACAACCAAGAGAGGCGTTGGACTTGAAGTTGCTGGCTGTTGCTGGTGGCTGCACCTTGTAGATGGGGTGGATGCTGCTGGAGCCAAAGGGGGAACCAAGGGAAAGAGAGAGAGAGGGAGCTGAGCGTGAGTGCCTCTTGACCAAAAGCCCACCGTATGACCTTCCTTTTGTCTTGGACTTAGGGGAAAATAATATATTTCCCTAAGTTTTTAATGGAAGTAGACTTGATGAAAGGGAAATAAAAGGTTTACGTGGATGGACTTGGCAATAGGGAAATGAAGGAAGGGAAGGAAAGAAAAAAAAAGAGAAGAAAAGAAAGGAAAGAGGAAGGAAAAGGGAAAAGGAAAGAAAAGAGGGAAGAAAGAATAGGGAAAGGAAGAGAAGGAGGAGTGAATGGGAAAGGAGAAGGAAGAAAAGAAGAAGAAAAAGAAAAGGAAAAGGAAAGAAAAAAAGAAGAATAAAGAAAATGGGAAAGGGAAGAAAGAGGAAGGGAGAGGGGGCTGGTCGACCCCCTTGTGGGTCCCACCTCCTCTCATAAAATAAAACAAAAATTAAAAAATTAAAAAAAAAATAAAAGAAATCAAAAGAAAAGGAGAAGATAAAATCCTTTTATTTTTATTAAAATGAGAATGAATGAGCCATCTCAGAGTGGGCTCTCTTTCCAAATTTGAAATTCATTTTGATAATCATAGGGGTAGAATAGTCTTTTTAGAAGAATTCCTTGATGAAATGAGCTATTTTTGGCAGTTTTTGAAACGAGCTCGGATTTTGAAGTTCAATACCTCGTTGCGAAGCAAATCCAGTGTAAAATTTCAAATTTTGAGTTTGAAAGAAATCCAGATTATTTTTCTCGAGAAAATATTTCCAAATTTAGAATCATGGGGGTAAAAATGTCAATTTTAGAAACCTAGGGTTTGAAATTGATTTCTGAAAACTTTTAAAACTCAATCTGGATTGAAATTTATAAAACTGAAGTTCTGGACTTTGAAAATGGAATGAAATGTGATGAAATGTTATGAAATGTTGAGAAATGATATGAAATGATATGCGAAATGTTAATCTTGAATGAAGAATTTTGGATGTTAGACCTCGATTGGTAGTTGTACCAGTTCAAAAAGTGTTAAAATTGATAAAATTTGCAAAAATGATTCAAGAAATGGTTTTTAGACTCTACCGAGCTAGAGTGACACTGAAGATTGGGGTGCGAACTGGATTGAACTAAAATAAACTGGATTGAGCTGGGTTTTAGAGTTTCAGAACTCAACCGGACTGACAAGACACTGACTGAACTGACCTTTCTAACTAAATTTTCATAAAAAGCTACCATGTTTAGAGAAATGGTACGGAATGGTCACTGGAGTGAAGTGAATTACGAATTTGAGCTGAGTTTGAGCTGGGATAAAGATTGGTAGTACTGAGATGAACTAAAATTGAAGCTCGAACACTAGCTCAATTGACTGGATTCAGCTCAATTTCAGTTGAATGAGCTAAAATGGGCTCCTAGACACTTGAAAATGGTTTTGAACAGAAACTAGAGCGCTTGAACTCCTGGTGAGCTTAGGCTAGACTTAGGGGAGTATGACTGACTGTGAATGACTGACTCGAAGACAATTGGCTTAGATTTGAGTGAAAATGAGCTCATTTTTTAAGAAATGATCTCATTTTGGCAGGAATGGTCAGAAATGGAAATGATATGTTCATTGTGAGCTCAGGTGAGCTTGAAGTGACTGATATTCTAACTGTTCTGAACTGACCAATGAGCTTGGTTGACTCCGACTTACTGGGGTTTGGGATGACCTAGGGGTAAAATTGTAATTTTCCTAGTGAAAGTGGGTAAAATGGTGATTTTCTGACACAAACTTGGGGTTTGACTCCTACACTCACCTACCAGGGTGTTATCATCGCAAAATTTTTAAACTTTTTGCGAGTCAAACTGACCTTTGAAAATTTTTTGAAAATAACTCGCCTCCGTTTTAAAATGCGGGAAAATTCCGTAGAATGGGACTCGCCTGTCGGTACGAGGTTCAACCGTTCCTGTCACCTTTAACAGGGGTAATTGAACCAAGGATCAATCTTATGCTCTACTCTATTCAACTTGTCTAAATCATATTCTAATTTCTAAATGCACATAGAATCAGGCATGTGCTATGAATTTTCAGAAAATGCACATTTGAAAACATGATGTTTGCTTTGAATGATAGAAATATTTAGAAAATGTAAATCTTGGAAATGATATCACATGAGAAATCGTGAAATGGGATTTGAAATATACTTCTGAGAGAAATAAAAATCGATTTTAAGAAATCCTTGACATTTAGTGAAAATCGATTCTGAGAGACTTGGTTTCTCTGAATTCAAACTTTGAAATTGAAATTCTAACTTAGAAAATTTGAATTTGGAACTTGGGAAATACTTGAAATATTCTTTGAAATTCAATGTTTTTGGGAAAATCGATTTTGCTATAAGACTTAGGAGATTTTGAGGAATTCAATTTCCTTGACTTAGAATTTGAATTGGAATTGGCAAATGCATGAAATGAATGAATATGGATTTGAGGAATTGAGAAATACTTTTTTTTTTATTTTGAGAAATGCAGTGCATTTTGAAATTAGCCTAAGAGTGTAGGCTGAATGTGGCTAATGTGAAGATCATAAATTTGGGTATCATTCATATTCTGACTATGGCCATAAATACGAATTCCACCAAGTTTATAAACTTCATAAAAGCTAGTGTATGTGCCATTCGTGTAGACCATAGTGAGTTTATAAAAATATGCATGAATCATCATCCATCACACATTAACATTATTAAAAAAAAAAAAACTATATGCAATGCAACCTAAGCTAAGCAGGAAATGTAAATTCTTATTCCAAAGTTTAATTTAGTTTACATCACTATTAAAATTTAAATACATGAAAAATAAAGTCTTCAATGTACCTGCAAAACTAGAAAACTTTGTTAATGAAAATATGTTGGCTTTTCTAGATTTATCCAACAATATCAGGAAATTATTGAATTTTGCTAGATATAAGCCTTTTCCATGATTCCCTTAAATAAAATGATAAAGTATGAAATAAAATTGAATAAATAAGGAAGATAAGATATGAAATTTCGAAATTGGGGTCAAATGACCAAAATACCCCTAATAACAAGACTATGGCCTTGAAATTAGGGTTTTTAGAAAGATATTTTGATAAAATGCAAGTTTTGAAATTTGAATGGAATAAACTCAAACCAAATATGCTATGACATGATTAAAAATATGAAATTAGGGTTAGGGATTTCGAAATTTAGGTCAAATGACCAAATTGCCCCCGATAGCAAGACTATGGCCTTGAAATCATGGTTTTTAGAAATAGATTTTGGTAAAAACTTAGGTTTTATGCACTAAATGAAATCAAATGAGCACAAAATTAAACCTAAAGCATCCTAATATGATTATGAACATGATTAAACCCTAAAAATATATGCTTATGCACGAAAATCCAATAATATCACAAAAACTGTGATTTTAGCAGTGTTTTTGGATCTTTCAGGAACCCGGTTTTGCAATTTGCTTAATTCAGCCATCAAATGGATTCCAAAATCCATAAAAAATGGTACCTGAACTTGTTATAACCCTAATGCGAATTGTAATTATAAAAATAATTTTTTGATATTAAATTAATCCGAAAATTGCATTAAACCTTAAAATATGCTACTTTTGACCTAATTCACCAACCAGTCTCAGTCCAAGACCTGAACCAGGGGTCAAATCTCCATGAAAATCCATGAACTTTTACAGAGACTAACTAAGAAGAAAAACAGAGATTTCCCAATTTACAGATCGTAAAAATCATCTCCGGTTAGGGAGAAACCCTTTTGTCAATCTGAGCTAAAATATATCACTTTTAACAGGGATTAAAACGGCTACTTCAGATTGAAAATACAGACATAAATAGCAATCTTAAACAAAAATCTCTGAAATTTTAGTGGTGAATAGTAGAAAAAAAAATAATAATACTCACTTTTTACAGATCATGAATCGGATCTGTGGTTTGGGATTTATGACTAACACAAGTCTGATTAGGGTTTTGGTAAACCCTAACGAGTTTTAAATTTAAAAACAGATTCTCTGAAAGGGTAAAAATACTAAACAGTGATCAAAAAATCCGAAAATTTCACAGCAGACAGATATACTCAATGTGAATCCATAGCACTTTACAGATCTAAAATCGGATATAAGATGAGAGAAATATTATCACAGCAAGTTACCTTCTTGATTTTAACCACGATTTTAAAGCTTTAAAAACCCGATTTGATGTCTGATTTTTTTGACAGGGTTCCCGAGGTCCAAAATCTCTGATTTTTCTAAAGTAACTCAATAACTCATTCATGCATCACATATAAAAAAATCAGAAATAAACAATGAGAAATTCAATCTAAAATAACATTATCTTTACTGTTTTAAACCTAAAACACACAGAAATTTAAGAAACTTGAAAAACCATGCATTAACTAATGTAAATAAATAAAATAAACCATAAAACAGTAAATAAAACTTATTTCTATGCTATAGAACGTAAAAAAAACATGAATAAACCATGAAAATAAAATAAAAACAGGGAATCAATGGCTGGAATTTGATATCACCTTTAAAACATAGATTTAACTCATTAAAAAGGGTAAATCATATATTTTATTGGTTAATAATGTAAAGAATCATATTAAAATCAATTCTAATGGATTAAAATCCCTGTAAATCATCCAAAACAGGGTTAGATCACCTTCTTGGATCGTTCTTGCTGATTCTTGATGGTTCTTGAGGTTGAATCCATGGTTTAATCCATGAAGGTGATGGTGCCAATGGCTAAATCATGCTTAAAACAATGAAAAATATTAAATAAAAGCTAAAAATTAAAGAAAATAATCACCTTGAGGTTGCTGCAATGGAGGAAGGGCTGAAGAGGAGAGATAAGCTCCAAGAATCCAATAGGAGAGAGATGGGAAAATCGACCCCCCTTATGCATCTATTTATAATAAAAAAAATTAGGTTTAAATTTTAACACTTTTGAAAATCTTGGACTCTCTAAGGGGGGCGATTTTGGTGTGAGTTTACCTAACTAACCCTAGCCTAGATTATCCTAACTAAGTCCTAATTATCCCCTAGCTAAACCTAGAAAATCCCCAAATGTGGTGCCACTTGGCATTTTCTCACATTGGGTTTTTAAAACACCTTTAAAAACACTAGTTTTAAAAACTAACTTTTAAAAATGAGTTTTTCAAAATGGTTTTGACTCTTCTAAACCTCTAACACTAACCAAGACATCAACTAACCCTAGTCTAGCCCTGACTGACTCGAATATGGCACCACCCCGAGTGGGCCCTACTTGAGTTTTTACAAAAAGATGATTTTAAAACTTGAAATTAAAGGAGTTTTCAAAAGGATTTTCAAAGACAAACTTCAAAGTTATAATTTTTGAAATAGAATAGGGTCCTAACTAGGTTAGAACTCCTCTGGATATGGTGCCAACTGAGTGGGCCCACATCGAGTTTTGAAGAATTTTGAAATAAACACTGAAAATGGCTTTGAAAAAGGGTTAAAATCGACATTTGAAATTCAAGATCTTTGAAAATAGGGTCTCAAGCGAACTGGAACCCCGGGTTAGAGTCCTGAACTCTTAGGACTCTGAGATTTTAGATTTTAAAAGCCAAATGAAAGAATTTTCAAAAGATTTTATCAAGAAATGATGAAATAAGTCAGAAAACACAGTCAGGGTTAGACTCCTAACTCAACAGAACTCTAAAATAGAATCCTGAACTAACTGGACTATGTAAAATGACCTAAATTTTAAAAATAATCGAAAAAGACTGAAAATGGAAGTAAAACAGACTTAAAAACCAGACTTCTGACCGGATTAGGACTCTGAGACAGAGTCCTGATCGGACTGAAACTTTCAAAGATTTGAGAAATTTGAGGAATAGAGGAATTCAGAAGCGACACCACCTCAATGGGTCTCATCTGTGAATTGAAATCGATTAAAATTTGAATTTGAAATGAATCTAGATTGTTTTCTGAGAAAATATTTTGAAATATAAAGTCCTGGGGTTGGAAAATGACAGAGTATTGAATAAAAACCCAGGTTTTTAAATTGATTTTGAAATAAAGCTTTAAAATTCAAATCTGGATTGAATGTTTTGAAATAGGAGTGCTGGATCTCGAAAATGAGATGCGATGACATGCAATGCTATGCAATGACATGCAATGCTATGCATAATACATGCAATGACATGCAATGATCTGTAATGACACTGGATGAGGGTGAAAATTTGGGGTGTTTACAGATGCCCCTCTTTGCTGCTAAGCCGGTTGAAAGCCGAGCTTAGTGGCAAAGAAAACACACCAAATTTGGATTATAAAAATGCCCCAGTTAGATGAATCTGACCGGGTATGAAAGAATTAGTTCAAGTGATGATGATAGATATGAAATGAAGAATAAGGAGAAAATTTTACTTCGAAAAGAAGTGAGATTCAGGTTTTGCCCTTAACCTGGATGGGACAGAAAATACCTCGTGTAGAAACGAAGCTCAGGCTTAACCTTTAACCTGATTGGGCGAAAAATGGAATACCTCATCAAATGAGGCTCAGGTTTATACCCTTATCCTGATCGGGGGGAAAATGAAATACCTCATCAAAGGAGGCTCAGGTTTGTACCCTTAACCTGATTGGGCGGAAAATGGAATACCTCATCAAAGGAGGCTCAGGTTTGTACCCTTAACCTGATTGGGCAGAAGATGGAATACCTCAACAAAGGAGACTCAGGTTTGTACCCTTAACCTGATTGGGCAGAAGATGGAATACCTCATCAAAAGAGGCTCAGGTTTATACCCTTATCCTGATCGGGCAGAAGATGGAATACCTCATCAAAGGAGACTCAGGTTTATACCCTTATCCTGATCGGGGGGGAAATGGAATACCTCATCAAAGGAGGCTCAGGTTTATACCCTTATCCTGATCGGGCAGAAAATGAACGGAATCCTCGAAAGAAGAGACCGTGATGGAACCTTCGGATTTCCGCACAATGAATCCGATAGGGGTTTTGCAAAAGGAAGGAAATTGGGGTCCCTAAAGTTTGAAAATGGATTGATTTTGGGCGCCTCATTGCTGAGACTAATTAACTTTTGAAATTGCCTTTTGCTGAAATTGGTGGCTTAACCTCAAGCTGAAATTGGACTGTCTATGGTGGGACAGTGGGGACACAGGGAAGTGTGCGAATCTGAGAGCCCGTGCCCTCAGATTATACCAAAGAAGGGAATGAATCTTGAAAACTCCCGTTATCAAGTCCTAAAAAGGGATAACAACTGATGTCAGGATGCGCCAAAGATGAACCTCAAGCTCTCGCTTCATGCCAGGATAGCTAGAAAATATTGTCAAAATGTTGAAAAATGTTGTTGATTTAAAATAATTTAAAATAATTGAAAATAATGCACTTTGTTTTGAAAGTATTCCCTCTTTTCTACCTGAAGTATTACCTCCGACTGGGCTTAACTCCGTAGAATCAAGATTCGAATTCAAATTGCTTGCGATTGACTTTTTTTCAAGGAAGCTATCAATTTCCTTGATATGGACGGGAAAGAAAATATTCTTGATATTGTGAGAGCTATTGGTGAAAGAATATTGATAAAAGAATTTCACAAAATTAAAGAAAATTCTTGATAGATTTGGCAGTCTGATATCCTGGGATTCTTTTCTCATGATGATCTTTCTGCACTCTCTTTTTAGCAGATTGGAGCTCTCTTGGATTTTTCGGGAATTACATCATCCTTCATTTTGGAGATATCCTGACTTTTCTCTTTTTTTTTTTTTCTTGGGAAGGGTACGTCACAAACTCCTTCATCTCAGAGATGTTCCGATCCTTCTTTTCTCTCAGGGATTATCTTGATAGTTATTGACTCATTGGTTGGGAATCTCTTGATGATAGCTAAAATCAAATATCTTTTAGGGTTTGTCGGTAGGCTCATCACACTCGCCTTCATCTCGACGGTGATCTGAACTTTCCCTGGAAGGATCCGTCACAAACTCCGTCATCTTGGAGATGATCCAAATCTTCTTTAGCCCCGGGGGTCGACTCGCTTAATTCGCCTTCATCTTGACGACAATTGAGAGATCCCTTTTGCAGATATTTAATTGCAGCTTAGGTGATTGAGGAGATATGAGAATTGAGTGGATTTTTCTATATCACCCAGGATATTTCGACTGCTTTATTTTTCAAGAATGGTCTTTAAAAATGTGCCATTGACTGCGATCAATATCAATCACTCATGGCTTTGCAACAACATTGAATTCTCTTTGCTGGCCATATCGCGAATTTATTCTTCATCCTTTTGGTTGGCCAATAAAAAGATTTTGAATTTTGAATCCTTTTTCGTGAAAGCATTGCCCTTTCGGAAGTAATAGTGGAGGTATTCTGAAGTAATAATTTTGTGCAATAAAGATTTTTGAAATCAACAAATATTTAATGACAAATTGGCAAAAATTTTCTTGAAATCCTTTTGTGAAAGCGAGCATTTGAAGCACAACGCAACACATCCATGACAAAAATTCTCTTCTCCTTTCCCCAAAGGAGAAGATTCAGAAATTAGAATTGGGAATTACTCCTCTCTTCCCTGAAGAGGAGGTGTTTGCAAAACGAACTTTCGAAGAGAAATTAAGCTTTCGTCAAAACTTCCTAACATTAGGCTTCTCTTATGGAAAGGGGGCCGGAATTGGTGAGGTTGGTAAATTGGTCATGAAGGAACGAGTTCATCACACTCTCCCTGAAAAGAGGGTCCTTCATGATGAAATGGCCTAGTCTGAAATTATGGGGCCACAAGGAAAGCAAGTCTCCGTCGAGTCTCTCCCTATAAAAAGGGTTCCTTGTGTGAAATTTGGAATTTTGTTTTGCAAACGGTTCTCAAAGACACGAGTCCCTTCAAACTCTCCCTGAAAAGGGGCTAAGTGAACGAATTGGATAGCATGCGAAAAGAGCGAGCTCCCTCAAACTCTCCCTATAAAAAGGGTCTCTCGCAAGAGAAAATAATTGAAATTGGGTATTGGGTGACTCAAAAGTGTCAAATTTTGGAAATTGGAATTTTGAAATTTGATCTTAGAAATTGGAAATTGGAAATTTCGAAATTGATAATTGGAAATTGGAAATTGGAAATTTGGAAATTTGGAAATTTGGAAATTGATAATTGGAAATTGGAAATTGGAAATTGATGAGTGATCAACACGAGGACTGAACTCAAGAGGTCGACTGACATGACCATTCAGTGGAACACTAACACGAGTGCTCAATTTTGAAAAGATACCGGTATGCATACCGGTTTAAAATCGTATCAGTTTGGATACTGGATTTTGGTTCAGTTCTGGTGATTGTCTTTCAATCTTGAATCGTTAGGAATTGTGATGGGATTGATAATTGAAATCTCAATACTGACCAGATCGTTATTAATGCGATTGCATGCAAATGAATGCAAATTGATGCACATGAATGCATAAGTGTGTGAAATGAGAGATTTGTTTATCCTGCCTGCATACAGGATATTTGTAGATAAAAACAAAATTTTAAAATGCCCCAGTGTAACTGGGAAAAAAAATTTTGATTATTATTGAAGAAAATTTGGAAGAATTACAAAGAATAGGGAATTGTTCAAGTATAGAATTTTTTTCAAATGTCGAGCATTGATGGGATCTGGTAATTCTATTCCATCAGCATTGATGAGCCGATATGAATTGCGAGGTAGTGCCTCTTTGACAACATAAGGGCCTTCCCAATTTGGCGACCATTTGCCACCCGGGCGGTGCCTGAGATAAGCTGTTGATCTGAGCACTGATCATTGACCCAAAATTTTCTCTCAATGACAGATTTTGCATATTGTCGGGCTATCCTCTGGCGATAGGATTGAGCATGCTCTGCTGCTCTGAGCCTTCTTTCATCGAGCAAATCAAGTTGTACCAGTCGCTGTTGTTGATACTGATCAAGAGGTAATTCTAGAAGTGATGCAAATTTCAGAGCAGGTTTCTAAACATGTAGAGGCAGTACTACTTCAGTTCCGTAGACAAGTTCTGACGGAGTAGCATTTGTTGGAATTCGAATGGTGGTTCTGTATGCCCATAATGCATCATGAATCTTTTCATGCCAGTCACGGCCCGTTTCTAAAGTTCGCTCCAGGATTCGAATCAGAATCTTGTTGGTGGCCTCTGCCTGACCATTCCCTTGAGGATAATAAGGAGCCGAAAAATGATGATGAATTTTGAGCAGAATGTCCTCATTCTCTCATTCTTGAAATGACTGCCATTATCCGACACAATATCATGCGGTATACCGAAACGGCAAAGGATATTCTTATGAATGAAAGAAACCACGTGTCGACCTTCTACTGTGCGTAGAGTGACTGCTTCTACCCATTTAGTAAAATATTCTGTTGCGGCTAGAAAATATTTATGACCATTGGAGGCTGAAGGAGTGATGGGGCCTATGACATCGAAAGCCCACATGGAAAATGGCCATGGCGAGACGACAGATTGCAAGTATGTCGCTGGCGCATGAATGGAAGGCGCATGCATCTGACATTGAACGCACTTCTTTACAAAACGATAGCAATCTTGTTGCATAGTTCTCCAATAATATCCTGCTCGGATGATTTGTTTGACGAGAGTCTGATAGCCAACATGACCACCGCAAATGCCTTCATGTGCTTCTTGCACAACTTCTTTGGCTTCTTCTTCGTCCAAACATCTGGAATACTCAGAACTGAATCCACGACGATAAAGGACGTCAGCAAGAATAAAATATCGAGCAGACATGCGTTGAATTGCTCGCTGCTCTCTCTTTGATAATTCTGGAGGAAATTCGCCAGTTTTAATGAAATTCTTGATATCATGATACCAAGGCTTCTTCTTCTGCTCAGCCTGGTTTATCTGCTCTACTGGGACGAAAGCGGGTTGATCAAGTCTGCCAATTTCAAATGAGCGACAAGATTCTCTACTCCTGAAAGACATGATGGATCCCAGATTAGCTAAATTGTCTGCAACTTGATTGAAATCTCTCTTGATATGAAAAAGTTGGAATTCTTCGAATTTGTTGGCAAGAGTTGAGACAATCTTCTGGTAAGGAAGTAATTTCTGATCTTTCACTTGTCATTCGGCTAGGACTTGATTGACGACGAGCAAGGAGTCGCCATAAGCATACACTCTTTTGACATTAAAGTCCTGTAGAATTTTCAGACCTTGTATCAAAGCTTCATACTCGGCCATATTGTGAGTGCAGTGAAAGTCCAGTTTAAGAGAAAAGGGAATCATCTCTTTCTCTGGTGTGATTAGCAGAATTCCGATTCCTATGTCTGCCATATTCTTGGAACCGTCGAAGAATAAATTCCAAATTGGGGATTGTTGAATATTGCAGATCCGCTCATCGGGGAAATCATCCTCAGCTTTAACATCCTCTGCTAGAGGAAAATCTGCTAATTGGTCTGCAATTGCTTGGCCTTTGATAGATTGCTGAGAGACATATTCCAGGTCGTATTGCATTAATAGGACTTGCCATTTGGCGATCCGTCCGCTGAGAAATGGTTGTTCAAGAACGTACTTGAGAGGATTTAATTTAGATAGAATCTTGACTTCAGACGCCAATAGATAATGTCTCAATTTCTGACACATTCATACCAGAGCTAGGCATGTCTTCTCTATCTGAGAGTATTTCTTCTCATAATCAATAAAGGTCTTGCTCACATAGTAAATGGCATATTCTATCAAGCTGCCTTCTTCGTATTGCGCCAGGAATCCGCCGCAAGCAACTTGATTAACTGAAATGTATAGCAATAGGGGTTT
Organism: Nuphar pumila; assembly: GCF_984573655.1. Taxonomy (NCBI): domain Eukaryota; kingdom Viridiplantae; phylum Streptophyta; class Magnoliopsida; order Nymphaeales; family Nymphaeaceae; genus Nuphar; species Nuphar pumila. Next base: position 23,925,106 of record NC_143250.1, on the reverse strand, counting down.
CCATAATTCTGGCGGCTTTAAAACAGGAGAATTGAGAAGATATTTCTTGATGCGTTCGAACGACTGCTGACACTCTGGTCCCCATTCGAACCTCACTCCTTTTCTGAGCAAATGATTGAAAGGCTCACATCTCATGGCCAAATTAGAAATGAATCGCCGAATTGATTGCATGCGTCCTTGAAGGCTACGCAATTCTTTGAGATTAGTGGGGGGCGGCATGCCAATGATAGCTTTGGCCTTAGCGGGATCCATTTCTATCCCCTTCTTGCTGACCAAGAAGCCTAGCAACTTGCCTGATTCGACTCCAAAAACATATTTTTGTGGATTGAGTCTTAGCTTGTAAAGAATGAGTCGCTTGAAAACTTGATTGAGAGCTTCGATGTGATCTTCCTCTTCTTTGGATTTCACCAGAATATCATCGACATATGCATCCATGATTTTGTGCATCTGATAATGGAATATAACGGCCATAGCGCGCTGATAAGTGGCTCCAGCATTCTTGAGCCCAAAAGGCATGACTGTATAGCAGAAAGTGCCCCATGGCGTGGTAAAGGATGTTTTGGATTGGTCACAAGCGGCCAACTTGATTTGATTATATCCGGAGTATCCGTCCATAAAGAAAAACATAGCATGCCCGGCTGTGCTATCGACTAGGAGATCAATGTTTGGGAGTGGATAGTCATCCTTCGGAGTGGCTTTATTGAGATCACGGAAGTCGATATAGATTCGCACTTTCCCATTCTTCTTAGGAACTGCTACGATATTCGCCAACCAATCCAGGTAATCAATTGCTTGAATGAATCCTGCTTTAAGCAGATCCTCAAGTCCTTCCTTGACCTGTTGCTCGATTCGAGGATCCATTTTTCTCAACTTATGCTTGACTGGTTTCGCCTCAGGCTTCAGAACGAGGCGATGTTCCACCAATTTCGGATCTAAACCTGGCATATCTTCATAAGTCCATGCGAATACTTCTTCATGCTACTTGAGGAAATTAGTGAGCCTTTCTTTCTCTCCTGGACTCAAACCACTGCCAATCTTGAGAATTTTAGGATCGTCTTCTAATCCGATATTGATATTCCTCAGTCGGATCTTGAACTAAGGATGATGGCTCATCTTGCCTCTGAATCGATGCAAATTCTGGCAGTTCTTGAAGAGCTGAATCGAACTCTGCGGATTCTTTTGACTGTTTTGCAGTTTGACCACATTCTGCTCTTATTCTGACCTGATGAATTATTGCTGATTTCAAACAAGCTTTTGGATTAAAGACGAGCTTCTTGACAGATCGGGAAGACATTCTGAAAATTGGAGGATAAATTGATTTAGGGAAATTGCTCATCATGAAATAAATTGCTTTTATTGAAAATATTTGGAAAGATAAAAGAGCAAAATAATTTCAATTTTGTGAAGATTTAATATTGAGGAGTAAAGAGACAAACGACACCAAGATAGACAAAGGAAACTGGCAACTTTATTGAAAGATAGAATTAATCAAAATGACAATGATGAAAATGAAATGGAATATCATCCCGACAAAAGAATAGAAAAGGAAAGACAAAGGAATTCTTCTAATGCGCTCCCTTAATGAAAACAGTCCCTTTCTGAGATCTTCGGCCATTAAAGCCCAATCCGGTTCTTTTAGGGCAGTGCTGAGGAATCACTGGTTCAAGACGACCATCTTCATTTTTGCCTAGGCCTCGTAAAGGCTGGTAGCCGTGCTTCACTAATAAATCAAATCCCTTCTTAGCTTTCATAAATTGGGAGAATAACGGATGATCCTTAAGTGTGATGTAATCAATTCGTCCTCCAATCTTGAAGAACTGTGGACCTCCCCATCGGGTCGCAGCCACTGTATGCTCGGGTCGCTCTGCCGTCTGCATGATTCCTGAATCCTCTTCGAAGCTGACCTCTTCAATACCCCTAATGCTAGGGATATCAGTAGTGAAAGAGGGCCTGGGAACCATGGGCTGTGCTAGCCTCTGCTCTGGATCTTCGCCTAAGACTGTCGTGATCATACCACCTTTTGACCACTTGATGCACTGATGAAGAGTAGATGGTACTGCGTTTGTGTTGTGGATCCATGGTCTCCCGAGAAGCAGATTATAAGTGGGCGTCACATTGACCACGTGAAAGAGAATTGAATGGACCGAGTAGTCAATGAAGATCTCCAGGAAGATTTTTCCTTTCGCTGTTTGGCCATGATTGTCGAACCCATAAATGGTGATTGGATCTGGAATGTATTCTTCTTCTTTTATGCCCAAAGCTTTGGCGGTCATTTCCGGACATATATTGAGGCTGCTGCCTCCATCGATCAGCACATGAGGAACTGTCATCCCTCTGGTTCGAACCACAACATACAAGGCGTTGTTATGGAACACATGAGGCTTAGGGAGATCCTCATCGGAGAAAGTAACTGGAGCATTAGTCATCGCCTGATTGACTATGTGGGCCATGTCTTCCGGAGTTATGCTTGGTTTCACCTTGATTTTCTGCAACAGATTATTTAATACTTGCTGATGTTTAGCGGAAGCTTGGGTTAAGTCCAAAATTGAGACATAGGATAATGCTGTAATAGGCTTTAGAGTGGATGTCTCGCTTTTCTTTGTGGTGGACTTAATGAGATGCTTAGAGAGCCATGGCATACTTCTGGCTACCTCGGGAAATATCCCAGCGGGCTTGTCAGATACTTTCAATTTGCCGAAAGCTGAAATAAGGTCCATCTTCTGGGCCTTGGACCGAGCCTGCTGCAACACCAGGACTTGATGCTGAGCTTGCATGTCATTTTCAGAGCACGGCCTGATATGCTCCTGTGGTTGAAACGACTGTTCGGTGATGACTACTATAGAATGACGAGGAAATGGCTCTTTTAGAATATCTATATTTTCATCTTCCGCACCTTCTACCAGAAGATTTTTATCAATAAGGTCCTGAACAATATTCTTCAGAACGAAGCAGTTCTCAGTATTGTGCCCCACTGTTCTGTGGAACTTGCAGAATTGGTCTTTGAATTTTCCCATAGGAACGGGAGGATCGGCCAGCCTTGGCAACTTGACCATCTCCTTGGTCAACATGTACTCGAGCACAGTTTCGAGGGATTGATCTAATGGAGTGAATTTCCTGTCATAGCTCCATCCTTCATGCTTCACCTTCTCTCGGGGTTTTGGTCCCTGCTCTAGCTGAAGCGGCTTGCTGAATTGCGGGATCGGCTTCCCTTTCTGATCATTCTTGTTTGAACCTCCTACCCCATAACAGAAGTCTCTATTCTGCCCCTTGCGATGATTCCATTTATTATTACTGACAGAATTAGTGAAGTGAGTCTTCTTCTTTGACTCGTTCTGGACGCTGTTCTTAGTAAAAGTGAAACCTTCATAGAAACCATTCTCCATACTCAATTCGAGTCATTCGGCTTGCTCTGTTAACTCTATAAAGGTTCTGGACGGTGCGGTGGAGATGAGGCCTTTTAGAGGCTGCGAAAAATTGCTTAGAATCAAGGACAAAGCATGCCCTTCTGATATGGGGTCTCTCATCTTGTTGCAAGCTGACCTCCAGCGGTGGATGAAGTCTCTAGCTTTTTCATTTTCTCTCTATTTCAGGCCACAGAGGTGGCTGAGGGTCGGGAGCGCCTCAGCATTGAACAGAAAGCGCTCAATGAACATATTTACCACCTTATCAAATTCTTTCAGCTCTATGGGGTTGATGTGCTCCGAGTACCATTTAGCTGTCGTTCCCTCCAGACTGCGAGGAAAGCAAAGGAAGAGTGCCTGATTGTCACGCTTGAATCGTGAACATTCAGCGAAAAACATGGCGAGATGAGCCTTAGGGTCGCCAGAACCATCAAACTTGATAAATTTTCTGGGGAGATTATCCAGATTGTCGTCCCCATCTAAACCATCATAGAAGTCTTCGCTGGTGAAGACTTTCTTGCCCTTGTCGCGGGCCTACAGATCTTTGACCATTTTCATCATATCTTTTAGCTGTGACTGAGTAGGGTCATTAACAGACTGATTTTTGGATTTGTAAGCCGACCCCTGGCCCTGAGTTGACCTTTTGAATTCATATTTATTTTCACATTCCTTGTCAACATCGTCAGCTGATTCTGACTCATCAGATATTTCCTCATGACGACTCTGCTTTTTGCTGATCTTCACATTCTTGACGGCATGACCCTTATCTTTCTGTCTGGTCTAAATTTGCTCAGTACTGGCCTCAGCTTGCTCTACCAGCATCTTGGTCATCATTTTTTTGAACATGACGTACATTTGGGGATCGATGCCATCATCCGCCTGCTGACCCGGACTCTGGATGGATCGAGGTGAGTCCATCTCTTCTTCTGAAGCTACTGAGTACGCGACGCCTTCAACTGATGTGGTTTTCTTTCTGGATCTTGTATGAACCATCGGGTATCACAAATGTTCTCTTGGATGTTGCTGGTGCTCTCTGCAGGGCAGAACTGATGGTTAGGCTTTTGAAGGAAATTTGGTTTGGAGGAAAATATTTATTGAGAATTTTGGTAGACAATTGAAATAATATCCCATTACTAGGGATCGAGTCGTCGTTGGGATTACGACAATTGCGTTGCTATTCTTTGCAAAAATAAACAACTGGAAATATGCCTTGTTACCTAGGCGAGGTCGTCAAACCAAAGTGAAATGTAAAATAAAGGAATTTTATTGAGGGGAAAAACATGATTTTATCAATAATATACTTGACAGAGGGGAGGGGGACAGACAATTTTCCACCACTCTGGATAATCAGACGACACACGAGAACCAGGAAAAATAGTAAGACTGACAAAGGAATCCCAGCCATGTCTGGCAGAATGGTATGCTCTGGACCACTGATCTGATGCGAGATCGAATTCTGGCAGAACCCCGGCTAGTAGACGAATCTCTACGCGCTTCTGCCTCTGAGAGAACTGCCTGACACACCGCTCTGGATGATAGTATGCGCAGAAAAATAGGCCAAGTAGTCTGAATCGCTTGCCGTAAGCATAAGTGTATCTGGGAGGTGATTCCTGGCGATCAAAGTAGTCCCATACGACCTCTTCCTCCTGAAGGTTGTCGATCAAGAATCGGTATCGCGCAACTAGAAGAAGCTTTTCACCATTGTATCTGAAGGAACTGGCTCGGACTGGCACATGTCGGAGGAACCAAGACTGCAAGGCATAGGTGCACCCTTCGACTAGGATCAATTCTCCGAGTGCGAAACGAGTCAACCCTCGGTATAGAAAAGCGAGTGCGGCCATGGCTATCGAGAGGTGGCTGGTCTGTTGACTTCCCCATCTCCTCATATGCTGAACTATTCTGATATCCATGTAATTCCATCCATCGGGAAAGAAAGCTAATCCCACCGTGCACAGAACCATCGCATGCTGAATTCTTTCTCGAGCTGTCCTGGACAACGAGCTGACTTCTACAAATGTCCCATACTGTCTGTAGATTTCGAGCAGGTCCATATATTCATTTCCATCCTCCTCTATCAATGGCCAAGACTTGTGTCCCGTCATGCGAGCTAAGGCATCCTTAGGGTCCAGACCCTTGACATTAATCAGAAACTGCTTCTCCAATGGATCTCCAGGCTGACCGGCTGGCTCGGGCAATCCCATAATCTCTGAAAATTCATCCATCAGTACTGTCATCTCGCCCCACGGGAACCAGAAGGTAGAAGTGCTCGGATTCCACCGCTCTGCTAGTGCATGAATCAAGTTGTCGTTGACTGTCTGCTTTCCTACTGCGGATGCCAGTTCCAATCCACACTCGCCCAGATGGTCCGGAAACATACGAGAGAAGTTATTGAACCATGAATAATACCACCGGGGAAAGAAGGATCCGGTGCTGAGGACTCGATGTTCGGGAAGACTTTGGCGCACCTCGTAGGAGATGTGACCCTCAGGGAAGACTGAATCAAGCTGACTGGATGCCATCGAACTGGAAGACATGGAAATTGGAATAAGACTTGGGAAAATACAGGAAATTTGAGGAAAATGCAGGCAGGATAAAAATAAAGTAGGAAATTCGAGATCCAGAAGACAGGAAAGATGGGAAATCACCTGGAGTTTTGAAGGAAATTAAAGGAAATTAAAGGAAATTTGGAAAATCGTCCAGGGTTTGATGAAATATGAAGAAATAAATGGAAAATGAAGTATTTGGAAAATCGTCCAAGGTTTAAAACATGGACAGTACATAGATTGGGGAATTTTGAGAAAATCGTCCAGTATTTTAGAAAATTGGGAAAATATGGAAAATAAAAAGGAAATAACACATTCAATCACATTCTGCATAAACAAGTATGCACATACAGCATTCCCTAAAAGCTGACTCTAGATGCACAAATTTTGAAATAGCTGTAGGACCTTAATCCTAACTCTAAGGCTCAGATCATCTGTATCCAATCCAGTTATGCCTATATACTCAAGCCAAGGCTCGATGTACGTGGCATAAAATCAATTCCTCCGGTTCTAGGTTCAAGTTTTCCAACATCCTTGAGCACCTGCCGATATACGTTGGACTATGGCCCTTGGTACGTGGCAGGGGGGGTTTCACCCAAATAGGTGGCCCAGTTGTGAGGCTCTATCCCGAACTATGGTTCTGGAAGAGAGCCCAGCAACGTGAAGACCGGGACAATATAGGTGGGGGTGGTTTTTGAAAACATGAGCACATGCAATCAAATAGAAGGCTCTAAGTCCTAAAGAGATAGATTTTTGAAATATTTGAAGAAGCAAGCATTGTTTTCATACAATTCCTAAATTGAGGAGTGTTGTATTAGACCTAAGTCTATGTGAGCATGAATAATTCTCCTCAATATGGTCCTACCAAACCATACCTAGTCTATATGCATTCCATGTCAGCTGGGTTCAAGTCTAGGCTCCTAGGTTCACATGATAGCATAAATTAAAAGCTGACATTCCATGGAAATCGATTTTGACAATTTGAACTAAGTAGAGCATTAGATTGATCAGGCAAAGACAGGTCCCATCACGGTCGCCAAACCTGTTATCATCGCAAAATTTTTAAACTTTTTGCGAGTCAAACTGACCTTTGAAAAATTTTTGAAAATAACTCGCCTCCGTTTTAAAATGCGGGAAAATTCTGTAGAATGGGACTCGCCTGTCGGTACGAGGTTTAACTGTTCCTGCCACCTTTAACAGGGGTAATTGAACCAAGGATCAATCTTATTCTCTACTCTATTCAACTTGTCTAAATCATATTCTAATTTCTAAATGCACATAGAATCAGGCATGTGCTATGAATTTTCAGAAAATGCACATTTGAAAACATGATGTTTGCTTTGAATGATTGAAATATTTAGAAAATGTAAATCTTGGAAATGATATCACATGAGAAATCATGAAATGGGATTTGAAATATACTTCTGAGAGAAATAAAAATCGATTTTGAGAAATCCTTGACATTTAGTGAAAATCGATTCTGAGAGACTTGGTTTCTCTGAATTCAAACTTTGAAATTGAAATTCTAACTTAGAAAATTTGAATTTGGAACTTGGGAAATACTTGAAATATTCTTTGAAATTCAATGCTTTTGGGAAAATCGATTTTGCTATAAGACTTAGGAGATTTTGAGGAATTCAATTTCCTTGACTTAGAATTTGAATTGGAATTGGCAAATGCATGAAATGAATGAATATGGATTTGAGGAATTGAGAAATACTTTTTTTTTTTATTTTGAGAAATGCAGTGCATTTTGAAATTAGCCTAAGAGTGTAGGCTGAATGTGGCTAATGTGAAGATCATAAATCTGGGTATCATTCATATTCTGACTATGGCCATAAATACGAATTCCACCAAGTTTATAAACTTCATAAAAGCTAGTGTATGTGCCATTCGTGTAGACCATAGTGAGTTTATAAAAATATGCATGAAACATCATCCATCACACATTAACATTATTAAAAAAAAAATAAACTATATGCAATGCAACCTAAGCTAAGCAGGAAATGTAAATTCTTATTCCAAAGTTTAATTTAGTTTACATCACTATTGAAATTTAAATACATAAAAAATAAAGTCTTCAATGTACCTGCAAAACTAGAAAACTTTGTTAATGAAAATATGTTGGCTTTTCTAGATTTATCCAACAATATCAGGAAATTGTTGGATTTTGCTAGATATAAGCCTTTTCCATGATTCCCTTAAATAAAATGATAAAGTATGAAATAAAATTGAATAAATAAGGAAGATAAGATATGAAATTTCGAAATTGGGGTTAAAATGACCAAAATACCCCTAATAACAAGACTATGGCCTTGAAATTAGGGTTTTTAGAAAGATATTTTGATAAAATGCAAGTTTTGAAATTTGAATGGAATAAACTCAAACCAAATATGCTATGACATGATTAAAAATATGAAATTAGGGTTAGGGATTTCGAAATTTAGGTCAAATGACCAAATTGCTCCCGATAGCAAGACTATGGCCTTGAAATCAGGGTTTTTAGAAATAGATTTTGGTAAAAACTTAGGTTTTATGCACTAAATAAAATCAAATGAGCACAAAATTAAACCTAAAGCATCCTAATATGATTATGAACATGATTAAACCCTAAAAATATATGCTTATGCATGAAAATCCAATAATATCACAAAAACTGTGATTTTAGCAGTGTTTTTGGATCTTTCAGGAACCCGGTTTTGCAATTTGCTTAATTCAGCCATCAAATGGATTCCAAAATTTATAAAAAATGGTACCTGCACTTGTTATAACCCTAATGTCGAATTGTAATTATAAAAATAATTTTTTGACATTAAATTAATCCGAAAATTGCATTAAACCCTAAAATATGCTACTTTTGACCTAATTCACCAACCACTCTCAGTCCAAGACCTGAACCAGGGGTCAAATCTCCATAAAAATCCATGAAATTTTACAGAGACTAACTAAGAAGAAAAACAGATATTTACCAATTTACATATTGTAAAAAGCATGTTCGGTTAGGGAGAAACCCTTTCGTCAATCTGAGCTAAAATATATCACTTTTAACAGGGATTAAAACGGCTACTTCAGATTGAAAATACAGACATAAATAGCAATCCTAAACAAAAATCTCTTAAATTTTAGTGGTGAACAGTAGACAAAAAAATAATAATACTCACTTTTTACAAATCAGGAATCGGATCTGTGGTTTGGGATTTATGACTAACACAAGTCTGATTAAGGTTTTGGTAAACCCTAACGAGTTTTAAATTTAAAAACTGATTCTCTGAAAGGGGAAAAATACTAAACAGTGATCAAAAAATCCGAAACTTTCACAGCAGACAGATATACTCAATGTGAATCCATAGCACTTTACAGATCTAAAATCGGATATAAGATGAGAGAAATATCATCACAGCAAGTTACCTTCTTGATTTTAACCACGATTTTAAAGCTTTAAAAACCCGATTTGATGTCTGATTTTTTTGATAGGGTTCCCGAGGTCCAAAATCTCTGATTTTTCTACAGTAACTCAATAACTCATTCATGCATCACATATAAAAACATCAGAAATAAACAATGAGAACTTCAATCCGAAATAACATTATCTTTACTGTTTTAAACCTAAAACACACAGAAATTTAAGAAACTTAAAAAACCATGCATTAACTAATGTAAATAAATAAAATAAACCATAAAACAGTAAATAAAACTTATTTCTATGCTATAGAACGTAAAAAAAACATGAATAAACCATGAAAATAAAATAAAAATAGGGAATCAATGGCTGGAATTTGATATCACCTTTAAAACATAGATTTAACCCATTAAAAAGGGTAAATCATATATTTTATTGGTTAATAATGTAAAGAATCATATTAAAATCAATTCTAATGGATTAAAATCCCTGTAAATCATCCAAAACAGGGTTAGATCACCTTCTTAGATCGTTCTTGCTGATTCTTGATGGTTCTTGAGGTTGAATCCATGGTTTAATCCATGAAGGTGATGGTGCCAATGGCTAAATCATGCTTAAAACAATGAAAAATATTAAATAAAAGCTAAAAATTAAAGAAAATAATCACCTTGAGGTTGCTGCAATGGAGGAAGGGATGAAGAGGAGAGAGAAGCTCCAAGAATACAATAGGAGAGAGATGGGAAAATCGACCCCCCTTATGCATCTATTTATAATAAGAAAAATTAGGTTTAAATTTTAACACTTTTGAAAATCTTGGACTCTCTAAGGGGGGCGATTTTGGTGTGAGTTTACCTAACTAACCCTAGCCTAGATTATCCTAACTAAGTCCTAATTAACCCTAGCTAAACCTAGAAAATCCCCAAATGTGGTGCCACTTGGCATTTTCTCACATTGGGTTTTTAAAACACCTTTAAAAACCTTTAAAAACACTAGTTTTAAAAACTAACTTTTAAAAATGAGTTTTTCAAAATGGTTTTGACTCTTCTAAACCTCTAACACTAACCAAGACATCAACTAACCCTAGTCTAGCCCTGACTGACTCGAATATGGCACCACCCCGAGTGGGCCCTACTTGAGTTTTTACAAAAAGATGATTTTAAAACTTGAAATTGAAGGAGTTTTCAAACGGATTTTCAAAGACAAACTTCAAAGTTATAATTTTTGAAATAGAATAGAGTCCTAACTAGGTTAGAACTCCTCTGGATATGTTGCCAACTGAGTGGGACCACATCGAGTTTTGAAGAATTTTGAAATAAACACTGAAAATGGCTTTGAAAAAGGGTTAAAATCGACATTTGAAATTCAAGATCTTTGAAAATAGGGTCTCAAGCGAACTGGAACCCCGGGTTAGAGTCCTGAACTCTTAGGACTCTGAGATTTTAGATTTTAAAAGCCAAATAAAAGAATTTTCAAAAGATTTTATCAAGAAATGATGAAATAAGTCAGAAAACACAGTCAGGGTTAGACTCCTAACTCAACCGAACTCTAAAATAGAATCCTGAACTAACTGGACTATGTAAAATGACCTAAATTTTAAAAATAATCGAAAAAGACTGAAAATGGAAGTAAAACAGACTTAAAAACTAGACTCCTGACCGGATTAGGACTCTGAGACAGAGTCCTGATCGGACTGAAACTTTCAAAGATTTGAGAAATTTGAGGAATAGAGGAATTCAGAAGCGACACCACCTCAATGGGTCTCATCTGTGAATTGAAATCGATTAAAATTTGAATTTGAAATGAAGCCAGATTGTTTTCTGAGAAAATATTTCGAAATATAAAGTCCTGGGGTTGGAAAATGACAGTGTATTGAATAAAAACCCAGGTTTTTAAATTGATTTTGAAACAAAGCTTTAAAATTCAAATCTGGATTGAATGTTTTGAAATAGGAGTGCTGGATCTCGAAAATGAGATGCGATGACATGCAATGACATGCAATGCTATGCAGAATACATGCAATGACATGCAATGATCTGTAATGACACTGGATGAGGGTGAAAATTTGGGGTGTTTACACAGGGTTGATACTGCACGAGGAGGGTGTGTTCGAAAATGGATGAAGAAAATTTGGGGTGTTTACAGGAGTTCACAAACTCAATGGAATTCGTATTTTTGGCCATAGTCAGAATACGAAGGAAACCCAGATTTGTGATCTTCGTATTAGCGACATTCAGCCTACACTCTTAGGCTAACGTCAAAAATGCACTGCATTTCTCAAAATTTTAAAAGGATTTTCCCAATTCCTCAAAGAATTCTCTTTCAAATTCATATTCATTCATTCAATTTGCATCATTTTCAAACTCATTTCTCATTTCCATTTCAGAGAAATCGATTTTCTCAGAACTTTCTAAGTCTTTCTCAGGATTTGATTTTCTCAAAACTCTAAGTTTTCAAATGACATTTCAAGCATTTGCCAAGTTCAAATCATGACTTCTCAAGATTTTTAACATTCTTAATTTCACTTTCAAATCCCAAAATCGATTTTCCCAAAGTCCTTGAATTATTTCTGAAATTGCTTTTCCCAGAATTCCCAAATCTACTTTAGAAATCGATTTTCATTTCAAAAAGCAGTTCAAATCTCAAAAATCAATGTTCTCAAAGTTCCAATTCTCCTGAGCATCCATTTTCCATTTCAAAAGTCATTTTCCAATGCAATTCCTCATTTTTCAATGAAATTCATGATTTTCCAAGGAATTCCTTTTCCAAGCAATTTTTCAAGCAAACATCATATTTCTCAAAATGTGCATCTTTTCAAATATCCATAGCACATGCCTAAGTCTTTGTGCATTATTGAAAAATAGAGCATGATTTAGATAATTAAACTTAGTCAAAGCACACATTTGATCCTTAGTTTAATTACCTCTAGTAAAGACGCCAGAAATGGTTGAACCTCGTACTGACAGGCGGATCCCATTCCACAAAATTTTCCTAGAAAATTTCAAAATGGAGGTGAGTAATTTTCAAAACTTTGGTCAAGTCTGACTCGCAGAATCGTTTCCCTCTCTCGCAGAGGGAGGGGGTGTAAACAACCCAAATTTTCTTCCTCATTCAGTATTCATCCATTTCATGTGTCATTGCTTCTCATTACATGAATTCAGCATATCATTTCATTGCATTGCGTAGCATTGCATGTCATTACATCTCATTTTCGAGATTCAGCACTCCTGTTTTCAAAACATTCAATCCAGATTTGAGTTTTAAAGCTCTTCTTTCAAAAATCAATTTCAAAATCTGGGTTTTTATTCAACATTTTGTCATTTTCCAACCCCAGGACTTTATATTTCGAAATATTTTCTCAGAAAACAATCTGGATTCATTTTAAATTCAAAGTTTAATTGATTTCAATTCTCAGATGAGGCCCATTTAGGTGGTGTCGCTTCTGGATTCCTTCACTTATCAAAAATCTCAAAAATTTTAGAGTCCTAGTTGGATCAGGACTCTTTTTCCCAGAGTCCTAGTCGGATCAAAACTCTACTTTTCACTACTTTTTTTACCTGTTTTCGGAGAAAACCTTTTAAAATCTTCTGTTTTGGCCAAAATTTCAGAGTCCTAGTTGGATCAGGACTCTTCTTCAAGAGTCTAGTTGGATCAGGACTCTTCTTTAGAGTTTCAATTGGATTGAGACTCTAATCTTTTACAGCTATTTCATCCATTTTCAATCAAATCTTTCAAAATGAGTCGGAAACTTAGAGTTTCAGTCAAAACAGGACTCTGTTCAGAGAGTCCTAGTTGGACCAAGACTCTGATCCTGATTTCAATTTTGAGAAAATCTTTCAAAAATCTTTCCATTTATCAAATTTGTTACACTTTTATCAAAGAATTTCAAAATTCTGAGGTTTTATCCCAGAGTCCTGATCCAATCAGAACTCTACCCCAGAGTCCTGATCGAAGCAGGACTCTATCCAAAATTGATTTTCTCACTTCATTTTCACTGGTTTTCAAAAGCTTTGCCCAAATTTCATCATTTGCTTATCAGAAAACCAAAATTCTTAGAGTTCTGATCGAATCAGGACTCTTTCTTAGAGTCCTAATCAGATCAGGACTCTGAACCAAAATACATTTTTATCCTATTTTTAACTGTTTTTCAAAATTCTCTCATTTGTTTTCTTAGAAAATCCTAAAATCTGAGAGTCCTAGTTCAATCAGGACTCTGTCCTCAGAGTCTCAGTTGAATCAGAACTCTGTTTTATTCCAGTATTCATTATTGTTTTCACTGTTTCGACAAGTTCTTTTATTTGTTTTTTCAGAAAAATACCAAAAAAATCTAGAGTTTTAGTCCGATCAGGACTCTGTCCCAGAGTCCTAATCCAGTCAGGAGAAAGTTTAAAAGTTTATTGTTACTTCCATTTTCATTTATTTCTATTTGTTTTCAAAAATTAGGTCATTTTGTAGAGTCCAGTTAATTCAGGACTCGATTTCAGAGTTCTGATTGAGTTAGGAGTCTAACCCTGACTGTATTTTCTGACTTGTTTTACCATTTTCGATTAAATCTTTTCAAAAACTCCTTCATTTGGCTTTTAAAAACCAAAATCACAGAGTCCTAAAATTCCAGGACTCTAACCCGGAGTTCCAGTTCGCTTGAGACTCTACTTTTAAAACTTTGAATTTCAACTATTGATATTAACCCCTTTTCAAAGCCATTTTCAGTATTTATTTCGAGTTTTTCAAAACTTCGATGTGGGGCCTACCCCGTTGGCGTCGTATCTAGAGGAGTTCTGACTTAGTTGGAACTCTATACCATTTCAAAACTTTCAATCTCAAAGTCTACTTTTGAATCTCTTTTGAAAAACCTCTCATTTTCAAGTTTTAAAATCGTTTTTGAAAATTCAAGTGGGGCCCACTCGGGGTGGTGCCACATTTGAAGAAGTCAAGGTTAGAACAGGGTTCGTCATTGTCCTAGTTAGCTTAGGGGTTTAGAGGAGTCAAAATCAATTTTGAAAATCCATTTTATTTAAGTTTTAAACCATTGGTTTTTAAAGGTTTTAAATTCAAGTTTTTAAAACCAAATGTGGGTCCATACTAGGTGGTGCCACATTTGGACTTTCTAGGGTTTAATTAGGTGTTAATTAGGGATTAATTAGAGTCCATTTAGGTTATAATTCTCTAAAAAAATCGTCCTCCCCATGTGGTTTATCAAAAACAATTAAAAAGAGTCCAAAAAAATCAAAACTCTTCCTAAACAAATCAAAAAAAAATCTATAAATAGGGGACCTAAAGGGGGTCAAACGGGACTCTTTTTCTCTCAAATTTTTGTGGCTTCTCTCTCCTCTCCAGCACCTCAACCTTTCTCCATTGCAGCTTCAGCCCCAAGGTGAGTTTATTTAATATTATTTTATTATTATTTTATTAGCTTTTTTATGATTTTTCAATAGATTTCACCATGGAAACTCTTGTGTTCATGGATTTAACCATGGATTTCATCCAAGAACCCCAAAATCGACCCAAGAAGATGATTTAACTCAGTTTGAGGGTGATTTCAAGGATTCTAATCCATTAGAATCGATGAGAGGTACGTTTTTCATGTTCTTAACCGACGAAACGTGAGATTTACCCGTTAAATTGGTTAAATTCATGATTTCAAAGGTGAAAGCAAATTCCAGCCATGGATTCCCTATATTTTATTCATTTCTTTGCTTATTCATGTTTATTACACGTTCTTCAGCATAGAAATCAATTTTATTTTACTGTTTTGGTATTTTCTTTATTGTTTTCATTTATTAATGCATGCTTTATTGGGTTTTATCAAATTTCTGTGTGTTTTTAGTTTAGAACAGAAAAGAGTATGCTGTTTTGGATTGAAATATTTAATGTTAATTCCTGATTTTTTATATGTGATACATGCATATGTAATTGAACTACTGTAAAAAAATCAGAGTTTTTGGGATTCGGAAACCCTGCAGAAAAATCAGACATCAAATCAGGTTTTGAAAACTTTAAAATCGTTGTTAAAATCAAGAAGGTAACTTGCTGTTATGATATTTTTCTCATCTTATATTCGATTTGAGATCTGTAAAATGTCATGGATTTATATTGATTAGATCTATATACTGTGAAATTTGGAGATTTTTTGATATTTGTTTATTATTTTTCCTCTGTCAGAGAATCTGATTTTAAATTTAAAACTCGTTAGGGTTTACCAAAACCCTAATCAGACTTGTGTTGTTCATAGATCCCAAACCACAGATCCAATTCATGATCTGTAAAAAGTGAGTATTATTATTTTTTTGTTTACTATTCACTTCTAAAATATCGGAAATTTTTGATTAAGTTTTCTATTTATATCTGTATTTTTAATCTGAAGTAGTTGTTTTAACCCCTGTTAGGTTTGTTAGATTCTACTTCAGATTGTCGGAAGGGTTTCTCTCTAACCGAAGATGCTTTTTCCGATCTGTAAATTGGTAAATCTTTGTTTTTATTTCTAGTTTATCTCTGTAAAAATGCAGAAGTTTTCATGGAGGATTGACCCCTGATTCGGGTCTAACTCTGAAACTGGTTTGTGACCTAGGTTAAAAATAGCATATTTTAGGGTTTTAATACACTTTTCATATTAAAATAATGTCAAAATTTTATTTTTGCAATTACAATCTGATTTTATGGTTATAAAAAGTGCAGGTACCAATTTTTATGAGTTTTGGAATCCGTTTGATGCCTTAATTAATAAAATTGCAAAACAGGATACCTGAAAGATCCAAAAACACTGATAAAATCACAATTTTGGTGATATTTCTTGATTTTCATGCATAAGTGTGTAGTTTTAGGGTTTGTTCATGTTTAGAATCATATTAGGATGTTTCATGTTTGATTTTATGCTTATTTCAATCACAAATCTCATATTTTTATCAAAATCTATTTCAGAAAACCCTGATTTCAAGGCCATAGTTTTGTTATCAGGGGCAATTTAGTCATTTGACCTCAATTTCGAAATCCCTAACCCTAATTTTCATATTTTTAATCATTTCACATCATATTCAGTTTAATTTATTCTCATTTGAATTTCAAAACTTGCATTTTACCAAATATCTTTCTGAAAATCCTAATTTTAAGGCCATAGTCTTGTTATTAGGGGTATTTTGGTCATTTTGACCCTAATTTCGAAATTTCATATTTTATCTTTATTATTTCTTTATATTTTATCATTTTTATTTAAGGAAATCATGGCAAAAAGGCTTATATCTAGCAAAATCCAGTAATTTCTAGATATTGCTGGATAAATCTAGAAAAGCCAACATATTTTCACTAACCAATTTTCTAGTTTTGCAGGAACATTGAAGACTTTATTTTCCTTTATTTCCTATATTTAAATTTGATTAGTGATGTAAATTAAATGTAAATTTGGAATAAGAATTTCAATTTCTGCATAGAATAGGATGCATTGCATATAGTTTTAAACTTTGATATATAACTGCTATGTATGCCAATTCATGCATATTTTTACCAATTCACTATGGTCTACACGAATGGCACATGCACTAGCTCTTATGGAGTTGACAAACTTGGTGGAATTTGTATTTATGGCCATAGTCAGAATACGAATGATACCCAGATTTGTAATATTCGTGTTAGCCACATTCAGCCTACACTATTAGGCTAACTTCAAAAATGCACTGCATTTCTCAAAAATACAAAAAGATTTTCTCAATTTCTCAAAATCAAGTCTTTCAAGTCCATATTCATTCAATTCATGCATTTGCCAATTTCAATTCAAAAAAATCAGTCTTCTCAAATTTTCCTAAGTCTTATTCAAAAATCGATTTTCTCAAAATATGGATTTGCCAATGATATTTCAAGTATTTCCCAAGTTCCAAATTCGATTTTCTAAGTTATATTTTCAATTTTAAAGTTTGAGTTCAAAGAAATCAAATTTTCCAAAGCTACTTCATATTTCTCAAAATCGATTTTCACAAAATTCTTATATTTCTTCAAAAATCGATTTTCACTTTCTCAAATACAGTATCTCAATCATGATTCACGATTTTCAAAGAGTTTATTTTACAAATATTTTCCAATCTTTGAAGCAAACATCATGTTTTCAAATATGCATTTTCAGAAATTCATAGCACATGCCTGATTCTTTGTGCATTTAGGAATTAGAATATGGTTTAGACAAGTTGAACAGAGCAAAGCAATAGATTGATCCTTGGTTCAATTACCCCTGGTAAAGGCGCCAGGAACGGTTGAACCTCGTACCGACAGATGAGTCCCATTCTTCGGAATTATCCCGCATTTTAAAACGGAAGCGAGTTATTTTCAAAATCTTTTTCAAAGGTCAGTTTGACTCGCAAAAAAGTAAAAATTTTGCGATGATAACAGGTTTGGCGACCGTGATGGGACCTGTCTTCGCCTGATCAATCTAATGCTTTGCTTAGTTCAAATTGTCAAAATTGTGTTCCTTGGAATGTCAGCTTTTATTTCATGATATCATGTGAACCTAGGAGCCTAGACTTGAACCCAGCTGACATGGATTGCATATAGACTAAGTATGGTTTGGTAGGACCATATTGAGGAGGAAATTTTCATGCTCACATAGACTTAGGTCTAATACAACCCTCCTTAATCTAGGTTTGATTGAAAACAATGTTTGCTTCTTCAAATTTTTCAAAATCTCTATCTCTTTAGGTTTTAGAGCCTTCTGATTTGATTGCATGTGATCATGTTTTCAAAAACAACCCTACCTATATTGTCCTGATCTTCACGTTGCTGGGCTCTCTTCCAGAACCATCGTTCGGGACAGAGCCTCATAATTGGGCCACTTATTTGGGTGAAAACCCCTCTGCCACGTACCAAGGGCCATAGTCCAACGTATATCGGCAGGTGCTCAAGGATGTTGGGAAACTTGAACCTAGAACCGAAGAAATTGATTTTATGCCACGTACATCGAGCCTTGGCTTGAGTATATAGGCATAGCATGATTGGACACAATTGATCTGAACCTTAGAGTTAGGATTAAGGTCCTACAGCCATTTCAAAAATTGTGCATCTAGAGTCAGCTTTTAGGGAATGTTGTATGTGCATACTTGTTTGTGCAAAATGTGTTATAATCATGTCCTTTTTATTTTCCATATTTTCCCAATTTTCTAAAAAATACTGGACGATTTTTCCAAAAATCCCTAATCCATGTCCATGTACTGTCCATGTTTTAAACCCTAAACGATTTTCAAAATACTTCATTTTATGAAGTACTTCCTTATATTTCATTAAACCCTGGACGATTTTCATAAAATTTCTCCATTTTCCTCAAAACTCCAGGTGATTTCCCATCTTTCCTGTCTTTTGGATCTCGAATTTCTTGCTTTATTTTTATCCTGCCTGCATTTTTCTCAAATTTTCTGTATTCTTCTGAGTCTTACTCCAATTTTCTATGTTTTCCAGTCTGATGGCATCCAGTCAGCTTGATTCAGTCTTCCCTAAGGGTCACATCTCCTACGAGGTGCGACAAAGTCTTCATGAACATCGAGTCCTCAGCACTGGATCCTTCATTCCCCGGTGGTACTATTCATGGCTCAAGAACTTCTATCATATGTTTCCGGACCATTTGGACGATTGTGGATTGAAACTGGCGTCCGCAGTGGGAAAGCAGACAGTCAATGGCAATTTGATCCATGCACTAGCAGAGCGGTGGAATCCGAGCACTTCTACCTTCTGGTTTCCATGGGGCGAGATGACGTTGCTGATAGATGAATTTTCAGAAATTATGGGATTATCTGAGCCAGCTGGTCAGTCTGGAGATCCATTGGAGAAGCAGTTTTTGATTAATGTCAAGGGTCTGGACCCCCGAGACGCTTTAGCTCGAATGACAGGATGCAAGTCTTGGCCATTGATCGAGGAGGATGGAAACGAATATGTGGACCTGCTCGAAATCTACAGACAGTATGGGGCATTTGTGGAAGTCAGCTCGTTATCTCGAACAGCTCGAGAGAAAATCCAATATGCGATGGTCTTATGTATTGTGGGATTAGCTCTCTTTCCCGATGGACAGAATTACATAGATATCAGGATAGTCCAACTTCTGCGAAGGTAGGAAAGTCGACAGACCAGCCGCCTCTCTATAGCCTTGGCCGCACTCGCTTTTCTATACCAAGGGTTGACCCGTTTCACACTCGGAGAATCGATTCTGGTCGAAGGGTGCACCTACGCATTACAATCTTGGTTCATCCAGCATGTGCCAGCCCGAGCCAGCTCATTCAAATACAATGGTGAAAAAACTTCTGCCAGTTGCGCGATACCAGTTCTTGATCGACAACCTTCAGGAGGAAGAGGTCGTGTGGGACTACTTTGATCGTCAGGAATCACCTCCCAGATATACTTATGCATATGGCAAGCGGTTCAGGTTACTTGGCCCATTCTTCTGTGCATACTACCATCCAGAGCGGTGTGTCAGGCAGTTCTCTCAGAGACAGAGGCACATAGAAATTCGCCCACTATCAGAGGTCTTGCCAGAGTTCGATCTTACATCAGATCAGTGGTCTGGAGCATATCATTCTTCCAGACATGGCTGAGATTCTTTTGTCACTCTCACTATTTTTCTTGGTCCTCGAGTGTCCTCTGATTATCAGGAGTGGTGGAAAATTGTTTGTCCCCCTCCCCTCTGTCAAATGTATTATTAAAATCATATTTTCAATAAAATTCCTTTAATCTTCATTTCACCTTGGTTTGACAACCTTGCCTAGGTAACAAGGCATATTTTCAATTGTTTATTTTGCAAAGAATAGCAGCACAATTGTCGTAACTCCAGCGACGACTCAATCCCTAGTAATGGGATATTCTTTTACTTGTCTACCAAAATTCTCAACAAATATTTTCTCCAATCAAATCTCTTTCAAAAGCCTAACCATCAATTTTGCCCTGCAGAGAGTATTTGTGATATTAAATGGTTCAGACGAGGTCAGGAAAGAAAATTGCATCAGTCAAAGGCGTCGCATATTTAGTAGCCTCAGAAGAAGAAATGGACTCACCTCGATCAATCCAGAGTCAGGGTCAGCAGGCAGATGATGGCATCGATCCCCAAATGTATGTCATGTTCAAAGAAATGATGACCAAAATGCTGGCAGAACAAACCGAAGCTAGTACAGAAAAGATTCAGATCAGACAGAGAGCAAAAGGCCGGTCAGTCAAGAAATTTTTGAAGCTATCCAAGAAACATATCCAACATGAAGATACATCTGATGAATCAGGATCGGTAGGTGACACCGATGAAGGGTATGAAGTTCAGCAAGCACTTCAAAGATCCTCTCATGAACAAGGGACAACATATAAATTGAAAGATCAAGCAATGGATGATCCGGTCCAAATACAACTAAAGAAAATGGCAAAGAAGATTAAAGATTTGGAAGCCCGCTACAAGGGCAAGAAGATCTTCACGAGCGAAGACCTCTACAAGAGCATCACCCCCGTCAGGAATAATCAAGATCCAAAAAAGAAGATGAATCCCGCCTTCTTTGTCAATACCAACCGCGATGGGTGCAAAGATAACAAAGGCAATCATACAAGTCAGAAAGAGAAATCTTTAAAGCAGGGTGGAAAATTGAATCAACAGAAAGAAAAGATAAAGCGGGACGGCTAGGATTGCGATCACCAGTTTACTCCTCTCGAGCAGTCTCTCGATGAAATCCTTGAATATATGTTGGCCAAGAAATTGGTAAAGCTTCCAAGAGTCACAAATCCTCCTACAGTCATGGGAAGATTCACAGACCAGCTCTGCAAATTCCATAGGGCGGTAGGGCATGATACCGACCATTGTTTCGTCTTCAAGAACATTGTCCAAGATCATATCAACAAGAATTTCTTCGTTGAGAATAAGAAAGAATACCAGTCGACTGTCTTATCCAAGTCTCAGCAGAAATCAAGCACTCGACAAGAGGTGCAGCGTGATGATCCGAA
Organism: Nuphar pumila; assembly: GCF_984573655.1. Classification (NCBI taxonomy): domain Eukaryota; kingdom Viridiplantae; phylum Streptophyta; class Magnoliopsida; order Nymphaeales; family Nymphaeaceae; genus Nuphar; species Nuphar pumila. Next base: position 23,903,825 of record NC_143250.1, on the reverse strand, counting down.
CCAGGATCACAAGATGGCCCCATTGGATCAAATATTCGAGACTTTTCTGGAATATATGCTTGCAAAAGATACAGTCAAATCTCTGAAGGCTCACTTCACTCTTTCTGCCAATGATAGCAAAAGCAACAAGAATAATCATGATCACTATTCAGAGGGATCTAAGGGCCAAAAAGGAAAGTTCTCCAACAATGATAGGCCTCTTCAATCTAGTCCTCAGCATAAAGAAAAAGATCAAGAAAAGCCAAAGCGCAAGGATTGGAGTACGGATCGAAAGTTCACCCCTCTGGATCAGACATTAGAGAGTGTTCTGGAATACATGCTCGCAAAAGATATGATCCGTTTACCTAAAGCAGCTGATCCCGCAACAATCATGGGCAGATTCAAAGAAAGATTTTGCAAATTTCATCGGGCAGTAGGACATGACACTGAGAATTGTTTCATCCTAAAGAATATCATTCAAGATTGCATCGACAAGAATATCCCTATTGGAAATGAGGAAAATACCAGTTGACCATCCTGATCAAATTTTCCAAGAAACTGACAGCGTCAAGGCTATGTCATCTTTAATCAATACAGTCCCAGTTTTCTTACCAACTTGTTATTTCTTTTCAATAATTGAATAAATTATCCATTTTTCTCATAGACTTGATGTCACCTTTCACTCTCCTTCTCTGCAAAATGTTCTTTCATGAGGAATGACCTCTTCCGAGTCTCTTCTGAATCAATCAAAAGCCAGTTGTCGTGTCACCTTCAAAGAGCGCTCTTCGAACATCAATCATTTATCCTTTTGTTCAAAATATTCTTCCCCCATTACACTGGGGCATTTTTAATTTTTCATTTTATCTACAAATACCCTGTATGCAGGCAGGATCTAACAAATCTCTCATTTTGCACGCATGTGCACCCATTTACATTCATTTGCATTTGCATGCATTCATTTGCATTCACCTGCATTCATCTGCATCAATTTGCATTTGCATCAAACTACCCATTCAGGTTAAGGGATAAATTCTGAGGCCCTGACAGTTGTCCAAGTCGTCGTGTGGGTGAAGACTAAAAATCTTCCATCAAAATTAATTAGTAATTCTTCAGAATCCAGTGATCGTGCTGGTAATTCTTCAGAATCCAGTGATCGTGCTGGTAATTCTTTAAAAATCCAGTGTTCGTGCTAGGTAATCTTTCAAAACCCAGTGCTCGTACTAGTAATCTTCCAAAATCTAGTATTCGTAGTGGCAATTTTTTAAAACATAATGCTTGTATTGGTACATTTTCGAAATCCGGTGTTTGCACTGGTACACTTTGAAATCCAGTGTCCACATTGATCTAGTTTTTCTTTGGGATTTGAGTTCCGGCTCGAATCTTCTTTCTTTCTAGTTGATCTAGTTTTCCTCCAGGATCCGAGTTTCGACTCGAATTTTCTTTTCTTCTAACCGGTTTAGTTTTCCTTTGGGATTTGAGTTCCGACTCGAATCTTCTTTCCTTCTAGTTGATCTAGTTTTCCTCCGGGATCCGAGTTCCGACTCAAATTTCCTTTCCTTCTAACCGGTTTAGTTTTCCTTCGGTATTTGAGTTCCAACTCGAATCTTCTTTCCTTCTAGTTGATCTAGTTTTCCTCTTGGATCCGAGTTCCGACTCGAATTTCCTTTCCTTCTAACCGGTTTAGTTTTCCTTCGGGATTTGAGTTCCGACTCGAATCTTCTTTCCTTCTAGTTGATTTAGTTTTCCTCTGAGATCCGAGTTCCGACTCGAATTTCCTTTCCTTCTAACCGGTTTAGTTTTCCTTCAGGATTTGAGTTCCGACTCGAATCTTCTAGTTAATCTAGTTTTCCTTCGAATTTCGAGTTCCGACTCGAATTTCTTTTCCTTCCACAATGGATTTAGTTTTCCTTCGAAGATTCGGGTTCCGACCTGAGTTTTCTTTTCCTTCAAAGTTGGTCTAGAAAATTAGAGTTCCGACTTGAATTTTCTTCCAAATCCAATCCGCCTAGCTTTCCTTTAAAAGTTTGAACTTCTACTCAAACTATCCTGCAAGTTGGTCTAGAAGATCCGAGTTCTGACTCAAATTTTCTTTCAAAATCCAATTCATCTAGTTTTTCCTTAAAGAGTTGAATTCTGTTTCGAATCTTTCCTCAAAAACCCAGTTTAGCACCTGGTCCATTTAAAGCTCACAAGTTGGAATCATTCCTCCTTAAACTATGATCTTTAGGTTAAATCCCTATGGAATTGATAGTTTGTAGGTCGAACCCCTGCGGAACCAATGTCGTTCTCAATTGAACCAATGTCATTCTTAGGCTGAATCCCTACAGAACCCATGTCGTTCCAAGTGAACCAATGTCGTTCTCAATCGAACCCATGTCGTTCTCAATCGAACCCATGTCGTTCCCAATGAATCAATGTCGTTCTCGACTGAAGCAATGTCGTTCTTAGGCTGAATTCCTACATAACCCATGTTGTTCCCAGTAAACCAATTCACATTTTTTATCTCCAGGTCATCCAATTTCCAATTTCAAATGACGACCTTTTGAGTCAATCAATTTCCAATTACCAAATTTCAAATTTCCAAATTTTCAATTTCAAATTTCAAATTTTAAATTTCAAATTTCAAATTTCAAATTTCAAATTTCAAATTTCAAATTTTCAATTTCAAATTTCAAATTTCAAATTTCAAATTTCAAATTTCAAATTTCAAATTTCAAATTTCAAATTTCAAATTTCAAATTTCAAATTTCAAATTTCAAATTTCAAATTTCAAATTTTCAATTTCAAATTTCAAATTTCAAATTTCAAATTTCAAATTTCAAATTTCAAATTTCAAATTTCAAATTTCAAATTTCAAATTTCAAATTTCAAATTTCAAATTTCCAATTTCCAATTTCAAATTTCAAATTTTAAACTTCCAATTTCCAATTTTTAAATTTCCAATTCTTAAATTTCCAATTTTTAAATCTTCAATTTCCAATTTTTAAATCTTCAATTTCCAATTTTTAAACTTCCAATTTCCAATTTCCAATTTCCAATTTCCAATTTCCAATTTCCAATTTCCAATTTCCAATTTCCAATTTCCAATTTCCAATTTCTAATTTCTGATTCTCAATTCTCTATTTCAACCTTCGGGTCACTCAAATTCTAATTTCGACCTTCGGGTCATTCAAATCCTCAACTTCGACCTTCGGGTTATTCAATTTTTCAATCTCAACCTTTGATTTCCCATTTCAATCTCTTGTGTCGTTCGACTCACAATTTTGACCTTTGGGTCATGTAATTCTCAAATCTTGACCTCCGGATCATCCAATTTGATCAATCAGGCCTCTGGGCCGCCCACTCTATCAGATTCTCAATTCAAGCCTTCGGGTTACAATCTTACCAACATTAGTCATGCTTCTACCTTCGGTTTACAACTTTATCAATACCTATCACTTTCCAAGCCTTCGGGTTACAACTTCATTAATGTCAATCATTTTCAAATCCTGCTTTCGAGCTGGTCGGTCAACAAATCCTGCTTTCGAGCTGGTCGGTCAACAAATCCTGCTTTCGAGCTGGTCGGTCAACAAATCCTGCTTTCGAGCTGGTAAATCAAAACCAAACCTAACCTTCGAGTTGATCTCTTACTAAGTCTTTTCAGGATTCAGTTTAGTCATGGATGTGTTGCGTTGTGCTTCAAGTGCTCGCTTTCAGAAAAGATTTCAAGAAAATTTTGCCAATTTGTCATAAAAAAAATAGTTGTTGATCTCAAAACCTTTATTGCATAAAATTATTACCTCGGAATACCTTCAGTATTACTTTCAAAAGGACAAAGCTTTCGCGAAAAAGGATTCAAAATTCAAAATCTTTCTATTGGCCAACCAAAAGGATGAAGAATAAATCCGCGATATGGCCAGCAAAGAATATTCAAGGTTGTTGCAAAGCCATGAGTGATTGATATTGATCGCAGTCAATGGCACATTTTTAAAGACCTTTCTTGAAAAATAAAGCAGTCGAAATATCCTGGGTGATACAGAAAAATCCACTCAATCTTCATATCTCCTCAATCACCTAAGCTGTAATTAAATATCTTCAAAAGGGATCTCTCAACTGTCGTCAAGATGAAGGCGAATTAGGCGAGTAGACCCCCGGGGCCAAAGAAGATTTGAATCATCTCCAAGATGACGGAGTTTGTGACAGATCCTTCCAAGGAAAGTTCAGATCACCGTCGAGATGAAGGCGAGTGTGATGAGCCTACCGACAAACCCTAAAGGATATTTAATTACCGCTATCATCAAGAGACTTCCAGCCAAAGAGCTAATAACTATCAAGAGAATTCTTGAGAGAAAAGAAGGATCGGAACATCTCTGAGATGAAGGAGTTTGTGACGTACCCTTCCAAAAGAAAAAAAGAGAAAAGTCAGGACATCTCCAAAATGAAGGATGATGTAATTCCCGAAAAAAATCCAAGAGAGCTCCAATTCTGTCAAAAAGAGAGTGCAGAAAGATCATCATGAGAAAAGAATCCCAGGATATCAGACTGTCGAATCTATCAAGAATCTTCTTTAATTTTGTGAAATTCTTTTATCAATATCCTTTCACCAATAGCTCTCGCAATATCAAGAATATATTCTTTTCCGCCCATATCAAGAAAATTGATAGCTTCCTTGAGAGAAAGTCAATGGCAATGATATTTGAATTTGAATCTTGATTCTACGGAGTTAAGCCCAGTCGGAGGTAATACTTCAGGTAGACAAGAAGGAATATTTTTCATATATATGCTTATCATTTTTTGATTAACTACAATTTTTATCCTATTGGCAATCTTTTCAAGTTATCCTGACATGAAGTGAGAGCTAGATGTCTATTTTGATGTATCCAGGCGTTGTTATTATCCCTTTTAGGATCGGATGACAGGAGTTATCCAAGATCCTTTCCTTCTTGTTTTGATCTGAGCGCCTGGGCTCTCAGATTAGCACACTTTCTTGTGCTCCCCACTGTCCCACCATAGGCAGTTCCCATTCAGGATAAGGGTTAAACCTGAATTTTTCTACAAAAGGTCATCTGTCTTAAAAGCCATACAGTCTCAGCAATGAGACGCCCAAGATCAATCCCTTTTCAAGCTTTAGAGAAACCCCCTTTCTTCCTTTTGCAAACCCCTCTCGGATTTGTTGTGCAAAATTCGAAGGTCCCATCATGGTTTCTTCATTTGAGGATTTTGTTTATCGTCCCCTTTCAGGTTAAGGGTTAAGCCTGAGCCTCGTTTTTCCACGAGGTATCGTCCCCTTTCAGGTTAAGGGTCAAGCCTGGGCCTCGTTCTTCCATGAGGTATCGTCCCCTTTCAGGTTAAGGGTCAAGCCTGGGCCTCGTTCTTCCACGAGGTATTGTCCCATTTCAAGTTAAGGGTTAAGCCTGAGCCTCGTTTTTCCATGAGGTATCGTCCCCTTTCAGGTTAAGGGTCAAGCCTAGGCCTCATTTTTCTACGATGTATTGTCCCCTTTCAAGTCAAGGGGTTAAACCTGAGCCTCACTCTGATGAGGTATCTCATTTGTCGTCCCATTCAGGTTAAGGGCTAAGCCTGAGCCTCATTTCGATGAGGTGGATCTTCTTCTTTATTTTTATGCTATATCTACCACCATCATTTGAACTAATTCTTTCATACCCAGTCAAATTTATCTAACTGGGGCATTTTTGTAGTCTGAATTTGGTGTGTTTTTCTTTGCCACTAAGCTCGGCCTCTAACCGGCTTAGCAGCAAAGAGGGGCATCTGTAAACACCCCAAATTTTCCTCCTCATTCAGTATTCATCCATTTCATGTGTCATTGTTTCTCATTGCATGAATTCAGCATATCATTTCATTGCATTGCGTAGCATTGCATGTCATTACATCTCATTTTTGAGATCCAGCACTCCTGTTTTCAGAACATTCAATCCAGATTTGAGTTTTAAAGCTCTTCTTTCAAAAATCAATTTCAAAACCTGGGTTTTTATTCAACATTTTGTCATTTTCCAACCCTAGGACTTTATATTTCGAAATAGTTTCTCAGAAAACAATCTGGATTCATTTTAAATTCAAAGTTCAATTGATTTCAATTCTCAGATGAGGCCCATTTAGGTGGTGTCGCTTCTGGATTCCTTCACTTATCAAAAATCTCAAAAATTTTAGAGTCCTAGTTGGATCAGGACTCTTTTTCCCAGAGTCCTAGTCGGATCAAAACTCTACTTTTCACTACTTTTTTTACCAGTTTTCAGAGAAAATCTTTTAAAATCTTCTGTTTTGGCCAAAATTTCAGAGTCCTAGTTGGATCAGGACTCTTCTTCAAGAGTCCAGTCGGATCAGGACTCTTCTTCAGAGTTTCAATTGGATTGGGACTCTAATCTTTTACAGCTATTTTATCCATTTTCAATCAAATCTTTCAAAATGAGTCAGAAACTCAGAGTTTCAGTCACAACAGGACTCTGTTCAGAGAGTCCTAGTTGGACCAAGACTCTGATCCTGATTTCAATTTTGAGAAAATCTTTCAAAAATCTTTTCATTTATCAAATTTGTTACACTTTTATCAAAGAATTTCAAAATTCTGAGGTTTTATCCCAGAGTCCTGATCCAATCAGGACTCTACCCCAGAGTCCTGATCGAAGCAGGACTCTATCCAAAATTGATTTTCTCACTTCATTTTCACTGGTTTTCAAAAGCTTTGCCCAAATTTCATCATTTGCTCATCAGAAAACCAAAATTCTTAGAGTTTTGATCAAATCAGGACTCTTTCTTAGAGTCCTAATCAGATCAGGACTCTGAACCAAAATTCATTTTCATCCTATTTTTAACTGTTTTTCAAAATTCTCTCATTTGTTTTCTCAGAAAATCCTAAAATCTGAGAGTCCTAGTTCAATCAGGACTCTGTCCTCAGAGTCTCAGTTGAATCAGAACTCTGTTTTATTCCAGTATTCATTATTGTTTTCACTGTTTTGACAATTTCTTTCATTTGTTTTTCAGGAAAATACCAAAAAAATCTAGAGTTTTAGTCCGATCAGGACTCTGTCCCAGAGTCCTAATCCAGTCAAGAGAAAGTTTAAAAGTTCATTGTTACTTCCATTTTCATTCATTTCTATTTGTTTTAAAAAATTAGGTCATTTTGTAGAGTCCAGTTAATTCAGGACTCTATTTCAGAGTTCTGATTGAGTTAGGAGTCTAACCCTGACTGTATTTTCTAACTTGTTTTACCATTTTCGATTAAATCTTTTCAAAAACTCCTTCATTTGGCTTTTAAAAACCAAAATTACAGAGTCCTAAAAATCCAGGACTCTAACCCGGAGTTCCAGTTCGCTTGAGACTCTACTTTCAAAACTTTGAATTTCAACTATTGATTTTAACCCCTTTTCAAAGCCATTTTCAGTATTTATTTCGAGTTTTTCAAAACTTCGATGTGGGGCCCACCCCGTTGGCGTCGTATCTAGAAGAGTTCTGACTCAATTGGAACTTTATGCCATTTCAAAACTTTCAATCTCAAAGTCTACTTTTGAATCTCTTTTCAAAAACCTCTCATTTTCAAGTTTTTAAATCGTTTTTGAAAATTCAAGTGGGGCCCACTCGGGGTGGCGCCACATTTGAAGAAGTCAAGGTTAGACCAGGGTTAGTCATTGTCCTAGTTAGCTTAGGGGTTTAGAGAAGTCAAAATCAATTTTGAAAATCCATTTTATTTAAGTTTTAAACCATTGGTTTTTAAAGGTTTTAAATTCAAGTTTTTAAAACCAAATGTGGGTCCATACTAGGTGGTGCCACATTTGGACTTTCTAGGGTTTAATTAGGTGTTAATTAGGGATTAATTAGAGTCCATTTAGGTTATAATTCTCTAAAAAAATCGTCCTCCCCATGTGGTTTATCAAAAACAATTAAAAAGAGTCCAAAAAAATTAAAATTCTTCCTAAACAAATCAAAAAAAAAATCTATAAATAGGGGACCTAAAGGGGGTCAAAGGGACTCTTTTTCTCTCAAATTTTTGTGGCTTATCTCTCCTCTCCAGCACCTCCACCTTCCTCCATTGCAGTTGCAGCCCCAAGGTGAGTTTATTTAATATTATTTTATTATTATTTTATTAGCTTTTTTATGATTTTTCAATAGATTTCACCATGGAAACTCTTGTGTTCATGGATTTAACCATGGATTTCATCCAAGAACCCCAAAATCGACCCAATAAGATGATCGAACTCAGTTTGAGGGTGATTTCAAGGATTCTAATCCATTAGAATTGATGAGAGGTACGTTTTTCATGTTCTTAACCGACAAAATGTGAGATTAAACCGTTAAATTGGTTAAAATCATGATTTCAAAGGTGAAAGCAAATTCCAGCCATGGATTCTCTTTATTTTATTTATTTATTTGCTTATTCATGTTTATTACACGTTCTCCAGCATAGAAATCAATTTTATTTTTCTGTTTTGGTATTTTCTTTATTGTTTTCATTTATTAATGCATGCTTTATTGGGTTATATCAAATTTCTGTGTGTTTTTAGTTTAGAATAGAAAAGAGTATATTGTTTCGGATTGAAATATTTAATGTCAATTCTTGATTTTTTTATATGTGATACATGCATATGTAATTGAACTACTGTAAAAAAATCAGAGTTTTTGGGATTCGGAAACTTTGTCAGAAAAATCAGACATCAAATCGGGTTTTGAAAACTTTAAAATTGTTGTTAAAATCAAGAAGGTAACTTGCTATTATGATATTTTTCTCATCTTATATTCGATTTGAGATCTGTAAAGTGCCATGGATTTATACTGATTATATCTATCTACTATGAAATTTGGAGATTTTTTGATATTTGTTTAGTATTTTTTCTCTGTCAGAGAATCTGATTTTAAATTTAAAACTCGTTAGGGTTTACCAAAACCTTAATCAAACTTGTGTTGTTCATAGATCTCAAACCACAAATCCGATTCATGATCTATAAAAAGTGAGTATTATTATTTTTTTGTCTATTGTTCACTTCAAAAATATCGGAATTTTTTTATTAAGTTTTCTATTTATATCTGTATTTTTAATCTGAAGTAGTTGTTTTAACCCCGGTTAGGTTTGTTAGATTCTACTTCAGATTGCCGAAAGGGTTTCTCCCTAACCGAAGATGCTTTTGAAATTCCACTAGAGGGAGGGTGAATAGTGAAGTACGATAAAGATCGATAAAATAAAATAATCAGGCAATAAGGCACAACACATAAAACACAGAATTTATACTGGTTCGGTCAGTACCCAGACCTACATCCAGTCCCCAAGCAAACCACTTGAGCTTTCCACTATAACATCCGAGTCACCGGATAAATAGTACAACACCCTCTTCCTCAGAGGTCTTCTTCTCTCAATAGAGAAGGGGCACACCCTCTTCCACAGAGGTCTTCTTCCCTCAACAGAGAAGGACAACACCCTCTTTCACAGAGGTCTTCTTCTCTCAACAGAGAAGGGCAACACCCTCTTTCACAGAGGTCTACTTCTTTCAACAAAGAAGGAAAACAGTGAATAACAGAGTTACAATACTTCCTATAGAACCTTCAGAATGATATGAATGCACGAATGAAGGATTCTCAGAATATTCTGTTTGTCACTCAGAGGATGCTCTTTGTCAAAGAGCTGGACTTGACTTTTTCTCTTTTCTTTCTTTTCTTTTTCTCTTTCTTTTTCAAGGCTCTCTTTTTCAAATATCGAATAGGGATTTTTCTCGTTGTAAGCTCACACGTCTATTCCATTCCATGTTGAATAGTTTATTTGAGTGTATTTATATAGCTTTTGAAAAAGTAGTCGTTGCTTTTTGAAATCGTAGCCTTTTTGAGATGTGAAATGTCATGTCATTTTCAAAAACATCTTTAGAGAAATTCGAGAATGCCTTTTTCCATAAACAGTGAAGTATGGGGTACACTAATCGTTGTAATATTTTAGGTAATACATATTTTATGTAAAAAGTCTATTTCTTACAATAGTACATTGAACGTTGGATTGTAGTTTTGTCTTTATTCTAATTAACGATTTGAGGTACATAAGTACTTCTTTACTTTAAATGAATGTAAGTACACTGAGTGCTTTGATATATATATTTGTACATAGTCATGTCAAGTGTTTTCTTTATGTTGTGTTTTTCAAAGTCTTCAGAGAGAATGAGGACTAAAAGAAAGTCGACATTCCTTGAGAAGGATATTAATAAGGATTTGTTACAGTAGGTATTTAATGCTTTGTACAAAGAGAATGATGACTTTAAGTAAGTCGACATTCTATGGTTTTGTAAAAAGGTAACTAGAGTCTTTTCAAAAAACATATTGTATTTGTATTTCTTTGTGTAGCCGATTTTATGTTTTTGTCTTCTTCTTATATTAAAAACATTTCTTTAAAGAAGGTAACTAGAGTCTTTTCAAAACTATATTATATTTGTTTTTCTCTATGTAGCCGATTTTATGTTTTTGTCTTCTTCTTATATTAAAAACATTTCTTTAAAGAATGTAACTAGAGTCTTTTCAAAGCTATATTATATTTGTTTTTCTCTATGTAGCCGATTTTATGTTTTTGTCTTTTTCCTACATTTCTTTTTCATGTTGTCTTGTATATAGTGTAAGGTACAATTATTACATGACAAAATATCTTTTTCATAAAGGGTTGTAAGAAGGTACAATTATTAGTTTTCAAAAAGGAGCTTTTTGAAACTATCATATACTTTTATGATATAGTTTTTATGAATGGTTATGTACTATGCAATATGCATGCTTCTGAAGGTTCTGTTACATATGACTCTAAAGAAGAAAAATACAATCTTCAATCTTGAGTTAGCCGAACTTTTTGTATGCTCTTTAGTAATGCATGGCTCATCAAGCTTTTCTTCAAGGAGTATGATTGCACCATAGTTGTACTTGAATAGGAGGACTCCATCCTTTTTTGGGTGAGATATCCTTGCATCAAATACTCGTTAGATTTATGGCAAAACATATCCAGTCATAATATAACATTTTTCAAGAAGACATATTATCATATTATATAGAATCAAATGAGACAGTGTATCATATTATGTGACATCAAAACAGAGTTTCTCAACATTCTCCCTCTTTTTGATGATGACAAAATATGCTCCCCCTGTCAAAAAGACATTATGCATAGAAATAATAATATGATAAAATATTTGAAAAATGTTTAAAGAGAATTTCTCCAATAATGGAGACAGGTTTTCTCCCCCTTTGTCATGGACAAAAAGGAAGGGATCAGAGTAAGAGAGTTATTACAGACCAAAAGGAATTAAAAGTTATTACAGACCGAAAAAAACAAGTTTATCTCGAAGGTGGAGGAGGTTGATGTGTTCGGTCGGTACGATTCCGCTTGTGAGCTGGATGAGTTTGCTGCAACAGGGCTTGATTGCGAAGGATACAATCCTGAGAGCGCTCGATATCCATCATTGCAGAGAAGCAATCAAAGGTGGATGTTGGATCTTCTTCATCAGAGCCGGGCATGTGCAGGGACCTTAGATTGAAGGTGGTAGCATCAAGGACCTGAGAGGGATGGAGGATGACTTCATTGTGAAGGGGTACTTTGAAGTATTTGAGAATGGGAGTTATGAAACACCCAAAAAGAAGAGGCTTGAATTTCTGATAACGAATGAAAAGGTCAAAAAGAATGGAGGACCAGTTTATCGGAGTAGAGGAAAATATTGCATAGATAAGGAGAGAGATTTTTCGTGGAACTAATCCCTTGCGGGGAAGCTTGAGATAGATGTTGTGGAGAAGAATCTGGGCAAGTAATTGAGCATGAGGTTGGAGATTCCTCATGTGCCATGGAAGTTGGTAGCAGTTGGTACAGATAAGAATTTTTTGAAGTACCGATCGTTCGATAGGTACTATGGTGTTGAGGTCGGTGTCGGTGGAAGGCAGATTTAGAATTCTACCTAGTGAGGAAGCATAAAAGATCATCAGCTTGCCTCGAACTTTGGTTGTGATTGTAGTTTGTTCATGATCAGTGGAAAAGTTTGTATAGAAAAGTCGAACGAGTTCAGGATAGTAGGCAGCTTGGGATGAAGATCCTAGTAGAGGTTTGAGTTCAAGGAGATAGTTGTCTAAGTCGAATAGCATGAAATCGTCGAAGTTAACCAATTTACCTTCATGAATGGTGCGAGAGCATAGTAAGTTGTAATTGTGAAACAGATCTGGATACCTTAGATCTGCTGCAGTAATCACATTATTGGAGGAGGAAGAGGCCATTGCAAGAGTTTGTAAGGAAAAAGGAGGACTAAGAAGGGCGAGTTTGAAGTGGGTAATAGTTTGTAGGATGATAGATAGATACGAGTGGAATTGGTGTGTGATGAATCAATCCATTAAATAGAGGAATGAAAATATTTTTGATAGGTTTTGAATGACATTGGAAGTGAGTGATTTTTAGATTTTAGTCAAATAAGGAAATCCGTGAGTAGTAAGTTAAGAGACTTGTGAATGACAAATCAAATCAATGTTTGAAGATAGTGTATTATATTAGGTTGAGAAGGACATAGTTTTGAAATATATAGTATATATATAGATTTTACTATGGGTGAGTTTATCGACTAGTGAGAGAAGCCATTAATAGAGTATGGGGTGTCATGTTGAACTAAAAAGAGTGAATGATTTTGAAAATAATGGCCTAATAAAACAAGCAACTTTTTACTTTATGTGGAGGTATTCTTAATTCGTGAATGGAGAGTTTAGAATAGGACAACCCATGGGGTATGAGTGAGAGGCAATAATAGTTTTTATTTAAGAAGTATATATATTGATAAGCGTGAAAGGAGAGTGAAAGATGATACGGATATGTAGAAAAAAGAGAAAGGTTATAAAGGACAACATTCACTTGATTTAGATATGACATAAAGTAGAGTTAGAATAAATAAAGTTTTGCTTGGAGACAAGACTTTAAGGATTCTCGATTTTAGAGAGATATACAATATAAGAGAGAGTCATGGTCACGGATGGAAAGTCACTTCATATGAGATAAAGAGAGAAAGAGGAAATAAAAAGGTGGTACAAGTAGTATTAAAAACAATAGAGGATAAGTTGTTTAGAATATGATTTCATAAAAGATGTGAAGGATGACCAGATGATAATAGATTATACTTAAGCTATAAAATAACCGATGATATAGTAAAAATTTACGTGAAATATAATCACTTAAGAGGTGATACAAAAAATAATAATCACTTTGAATTTTTCATAAGAGGTCTTAAGATTTTAGATACGTACATTGATAAGAGGTCATAAAAAAAAAGAAAATATATCATATGAATATAATTTATTAAGAATAATAATGAGGAGTCATGTTTGGAGGTCGGCTAGCTTTTTGTATGAGAGGTTGTCACAAAAAGACAAAAGATATAAAAGGTGTAATGAAATGAGTGATGTGATCCAAGTTATGATAACTTTTTACTTAAAGTAAATGGTTCTTATGGATATGTGTATAAGGAGATAGGACAAGAAGACATTATGAGAGTGTACTTGAAAGATGACATGTTGAAATACATAAAGAATGTGTTATGATGAATGAATTTTTATAAGTATTGTGAGTATACGAAAATATGAAAACATAGTTTGACTTTGAATAGTAAAACAAACACACAAAAAAATCGATAATAAGAACCTTAAAAAAAAAGATTTTATCAAAAGCAATACTCTTAATAAGTGTGATTAATTTACAAGTCATTTAGTTTGCATATTCCTAGTTCTCTTCTAATACATGTGAAGTCTTCATGTTTTAATGGTTTAGTGAATATGTCTGCTAACTGTTGATTAGTGGGTATGAATTTGAGTTTAATTATGTTGTTTAAGACTTGTTCTCTTAAGAAGTGGTGTCTTATTTGAATGTGCTTAGTTCGTGAGTGTAAAATAAGATTCTTAGATAAGTTTATAGCACTAGTATTATCACAGAAAATCGTTGTATTTTCAAAATTTAGACCAAAATCTTTTAAGGTTTGTTTCATTCAGATAACTTGGGTACAGGCTAGGCTGGCAGCAATGTATTCGGCTTCAGTAGTTGATAAGGATACACAGTTTTGTTTCTTACTGAACCATGATACTAGTGAGTGCCCTAGCATATGACATGTTCCACTTGTGCTTTTTCTGTCAGATTTACTTCCAGCAAAGTCAACATCGCTGTATGAGATTAGATCAAATGTAGAGGATTTTGAATAGAATAATCCAAAATCAACTGTGTCTTTTAAATATCTCATTATTCTTTTTACAGCTTTAAGATGTGATTCTTTTGGATTTGACTGAAATCTAGCACACAAGCAAACACTGAACATAATATCTGGACGGCTAGCAGTTAAATAAAGAAGTGATCCTATCATACCTCGGTATACCTTTGTATCAACAGACTTACCATCTTCATCTTTGTCCAAAACAGTAGTAGTGCTCATAGGAGTAGATTTTGAAGCAGTTGAGTTCATGTTGAACCTCTTCAGAAGTTCACGAGCATACTTAGATTGATTGATGAAAACTCCATCCTTGGTTTGCTTAATATGCAGTCCAAGAAAGTAGGTGAGTTCTCCCATCATACTCATTTCAAATTCTTTCTGCATGGACTTAGAAAATTCTTCACAAAGAGTGCTATTAGAAGATCCAAAGATGATATCGTCTACATATATTTGAATAATTAGGGTATGATTATTCACTATTTTCACAAATAATGTCGAGTCTGCTTTGCCTACAGAAAAACTAGTTTTTAATAAAAAGGTTTTAAGTCTATCATACCAAGCACGAGGTGCTTGTTTTAGACCATATAAAGCACGTTTTAGTTTAAAAACATGATCTGGATATTGTTCATTTTCAAATCCTGGAGGTTGTTTTACATAAACTTCTTCATTTATAAAACCATTTAAAAAGGCACTTTTAACATCCATTTGATATAATTTGAAATCCATATAGCTTGCATATGCTAAAAACATTCTAATAGATTCAAGTCTAGCAACAGGAGCAAATGTTTCATCAAAATCAATACCTTCTTCCTGGTTGTATCCTTGAGCTACTAGTCTAGCTTTGTTCCTTATAACATTACCTGTTTCATCCAGCTTGTTTCTGAAGATCCATCTTGTTCCAATGATCTGATGGTCCTTTGGTCTTGGTACAAGATCCCAAACATCATTTCTTTGGAATTGATTCAATTCTTTAGTCATGGCTAGCATCCAGAACTCATCAATGATGGCTTCATCAATCTTCTTTGGTTCAAGTTGAGAAATGAATGTCATGTTTGCAATCCATTCTAGCTGAGCTCTAGTTTGAACCCCTTTTGTCAAGTCTCCCAAAATCTACTTTTGAGGATGATCTTTGATATCGACAAATGTTCTTTGATGATCTTCATTAGACTTAGCTGTGTTATCTAAGAATAAATTTGTACTTTCAACATCATCATCATTAGTTTGCTTATGAACAGATTGATCAATAGATTCACAAAAACTAACATGCATAGATTCTTCAATAGTATTATAACTCTTATTGAAAACTCTGTATGCTTTACTATGACTTGAATATCCTAAGAATATGCCTTCAACGGATTTTGCATCAAATTTATCCAGGCTATCTTTTGTGTTTAGGATAAAGCATTTACATCCAAAGACTTTGAAATAGTCTATTCTTGGAGATCTGTCATAGAATAGTTCATAGGGAGTTTTATTTAATAAGGGTCTAATGAGAACTCTACTTGTTATGTAGCATGCAGTATTAACAGCTTCTGCCCAAAAAGATTTAGCAAGATTATTGTGTTGGAGCATAGTTCTAGCAGATTCCTGAAGGGTTCTATTCTTTCTTTCTACTACACCATTTTGAGGTGCAGCTCTAGGAAAGGAAAAGTTATGAGAAATACCATGCAAGTTACAAGAATTTTCAAAAAGTTCATTTTCAAATTCTCCTCCATGGTCACTACGGATTTTAACAATAGAACACGATTTTTCATTTTGTAACTTTTTACATAAAATTTCAAATTGACAAAATGTATCACTTTTGTTTTTCAAAAATATTACCCAAGTAAATCTTGAGTAGTCATCTACAATGACAAAAGCATATCTATTATGATTAAGGCTAGCTACCCTAGAAGGACCAAAAAGATCCAGGTGAAGAAGCTCTAAAGGTCTTTTACTTGAAATGATGTTTTTTTATTTGAAAGATGATTTTGACAGTTTTCCTAATTGACATGCATCACAAAAATAATCCTTTTTAAAAGATATTTTGGGTAACCCACGTACTAACTTATTTTTAGCTAATTTAGACATGTACTTAGAATTTACATGACCCATTCTCATGTGCCATAAATGTTGAGAGTCATTATTAGCTATAAGGCAATGTTCTGTGATGTTTTCTAGGTATAGTTCATATATATTATTCTTTCTTATACCTTTTAAGATGATGTTTTCGTTGGTGTCTGCTATGAGGCATGCATCATGATTAAAGCTAACATTATAACCTGTGTCACACATTTGACTGATACTTAGTAGGTTATGTTTTAAGCCTTTAACAAGGAGAACGTCTTTGATAAGAGGTTTATCTATGTTACCAATATTACCAATGTTAATTATCAAACCTTTGTTGTTATCTCCAAAGGTGACGGTTCCTCCTTTTTTATGATGAAGAACAACAAAAAGGTCTGGATGTCCTGTCATGTGCTTTGAACATCCACTATCTAGTATCCATCTGTTCTTCTTGTTTGGAGCCTGCAAATCATCAAGTAAAATTTCTTTTTGGTACCCAATCGGGTCCCTTTTTGTTAGACCTTGGAACCCATATCCATTTGGATTTGAGTTTGTCTACAACCTTAGAGGAGTTAAAAAGATTAGCATTATAATACTCCTTATTTGGTTCAGATGAACTTTTCACAAACGTGGTCTTTTGATTCATACAAGAAGGCTTTTGAAAATGAGAGTAGCCAATACCATTCTTGTAAAAAGAGACTTTCTGAGAGGATAAGAGTTTATCCAAGTTCTCTTTACCTTTAGTAAACTTGAAAACCGTTTTCATGAGGTTCTCAGTTTTACTTTTTAGCTCTGAAATTTCTACTTGCAGATTTTTAGTTTTGGAGCTAGTAGAAGAAATTTCAGACATAAGCATAAGGTTTTCCTTTTTCAACTCAGAATTTTCACTGTTGAGTTTTTCATTCTTTTGGGAAAGCTTTAGATTTTCAGATTTTAAATCTTTATTTTTGAAACTCAATTTTCTAGATTCTTCAAATAGTTCTTGAAAAGCATCTAGAAGTTCTTCAAAGGAAAAATCAGAGATTTCACTTACCGAACTTTCGTTTGCCATGAAGCACATATTTGCAGTTTCGGCTTCATCATCACTTGACTCTTCACTAGTGGATGGTTCTGAATCATCCCATTGAGCATGCAGAGCCTTTTTCTTGAAGAACCTCTTCTTTGGTTCCTCAGTCTTGGACTTTCTTTTGAGAAGGGGACAGTCACGTCTTAAGTGGCCTGGCTTATTACACTGATAGCACATGGGATCTTCTTTAGGATCTTTTCTTTCTTTGTGCCTGTTTGGAAGCCGGTTCCTTCTCATGAAGCGCTGGAATTTTCTGGTAAGTAGCGCAATTTCTGATTCTTTATCTGAATCTTCATTCTCAGATAGGGCTGGGAAAGCTAGAGTTTTCTTTACTGGTTGCTCTTCTTCCCTTCTTTCTTTCATATGGACTTCATAGGCCATAAGATTGCCTATTAAGTCGTCCAAAGTAAGCTTAGATAAATTTTGAGCTTCTTCAATAGCTGTAGTCTTCTTCTCCCAATCAGTTGTGAGAGATCTCAAGATTTTCTTCACCTTTTCTGTCTGGGAATATGTTACACCTAGAGATTTCAGATCGTTGGTGATGTTGGTGAATCTGGTAAACATCTTTGTGATGGGTTCATCTTTGTTCATTTTGAACAACTCATATTTTCTAACAAGAGATGAGATTTTGGCTTCTTTTACTTTGTTGGTTCCTTCATGAATAACCTCCAAAGAATGCCAAATGTCATATGCAGATTCACATATAGATATTTTGTTGAATTCATTCTAATCAATGGCACAATATAAGGCATTCATAGCCTTTGCATTTAGGTTCGCCATTTTCTTTTCTTCATCAGACCATAAGTTATAGTCTACGGATGGAGATGTGTATGGATGCTCAACAATTTTCCATACAGCAAAGTCTATGGATTTGAGAAAGATAGTCATTCTGCACTTCCAGTATCCATAGTTGGAGCCATTGAAGAAAGGAGGACGAGATGCGTGTTGACCTTCAATATCACGAGCATAAGAGGTAGATGCCATTTGTGCTGGAAGACTTGTTATGTCGAAACCAGCAAACCTGCTTTGATACCAAATGAAATTCCACTAGAGGGGGGGTGAATAGTGAAGTACGATAAAGATCGATAAAATAAAATAACCAGGCAATAAGGCACAACACATAAAACACAGAATTTATACTGGTTCGGTCAGTACCCATACCTACATCCAGTCCCCAAGCAAACCACTTGAGCTTTCCACTATAACATCTGAGTCACCGGATAAATAGTACACCACCATCTTCCTCAGAGGTCTTCTTCTCTCAACAGAGAAGGGGCACACCCTCTTCCACAGAGGTCTTCTTCCCTCAACAGAGAAGGACAACAACCTCTTTCACAAAGGTCTTCTTCTCTCAACAGAGAAGGGCAACACCCTCTTTCACAGAGGTCTACTTCTTTCAACAAAGAAGGAAAACAGTGAATAACAGAGTTACAATACTTCCTATAGAACCTTCAGAATGATATGAATACATGAATGAAGGATTCTCAGAATGTTCTGTTTGTCACTCAGAGGATGCTCTTTGTCAAAGAGCTGGACTTGACTTTTTCTCTTTTCTTTCTTTTCTTTTTCTCTTTCTTTTTCAAGGCTCTCTTTTTCAAATATTGAATAGGGATTTTTCTCGTTGTAAGCTCACACCTCTATTCCATTCCATGTTGAATAGTTTATTTGAGTGTGTTTATATAGCTTTTGAAAAAGTAGTCATTGCTTTTTGAAATCGTAGCCTTTTTGAGATGTGAAATGTCATGTCATTTTCAAAAACATCTTTAGAGAAATTCGAGAATGCCTTTTTCCATAAACAGTGAAGTATGGGGTACACTAGTCGTTGTAATATTTTAGGTAATACATATTTTATGTAAAAAGTCTATTTCTTACAATAGTACATTGAACGTTGGATTGTAGTTTTGTCTTTATTCTAATTAATGATTTGAGGTACATAAGTACTTCTTTACTTTAAATGAATGTAAGTACACTGAGTGCTTTGATATATATATTTGTACATAGTCATGTCAAGTGTTTTCTTTATGTTGTGTTTTTCAAAGTCTTCAGAGAGAATGAGGACTAAAAGAAAGTCGACATTCCTTGAGAAGGATATTAACAAGGATTTGTTACAGTAGGTATTTAATGCTTTGTACAAAGAGAATGATGACTTCAAGTAAGTCGACATTCTATGGTTTTGTAAAAAGGTAACTAGAGTCTTTTCAAAAAACATATTATATTCGTATTTCTTTATGTAGCCGATTTTATGTTTTTGTCTTCTTCTTATATTAAAAACATTTCTTTAAAGAAGGTAACTAGAGTCTTTTCAAAACTATATTATATTTGTTTTTCTCTATGTAGCCGATTTTATGTTTTTGTCTTCTTCTTATATTAAAAACATTTCTTTAAAGAAGGTAACTAGAGTCTTTTCAAAGCTATATTATATTTGTTTTTCTCTATGTAGCCGATTTTATGTTTTTGTCTTTTTCCTACATTTCTTTTTCATGTTGTCTTGTATATAGTGTAAGGTACAATTATTACATGACAAAATATCTTTTTCATAAAGGGTTGTAAGAAGGTACAATTATTACATGACAAAATATCTTTTTCATAAAGGGTTGTAAGAAGGTACAATTATTAGTTTTCAAAAAGGAGCTTTTTGAAACTATCGTATACTTTTATGATATAGTTTTTATGAATGGTATGTACTATGCAATATGCATGCTTCTGAAGGTTCTGTTACATATGACTCTAAAGAAGAAAAATACAATCTTCAATCTTGAGGTAGCCGAACTTTTTGGATGCTCTTTAGTAATGCATGGCTCATCAAGCTTTTCTTCAAGGAGTATGATTGCACCATAGTTGTACTTGAACAGGAGGGCTCCATCCTTTTTTGGGTGAGATATCCTTGCATCAAATACTCGTTAGATTTATGGCAAAACATATCCAGTCATAATATAACATTTTTCAAGAAGGCATATTATCATATTATATAGAATCAAATGAGACAGTGTATCATATTATGTGACATCAAAACAGAGTTTCTCAACAGCTTTTTCCGATATGTAAATTGGGAAATCTCTGTTTTTCTTCCTAGTTTATCTCTGTAAAAATTCAAAAGTTTTCATAGAGGATTGACCCCTGATTCGGGTCCAACTCTGAAACTGGTTTGTGACCTAGGTTAAAAATAGCATATTTTAGGGTTTTAATACACTTTTCATATTAAAATAATGTCAAAATTTTATTTTTGCAATTACAATCTGATTTTAGGGTTATAACAAGTGCAGGTACCAATTTTTATGAGTTTTGGAATCTGTTTGATGCCTGAATTAATAAAATTGCAAAATAGGATACCTGAAATATCCAAAAACACTGCTAAAATCACAATTTTGGTGATATTTCTTGATTTTCATGCATAAGTGTGTAGTTTTAGGGTTTGTTCATGTTTAGAATCATATTAGGATGTTTCATGTTTGATTTTATGCTTATTTCAATTATCAAAATATATTTCAGAAAACCCTGATTTCAAGGCCATAGTCTTGCTATCAGGGGCAATTTGGTCATTTGACCTCAATTTCGAAATCCCTAACCCTAATTTTCATATTTTTAATCATTTCACATCATATTCAGTTTAATTTATTCTCATTTGAATTTCAAAACTTGCATTTTACCTAATATCTTTCTGAAAACCCTAATTTCAAGGCCATAGTTTTGTTATTAGGGGTATTTTGGTCATTTTGACCCCAATTTCGAAATTTCATATTTTATCTTTATTATTTCTTTATATTTTATCATTTTTATTTAAGGAAATCATGGAAAAAAAGCTTATATCTAGCAAAATCCAGTAATTTCTAGATATTACTGGATAAATCTAGAAAAGCCAACATATTTTCACTAACCAATTTTCTAGTTTTGCAGGAACATTGAAGACTTTATTTTCCTTTATTTCCTATATTTAAATTTGATTAGTGATGTAAATTAAATGTAAATTTGGAATAAGAATTTCAATTTCTGCATAGAATAGGATGCATTGCATATAGTTTTAAACTTTGATATATAACTGCTATGTATGCCAATTCATGCATATTTTTACCAATTCACTATGGTCTACACAAATGGCACATGCACTAGCTCTTATGGAGTTGACAAACTTGGTGGAATTTGTATTTATGGTCATAGTCAGAATACGAATGATACCCAGATTTGTAATCTTCGTGTTAGCCACATTCAGCCTACACTATTAGGCTAACTTCAAAAATGCATTGCATTTCTCAAAAATACAAAAAGATTTTCTCAATTTCTCAAAATCAAGTCTTTCAAATCCATATTCATTCAATTCATGCATTTGCCAATTTCAATTCAGAAAAATCAGTCTTCTCAAATTTTCCTAAGTCTTATTCAAAAATCGATTTTCTCAAAATATGGATTTGCCAATGATATTTCAAGTATTTCCCAAGTTCCAAATTCGATTTTCTAAGTTATATTTTCAATTTTAAAGTTTAAATTCAAAGAAATCAAATTTTTCAAAGCTACTTCATATTTTTCAAAATCAATTTTCACAAAATCCTTAGATTTCTTCAGAAATCGATTTTCACTTTCTCAAATACAGTATCTCAATCATGATTCATGATTTTCAAAGAGTTTATTTTCCAAATATTTTCCAATCTTTGAAGCAAACATCATGTTTTCAAATATGCATTTTCAGAAATTCATAGCACATGCCTGATTCTTTGTGCATTTAGGAATTAGAATATGGTTCAGACAAGTTGAACAGAGCAAAGCAATAGATTGATCCTTGGTTCAATTACCGCTGGTAAAGGCGCCAGGAACGGTTGAACCTCGTATCGACAGGCGAGTCCCATTCTTCGGAATTATCCCGCATTTTAAAACGGAGGTGAGTTATTTTCAAAATCTTTTTCAAAGGTCAGTTTGACTCGCAAAAAGTAAAAATTTTGCGATGATAACTGGGGGAAAATTTTGCAATGATAACAGGAGGGACAATGAGCAACGATAATCATGGAAAATAACAGAACACTTAAACAAAATACAGAAAGAAAACCCAATCAAATGCATTAAAACAGAGAATGAAGATGTAGCCTCAAATGTCGTAAGCATTGAAACAGAGGCATGGTTATTGTTGCAATATGTACCATCGATACTGTGATAAACAGGTTGATGATACAAGAATGCATTAGGTGAATAGTGCAAATAAGAAAGAAAGAAGAAAACAATTCATGAGGAATCAAGGAAAATGCGATAAGGGAATAGAAGGAAAAATAAGGTAGAAGAGAAAGCGAGGATGAGTCACTTACCTTCTGTTGTTGTTGCTGGGACTGAAGATCCTTCGGTCGATCAGAGGAGAAGCTTCAGGGAGAACGTAAAGGGAAAAGGAGAAGAGGTATTGGTGGAGGGCGATTCCAGATGAGGATGGTGATCAATAGCAATGGGATGGATCGAGAGGGAGAGGAAGAGAAGAATATTAGAGCCGTGGTGGGGTGAATACGATGGCGCTAGTGGATGCAATGTTGATGGATGGTTTGAGAGGAGCGATCGATGGATTGCGGGATTACTGGATGAAGGACACCCCCACCCTCCCCATGCGGTATCTCTTTATAATGAGAGACCATTAGGAATGTTACCAATTGGGTCCTTCTTAGTTTTGAAAATTTTCAAAATAGTGGTCATTTTCAAAAAGTTTTCTCAAACGGTGGTTTCAACTAAAAAAATGCTTTCAAAAAGGGGTTTCTACACCATTTTTTGTATTTTCTTTTCCTATTTTTATTTTTTTGTTCTTTTCTTTATATTTTCTATATTTTTTTATGTTTTTGAAATAAAAACTTTATAAAACTATGGGGAAAATAATGGTTTTTGAAATATTTTGTAAAACTTGGAATTTTTACAAAAGAGCGGTTTTCTGAGAATATAGGGTTAATCTTCGAGAATTTCTTCAGAAAATGGGTCTGGATCCAGAGTTTTGAGAAAATATTTGAATTTTAGACCTCGAATTGAAGAATACAGAGCAGTGGATCCAAATGGGTACCGGATGGACTGTCTGAGCCATTCAGAAAATTATTTTGTACTTTTATAATTTCGGATTGAAAATTGGATAACAGGGCTCAGAATCGGATTTTGATGTCAGATCTGGATCTGAAATTGGATCAGATATAGAGAATAGATTTGGATTCCAGTGAATCCAAGAAATAAATGGAATTTAGATTGAAATTGACTCAATTATTCAGAAAATGGAGGTCAGGGGCAAAAAAGAAATTTTTGGTAATTTTTAAAAAATTTGGGGTGTTCACAGGTTCTAACTTTTTTTAAAGAAAATAAGTTAATTCTAAGATAGATAATAGATAAATTCTAACTAGACTCACATTGCAAACTAAGACTAATATACTTAACTTACACTACAATATTAACCTAACTAGAGTTATACAACTAATTGAACTTACTACTAGAAGTTTAATATAAACTAAGTATGTTAAATTGGTCCATTAGGATACCAAAGGGGCGGGTATTGAGTCAACTTTAGCATTGGCATTCATACTTTCCTTAGTGGACCCCACTAGGTGTCTAAATGAATGAAATGCACTGAATTACAATGAATTAATGTATAGAGTAGTCTGGCTGGACTGGGGTGGGGCCCATGATATCGTACATTAGGGAGCAAATGAAAGGTTGCAAAGTCAAACTCGTCAGGCCCAAGGGGCCCACACGGTTTTGTGTATTTACTTTCTTAATCAAGGAAATGATCCCCTTATTAAGATATGATCTCCTATTTGATTCAATTCAGGATGAATTTAGGTAAGAGATTTGAATTTCAAGTCTCTTACCTAAATAACAAAGCGGGAAGAGATTCTCTGGACTGGCCTCTTAAATGAAAGTCAAGACTTGCCCAAAATAAGGCCACCCAAAATTCAAACCCCATTACAATTCCAAAAACCGCCAATGCTTGAAATTTCATGATTACCTTTCATGCACAATTCAAAAATTTATGAATTATACTAACTAATTATATTCTAAATTCTATTCTAAGTAATACTAACCTCATTGCATGGGTATTATTGTACTAAGACAGAAATCATGAACCACTAGACAATTAATAATATCAAAATCTAAATAAGTTAGTTATTGACTCAACCTATATACAATGAACCTAGAAAAAATTACTAAATTTCTTAAATCTGCTACACTTACCAAAAGCTAAAAGACCTTGTTGGACCTCTAATGGTTGTCGTCTTCTTTGGAGAAGATGGCAGCCTCCTAAGACTCTATTTTACAAAATTGCGAAAACCTAAGTTTTGACTAACAAAATAAAGCAAACGAAAAGCCTAATTTAATTTAAGCTAAGTACAATACTAGCTAAGACTCTAGACTATGTAATACACTGGTTTAGCCTACTGTTACCAATAGAAAAATCAGAACTTGACACACTAGAGACAAACTGGACACAACATTACAATCGGCTAAGCTAGACTGAGTCGATCTTCACTATTGGACTAGACATCATGCACAAAAATGATTTAACCATCTAACTAGATTAAAATTCAATTTTTGATGGATGTAAAACACACTTTTAACCTACTGACACTAGCCAAAAAAAATCAGAAAACTAAAAGTGAAAAATGCCAAAACCGGCTAGGCTTTGTCTAGTCGATTTTACATTTTTGACATAAAATGAGCAATGAACAATACTAAAACTAAGACATGACTCGATCTTAAAATTACAGAAAATCTAGATTTAAAATAGTGGTCTTGCTGTCCAAAAAATCAGAAAACAAGAAATGGCTTGAGGATGAGAGAAAGGAACAATGGTGGACTCGAATTTAACTAAAAGAAAGAGGTGAAAGAAGACCTACCTCAAGGGAGATCCGACGAAGGAGGAAGTGAGATAGAGCAGTCAGTTGGAGTTGAAGAATATGCCCACACGTTCCTTGATGGTCTGGTATGTCTCCATTCGCTGTTGCACCCATTGGAGAACCGAATTGAAGAAGATTCGAAGAAGAGAGGGAGAAGACCGTACGGGGGAAGAGACGGCCAGCCACTGGTGGTGTAGATGGCACACCACCGAGGCTAAGCTCCACCATTGATCTGCAGCACCTACAAGAGAAATACATTAGCCACTTTTCGAAATTCACAAAACAAAAAGTAACGGACAAGGGAAGAAACACACCATTGGCATGTGAAGTAGAGAGGGGACAGGGAAGAAAAGAGAGGGGGAAGAGCGATTTTTTAAGTCCAAAAAATGTCTTCTCTAAAAAATTCTAACTATTTATATCTTAAGTTAGCACTAATTCAAAAAGCCACCTAATTCTAAAGTTATTTTTAACTAAATTACTAAACTATGTGTTATTTGCATCTAGGTGCTTAAATGAGCTAGCAAGAGGTGGTTTTTTTTTTTAATCTTTATTGAAACACTTTAAATCACATGGGTTTGGGTAAATGTAGGGTTTGGATCCAGTCCAAGATCCAAATTAGATCTCTTGGATCAGAACTGGATCCAGTCTACCTTGAAATCTGATCCAAAACCCTAAAAATATGATATTTTCTTCGTTTTAACTCTGATTGGATTGAAATTTGAATTAAGACCTCTTTATATCTAAATACACTCATTCATGGGTTATAAATCATTAAAAACATATAAAAATGCATGAATCTTGAATAAGAATGATGTGCATTTCATGCATCATCAGCCACCGCTCCATCATCAAGTTGCCGAAAGTTGCAGACTTAAGCAGAGGTAGAAGAAGTCGTGGGAGACCTCAGATTTGGTACCGAATGACGATCATCCGGTAAGATCTCATTCCTCTTTTTTTATTTTGTTTTATTTTGATTTTTTTTTCTAGTTTGTCAAAATCGGCTAGCCTATAGCTAGCCGTTTTAATCTTCTAATCATTTTTCATTCTGTAAATTTTTTTACAGCATTTAGAAAAGTAAAAATCATGTCTTTCATGTATTAAGATCGAGTCTAAACTAATTTTTTTAGGAGTTGAGTTATGTATTTTCATTTTTTTATTGTAGTCATTTTTGAAGTCTGGATTAAATTTTGCATTCTAATTCTTTTTGTTGGTTGCACTAGGTTAAACATTCTATTTTTCATTCCCTAAGGTTGTGTTAGTTCATGGTTTAGGATAAATAGAATTTAGCTTTTGATTGGCTGCAAATTTTTGTATTAAAAAACATTTTTCTTGAGATAGTGTAGAATCGGTTTTTTTAGTTTTTATTTTTTTTAGGGGTTGTCATCATCTCCAAGAAGACGACAACCATTGTTGACCCAGAAAGGTCTTAGTTTTTTTTTGTAAGAGTTCTTGAGTTTAGAAAGTCTATTTGCCTTGTGTCTAGATTCATTGTACTTAGGTTTGGGTCAAAAATTAGCCTAATTAGAATTTTCTTTTAGCTAATCACAATTTTCTTGTAGTACAATTCTACCCTTGCATTCAGTTTAAATATTATTTAGATTAGCTCTTATATATTTATTTTCTTTTTTGATTTACTCTTATTGCTTCATGTTTTAACCTTACTATTATCATTGTTTCGTTCAACAGAGTTTCGTCCGTCGAATGCTATACTCCATTGGATTTCAAGATGGACTACCATGTTGGGATAACGATGATCACTGTGGAGACTTTTGGCCAAGTGAAAAGGTAAGTAAAAAAACCTCTTGTCTAAGGCTTAGTCATAACAGTCTTAACACTATTTGTACTATCGATTTGTAAGATATTTTGGTGATTTACAGATATTGATTCCTACACTCTGGCAAACTTCTCAGCATTGGGTCTTATATGTGATGGATTTACGAAAAAAAATAACTATGGTGCTACAACTCATTGGACTTTCACACTGGTGTACAACGTGACATTATGCATTTGATAAGTTTTTATCTATAAGTGTATTGTATCTTGTACGGTGGCCCAGAATTTACTTGCTTCTGCATTAACCATAGGAGAGATTCGTCAAAGATGTTTTGGGTGTCGACATTGGTGAGTGGAGGTTTCGCTCAGCACACGATGCTCCTTTACAAAATAATGGCATCGATTGTGGCGTATTTGTAATGAAATATATTGAAGCAATATGCAATGGACGAGAACCTGATTTTGACATTGTATGCTCTACACTTAAACATGTTTTATTATCCTCTATTATTGAGGACTCAATTTATATATTAGTGTCACATTACCTTTTTGTTGCAGGATGATATACCTTGATTCCGCAGAGAACTATGCAAAAAATTGATGGAGTTTCTAATTGCGAAAGAGAAAAAACTCAACCAGCAAGAATACCTAGAAGGCAACGAACGACGCGACCCCCCCCCTCCAGGAGTAATATGATGTACAGAGACTTCTAACAGATTTTGTCGACTGTATATACAAATTTTGTAAGATTGTGTATACAAATTATGCAAATCTCTCTAGGTTGAAATAAAATTTCAATTTTACTAAACACGCAAATAAGTTGGATTGTTATTTATAGCAAAGGTAAATCATTGTCTCCAATATAGAGGTAATTTTGCAAATCTCTATAGGACACTGTCTTGTATAACGATTCCAATACAGTATATGTACAAGGATTTGTCTTATCGTGATTTACACAATGACTAATAAAAGGCAAAAAAGATAAAGAAAAACTAGTCGACACGATGTTTATTGGTGAACTA
Source organism: Nuphar pumila (assembly GCF_984573655.1). Classification (NCBI taxonomy): domain Eukaryota; kingdom Viridiplantae; phylum Streptophyta; class Magnoliopsida; order Nymphaeales; family Nymphaeaceae; genus Nuphar; species Nuphar pumila. The sequence continues at coordinate 23,875,939 of NC_143250.1, read as the reverse complement.
CAAATATAGGTAACTTGATAAATACAAATTGACTTACAACCAATATTCTTTATGTTTTATAGAATAACAGTATTTGTCCTATCGCGATTTGCTTTTTCGAGTTTTATCTATGTGAACAAATCATTGTTATGTTTGCCCTACGTAAATGAAAATCATAAAAGTGATTAGCATTGTGTATAGTGGAAATTATGATTTGCTTTTATGATCATCCAGTCGTGATTTATACAAAAATTGATAAAAGGCTGAAATGATTTATACGTATGAAGGCTAAGTGCTATAGCAATTTGTACGATATGTTCTACAGGGATTTACACAATGACTGATTCAACAGTACAAATTGATGTCCCGTTTAGAATTAGTAAAGTACAAATCAAGATAACTTCAGCGGTACAAATTGAGTTAACTTCTTAAATACAAATCAATTTTATTCACAAAGACATATCGTTGTCGCGGTAACTTCATAAATACAAATCCACATGATTTACAACCATATTCATTTACAAAAAATATTAGAATTTAGTTGCAATACATCATGACCAATGGTTTGGCTTAGATACAATATATGACCATCATCATCAAAGAAGACAGATATCACCAGTATGAAAACCACGTCAATATAATGATGTGCTTGTAATGCAATCTAGGTGTGGAAAGCTATTTATGAGGACATTTTTGTCAAACACATATCTATCTTTTAGAGACTCTCATTTTTACAAAAGAGATCACCAAAACATTCATACCATTCATCGTCGAGTTCATTTCTTGTTGCAAAGCGATTCTATGTGCAGCTGAGGATACATTTTTTCCAAGCAAACGAGCTCATTAGTAATGGCAGAACGCTGCACCATTTGGCAGATATTTTTTCAACTACGAACTGTTGTGCACTACTTTAGAGAGAAGTATGGAGCCCTCACCAGTGTAGCATACTTGTCTTGAAGTATAGCAAAGATTAGGCAGAATATATGTGCTTGCTCTGATATGGCGGCAACAATTGAGGATGATTATGGTTGTTATATTTTGTGTAACCTTCTGTAAACACCCCAAATTTTCACTCACCTCTCCGACATTTTCACCAAGCATCATCATCCAGCTTCCGAAATTGTCGAATGGCAAAATGGGCATTTTCTGAGATTGGACCGTGCAGAAAGTCCTAAATTCCATGCTTGAGTCTCAAAATCTCTCTATTTAGACTCGGAAATATCTCCAAACTGCAAAATCTCAAAATCCTATTCTTGACAAGAAGCTAGAATTTTCAATTTTGAATTCAGAGCGGCATTTCAGGAAACATGTCTTTGCATAGCATTGCATGAACATTTCATATCACTGCACTGCACAGCATGTCATTTCGAGGTCTAGAACTATCGATTTCAAAATTTTCAATCCAGATTCGAATTTCAACTATTTTCAAAATCAATTCCAAAACCCTGGGTCTTCAAAATTGTCAATTCTTCCCATTTTACCCTCAGGACTCTGAATTTCAAAATATTTTCTCAAGAAAATGATCTGGATAGTTTTCAATATGGATTTCAGCCACCTTATATCAGATTTTGCCCTTTTGTTAACAATTTCAAATATCTTCCTTTTACAAAATTGCCCTACAGGGGCCAACTCTTTTCAAAATTTCTGTTTTGCCAATTAGTCCAAATTTTATGAAATTTCCAAAAAGAGGTTTTCTGGCTTGTTTTTATTTCAATAAAGAAGCAATGTGGGGCCCACACTGAGGTGGTGTCACATAGGCTTTCCTTTTGAAAAAAAAAACTGAATTTTGAAAAACCCAAAAATATAGAAGCCTTGTCCCTGGATTGGTGCCACTTGTCTTTTTCTCTCTCCTCCCATTTACCTGCCATGTGTCAACGTGGGGTTCACCTAGAGGTGGCGCCACATGTCGTTTTCTCTATCTTTCCATTTCTTTGCCAAGTGTCAGTGTGGGGCCTCTTTAAAATGGCGCCACATGTACATCATCTTCACCCTGTGCCATGTATCACTCCCATGCCACCCTGAGATGCCACATGTCATGTGTTGTCATGTTCAAAAAAAAGTAGAGCTTGTCTCCCCTGAGGTGGCGCCATTTGAATTATGTCTCCTGCAAGTGACACATGTCACTCTCTCCTTTCCTCAGGAAAAGCAGACTGACACATGTCACCTTCTGCTTTTCTCAGAAAAGCAAGTGACACATGTCATTTCTAGCTTCCTTCAGAAAAAGTAGAGGACACATGTCATTTTCTGCTCTCTTCAGAAAAAGCAGGATGACACATGTCTCTCTTTACTTTTCTCAGAAAAGTAAGTGACACATGTCACTCCTAGCTTCCTTCAGAAAAAGTAGAGGACACGTGTCACTCTTGGCCTTCTTCAGAAAAAGCAACCATTCAAAAAAAATTCAAACAAGGCCTAGGTGGCGCAAATCCTGAACTTTACTTTTTCCATCTGGTCTGAGGTGGCGCCATATGTCCACCCTCCATTCTTCCAGAGCCAACCTCATTTGAATTTCAAATACAGCTTCTGAGGTGGCGCATTCTGCTTCTTCTATTCCTCTCCTCTTGCCACATGTCAGCCTCTGCTCCCTCTAGAAAAAGCAGAAATTTGAATATTTGAACTCCTGAGAGGGGGCGCCACATGGCATGCTCCTACTGCTTCCAGCTTTAAACCTCAAACTCCCTTTTGAGGTGGCGCCATTCCATAGCCCCACGTGGCTTCAATTTTCATTTTTTATTTTATTCAAAATAAAAGTAGCCCCATGAGGTGGCGCCACATGAGGGCTCTCTGCAAAAGGCAAATTTTGAATTTCAAACCCAAGCAACACCCTCTGAGGTGGCGCCATTTGGGAGCCTCCTGCAGAGAAAATCAAGTAAGCTTTTTGAAAAAATCCAAATTCTCCTGCTGAGGTGTCTCATCTACAAAATTCTCATTTTTTATTTTCTCAAAAATCCAAGTGGCATACTCTGAGATGGCACCACATAGAGGGCTCAAATTAAGCCTGTTTGAAATTCAAAAATCTCCAGAATTGCTACAAATACAAGGGCCCACGCCCAGCTGAAAGGGGGGCTCCTTTTGGATTTTGAACTTCAACCTAGATCTTCTTCAGAACTCAATTTCTTTTTCTGAAATCACGCCCCCCCTGGGTTCAATTGAGAGGGTGCATTGAAGCACCAACATTGCTCGCACCACTTCCAATTTGTTCGAGGTGTGGACCGAATTTCGTGAACCCTCCGAAGCTCGGATTGAAGGACGGGAGAAGCCATTCAAACACACTCATCTCAGAGGTTTCCAAGCTGCAAAAAAATGCAAGGTGCACCTTCATTCCTATTGGTTTCACTATGATAATATCATGGTTCGATTTGTGTTGTCCTTTGAAGAAAGAGCTCATCCGAGGGATGGATTGAGCTATTCTCATAAAATGACATATATCAAAAATGTTTCTAATGCTTTCTTGATTAAATTTCTGCATTTCAGCATGTTCATGCATTAAAATAAGTTAGATTTACGTTTTATTTCATTAAAATAGCATGTTCCATGAATTTATTTGATATTTCATGCATTTAGCTTCATTTTTGTAATTTCCTTTTTTTGTCGGTCAGTTCACACGTCATTTCATGTATTTATTTTTCTTTAAAAATGATAAAAAACTCACAGTACGTGCCTTTGGGTGTCCCTAGAAATATGCCAAAAAGTCAAAATGATTTGAATTTGTTTATTATGGTAAACGTTCAAAATGGTAGGTCAAGTTTTGTTACCCGGGATACGTTTTAAAAAGTTATTTTCGACTTGTAAAATCGAGATCTCTCTCATATGAGGTTTGATTTTCAATCCAAAAAATTTTATGAACTCAGAATGATATCTAGTATCGAATCTGATTTTATCAGATTTTTATGAATTTGTTTGATATCTAAAAAAAATCCGAGAGTTTGGGACACGTGTCAGAGCCTGACTTGGGGTCTCTGAGATTTTGGATCGACTTAAGTCGATGGGTTCTCTTTGGGTATTGCTCCAAATCTGAATCTGTAAAAAATGAATGTCATGTTTGGGATGTCCTCTATTTGCCTCTGAAATTTTATGATTTTTATAAGAGTCTTATTATCAGTTTCGGATTTTTCTTGTCAGTCTTCTGTTTTGTGATATTTATCTGCTCTGTTGATTTAGGCATGAAAAGTCATATTTTTATCTTTGTTCCTGTTGATCAAATTCTGAAATCGTAAAAATAAAAGTAGTTTTTGTGTGTGTCTTTAGTTTCTCAGTTAAATATCAAAAATTTCTATAGTAGGATGCTATTTTTAATGCAATTTTACATCGGATCGGGTTGATTTTGCCTCCGTCAGAACCAAATTCTTGTTACCAAACTCACCGTAGTTCAAATCCCGGAGCTGTAAAAAACAAAATTGCTTATTTTCATGTCATTTAGCAGTATGCAAAATCTCAGATGTTTCTATGGTGTAATTCTCGTATTACTGCATTAAGTGTTGCATTTGGTTCGGGTTTGTAGGCGAAATTCACCCTTTTTAGGGTTTTCTTTAAATTTTAGTATCTAAACCATGTCATTTCGTGAGTTTTAGCATTCTAGGCTATTTATCAGAATAGGTAGATGCTTTATACCGAATTTTACAACATTTGGAATTCGTTTGATGCTCGGTCTAGCCGTATCATCAAAATAGGGCCCCGCGGGACCCGAATCCAAGCGAAAAACAAGCAAAATTTGTTATTTTTGATGAATAGTAGCATGTCAAAATTCTGATTTTATAGTTTTAATGTGTTTAGCAGCATGTCATCATGCCTCATACTGCATTTCATCATCATTTGGTCCAATTCAAATTTCAAAATCTCAATTTTACCAAAATTTCCTTCAAAAAACCTTGATTTTAAAGGTGTAACTTCAATATTAGGGGTATTTTGGTCATTTTGACCACAATTTCGAATTTCAAACTATTTCTTACTGAATTCCTTGCATTTACATCATTTCAAATATCAATAAAGCATGGAAATAGGGTTTATATCCAATTAAGTCCAATAATTTCATAATATTATTGGAAAATATTGGAAAAACCCACATGTTTAAACTAACTCCATTTCAAGCTTGACAGGGACATTCAAAGGAAGGAGTTGAAGTCTGCAATTTCCTTTTATTTCATTTAATTAGTGATGTAATAATGTAAATTTTGGAGTAAGAAATTTTATTTTCTACTTAGATTAGGATGCATATCATATAGTTTGAATTCATGCAATATCCTGTTTATATGATTCATGCATTTTATTTCAAAAGCACTATGGATGTACACCAATGGCACGTTCACCAACTCTTAGGGAATTGATGAACTCGGTGGAGTCCATATTTACGGCCCTAGTCGGAATATGGACGAGACCCAGATCCATCATCTTTCTACCAGTCACACTGAGCCTACACTCTTAGGCTACCTTCCAAATTGCACATCATATTTCCAATTTTGCAAAACATTGTGAATTAAATCAAATAAACTCTGAACATATTCATGGCCACAGTCAGAATATGTGAAGGATTTATTTTTGACTTAATACACATTTTTCCAACCAATTCCTCAGAAAATATTTTCAAAGTGCATTCATTCATTGAAATCATCTACATCATGGCACCATCTACTTTTCTCAGGATTTTCTCAAGAAAACTTCATTCTCAAGAAAATCGATTTCTCAAGAAACTCTGAGGATTTTTCAAAATTGGTCTCCCCAAGTCAATTTTTTCCACAGTTTTCCATGGAAAAGGTTATCTTCTCAAGATTTTCAAAAGGAGTCTCTCATCTTTCTCAAAGATCAAAATCAATTTCCAAGTGTTTCAAGGCTAAGATTCTTAGGATTTCAGTTTCCCGAGTTTCAATTTTCCTTCCCCAAACGGGTTTTCCAATGAATTTCAATCATTTTCCAAAGAAAGCTTTCAAAACTTGAAGCTTTTCCTGACAAGCATTTTCCCTTCAAATGTTTACCCTTTTCCCAAGAATTCTTTCCATTTTCTTGGGATTTTCATCCATTCATGATTTTTCCCACACCTTTATGAACTTTCTCGTGATTTCAAAACCCCTTTCATCTGAGTTTCCTGAGGAATTGACTTTCCTTGAGAAATATCTTTCAACTCCAAATGTTTTCTGAGCATACATCATGTTTTTCCAACTTACATTTTCCAAAATCTCATAGCACATGCCTGAATTCTCTGTGCATTTAGGATAGAACACGATTTTGATGATTTAACTAAGTCAAGCACAATTTTGGTTCTTGGTCCGATTACCCCTGTTAAAGGCGGCAGAAACGGTCGAACCTCGTACCGACAGGTCGAGCCCCATCCCATGGATTTTCCCGTAATTTTCAAAACGGAGGCGAGTATTTCAAAACAATTTCCAAATTTCGGTCAAGTTTGAATCGCGAAAGCATTTTCCTCTCTCTTCCGCAAGGAAGGGAAGACGGGAAAAATTTTGCGACGATAACACCTTCGAACTCCATCTATCAAGCACATGTAGAAGGAACACAAAAGAGCAAAAGAAGAAAAAAAAATACAAGGAACAAAAGAAGTTGTGTTGTCGTAGAAAGGAGGAACAGAGGTTAAATAGATTAGGATTTTAGACCTAGACAACGGGTCGGGTCATGTAGGATTTTACATAGAATAAGGTTTTACACAGATCTATCTTAGGGTTTTACAAACATATCGATATTGTTATCTTGGTAACTTCATAAATACAAATTGACGTCTTGATAATTATTTATTGGGATTCTATAATTCTTTGTTGTAATTCTATAATTCTTTTTTGTAACGTAACATTCTATAAGTGTATAAATATATTTTAAAAAGTGTAGCACACAAATGCCACTGAACAAATCGTTGTAATGATCAACTTTCATAAATATAAATAAAATAGGCATTTAGCGTTGTGTACTGTGAAAATGCCACTTATTTGCTTTTACGAGTTGTGTTCTTATCACGATTTACACAATGATTGATAAACGAATGAAATGATTTTCACAAACATTGATAAAAGTCTGAAACAATTTATATATATAAAGACAATGTACTATCGTGATTTGCTTGATTCTGATTGCCTTTTAACCAGTTCTATAAGAGATCACAATTTGTTTTTTATAGAAGGTGTTCCATCACGATTTGTACAGTCATCCCACCAAAAATCATTAAATAATTGAACCAAATCTGTTTAAATATCCTATTGTGATTTTCCTTTATGGATTTTACTAAAATCCTAAAACCTAAAACCATAAACCTTAAACCCTAAAATTGACATGATCGACATGATATCTAAAATCATGATTTACACAATGACTGATTCATAAATGACAGAAAATAAAAATAAACAAATTGACATGATGTTTAGACTTAGTAAAGAACAAATCGAGTTAACTTCAATGATACAGACGTCATTGTGAAAATCGCTTTGGGACAATATATGGTATAATGATTCAGATACAGTTTATATACAATGATTTGTCTTATCACGATTTACACAATGACTGATAAAAGGCAAAAAGCAAAAAGCAAAAAGAAAAAAGAAATTGACACGACGTTTATTGGTGAAGTATAAATCTAGGTAACTTGATAAATACAAATCAACTTAAAACCACAATTCTTTAAGTTTCATAACATAATAACATTTTTCCTATGGTGATTTGTTTTTACGAGCTATGTGTATGTGAACGATATGTCGACACGATGTTTAGACTTAGTAAACTACAAATTGTGACTTGGTTGTAAATCGATTTCACTATAACAATACATGCTATCATGATTTGATTGATACCGATTGTCCTATCACGAATTAATTTTACAAGCTTTGTATATGTGAACAACATGTCTTACCATGATTTACACAATGACTGATTCATAAAAGGCAGAAAGGAAAAACAATAAGCATCTTGTTATGTGCTTAGTAAAGTAGAAATTAGGGTAACTTCAATGATACATCATGATCAATGGTTTGGCTTAGATACAATACATGACCATCATCATCAAAGAAAACAGACATCATCATCAGCATCATCCCCACGTCCAAATAGTTATATGCTTCGAGTGCAATCCAAGTGCGCATGAAATCCAACGTGCTAGTGCAAAAAATATATATCATCATCAGTATGAAACCCACGTCCAAATAGTGATGTTGCTTCAATGTTCCATGTGGTTTTAGGATACCAACACGTGTAGAAGATAAAGCTCGCACGACTGTAGCATATTTGTCAAGAAGTATATCAAAGATTAGGCAAATATTTTTTTAACTGTGAAGTATGTGTAAACACCCCAAATTTTCACCTTCAATCACAAACACCTACCTCCTGCCACTGGAACTCACTCTCTGCAGTCTTCAAGGAACTAGTTGGTCGAAATTCAAGCTAGGGTTGTTCACAGCCCAAATTTTATAAAAAAAATCAAGTTCTTCATCCTATAATCAAGATTCAATCCTTATTTTAGCTCAATTTCAACTATCAGTTCTCATCCTCAGATGAGAGTCTCCAAATTCTTTGTCTCTACCAGGGGTTCGGGATTCCAAGTCCCTCATCTAGGGTCTACATTTCATGTATCATTGCATATCACTGCATGCATTTGGCATATCGCTTCATTGCATCGCACGGCATTATATGTCATTACATCTCATTGTCGAGATCCAGCACTCCTGTTTTCAAAATATTGAATCCAGATTCAAATTTTAAAAACTTTTCTTTCGAAATCAATTTCAAAACCTGGGTTTTGAATCGACATTTTCCATTTGTTAACCCCCAAGATGTTATTTTTCTTCAAAAAAACAATCTGGATTTGTTTTAAAACTAATTTTTAACTGATTTCAATCCTCATATGAGACCCATCTAGGTGGTGTCACTTTTGGATTCTTTCATTTATCAATTTTTTCAAAAATCTAGAGTCCTAGTTGGATCAGGACTCTATCTTTTCATCTTTTTAAACCTTTTCAAAACTCTATTTTAATTTTAAACCAGATGTAATCATACCGCTTGCTCATTCTTTTTATTTTGGCCAAAATCCCAGTCATAGTTGGATTAGGACTCTTTTTACAGAGTCTCAATCGGATTAGGACTCTACCTTTTACTACCATTTTCACCTATTTTTGAAAAAAACTTTCAAAATCTTTCATTTTGGTCAAAATCTTAGAGTCAAAGTCAAATTAGGACTCTTTTTCAGAGTCCCAATCAAATCAAGACTCTATCCCGATTTCATCTTCTACTCATGTTCTTCACTTATTTTCGAAAACCTTCTCATCTGATTTTCAAGAGAGCCAAAATTCTAGAGTTTCAGTCAGATTCAGACTCTTTCTCAGAGTTTCAGTCAGATCAAGACTCTATCTTTCGTCGTTATTTTTACCTGTTTTCAACTAATTTCTTCAAAATCTTTTGAAAGGAGTAAAAAACTCAGAGTTTTAGTTGAATCATGACACTTTTTCCAGAGTCCCAGTTGGATCAGGACTCTAACCCTGATTTCAATTTTGAGAGAATCTTTCAAAAATTTCTTCATTTGTCTCTTCAGAAACCAAAATTATTACACCTTCATCACAGAGTTTCAAAATTTTGGAATTTTATCCCAGAGCCTTGATTGAATCAGGACTCTATCCCAAAGTCCTGATCGAATCAAGATCAGGACTTGTTTTCTCTATCCTGAGTTCATTTTCTCTAACTTCATTTTCACTTGTTTTTAAAAGTTTTTTTTTAAATCTCATCATTTGCTTTCTAGAAAACCAAAAAATTCTCAGAGTTCTAGTCGAATTAGGACTCTTCCTTAGAGTCCTAGTCAGATCAGGACTCTGAACCAGACTTCAATTTTTACCTTGTTTTCACCTATTTTCCAAAATCCTCTCATTCGTTTTCTCAGAAAGTTCAAAATTCTAAGAGTTTTAGTCGAACCAGGACTCTATCCCAGAGTCCCAGTTGGATCAGGACTCTAATTCTGATTTTCGTTTTCAGATTGCTCTTACCTATTCTGCGAAAAGTTTTTAAAACCTTCTTGTTTATTCAAAATTTTAAGAGTCCTAGTCGAATTAGGACTCTGTCTCCAGAGTCCCAGTTGGATCAAAACTCTGTTTTGATTCCACTGCTCATTGCTATTTTCACTGGTTTTCGAAAATTCTTTCATGTCTTTCAGAAAATATCAAAAATCTAGAGTTTCAGTCCGATCAGGACTCTGATCCAGAGACCTAATCCAATCAGAACTTCTTTCTGATTATTATTTCTATCTTCATTCTCATTTTTCTTCACTTATTTTCAAAAATTAGTTCATTTTGTAGAGTTTCAGTTGATTTAGGACTCTATTTTAGAGTTTCGGTTGAGTTAAGACTCTAACCCCGACTGCATTTTCCAACTTATTTTCACCAGTTCTGAGAAAATCCTTTAAAAACCTCTTTGTTTGGCTTTCAAAAATCTAAATCTCAGAGTTTTAGTTGGTTTATGACTCTGGTCCATAGTTTCAGTCCGCCTAGTTATCTATTTTCAAAACCTCTGAATTTCACCTGTTGATTTTAACTCCATTTTAAAACCATTTTCAGTCTTTATTTCAACTTTTTCAAAATTGTGATGTGGGGCTCACCCAGTTGGCACCATATCTGGAAGAGTCCTGATCCAGTCAGAACTCTATTTGGTTTAAAAACTTTTAATTCTCATTCTAATTTTAAACCTCTCTTGAAAACCTGTATTTTCAAATTTTAAAATCGCTTTTGAAAAATCAAGTGGGGCCCACTTTAGGTGGCACCACATTTGAAGAAGTTGGGGTTAGCCTAGGTTTAGTCAGTGTCTTAATTAGGTTAGGAGTCTAGATGGGTCAAAATTTGGTTTTAAAACTTCTATTTTTACTTTAGATTTTAACTTAGGTTTTTAAAGTTTTAAAAATTAGGGTTTTCAAAAAAACTCAATGTTACGACAATGAAGCCATACATGATACTTCAAGTACAAGGTTTTGATAATGAGCAAGTAGAATCAACTGCATTTCAGCTAAGGCTATGAAGAAATTGAAGAATTCGGTGAAGAATCCTTGAAGACTAGTGTGCAAATGTTTAATTCATTAAAAGTCTTAGATTCTTGTAAGAGCCTTACTTAGAGTGCATATTTAGGTTGCATTTCACCTTAAAAGTCTTTAGAAAAACTTTTCTAAAAGAAACTCTTTTGAAAATCTTTTTAGAAAACTCTTTTCTTAAATTTTCATGTTTATTAGTCGACCAATAGACTTATCAGTCGACTAATCCTTTCGCGTTGTATTTTCTAAAAAGTCATTTTTGTCAAATTAGTCGACCGAAGGTTTTATCAGTCGACTGGACAGAATGTATGTTTTTTGGAAAATTAGCAGCAGTCGACTAATGATTTTTCAGTCGACTGAACAGCACATGTGTTTTCTGTAAAATTTAGCAGCAGTCGACTAATGCTTTTTATCAGTCGACCGAACAGAATGTTTGTTTTTCAGAAGTTTTTAGCAGCAGTCGACTAAAAGGTTTTTCAGTCTACTGATGATATTATCAGTCGACTAACTTTTCTCCAGTCGACTAAGTTTCAAAAGTTCAGATTTTCAAACGGCTCGATTAACAGATCAGTCAACCGACGATAACTGTCAGTCTACTAATAACTAACTATTAGTCGACTAACTGATGTTTCAGTCGACTAATTTTGCCGTTTTCCTGAAACTTCAAAAAGGCGTGTCTTTTCATTTTTCAAACGTTTTGATCGTTCAAAATGGACAGTTTTGACACCCTTTCATACTCTCAACGTATGGAATCTTTTAACTATAAATATGAGTGCATTCTACACTCAAAAACATGAAAATTCAATAGAATTATATTGAATTACTTCTTGCTTTTCACTCCTATCCATTCAAGTATTTGTTTTCTCACTCACATGATACTTTCACTTCAGTTTTTCACTCAAATCACTTTGAGAGATAGTGAATTCGTGAGTAGAGTATTTCAACAACCTCAAAAGCCAATTGCATTTCATTTGCATTCAAAAGGAAGGCTCATTGGTTGTATTGTAAGTTGTTATTTCTTTTATGTAAAAAGAAGGACTCCTTGGTGTAAAGGAGTTGTTTACTTTCAGTGGGATTGTTACTGAAAGTGGGACCGGTTATGGTCTGTGTGATCTTGTAGTTTACAAGGTTGATAGTGGAAAATCTCAAGCGGGTTTTGCTTGGGGACTGGATGTAGGTCGAGTTTGACCGAACCAGGATAAAATCTTGTGTTCTTTGTGTGTTTGCTTTGAGATTTGCAAAATCCTTCAATATTCCGCAGAAAGTTATAAAAGCGATATTCACCCCCCCTCTAGTGCTCGTTGCCTCGATCCTAGTGCACTTTCACTCAAATGGGGTCCATAGTGGGTGGCACCATACTTGAGGATATTTAGGTTAGTTCAAGTTAGTTTAGCAGTTTTGAAAAGCCCAATTTGATTTTAAAAACCTAACTTTTATTTTCACTTTTTAAAACCTTGAAATTAGAACTTTTAAAATCAAATGTGGGCCCACAGTAGGTGGTGCCACATTTGGATTTTTTTAGGGTTTTTTTTAGAGTCTAATTAGGAGTAAAATAGGTTTAACTAATTAGGGTTATGGTTAGGTTATAAGTCTCTAGGAAAATTGTTGCTCCTTAGTGAATTTATTAGAAAGAGTCTTGAAAAAAAGCAAAACCTCTTAATTAACCCTAATTAAGTGACTTTTTGAAAACCTATAAAAGGGGGACTTCAAGAGGTTAAAGGGGGCATTTTCTTCCTCAATTTTTCATGGCTTCTCTCTCCTCCAAGCAACCTTTCCTTCCTCCATTGCAGCTGCAGCCCCCAAGGTAGAGCCCTTCAACCGTATTTCATAGTTTTTATTAATTTTTTATTTATTTTCATATATTCTATCATTGTCGGCCCCTTTGTTCATGGATTTTAAACATGGTTTTCATTCAAGAACCTCAAAATAGGTTCAAGAAGATGATCTAACTCTATTTGATAGTACTTTTCAGGATTCTACTCCATTAGAATCATTAAGAACTCTATTTTTTATGTATTTAACCAATAAAAGATTAAATTTGCCTGATAAATGGGCTAAATCCATCTTTTCAAAGGGTAAATCAAATCTAACCATGGATTCCCTAATTTTTTTTTATCATATTAGTGTTTATTTCACATGTTCTAGCATTTATTTCAATTTTGTTAGGCTTTTTACATATTTTTTTCATTAACTTGCATGTTCAAATTAGGGTTTTTAGTGTTTTATTGGATATTCATGTATTTCGATCTCGGAGCTGTAAAAATTATATTATTTTATGTATAAATATTTGTTAGAAACTTCTGATTTTTTATGGTAGGTGCACAAATTTATTAGTAACGCTTTTTAAAAAAATATATGATTTTGGGTTCGGAAACCTTGTCAGAAAAATAAAAAGTCGAACTGTGGTTTCTGACTCTTGAAATCGCTATTGAGATTCAAGTATAACTTGCAGATGTGATATTTCTGTCATTTGAGATTTGATTCATGATTCATGATCCATAAACTGTAGTAGCTTTATATTAGTGTCTATTATTTTTTTGTAATTTTATTATATTTTTCAGTCTCTGTCTGCTATTTTTCCTCTGTCAGAAAGTAAGATCTACTTCTTAGAACTCGTTATACTTCTTTTAAACCCTAAGATGACTTGCGTCAATAGTATCTCCCTAATTAAAGATCCAATTGATAATCTGTAAAAAAAAAGAAAATCTTTATCTAAGTGTATGCTATTCACTGATAAAATTTTAGAATTTTTTAATGAAGTTTGTTATTTTTCTCTGTACCCAAAACTGGAAGCACCTGTTTTAGTATATTTTATATTTGTTAAATTCAAGCACGAATTGCCGAAATGATATCTCCCTAATTGGAGATGATTCTTCTGATCTGTAAAAAGAGAAATCTTTGCTTTTTGTCTACTATTCCTCTATAAAATTTTATGAATTTTCATGGTGATTTGACCCCTGATTCGGGTTTAACACTGTCATAGGTATGTGCCCATGGGTAAAAAAAGCATATTTTAGAGTTTTTATGCAAATTTTGAATTGAAATAATGTAAAAATAAATTTGTAGGATTCTAATTTAATTTTAGAGTTATCAGAAGTTCATGTGTCAATTTTTATTAATTTTGGAATTCATTTGATGCTTAAATTGATTATATTGCAAAATAGGGTGCTCGTAGGATCCCGAAACACTGGCAAAATTGTGTTATTTTTAATTTTCTTCATAAAAGTTTGTGTTTTTAGGATTTTTTCATGTTTAGAATCATGCTAGGACATTGCATATTCGATTTGGCTTTGATTTGAGTCTTTTTAAACCCAAAATCCAAAGTTTTACCAAAATATTTTCTAAAAAAACCTTGATTTCAAGGCCATGGTCTTGTTTTCAAGGGTATTTTTGTCAATTTCTCCTAAATTTTGAATTTAAAAGTTGTTTATCTTCATTATTTATTTAATTTTATTTCATATTTTATTATGTTTCTCTCAGGAAAACATGGAAAAAGGCTTATATCTAGATAAATCCAGTAATTTTTAGATATTACTGGATAAATCTAGAAAAGCAAACATATCTTCACTAACAAGTTTTTTTAGTTTACAGGGATATTCAAAGTTGTATTCTCCTTTATTTTTCTTTAGTTAAATTCAATTAGTGATGTAAATTGTAAATAAATTTGGAATAAGAGTTTTAATTCCTGCTTAGAATTAGGGTTTGCATTGCATATAGTTTAAAACTTTGATATGTAACTGTTATGTTTGTCATTCATGCACATATTTCAATTCCACCATGGTCTACACGAATGGCACATGCACTATCTTCTAGGGAGTGGTAAACTCGATCGAGTTTGTATTTATGGACATAGTCAGAATATGAACGAAATCCACATTTACCATCTTCTTTTAAGCCACAATCAGCCTACACTCTTAGGCTATCTTCAAAAATCATAGCATATTTTAATCTTTTATAAATGTTTTTATCCTTTTAGAATCAAGTGGGTTATATTCAATTCATATCTGTGGCCATAGTCAGGGATATGTAGAGAATTTGATTCATGGAAATTCTATAAGGCACAAAAATTCCTTTTCAAACAATTTTCTCAGAAATCTTCAGAAATCTTTTCTCAAAACTATATTCATGCATCATTTAGGTTTAGATTGCATCATGAAGATATTTCACAGGGCCACACGCCCATCCTTTTGATGTATTTTTTAAATTCCATCTCATAAAATCGATTTTCTCAAATTTGCCATGATTTTTCTCAAAATTGATTTTCTCAAAAACCTTTGGTTTTTTCAAAGATTTTCCAAGTATTTTCCAAGCTCAATTCACGACTTTCTTAATTATATTCTCAATTTCAAAGTTCAAATTCAGAGAAATCAATTTTCTCTAAGTCATTTTGAGTTATTCTCAGAAATTGATTTTCCTAAAACACTTGAATTTCTCAGAAATTGGCATTTCTTTTCTTCAGAGATATTCTCTCAACAAGGCTCACAATTTTTAAAGTATCATCTTTTTCAAGAATTTTCCAAGTACTTCAAATCTTTAAGGCAAACACCATGCTTTCAAACCTACATTTTCAGAAATTCATAGCACATGCCTGATTCTTTGTGCATTTAGGAAATAGAACATGATTTAGACAAATTGAGCAAAGCAAAGCACCAGATTGATCATTGATTCAATTACCCCTAGTAAAGGTGTCAAGAATGATTGAACCTCGTACTGACAAGTGAGTCTCATTCTACGGAATTTTCCCGCATTTTAAAATGAAGGTGAGTTATTTTTAAAAATCTTTTTCAAAGGTCAGTTTGACTTGCAAAAGTAAAATTTTGCAATGATAATAGTATGGTTTGTGAATGATGGAGGATCCCCCAGTAGGAATAGATCAAATAGATGTTCATCAGCATCACCCCCTATATACACATAAGATAACCACCATAATCATAATCAAACTTCATCTATCAAGCACAGGTAGAAGGAACACAGAAGAACAAAGAAGAAAAAAAAATACAAGGAACAAGAAAAAGAAGAAGAAGAAGAAAGAGGCGGAGGATAAAAAAAAAAGATGAAGAAGAATTTGTGTTTCCGCAGAAAAGAGGAAGAGAGGTTAAATAGATTAAGGTTTTAGACCTGGACAACGGGTACGGTTGGGTCGGGTAGGGTAGGGTTTTGTATAGAATAGGGTTTTACACAGATCTATATTAGGGTTTTACAAACATATTGATATATATATTAGGCTGAAACGATTTATACGTATAAGGACTACATGCTATCGTGATTTGCTTGATACCGATTGGCTTATAAACAGTACTATAAGAGATCGCGATTTATGTTTTATAGAAGGTGTTCTATCATGATATGTACAGCCATCCCACCTAAACCCATTTGTAAACACCCTAAATTTTCCTCATCCATTCTCAGAAAATCACCCTCGTGCAGTGCCAACCCTGTTAGATCTGTGTAGGAGTCCAACCCCAAGTTTGTGTCAAAACACTACCATTTTACCCACTTTTATTAGAAAAGTTACCATTTTACCCCTAGGTCAACCCAGACCCCAGTCAGTCAGAGTCAACCAAGTTCATTAGTCAGTTCAAAATAGTTAGAATATCAGTCATTTCAAGTTCATCTAAGCTTACAATGAACAGACCATGTTCATTTCTGACCATTCCTACCAAAATGGGATCATTTCTTCATAAATGAGCTCATTTCTTACTCAAATCCAAGTCAATTGTCTCTGAGTCAGTTAATTCTAGTCCTCTGAGTCTAGCTTGAGCTCAACAGAAGTTCAAGTGCTCCAGTTTTAGTTCAGAACCACTTTCAAGTGTCCAGGAGCCCATTTTAGCTCTTTTAACTGAAATTGAGCTGAGTCCATACAGTTAAACTAGTGTTTGAGCTTCAGTTTTAGTTCATTTCAGTATTACTGATCTTTGTTCCAGCTCAAATTCAGCTCTTGTCTGTGATTCACTTCACTCTAGTGACCATTTCTCTAAAAATGGCAGCTTTTTTTGATAATTTAGTCTAGAAGTTCAGTCGAGTCAGTGTCTTGTTAGTCCGTTTGAATTCTGAAACCCTAAAACCTAGCTCAATCTAGTTCATGCCAGTTCAATCCAGCTCAAACCCTAACTTTCAGTGTCACTCTAGCCCGGTAGAGCACAAAAACCATTTCTTGAACTGTTTTGTGATTTTTATCAAAATTATCACTTTTTAAACTGATGCAAGTGTCAATCAAGGTCCAATATCCAAAATTCTTTATTGAGGGTCTGCATTTTGCATAGCATTTCATGTCATTTCTCATCATTTCATAATATTCAATAACATTTCATCACATTCTATTTCATTTTTGAGATCCAGAACTCCAGTTTTATAAATTTCAATCCAGATTGAGTTTTAAAAGTTTTCAGAAATCAATTTCAAACCCTGGGTTTTCAAAATTGACATTTTTACCCCCAAGATTCTAAATTTGGAACTATTTTCTTGAGAAAACAATTTGGATTCTTTTCAAACTCAAATTTTCAAATTCTAAATTGGATTTGCTTCGCAACGGGGTATGAAATTTCAAATTCGGAGCTCATTTCAAAAACTGCCAAAAATAGCCCATTTCATCCGAAGAGTTTTTGAGAAATCATTTCACCCCTTTGGTTTCCAAAATTGGCTTTCAAAATAATAAGTGGGACCCACTCTAAGTGGCGTCACACTAAAATCTTTTTGGGTTTTAAAATTTCTTTTTTTTTAGAAATCGTGTGGGCCCACTCCAAAGTGGCGCTCACTTTGAAATCATTTTTAAAAAAACCATGTGGGCCCACCCCAAGGTGGCGCCACATGTATATATATATATATATATATATATTTATATATATATATATATATATATATATATATATATAATTTTTCCTTTCCTTCTTCCTTTTCCCTCCCTTTTTTCTTTCCTTTTCCCCTTTTCCTTCTTTCCTTTCTTCTTTCCCCTCTTCTTTCCTTCTTTTTTTTTCTTCTTCCCTTTCTTTCCTCTTTCTTCCTTCCTCTTCTTTCTAAAAACTACATATCACGGCTGAGGCCTTCCCCATTCATTCATTACCCCCCTCTCATTAAACCCTAAGTTATTTCTATTTTCCCTAAGTTCAACAAGAAAAAGAATATACGGTTGCACCCTACTTTCTCTCTCAAGCTCTCTCTCACATTAGCTCTCCAGCCATCTCTCTCTCTCTCTCTCTCTCTCTCTCTCTCTCTCTCTCTATCTCTCTCTCTCTCTCTCTCTCTCTCTCTCTCGGCCACAGCTCCATTGCTCCAGCCCCATCAGCCACTGCTTCAACCACTACCTCCAGCAAGCACCTTCACTGCAGCCACTTCAACGCCATTGCCCAGCATCTCCAGCCACCAGATCCTACCACTTGCCTTAGTCGTCATTCCAACTCCTTGGTAGCAGCAAGGTGCAGACCACCTACAGCCTCAACTTCCTCAACCTTGAATCATCTCCATCACATCCGCCCTCCTTCAGCCAATCCCAGCAAACCCAAGGTAAGATCTTCATTTTTTTTTGCTCTTTTATTTCCTTTATTTTCATGCTTAAGGCTACATGGAGTAGGGGATCCCTCCAATGGATGGATTGGATCCCCTATCACCACAGCGAAAATTAAGTCTAGATTGTACCCTCTTGATTATTTTGATTTTATCATTAAATTTATATAAATTTTGTATTATAGGCCTTATATTTAGATTATTTTAATGCTTTATAGGTATTTTCATTAGTTTCTTTAATGTTTGCTTATTAGTTTATAGGTTTTCATTTTAAGCATCAGTCCAGCCTTCGTTTCATGTTTAATTGTTCGTTTATAAATTCTGAAATTTTTATGATAAATGTATGGGTTTAATTTTCATTTCTCTGCAAAAAAACAGACTGATTTGGTTTTTTCAACCCTATCTAATAAATCGGATCCCAAATCAGATCTTGAACCCCCTGGAAATTCCAGAATTTCTTTTAGCGGAATTGTTGTCCTGAGATCTCATAGATGGATGATCCAAATCATCCTTAAAAAAAATATAGTGGATCCCTATTAGAATCTATTATTTTTCAGTATTTTTCCAGATTTTTCCAATTTGGTTTGGTCTCTGTTAAAAATCAAATTTTCCCGAAATCTGTAAAAATCTCAATTTTTCCATGTCAGGGTCTAGATCGACTCTATTCCGCTGTGATGCTTAATTCTGTAGGTTGGATGTCAAAACTTTCAACAGTGAAGTTATTTCTCACCATTCCCTCTGTCATTCCCCAAAATTTGAGAATTTTAAGAGCATGCTAGATATTTTTCCCTGAATTAAATTCTCTGTCTGTCAAATTCCAATGTATGAGAATTACAAAGATCTAGATCTCTGATAATCCTCTGCTTTTTTCCAAACCGTTCATCTAATACTAAAACTGTAAAAAAAGGAATTTTTTCTGTGTTTGTCAGAGACATTATCTCAAAGGTTCAGTCATTTTATCCTCTGTTTGTTATTTTTCCCATAATGTTTCCTGAAACCTGTCAGTCTACCTTAAGTCCATAGACTAGGCATGGTTTGGTAGGACCAAATTGAGGAGAATTATTCATGCTCACATAGACTTAGGTCTGAAATACAACAGTCCTCTGTTACGACAATGAAGCCATACATGATACTTCAAGTACAAGGTTTTGATGATGAGCAAGTAGAATCAACTGCATTTCAGCTAAGGCTATGAAGAAATTGAAGAATTCGGTGAAGAATCCTTGAAGACTAGTGTGCAAATGTTTAATTCATTAAAAGTCTTAGATTCTTGTAAGAGCCTTACTTAGAGTGCATATTTAGGTTGCATTTCACCTTAAAAGTCTTTAGAAAAACTTTTCTAAAAGAAACTCTTTTGAAAATCTTTTTAGAAAACTCTTTTCTTAAATTTTCATATTTATTAGTCGACCAATAGACTTATCAGTCGACTAATCCTTTCACGCCATATTTTCTAAAAAGTCATTCTTGTCAAATTAGTCGACCGAAGGTTTTATCAGTCGACTGGACAGAATGTCTGTTTTCTGAAAAATTAGCAGCAGTCGACTAATGGTTTTTCAGTCGACTGAACAGAACATGTGTTTTCTGAAAATTTAGCATCAGTTGACTAATGCTTTTTATCAGTCGACCGAACAGAATGTTTGTTTTTCAGAAGTTTTTTAGCAGCAGTCGACTAAAAGGTTTTTCAGTCTACTGATGATATTATCAGTTGACTAACTTTTCTTAAGTCGACTAAGTTTCAAAAGTTCAGTTTTTCAAACGGCTCGATTAACAGATCAGTCGACCGACGATAACTGTCAGTCTACTAATAATTAACTATTAGTCGACTAACTGATGTTTCAGTCGACTAATTTTGCCGTTTTCCTGAAACTTCAAAAAGGCGTGTCTTTTCATTTTTCAAACGTTTTGATCGTTCAAAATGGACCGTTTTGACACCCTTTCATACTCTCAACGTATGGAATCTTTTAACTATAAATATGAGTGCATTTTACACTCAAAATCATCAAATTCAATCGATTTGAATCTTGCTTTTCACTCCTATTCATTCAAGTATTTGTTTTCTCACTCACGTGATATTTTCACTTCAGTTTTTCACTCAAATCACTTTGAGAGATAGTGAATTCGTGAGTAGAGTGTTTCAACAACCTCAAAAGTCAATTGCGTCTCATTTGCATTCAAAAGGAAGGCTCATAGGTTGTATTGTAAGTTCTTATTTCTTTTCTGTAAAAAGAAGGACTCCTTGGTGTAAAGGAGTTGTTTGCTTTCAGTTGGGTTGTTACTGAAAGTGGGACCGGTTATGGTCTGTGTGATCTTGTAGTTTACAAGGTTGATAGTGGAAAATCTCAAGCGGGTTTTGCTTGGGGACTGGATGTAGGTCGGGTTTGACCGAACCAGGATAAAATCTTGTGTTCTTTGTGTGTTTGCTTTGAGATTTGCAAAATCATTCAATATTCCGCAGAAAGTTTTAAAAGCACTATTCACCCCCCCCCCCTCTAGTGCTTGTTGCCTCGATCCTAGTGCACTTTCATTTGGTATCAAAGCACAGGTTTGCTATTACTTTGATTTGACCATCATCTAGCATGGCAACTACAACATCTCAGCACAAAGAAGGAAGCTCCTCTGTTCGTCCTCCTCTCTTCGATGGAACAAACTATGGATACTGGAAAGTAAGAATGACAATATTCCTGCAATCCATGGATCTCGATATCTGGAGAGTTGTTTCAGAAAAGTACCAAACTCTATCAACTGATTTCAGCCGATGGACCGATGAAGAAAAGAAGACTGCTTCACTGAATGCCAAAGCCATGAATGCATTATATTGTGGAGTTGATAAGGTAGAGTTCAATCGCATCTCTCAATGCTCTACAGCTAATGAAATCTGGCATACTCTTCTCGTAACACACGAAGGTACGTCAAAGGTAAAGGAATCTAAAATTGCTTCTTTAGTTCATAAATTTGAATTGTTCAAAATGAAGCAAAATGAATCTATATCGGACATGGTAACTAGAATGACCGATATAACTAACACTTTGAAATCCCTTGGAAAAGAATATTCATAAGTGGATTTAGTCAGAAAGATTCTAAGGTGTTTAACTCCTGAATGGGAGAGAAAAACCACTGCTATTGAAGAAGCAAATGATCTCAATACTCTCACTCTTGAAGACTTAGTTGGTAACCTAATGGCATATGAGGTCCAACTTCAAGACAGACAAGAAGAAGAGCCTAAAAAGAAGTCTCTTGCTTTTAAGGCTACTTCTGACTCAGAAGATTCTGAAGAAGATGAAGATGAAGATATTGCCCTCATCACAAGGCAATTCAGAAGATTCATCAAAAAGGAAAAATTTCAAAGAAAGGCAAAGAAAGCAGATTCTTCCATTCCCAATGAAGTAAAGTGCTTTAACTGCAAAAAGGCAGGACACATCAAGAAAGATTGTCCTCTTCTCAAATTCAAGCCCAATGATCAATTCAAGAAGAAAAAGGCATTTCAAGTCTGTTGGGATGATAGTGACTCCTCTTCCGATGAAGAATCAAATGAAGAAGTTGCCAACATGTGTTTTGTAGCACAAGAAGAATCGGTAAGTCAATTTGACTATGATGAGTTATTTGAAGCATTTAATGATTTGTATGATAAATTTAAGAGTCTTAGTTCTAAAAATAAAGAGTTAAAAACTGAAAATTTAACTCTTGACTCTCAAAATAAAGTGTTACTTCAAGAAATAGAAGATCTCAAGAAGGAAAATTCTTGCCAGGCAATTGAGATAAAAGAAATTGGAGTTAGAACCAATCTCTTACAAAAAGAAGTATTTAGTCTTAAAGAAAAGTCAAATGATCTTCTTTCTATAGTGACCAAATTTACAAATGGTCAAGAGAATCTAGAAAAACTTCTTGGTTCTCAAAGATGCTCGGTAAATAAAACCGGATTGGGATATAGCTTCTTTGATACTCAAAATAGACCAAACCTTGTGGTGAAAAATCAAAGACATTATTCTCAATCTTTTGTTCATAGAACTAAACTTTCTAGTTCTAATAGAAATGCATCTAGATATGATTGTTCTAGACATGTTTATTCTAAATCCTTTTATAGAAAGAATACTTATTATCAAAGGAAACCAAAATCCAAATGAATATGGGTTCCTAAGACTAACTCTCATGGACCCGAAAATAGAAAGGGGTCAAATGCTCTGTTTTCTGATTTTGTTATAGGTACACAACATAAGGAGCAAATGGATATTGGACAGCGGCTGTTCCAAACATATGACTGAAAGGCCGGAGTTATTTTCCACCCTCCAAAATAAGGATGGAGGAACCGTCACCTTTGGTGACAATAACAAGGAAAAAGTGATAGGTATTGGTAATATTGGTAATCCAAAATTTCCCTTGATAGAAAATGTTCTTTTAGTGGATGGTTTAAAGCATAATTTAATATCTATTAGTCAATTATGTGATAAAGGTTTTCATGTTTCTTTTGAAAATGATTTATGCTTAATTTCTGATTTTAAATCTAAAAAGATCATTTTTAAAGGTAAAAGAAGAAACAATGTGTATGAACTATATCTAGATGAATTACCCTCTTTTAATGAAAAATGTCTTATTGTTTCAAATGAAATTCAATGGTTATGGCACAAGAGACTTGGACATGTTAATTTTAAAATTATTTCAAAATTATCCAAGAATGATCTTGTAAGAGGCCTACCTAGAATACCATATAAAAAGGATCACTTATGTGATGCTTGTCAAAGGGGTAAACAAATCAAGAGTTCTTTTAAAGCAAAAGATATAGTTTCAACAAAACGTCCTCTTGAACTTTTACATTTAGATCTATTTGGACCATCTAGAATTCAAAGTTTGAATGGTAGCAAGTATGCTTTTGTTATAGTAGATGATTATTCTCGATTTACATGGGTGATTTTTTCTAAAAAGCAAAAATGATGCTTTTTCAGAATTTTCTAAACTTTGTAGAAGAATTACAAATGAAAAATCTACATCTATTATTAAAATTCGTAGTGATCATGGTGGTGAATTTGAAAATGAATCTTTTCTAAAGTTTTGTGATTTACATGGTATATCTCACAACTTTGCTTTTTCTAGAGCGGCTCCACAAAATGGAGTTGTTGAAAGAAAGAATAGAACTTTGCAAGAATGTGCTAGAACCATGCTTCAAGATAAAAATTTACCAAAATATTTTTGGGCTGAAGCAATTAATACAGCATGTTATGTCTTAAATCGTGTTCTTATTCGACCAATTTTACATAAAACATGTTTTGAATTGTATTATGATCGTATACCCAAGATCTCATATTTCAAAATTTTTGGTAGTAAATGTTTCTTGTTAAATACCAAAGATAATCTTGATAAGTTTGATTCAAAATCAGATGAATCAATATTTCTTGGATATTCTTCTAGAAGTAAAGCATATCGTATTTTCAATAAAAGAACATCTTGTATTGAAGAATCTTTACATGTTGCATTTGATGAAAATTGTGAGCAGGTTATTCCTCTAAGCGAAGAAGAAGAAGCAACACTTCAAGAAGAACCCTTGATAGAGAGTACTTCTCAAGAAAATATTCCTCTTCAACCAGTTTGGAAAGAAGTTCCTAATCATCCACATGAACAAGTTATTGGTGAAATAAAGAGTGGTGTCCAAACTAGAAGGCAGTTAGAAAAATATATTGCAAATGTTGCTTTTATATCTAAATTAGAACCAAAGAATATCAATGAGGCATGTGATGATGAATTTTGGCTTTTAGCCATGTCTGAAGAACTTAACCAATTTACTAGGAATGATGTTTGGGATCTAGTTGATAGACCAAAGGATCATCCAGTAATTGGAACAAGATGGGTCTTCCGAAATAAGCTGGATGAAAATGGTGAAGTCATTCGTAACAAAGCAAGGCTTGTGGCACAAGGCTATAATCAAGAAGAAGGCATAGATTTTGATGAAACCTATGCACCAGTGACTCGATTAGAGTCAATTCGTATGATGCTTGCTTTTGCTAGTTACATGAACTTCAAGTTATATCAAATTGATGTTAAGAGTGCATTTTTAAATGGACACATCAATGAAGAAGTTTATGTAGAGCAACCTCCAGGCTTTGAAAATGAGAAATATCCAGAAAAGGTCTTCAAATTAAAAAGAGCTTTGTATGGACTCAAACAAGCACCAAGAGCGTGGTATGAAAGACTACAAAATTTTTTAGAACAATCTGGTTTTTCCATTGGTCGGGTAGACTCCACTTTATTTATTAAACATTTTAATTCAGATATTCTTATTGTGCAAATTTACGTTGATGACATAATATTTGGTTCTACTAATGATTCTCTTTGTAAAGAATTTGCTAAGGCTATGCAGGAAGAGTTTGAAATGAGCTTGATGGGCGAATTAAACTACTTCCTTGGACTTCAAATAAAGCAAACTGAAGAAGGAATCTTCATCAATCAGGGTAAGTATACAAAAGAACTTCTCAAGAGATTTGGGATGGACTCATCGAAATCAAGAAGGAATCCTATGAGTACAACTACTTCTCTTGATAAAGATGAAAATGGTAAAAGTGTAGATACTAAGCTCTACAGAGGTATGATCGGATCTCTATTATACTTAACTGCTAGTCGACCTGATATTATGTTTAGTGTTTGTATGTGTGCAAGATTTCAAGCTAATCCAAAGGAATCTCACTTAACTGCAGTAAAACAAATTCTTCGTTATTTGAAAGATACTTCAGATTTCGGTTTGTTTTACCCAAAATCATCTTCCTTTGATTTAGTTTCATATAGTGATGCAGATTTTGCAGGAAGTAAATCTGATCGCAAGAGTACTAGTGGAACTTGTCATTTCTTGGGAAATCCCTTAGTCTCTTGGTTTAGTAAAAAGCAAAATTCAGTATCACTCTCAACAACTGAAGCTGAATATATAGCGGCTAGTTTAGCATGTTCACAAGTACTTTGGATGAAACAGACCTTAAAAGATTTTGGTTTGAACTACTCCACAACAACTATTTATTGTGATAACACTAGCGCTATAAATCTTTCGAAAAATCCTATTCAGCACTCAAGAACTAAGCATATTGAAGTTAGACATCATTTTTTAAGAGATCATGTGTTAAAAGGAGATATTTCGTTAAATTTTATTTCTACTAAAGAACAACATGCCGATATCTTCACTAAACCTCTTAAAAATGAAGATTTTATGAGAATTAGGAGAGAACTAGGTATTTGCTCGTTTTTGGATTTATAAAAATGCTGATTTTTGAACAAAATCTCAAAATCGCACTATATTAGTCGACCGATAAAATTCTAGTCGACTGATGTTTTATATTTTGGAATGTATCGCACCATATTAGTCGACCGATATATTTCTAGTCGACTGATGATTTTTTAGAATGAGTCACATCTTCAACAACTGACTCAACAACTTGCTTCAATTCAGAAAGATGTAACTGCCATTAAGGATTTGCTAAACTCTCTTTTCTGATCTTTGATCTTTGAAAAACATACTTTATGGGTTGTAATATTTTAAACTTATCTCTATTTCTGGTTATGCTATTTTTGCCCTTACTCTTTTTGATTCAGACAAAGGGGGAGAAAAAGATAAAGATAGCATTACTTTGAAATTGCAAGGAGATCTTGAGAAAAAGATGATAGCAATTACATTACAAGAGATCTTGCATGAGAAATGCAAAATTAAGAGAAAAAGAAAGCTTTGAATGAATGTATTTCTAAATACATGAAGAAATGATGAATGGAAATGCAAACCAATCAATATGTGATATATGTGCTTTAAATGTGCTAACTTTTAATGTTTTGCAGCATATTGATAGGGGGAGTAAAATCTCCATCTATGCATCTAAATGCTTCATCTTTGATTAAGTTTGTCATCATCAAAAAGGGGGAGATTGTTACGACAATGAATCCATACATGATACTTCAAGTACAAGGTGTTGATGATGATCAAGTAGAATCAACTGCATTTCAGCTAAGGCTATGAAGAAATTGAAGAATTCGGTGAAGAATCCTTGAAGACTAGTGTGCAAATGTTTAATTCATTAAAAGTCTTAGATTCTTGTAAGAGCCTTACTTAGAGTGCATATTTAGGTTGCATTTCACCTTAAAAGTCTTTAGAAAAACTTTTCTAAAAGAAACTCTTTTGAAAATCTTTTTAGAAAACTCTTTTCTTAAATTTTCATGTTTATTAGTCGACCAATAGACTTATCAGTCGACTAATCCTTTCGCGCCATATTTTCTAAAAAGTCATTTTTCTCAAATTAGTCGACCGAAGGTTTTATCAGTCGACTGGACAGAATGTATGTTTTCTGGAAAATTAGCAGCAGTCGACTAATGATTTTTCAGTCGACTGAACAGAACATGTGTTTTCTGTAAAATTTAGCAGCAGTCGACTAATGCTTTTTATCAGTCGACCGAACAGAATGTTTGTTTTTCAGAAGTTTTTAGCAGCAGTCGACTAAAAGGTTTTTCAGTCTACTGATGATATTATCAGTCGACTAACTTTTCTCCAGTCGACTAAGTTTCAAAAGTTCAGATTTTCAAACGGCTCGATTAACAGATCAGTCGACCGACGATAACTGTCAGTCTATTAATAACTAACTATTAGTCGACTAACTGATGTTTCAGTCGACTAATTTTGTCATTTTCCTGAAACTTCAAAAAGGCGTGTCTTTTCATTTTTCAAACGTTTTGATCGTTCAAAATGGACAGTTTTGACACCCTTTCATACTCTCAACGTATGGAATCTTTTAACTATAAATATGAGTGCATTCTACACTCAAAAACATGAAAATTCAATAAAATTATATTGAATTACTTCTTGCTTTTCACTCCTATCCATTCAAGTATTTGTTTTCTCACTCACGTGATACTTTCACTTCAGTTTTTCACTCAAATCACTTTGAGAGATAGTGAATTCGTGAGTAGAGTATTTCAACAACCTCAAAAGCCAATTGCATTTCATTTGCATTCAAAAGGAAGGCTCATTGGTTGTATTGTAAGTTGTTATTTCTTTTGTGTAAAAAGAAGGACTCCTTGGTGTAAAGGAGTTGTTTGCTTTCAGTGGGATTATTACTGAAAGTGGGACCGGTTATGGTCTGTGTGATCTTGTAGTTTACAAGGTTGATAGTGGAAAATCTCAAGCGGGTTTTGCTTGGGGACTGGATGTAGGTCGAGTTTGACCGAACCAGGATAAAATCTTGTGTTCTTTGTGTGTTTGCTTTGAGATTTGCAAAATCCTTCAATATTCCGCAGAAAGTTATAAAAGCACTATTCACCCCCCCTCTAGTGCTCGTTGCCTCGATCCTAGTGCACTTTCACTCAAATGGGGTCCATAGTGGGTGGCACCATACTTGAGGATATTTAGGTTAGTTCAAGTTAGTTTAGCAGTTTTGAAAAGCCCAAATTGATTTTAAAAACCTAACTTTTATTTTCACTTTTTAAAACCTTGAAATTAGAACTTTTAAAATCAAATGTGGGCCCACAGTAGGTGGTGCCACATTTGGATTTTTTTAGGGTTTTTTTTAGAGTCTAATTAGGAGTAAAATAGGTTTAGCTAATTAGGGTTATGGTTAGGTTATAAGTCTCTAGGAAAATTGTTGCTCCTTAGTGAATTTATTAGAAAGAGTCTTGAAAAAAAGCAAAACCTCTTAATTAACCCTAATTAAGTGACTTTTTGAAAACCTATAAAAGGGGGGACTTCAAGAGGTTAAAGGGGGCATTTTCTTCCTCAATTTTTCATGGCTTCTCTCTCCTCCAAGCAACCTTTCCTTCCTCCATTGCAGCTGCATCCCCCAAGGTAGAGCCCTTCAACCGTATTTCATAGTTTTTATTAATTTTTATTTATTTTCATATATTCTATCATTGTCGGCCCCTTTGTTCATGGATTTTAAACATGGTTTTCATTCAAGAACCTCAAAATAGGTTCAAGAAGATGATCTAACTCTATTTGATAGTACTTTTCAGGATTCTACTCCATTAGAATCATTAAGAACTCTATTTTTTATGTATTTAACCAATAAAAGATGAAATTTGCCTGATAAATGGGCTAAATCCATCTTTTCAAAGGGTAAATCAAATCTAACCATGGATTCCCTAATTTTTTTTATCATATTAGTGTTTATTTCACATGTTCTAGCATTTATTTCAATTTTGTTAGGCTTTTTACATATTTTTTTCATTAACTTGCATGTTCAAATTAGGGTTTTTAGTGTTTTATTGGATATTCATGTATTTCGATCTCGGAGCTGTAAAAATTATATTATTTTATGTATAAATATTTGTTAGAAACTTCTGATTTTTTATGGTAGGTGCACAAATTTATTAGTAACGCTTTTTAAAAAAATATATGATTTTGGGTTCGGAAACCTTGTCAGAAAAATAAAAAGTCGAACTGTGGTTTCTGACTCTTGAAATCGCTATTGAGATTCAAGTATAACTTGCAGATGTGATATTTCTGTCATTTGAGATTTGATTCATGATCCATAAACTGTAGTAGCTTTATATTAGTGTCTATTATTTTTTTGTAATTTTATTATATTTTTCAGTCTCTGTCTGCTATTTTTCCTCTGTCAGAAAGTAAGATCTACTTCTCAGAACTCGTTATACTTCTTTTAAACCCTAAGATGACTTGCGTCAATAGTATCTCCCTAATTGAAGATCCAATTGATAATCTGTAAAAAAAAAGAAAATCTTTATCTAAGTGTATGCTATTCACTGATAAAATTTTAGAATTTTTTAATGAAGTTTGCTATTTTTCTCTGTACCCAAAACTGGAAGCACCTGTTTTAGTATATTTTATATTTGTTAAATTCAAGCACGAATTGCCGAAATGATATCTCCCTAATTGGAGATGATTTTTCTGATCTGTAAAAAGAGAAATCTTTGCTTTTTTGTCTACTATTCCTCTATAAAATTTTATGAATTTTCATGGTGATTTGACCCCTGATTCGGGTTTAACACTGTCATAGGTATGTGCCCATGGGTAAAAAAAGCATATTTTAGAGTTTTTATGCAAATTTTGAATTGAAATAATGTAAAAATAAATTTGTAGGATTCTAATTTAATTTTAGAGTTATCAGAAGTTCATGTGTCAATTTTTATTAATTTTGGAATTCATTTGATGCTTAAATTGATTATATTGCAAAATAAGGTGCTCGTAGGATCCCGAAACACTGGCAAAATTGTGTTATTTTTAATTTTCTTCATAAAAGTTTATGTTTTTAGGTTTTTTTCATGTTTAGAATCATGCTAGGACATTGCATATTCGATTTGGCTTTGATTTGAGTCTTTTTAAACCCAAAATCCAAAGTTTTACCAAAATATTTTCTGAAAAAACCTTGATTTCAAGGCCATAGTCTTGTTTTCAAGGGTATTTTTGTCAATTTCTCCTAAATTTTGAATTTAAAAGTTGTTTATCTTCATTATTTATTTAATTTTATTTCATATTTTATTATGTTTCTCTCAGGAAAACATGGAAAAAGGCTTATATCTAGATAAATCCAGTAATTTTTAGATATTACTCGATAAATCTAGAAAAGCAAACATATCTTCACTAACAAGTTTTTTTAGTTTACAGGGATATTCAAAGTTGTATTCTCCTTTATTTTTCTTTACTTAAATTCAATTAGTGATGTAAATTGTAAATAAATTTGGAATAAGAGTTTTAATTCCTGCTTAGAATTAGGGTTTGCATTGCATATAGTTTAAAACTTTGATATGTAACTGTTATGTTTGTCATTCATGCACATATTTCAATTCCACCATGGTCTACACGAATGGCACATGCACTATTGTGAACACCCCAAATTTTTCAAATTTTTGTAAAAATGACCCTTTTGGCCCTGACTCCATCTTCTGAGAAAATCAAAGCGATTTCAAAGCTAAATTTCAGTCATTCTTCAGATTTTCTGGACTAAAAACCATATTGATCCATTCAAAATTGATTTCGGGTCCAAACCCAGTGTTCTAAATCCAAATCTGAGTCCCGTTGTCCGATTTTCAAATTAAAATTATAAAAATACCAAAAATGGTTCTAAATGGCTCGGGCAATTCAACTGGCATTCTGTTGAATCCCCAACCCTATATTTCTCAGTTCGAGGTTGTAAACCTCGGATATTTCCTAAAAATCTGGACATAAATCCACTTTCTAAAGAAATTTTCTCAAAAAAATCGCCTTGAGTTCTTAGAAAAACTCTCTTTTGTAAATATTTTACAAAAACACAAAAAAATTAGTTTTAATCTTCGTTTTCTCGTAAAACTTTAGGATTTTATTCTAAAAATACAAAAAAAAAATAGAAAAATAACATAAATTGGGAAAAACTACAAGGAAAACGGATGATTTTCAAGCTTTTTGAAGCCATTTTTACCAAAAACCTCATTTTAAACCACTTTTCAAAAGTTTTTCTAAAAGGGGACCTCCTTTTTGAAATGGAGAAGATTTGCAACGGCTGCAGGCTCGCTGCCTCTCTCCATCGCAGATCTTCAAACGGCCTCCTCCTCTGTCAGCCTTTGATTCCCAACAAATTTCCTTCCTGAACCCTCCACGGCGCCTTTAAGAAGAGGCCTCCCAGCTTCTTCTCGGCAACCCCTTGTTTTCCTTGAGATCGGTTTTTACTTCAAGCATCCATTATCGACCTCATCCACCCTTTTCTTCAATATCCATTCATTTAGACCCATCTTCCGCAACAATTCAGGGGATTTTCTTTTCAAAGGGTTTCTCCATAGACAAGCGTGGCAGAATTATCTTTCCCCGAAGACATTCCTCTCGCAAGAAAGCCGAAGTTCCCCTGCAGAATCCGTCACCAGTATCCATTTCCTTCCGGCAGATCATTGATTTCCTAAGGACTCATCTTCTTTTCACTCTTCTCATCCTGGTGTTTTCCCCTTGAATCGACCGAGAGGACAATCCAAATATCCAAGGAAACCAAGGTAAGAGATATCGTTCCTCACCTTCTTTTATTTCCCGTATAAATTTTCCTTTGATCAGCATATTTTCTGTTTCACTCCTCTTTGCTTCATTTGGTTTAAGCACAAAAGGGAAGGTCGACCTGCATATAGCAGTGCCGACCCACCTAGTTGCCACAATAATGGAGTATTCATGCTCCCACATCCCTTTTTATTATTATTTCTCATAATTTTTTTTTGCTACTTATGTTATTTAGTGTTTCATCCGGGTCATGATTTACATTTGAGTTTATCCTCCCTTTTTAGTTCCGATTTTCCCTTGGATTTTCAATTCCCTGTTTATAAACCAATTTTCCTCCTGATTTTAGTTTCTTGTTTATATTTAGATTTCTGTTATGATGCCTTATTTCTTATTTTATCCTTCTTCAGAATACTCGTTCCTTTTTCCTGTAATTTTCCTCTGAGTTTTCCCTTTGATTTCCCATGCCTCTTGTCGCCCTGGATCTCGGCATAATCATCCTTCTGTTGGATGTGAGGATATGATCATTACCCTTTTCTGATCGTTTCACTCTCTATTGCCTAATGTTGACACTCGTTCTTTTACACGTTTCTCTGCAATTTTAAGCAAAACATTGCATCTCCGCATAGCATCATCCTCTTTATGTTTATTATCAACATTGTGCAATCGTATTTCTGCTTGATTTCTGGTTCATCTAGGCTATTTTGAACACAGTATTAGATACATCAGAATGTCAAGATTCACGTTCTGTCCCCATTAGCTAATAATCCTGTTCAGGAGATTGCAGTAATTAGCAAGGTTTTGCTCCACCACGAAATGGTCGTTCCCTTATCAAATTCACATTTTCATCTCCTTGGGTTTACCACGTTTTATAACAATTTCATAAGTTCGTTCCCTGCATCTGCATTTTTTAATATCTTCAGCCCAAAAGATTTGAATCATGCTAGTATGAAGCTATCCCCAAAAATTCAGGCGAACTATGCTGGAATCATCCGAATAGGGGAATCCCTCTCCCATTATTGACGTGCATTTTTTGAAGATAGACAAGATTTGGAGATGGCTCACGTCTGACGTGTGGTGAAGAAGAACTTCTGTTAGGATAAGTCATGGGTGGTATTTTCAGGACCCAACGGTTGCACATCTAATGGCAGGATAAAGATACAATTCAACATATATACCTGTATCAGCAAATTGTCAATTCCAACTGACTGTGGAATGTATTATTAAGAGGGAAGAGCTTAACTGTTGGATCTATCGTTTTCAAGATTTGAATCAAAGATCCCTCTGTTGTGATAGTGTGATTTCACCATCCTGTTATCTCACTGTCCCATTTTTTTGTTTATCTGTCCTTATTTTGATAAATGCTGTTACACAAAGCTCTGCCTTGTCATAGCAAGGAGAGCTGGTTGCTATCCATGGTAAAACTGTGATTCATGTTTGTTTTTAATATGCTATGTCAGGAACAAATGTCTTGGTGGATTTTTATTATTATACTTTTTTTTTTTTTGAAGATAGTCCTAATGATGATCATTTTTTTTTCTCTCTAAGTTTTAACCTCTGTCTTCAGCATATCTTCATTGTTACATCATTATCATTCTTTTCTTTTCTTTTCTTTTCTTTTCTTTTCTTTTCTTTTCTTTTTTTCCTTTTTTTTTGTATATATATATCTATATACACTAGAGGTATTAAGCTTTTTTTTCTACAGGATCTATGCATCATTGATAGAATGCATCAGCACCTTGGTAAACCGGTAACTCAGTTGTTTTGGTACAATTAGCATCGTTTGGTGTTAATATTCCAACCTTGCTACATGTTATAATCCAAAAGAATAAAAAAAATTGGTGCATCATGTGGGCGCTTTAAGTTCATCGTTAATCATCCTTACATGCTTACACCTTATTATACTCCCCTTTACTCACACTTCATTATATGCAGGTTTCGCCATATCAAGCTTAGCTCACAGCCCAGAAGGTAAAGACAGCTCATCTGTGCATAGTGTTTTGATTTTTTTTACCAATAACAATCTCTATTTCCTGTTATCTCATGCAATACTCAACCATTCAATTTCTGTTGGGATCACTAATCAAACCGCACCACTGTGCAATACATTTATCTATTGATTCAAAATTTGGTCTTTCGGTTTGATGCTCGTTTATTGACCTACCATTAAGTCACTGGTTTGCGAGGAAATACAGGATGCGCTGACTCAGAATGTCATGATAACCCAGGAGTTAAAAAGGAACCTGTGCTGTTCTCCTTTGGTAAATGCTTAGCATTACGCGAACACAAGTACTCTCCCTCTTTAGTGTCAGCAGGACCGCTGCCACATAATCAACATAGTGCATATATCAAATTTTGGACATCTGTAGGTTGCTACCAAAACAGCATCATATCTGCCTTTGTCCCTACACCTCCAGTACATTGCTAATGTCTGCCATTTCACTTGTCATATGCATAAACCACATCTACAGTCATCTTGTATACCATCTCCTGCAAATACTGTATATAGCCAGTGTAAGACCTCAGCAAATTCTCGCTGACCAGCTAAATTGCTGCAGAGAACCTCACCATAACAACAGTCGTCAGGATGGGATGTGAACATCAAAGGAGAGGCTTGTCCTGAAAGTCATTTAAATGGGTATGCTTAGATAATTTGGTCCAGAAAATGCAGCTGAAGCTTCTAATCACTGGATTGTTAAATTTGATAATATGGCATGGGTATGGTTTACCTGTCAAATGCTAGTATCGTATCTTCCATCCCAATATTACATCCCTATAGCCTTCCTATGTATATTCTCTCATTTAGCTTACCTTTGTATGATTATTAGTTAAGATAACACCTCTAATTTCCAGGAGGCAAAAGGCTTAAAGTTTCTTCTGCAAGAAGGCTTGCATCACTGTCGTACCCAAGTGATAAAGGGTACCTTCTTTTGGGATAGAGCTGCCAGTATCTTGTTTAGTGAGAATCCTACTGTGAAAAGTGATGGACTTTGGGTTGTCCAACCAGGCCAATACTTGGTAAAAGTTGCATTAGGGTAAACAATGAAGGAAAACTCAGGTTTTGTCACAGTCTTAGATCCCTTGAGGGATGATCACCCCCCCCCCCTACATATTGTCAATCGGCTGGCAGTTTCCTATGTGATTTTGCGGTATTTAGTATAACACCACCTTTTAAACAATATCCTTCTGTATGAATGACCCCAAATTAATGGTCATTATACACCTATAAAGGTTGTAATTCCCAGCCAGCTGCTATGGATGGTTCTAACTGTCTGTTACATTTTTTTTTCAAATATGATCATCATTGATGTAGAACATATGTGAATACCTCATATCAGTATGACACTTGGTTACTTTCCTTCCAGTCATATCTTTTAGCTTGTGCTAACCCAGTTGTTTTGCAGGGAATGTGTGAAAGATATCACTCCCTGGGGGGGGGTTGTAAAATTGATCTTATATGTTGTAATAGCTAGATTTGAATGAAAATTTACATTTCCTGCTTTAGGTAGAATGGATGAGCATTGTAAACATTATAAATTGCTTATTCTCATGCATTTTCCCTTTATTTCTCAAAATTCCCACAATGGTGAAATACGAATGGCACGTGCACCATTTCGTAAGAGGTAAGTTAATTTTAAGTTGACGATTTACATCAACGGCCATAGTCGGGGTGTAGACAAAACTTAGAATTTTTAGCTTTTACAAAATAACATTGGATCCATTTTCAAAATTCATTATATTTTTTTAAAATATTTTCTTCTTTTATCAGAATTTAACCTAATATTAACTCAAAATATATACCAATGGCCATAGTCAGGGTATATTGAGAGTTAATTTCATTTTAAATTCTATAAAAGCACCAAAAAATGTATTTTATTCCTCACTTGAATTTAAATGTGATTATTATATAATATATTCAATGACCATAGTCAGGGATATATTATATCTTCAATCTCATTCTTAATTCATTTAAAGAATGAAATAGCTTTTCGAAAGCCAATTTCAAAGGTTTAAATTCATTCATCATATGGGATAGAATCGCATCATATTTTCAAAACTTCCTTTTTAAAATTCCAAGTGATTCTTCTTCTTAAGTCAAATCTTATCCAAATCCAATTCTATCTCATTTTCAATATTCAAAACTTCAATTTTCAAAGTCCAATTTGACTTTGAAATTCCAAAATCATTTTATATTCAAGCGTCAAATTTCCAACTCAAATCAAAATCCAAATTCAAAGTTCAAATAAACTTTGAAGTTATCTTTGGACTTCAAAATCAATTTCATCCCCTTATCTTCAATCAAGTTCTGGACTTGAATCTCAAGTTTAAATTCGGGTTTCTAAAACCCAGATCCATCTTTAAAGGTCCTATTTGGACTTCTCAAAACCCAAATCCAAAATCAAATCCTAGTCTCAACTTGGATCCAGATTTCCAAGTATAAAACTCCATTCCACTTTGGATCTCCAATTACAGATCCAAAATTCCATTTAGGATCCAAATCCTTATTCCATTTGGATCTCCAGTTACAAATCCAAAATTCCATTTAGGATACAGATCCTCATTCCATTGGATCTCAGATTCAGATCCAACATCCAATTCTTAGGATCCAGAATCCAACTCTGCTTTGGATCTCAGATTCAGATCCAAATTCCAATTCTTAGGATCCAGAATCCAACTCTGCTTTGGATCTCAGATTCAGATCTAAATTCCAATTCTTAGGATCCAGAATCCAACTCTGCTTTGGATCTCAGATTCAGATCCAAATTCCAAATTCTTAGGATCCAACTCCTTATCCCATTTTGGATCTCCCATCACAGATCCAAATTCCATTTAGGATCCAAATCCTTATTCCACTTTGGATCTCCAATCATAGGTCCAAATTTCTTTTAGAATCCGGATCCTCATTCTACCATTGGATCTCAGATTCAGATCCAAATTCCAATTCTTAGGATCCAGAAACCAATTCTACATTGGATCTCAGACTTTAGATCCAAATTCATTCTAGGATCCAGAACCCAATCCTACATTGGATCTCAGACTTCAGATCCAATTCCATCTTGGGATCCAGAGTCCCACCCTATCTTGGATCTCAGATTTCGGATCCAAATATCATCTTGGATCCCAAATCTTGAATCTGATTCCATTCAAAATTCCAAATCCAAATTTCACTTTAAATTCCAATTCTTAAAACCAATTCCATTTCATTCCAGATTTCAAGATCAATTTCCAAATTTCAGATTTATTTTCCCAAAGCTCCTGATTATTCTAAAAACTTAGAACTTTAATCTTAAGTTCTAAGTTAGAAAACATTTCTTTACTTTATCAGATTCACTTGGGATTTCTTCAAAACGTTTTTCAAAAGGAGCATACATCTTTGCACTTGCACAAGCATGATTCATTGTGCATTTTAGACTTGGGATAAATACTTAGATAATTTCTTAGCAAAGCAAAAGGCATTAATTCGACCCTTGGTTCGATTACCCCTGGTAAAGGCGCCAGGAATGGTCGAACCTCGTACCGACGAGCGGATCCCGTCTCCCAGTTTTCCCGCAAATATTTCAAAAACGGAGGCGAGTTATTTTCAAATATTCTTAAAATTAAGGTCAAGTGAGACCCGCAAAAGAGTTCCTCTTCTCTTCTCTTTTCTCTTCTCTCTTTCTTTCCGTTCTTTTATCTTTTCTCCCTTCAAAAAGGAAGAAAATAAGAGGTTGGAAAGGAAAAGAGAAGGAAGAGAGAGAACATTTTGAGAGGAAAAATTTTGCGATGATCACAACTATCTTCTAGGGAGTGGTAAACTCGATCGAGTTTGTATTTATGGACATAGTCAGAATATGAACGAAATCCACATTTACCATCTTCTTTTAAGCCACAATCAGCCTACACTCTTAGGCTATCTTCAAAAATCATAGCATATTTCAATCTTTTATAAATGTTTTTATCAATTCATATTTGTGGCCATAGTCTGGGATATGTAGAGAATTTGATTCATGGAAATTCTATAAGGCACAAAAATTCCTTTTCAAACTATTTTCTCAGAAATCTTCAGAAATCTTTTCTCAAAACTATATTCATGCGTCATTTAGGTTTAGATTGCATCATGAAGATATTTCACAGGGCCACACGCCCATCCTTTTGATGTATTTTTCAAATTCCATCTCATAAAATCGATTTTCTCAAATTTGCCATGATTTTTCTCAAAATTGATTTTCTCAAAAACCTTTGGTTTTTTCAAAGATTTTCCAAGTATTTTCCAAGCTCAATTCACGACTTTCTTAATTATATTTTCAATTTCAAAGTTCAAATTCAGAGAAATCAATTTTCTCTAAGTCATTTTGAGTTATTCTCAGAAATTGATTTTCCTAAAACACTTGAATTTCTCAGAAATTGGCATTTCTTTTCTTCAGAGATATTCTCTCAACAAGGCTCACAATTTTTAAAGCATCATCTTTTTCAAGAATTTTCCAAGTACTTCAAATCTTTAAGGCAAACACCATGCTTTCAAACCTACATTTTCAGAAATTCATAGCACATGCCTGATTCTTTGTGCATTTAGGAAATAGAACATGATTTAGACAAATTGAGCAAAGCAAAGCACCAGATTGATCATTGATTCAATTACCCCTAGTAAAGGTGTCAAGAATGATTGAACCTCGTACTGACAAGCGAGTCTCATTCTACGGAATTTTCCCGCATTTTAAAATGAAGGTGAGTTATTTTTAAAAATCTTTTTCAAAGGTCAGTTTGACTTGCAAAAGTAAAATTTTGCAATGATAATAGTATGGTTTGTGAACGATGGAGGATCCCCCAGTAGGAATAGATCAAATAGATGTTCATCAGCATCACCCCCTATATACACAGAAGATAACCACCATAATCATCATCAAACTTCATCTATCAAGCACAGGTAGAAGGAACACAGAAGAACAAAGAAGAAAGAAAAATACAAGGAACAAGAAAAAGAAGAAGAAGAAGAAAGAGGCGGAGGATAAAAAAAAAGATGAAGAAGAATTTGTGTTGCCGCAGAAAAGAGGAAGAGAGGTTAAATAGATTAAGGTTTTAGACCTGGACAACGGGTACGGTTGGGTCGGGTAGGGTAGGGTTTTGTATAGAATAGGGTTTTACACATATCTATATTAGGGTTTTACAAACATATTGATATCTATATTAGGCTGAAACGATTTATACGTATAAGGACTACATGCTATCGTGATTTGCTTGATACCGATTGGCTTATAAAAAGTACTATAAGAGATCGCGATTTATGTTTTATAGAAGGTGTTCTATCATGATATGTACAGCCATCCCACCTAAACCCATTTGTAAACACCCTAAATTTTCCTCATCCATTCTCAGAAAATCACCCTCGTGCAGTGCCAACCCTGTTAGATCTGTGTAGGAGTCCAACCCCAAGTTTGTGTCAAAACACTACCATTTTACCCACTTTTATTAGAAAAGTTACCATTTTACCCCTAGGTCAACCCAGACCCCAGTTAGTCAGAGTCAACCAAGTTCATTAGTCAGTTCAAAATAGTTAGAATATCAGTCATTTCAAGTTCATCTAAGCTTACAATGAACAGACCATGTTCATTTCTGACCATTCCTACCAAAATGGGATCATTTCTTCATAAATGAGCTCATTTCTTACTCAAATCCAAGTCAATTGTCTCTGAGTCAGTCATTCTCAGTTAATTCTAGTCCTCTAAGTCTAGCTTGAGCTCAACAGGAGTTCAAGTGCTCCAGTTTTAGTTCAGAACCACTTTCAAGTGTCCAGGAGCCCATTTTAGCTCTTTTAACTGAAATTGAGCTGAGTCCATACAGTTAAACTAGTGTTTGAGCTTCAGTTTTAGTTCATTTCAGTATTACTGATCTTTGTTCCAGCTCAAATTCAGCTCTTGTCTGTGATTCACTTCACTCCAGTGACCATTTCTCTAAAAATGGCAGCTTTTTTTGATAATTTAGTCTAGAAGTCCAGTCGAGTCAGTGTCTTGTTAGTCCGTTTGAATTCTGAAACCCTAAAACCCAACTCAATCTAGTTCATGCCAGTTCAATCCAGCTCAAACCCTAACTTTCAGTGTCACTCTAGCCCGGTAGAGCCCAAAAACCATTTCTTGAACTGTTTTGTGATTTTTATCAAAATGATCACTTTTTAAACTGATGCAAGTGTCAATCAAGGTCCAATATCCAAAATTCTTTATTGAGAGTCTGCATTTTGCATAGCATTTCATGTCATTTCTCATCATTTCATAATATTCAATAACATTTCATCACATTCTATTTCATTTTCGAGATCCAGAACTCCAGTTTTATAAATTTCAATCCAGATTGAGTTTTAAAAGTTTTCAGAAATCAATTTCAAACCCTGGGTTTTCAAAATTGACATTTTTACCCCCAAGATTCTAAATTTGGAACTATTTTCTTGAGAAAACAATTTGGATTCTTTTCAAACTCAAATTTTCAAATTCTAAATTGGATTTGCTTCGCAACGGGGTATGAAATTTCAAATTCGGAGCTCATTTCAAAAACTGCCAAAAATAGCCCATTTCATCCGAAGAGTTTTTGAGAAATCATTTCACCCCTTTGGTTTCTAAAATTGGCTTTCAAAATAATAAGTGGGACCCACTCTAAGTGGCGTCACACTAAAACCTTTTTGGGTTTTAAAATTTCTTTTTTTTTAGAAATCGTGTGGGCCCACTCCAAAGTGGCGCTCACTTTGAAATCATTTTTAAAAAAACCATGTGGGCCCACCCCAAGGTGGCGCCACATGTGTATATATATAATTTTTCCTTTCCTTCTTCCTTTTCCCTCCCTTTTTTCTTTCCTTTTCCCCTTTTCCCCTTTTCCTTCTTTCCTTTCTTCTTTCCCCTCTTCTTTCCTTCTTTTTTTTTCTTCTTCCCTTTCTTTCCTCTTTCTTCCTTCCTCTTCTTTCTAAAAACTACATCTCACGGCTGAGGCCTTCCCCATTCATTCATTACCCCCCTCTCATTAAACCCTAAGTTATTTCTATTTTCCCTAAGTTCAACAAGAAAAAGAATATACGGTTGCACCCTACTTTCTCTCTCTCTCTCTCTCTCTCTCTCTCTCTCTCTCTCTCTCTCTCTCTCTCTCTCTCTCTCGGCCACAGTTCCATTGCTCCAGCCCCATCAGCCACTGCTTCAACCACTACCTCCAGCAAGCACCTTCACTGCAGTCACTTCAACGCCATTGCCCAGCATCTCCAGCCACCAGATCCTACCACTTGCCCCAGCCGTCATTCCAACTCCTTGGTAGCAGCAAGGTGCAGACCACCTACAGCCTCAACTTCCTCAACCTTGAATCATCTCCATCACATCCGCCCTCCTTTAGCCAATCCCAGCAAACCCAAGGTAAGATCTTCATTTTTTTTTGCTCTTTTATTTCCTTTATTTTCATGCTTAAGGATACATGGAGTAGGGGATCCCTCCAATGGATGGATTGGATCCCCTATCACCACAGCGAAAATTAAGTCTAGATTGTACCCTCTTGATTATTTTGATTTTATCATTAAATTTATATAAATTTTGTATTATAGGCCTTATATTTAGATTATTTTAATGCTTTATAGGTATTTTCATTAGTTTCTTTAATGTTTGCTTATTAGTTTATAGGTTTTCATTTTAAGCATCAGTCCAGCCTTCGTTTCATGTTTAATTGTTCGTTTATAAATTCTGAAATTTTTATGATAAATGTATGGGTTTAATTTTCATTTCTCTGCAAAAAATCAGACTGATTTGGTTTTTTCAACCCTATCTAATAAATCGGATCCCAAATCAGATCTTGAACCCCCTGGAAATTCCAAAATTTCTTTTAGCGGAATTGTTGGCCTGAGATCTCATAGATGGATGATCCAAATCATCCTTAAAAAAATATAGTGGATCCCTATTAGAATCTATTATTTTTCAGTATTTTTCCAGATTTTTCCAATTTGGTTTGGTCTCCGTTAAAAATCAAATTTTCCCGAAATCTGTAAAAATCTCAACTTTTCCTTGTCAGGGTCTAGACCGACTCTATTCCGCTGTGATGCTTAATTCTGTAGGTTGGATGTCAAAACTTTCAACAGTGAAGTTATTTCTCATCATTCCCTCTGTCATTCCCCAAAATTTGAGAATTTAAAGAGCATGTTAGATATTTTTCCCTGAATTAAATTCTTTGTCTGTCAAATTCCAATGTATGAGAATTACAAAGATCTAGATCTCTGATAATCCTCTGCTCTTTTCCAAACCGTTCATCTAATACTAAAACTGTAAAAAAAGGAATTTTTTCTGTGTTTGTCAGAGACATTATCTCAAAGGTTCAGTCATTTTATCCTCTGTTTGTTATTTTTCCCATAATTTTTCCTGAAACCTGTCAGTCTACCTTAAGTCCATAGACTAGGCATGGTTTGGTAGGACCAAATTGAGGAGAATTATTCATGCTCACATAGACTTAGGTCTGAAATACAACAGTCCTCTGTTACGACAATGAAGCCATACATGATACTTCAAGTACAAGTTTTTGATGATGAGCAAGTAGAATCAACTGCATTTCAGCTAAGGCTATGAAGAAATTGAAGAATTCGGTGAAGAATCCTTGAAGACTAGTGTGCAAATGTTTAATTCATTAAAAGTCTTAGATTCTTATAAGAGCGTTACTTAGAGTGCATATTTAGGTTGCATTTCACCTTAAAAGTCTTTAGAAAAACTTTTCTAAAAGAAACTCTTTTGAAAATCTTTTTAGAAAACTCTTTTCTTAAATTTTCATATTTATTAGTCGACCAATAGACTTATCAGTCGACTAATCCTTTCACGCCATATTTTCTAAAAAGTCATTCTTGTCAAATTAGTCGACCGAAGGTTTTATCAGTCGACTGGACAGAATGTCTGTTTTCTGAAAAATTAGCAGCAGTCGACTAATGGTTTTTCAGTCGACTGAACAGAACATGTGTTTTCTGAAAATTTAACAGCAGTTGACTAATGCTTTTTATCAGTCGACCGAACAGAATGTTTGTTTTTCAGAAGTTTTTTAGCAGCAGTCGACTAAAAGGTTTTTCAGTCTACTGATGATATTATCAGTTGACTAACTTTTCTTAAGTCGACTAAGTTTCAAAAGTTCAGTTTTTCAAACGGCTC
Source organism: Nuphar pumila (assembly GCF_984573655.1). Taxonomy (NCBI): domain Eukaryota; kingdom Viridiplantae; phylum Streptophyta; class Magnoliopsida; order Nymphaeales; family Nymphaeaceae; genus Nuphar; species Nuphar pumila. The sequence continues at coordinate 23,833,431 of NC_143250.1, read as the reverse complement.
GATTAACAGATCAGTCGACCGACGATAACTGTCAGTCTACTAATAACTAACTATTAGTCGACTAACTGATGTTTCAGTCGACTAATTTTGTCGTTTTCCTGAAACTTCAAAAAGGCGTGTCTTTTCATTTTTCAAACGTTTTGATCGTTCAAAATGGACCGTTTTGACACCCTTTCATACTCTCAACGTATGGAATCTTTTAACTATAAATATGAGTGCATTTTACACTCAAAATCATCAAATTCAATCGATTTGAATCTTGCTTTTCACTCCTATTCATTCAAGTATTTGTTTTCTCACTCACGTGATATTTTCACTTCAGTTTTTCACTCAAATCACTTTGAGAGATAGTGAATTCGTGAGTAGAGTGTTTCAACAACCTCAAAAGTCAATTGCATCTCATTTGCATTCAAAAGGAAGGCTCATAGGTTGTATTGTAAGTTCTTATTTCTTTTCTGTAAAAAGGACTCCTTGGTGTAAAGGAGTTGTTTGCTTTCAGTTGGGTTGTTACTGAAAGTGGGACCGGTTATGGTCTGTGTGATCTTGTAGTTTACAAGGTTGATAGTGGAAAATCTCAAGCGGGTTTTGCTTGGGGACTGGATGTAGGTCGGGTTTGACCGAACCAGGATAAAATCTTGTGTTCTTTGTGTGTTTGCTTTGAGATTTGCAAAATCATTCAATATTCCGCATAAAGTTTTAAAAGCACTATTCACCCCCCCCCCTCTAGTGCTCGTTGCCTCGATCCTAGTGCACTTTCATCCTCAATCTAGGATTTGTATGAAAACAATGTTTGCTTCTTCATGATTTTCAAAGTTCTATCTCTTTAGGACTTAGAGCCCTCTGTTTGCTTGCATCTACTCATATTTCAAAAACCACCCCACCTATGTCTACTCGGTCTTCACGTTGCTAGGCTTTCTTCCAAAATCATAGTTCTGAACAAAACTTCACAACTGGGCCACTTGTTTGGGCTAATGCCCCACTGCCACGTACCAAGGGCCATAGTCCAACGTATATCGGCAGGCGCTCAAGAATGTTGGGAAAACACAAGCCTAGAACCGAAGATGAATTTTATGCTATGTACTTCAGGTTTCAACTAGAGTATATCGGCATAGCATGATTGGTCACAGTTGATCTAAGCTTAGAGTCAGGATTAGGGTCCTACAACCATTTTTAAAATTGATGCATTTAGAGTCAGGTTCTTAGGGAATGATGTATGTGCATAATTGTTTGTGCAGTATATGATTGAATGTCTTCTTTTATTTCCCTTTTACATCATTTTTCAAATTTCATCTAATTTTTCAACAATTGTATCAAAACCCTGGACGATTTTCAAAAACCTCATATTTTTCTTCAAAAAGTCCAGCAATTTCCCTTTTCCTACCTTTCCTTTGGATCTCAAATTTCCAACCTTATTTTGATCCTGCCTGCAATTTTTCAAATGTTCAAATTTTGTCTTCCAAATTCTATTCAAAATTTTCATCTCTTTTATAATCCTCAATATTTTCTTCATCATTTACCTTTCTCCCAAAAATCCTTCAATCTTAACCATCCCTTTGTTCTACAGAGAATTTTGGCAATATTGACAGGAAACAAAATCAATAAGTCAGTGATGATGTCGATCCCTAGATGTATGCCATGTTTTAAAAGATGATGAATAAGATGATGGCAGAGCAAGCAGGGGCCAGTTCTGGCAAGATTCCTACCAAGAAAAAGATCAAGGGCTGAACATTGAAGAAACAACTGAAGATATCCAAGAAGCGTATCCAACATGAGGATACATCTGATGAAGCAAAATCAGGAGGTGACACCGATGAAGAGTGCGAGGCTTAGCAATTTTTTCAGAAAATGACTCAGGGGCAGGGGTCAGCCAATAAGCTAAAGGATCAGTCTGCTAATAACTCTGATAAGTCACAACTCAGAGACATGGTCAAAATGGTTAAGGATCTGCAAGTCCGTGACAAGGGCGAAAGGATTTTCACAAGCGAAAATTTCTATGATGGTTTAGACGGGGATGACAGCCTAAAAGATCTCCCTCGTAAATTTGTCAAATTTGATGGGACAGGTGATCCCAAGGCTCGCCTGGCTATGTTCTTTGCATAATGCAATTGATTGAAGTGGGACAATAAAGCTCCCTTCCTTTGTTTCCCTCGCAGTCTAGAGGGAACGACTGCTAAATGGTACTCAGAACACATCAATCCCATTGAGTTGAAGGAATTCGATAAAGTGGTCAATCTGTTCATTGAACAATTCCTTTTCAATACCAAAGCGCTGCCAACGCTAAACCATCTCTACAATACAAAGCAAAGAGATAATGAGAAAGCCAGAAACTTCATTCGCAGATGGAGGGGCACTTGCAACAAAATGAGAAATCCCATCTCAGAGGAGCACGCACTCCAGATTATTCTGAACAATTTCTCACAACCTTTGAGAGTCCATATCTCCACCTCGCCTTCCAAATTTTTCATTGGGCTTACTAAATGGGATGAGTGGCTCGAGATGGGAATGGAGAATGGAGTTTATGAAGGCATCACCCTCGTCAAAAATAATCAAGATTCAAAGAAGAAGGCAAATTTCACCTTCTCTGCCAATGTAGGCCACAGTAACTACAAAGATAGCAAAGGCAACCATACAGGTCAGAAAGAAAAGTCTTTAAAAAAGAATAAAAAATTCAATCAACAAAAAGAAAAGATAAAGCGGGATGATTGGGGTGGCGATCGTCAGTTTACTCCTCTTGAGCAGCCTCTCGATGAAATCCTTGAATATATGTTGACCAAAGAAATGGTGAAGCTCCCAAGATCGACAGATCCTCCCATGATCATGGAAAGATTCATGAATCAGTTCTGCAAATTCCATCAGGCAATAGGACACGATACTGACCATTGTTTTGTCTTCAAGAACATCGTTCAGGATTGCATTGATACGAATCCCCTCGTTGAAGATGAAAAGAATGATTAGTCATCCTGACTGAGCTTTTCCCTCAAGAAGCTGACAACTCCAACATTTTCCCATTTCTCATCTTGCTTTATCATTTTAAAGGAATGATATAATCTTGTTCGTCTTTCTTTAATTTGTCATTTTTTTCCCTTCAATGATTCAATAAAATTATCAATTTTTCTTATAAGCTTGTTCTCCTCCCTTGTAAAATATTCTTTCATGAGAACGGACCCTCTTTAGAGTCCTTCGTGAATCAATCAAAAGTCAATTGCTTTGTTATCTTCGGAGAGCATTCTTTGAATGTCAATTATCTTCCTTTTATCCAAATTTCCTTCCCCTATTACACTAGGGCATTTTGATTTTGAAAATCGTCTTCAAAACATCCTGTAGGCAGGCAGAATCAAACAAATCTCTCATTTTGTATGCATGTGCACCCATTTGCATCATTTTGCATTCATTTGCATACATTTTCATTCATTTGCATATGCATGCATTCATTCGCATTCATTTGCATCAAATTCATTTCCCCTTCAGGTTAAGGGATAAACCTGAACTACCCATTCAGGATAAGGGATAAATCTTGAGACCCCAACAGTTGTCCAAGCCAGCATGAGGGTGAAGACTGAAAAACTTCCATCAGAATCAACTGATACTCATTTCAAACCCACTGTTTGTGCTGGTAATTTTTTAAAATCCAGTGTTTGCACTGGTAATTTTTTTAAAATCCAGTGTTCGTGGTGGTAATTTTTCAAATACAGTGTTCGTACTGGTAATCTTTCAAAATTCAGTATCTGTGTTGGTACTTTTTCAAAATCCAGTGCTCATGCTGGTACTCTTTCAAAATCCGGTACTCGTGCTAGTATTTTCCAAAATCCTGTTTTTCTAGTTGACACTCTTAAAATCCAATTTTGATTTTCTTCCTAGTCAATGTTTCCAAACCCAATTTATATTGGTCTAATTTTCCTTTGTTCAAATTCTAGAATTGGTCTAGAAAACTAAAGTTTCGACTCAAATTTTCTTCTAAATCCAATTCAAATCCTAGAATTGGTCTAAAAAATTAGAGTTCCAACTCAAACTTTCTTCTAAATCTAATTCAAATGTCTAGAATTGGTCTAGAAAATTAGAGTTTCAACTCGAATTTTCTTCCAAATCCAATTCAAATCCTAGAATTGGTCTAGAAAATTAGAGTTCCAACTCAAATTTTCTTCCAAATCCAATTCAAATGTCTAGAATCGGTCTAGAAAATTAGAGTTCCGACTCAAATTTTCTTTCAAATCCAATTCACTTAGCTTTCCTTTAGAGGTTTGAGTTTCTATTCAAACTTTTCTGCAATTTAGTAATTGGTCTAGAAGATCCAAGTTCTGACTCGAATTTTCTTTCAAAATCTAATTCATTTCGTTTTTCCTTAAAGATTTGAATTCTGATTTGAATCTTTCTTCTAAACCCAGCTTAGCACTGGTCCTTCTAAACCGAGTTTAGCACCTAGTCCTTCTAAACCCAGCTTAGCACCTGGTTCTTCCAAACCCAGTTTAGCACTGGTCCTTCTAAACCAAGTTTAGCACCTCGTCCTTCCCAAATCCAATTTTTCAAATTGGTCCTTCCAAAACCCAGTTTAGCACTGGTCCTTCCAAAACCCAGTTTAGCATTGGTCCTTCTAAACCCAGTTTAGCACCTAGTCTTTCCAAACCCGGTTTAGCACTGGTCCTTTTAAAAACGAATCTTCGAATTGGTCCTTCTAAACCCAATTTTGCAACTGGTTCTTCTAAACCCAGTTTAGCATTGGTCCTTCCAAAAGCCGATTTAGCATCAGTCCTTCTCAAAGTACAATCTTTGAATTGGTCCTTCTAAACCTAGTTTATCACTTGGTTCTTTCAAATCCGGTTTAGCATCGGTCCTTCCCAAATCCAATCTTCAAATTGGTCCTTTTACAAAATCTAGCCTCACATTGGTTATTTTACTAGTTCCTATCTGTGTATTGGTCATTCTTTTAAATTCAATCTTTATATTAATTCTAGTTCCCAATTTCGACCTTTGGGTCACTCAATTCTCAATTTCGACCTTCAGGTCATCCAATTTCTAATTTTCAAATTTTCAAATTTTCAATTTTCAATTCCAATTTCGACCTTTAGGTCAATCAATTTCCAATTTCGACCTTTGGGTCAATCAATTTCCAAATTTGATCTTCAGGTCAATCAATTTCCAATTTCCAATTTCCAATTTCCAATTTCCAATTTCCAATTTCCAATTTCCAATTTCCAATTTCCAATTTCCAATTTCCAATTTCCAATTTCCAATTTCCAATTTCCAATTTCCAATTTCCAATTTCCAATTTCCAATTTCCAATTTCCAATTTTTAAATTCTAAATTATAATTTCCAAATTTTTAATTTCCAATTTCGACCTTTGGGTCAATCAATTTTCAATTTCGACCTTTGGGTCAATCAATTTCCAAATTCGATCTTTGGGTCAATCAATTTCCAATTTCCAATTTCCAATTTCCAATTTCCAATTTCCAATTTCCAATTTCCAATTTCCAATTTCCAATTTCCAATTTCCAATTTCCAATTTCCAATTTCCAATTTCCAATTTCCAATTTTTAAATTCTAAATTCCAATTTCCAAATTTCCAATTTTGACCTTTTTGGTCACTCAATACCAATTTCAATCATTTTCTCTTGCGAGAGACCCTTTTTACAGGGAGAGTTCGAGGGAGCTCGTTCTTTTCGCATGCTAGCCTTTGTTCACTTAGCCCCTTTTTAGGGAGAGTTTGAAGGGACTCGTGTCTTTGTGAACCATTTGCAAAATAAATTTCCAATTTCACACAAGGAACCCTTAGTTCAGGGAGAACTTCAACGGAAGCTCGCTTTCCTTGTGGCCCCAATTCTATACTAGGTCATTTCATCATGAAGGGCCCTCTTTTCAGGGAGAGGATGATGGACTCGCTCTTTCATGACCAATTCACCGACCTCACCATTACCGGCCCCTTTGCATAAGAGAAGCCTAATATTAGGAAGTTTTAACGAAAGCTTAATTTCTCTTTGAAAGTTTATTTTGCAAACACCTCCTCTTCAGAGAAGAGATGAGTATTTTCTATTTCCCATTTTTGAACATTCTACTTTGGTGAAAGGAGAGGAGAATTTTTGTCATGAATGCGTTGAGTTGTGCTTCAAATGCTCGCTTCCACGGGAGATTTCAAGAATATTTTGCCAATTTGTCATCAAATGCTTGTTGATTTCAAAATCTTTATTGCACAAAAACTTTACCTCGAAATACCTTCAATATTACTTCCGAAAGGACAAAGCTTTCGCGAAGAAGGATTCAAAATTCAAAATCTTTTTATTGGCCAACCAAAAGGATGAAGAATAAATCCTTGATATGGCCAGCAAAGAAAATGCAATGTTGTCGCAAAGCCATAAGTGATTGATATTGATCGCAATCAATGGCACATTTTTAAAGATCATTCTTGGAAAATAAGGCAATCGAAATATCCTGGGTAAGAAAAAAAAACTACTCAATTCTCATATCTCCTCAATCATTTAAGCTACAATTAAATATCTACAAAAGGGATCTCTCAATTATCATCAAGTTGAAGATGAATTATACGAGTTAGACCCCCGGGGCCAAAGAAGATTTGGATAATCTCCAAGATGAAAGAGTTTGTGACGGATCCTTCCAGGGAAAGTTCAGATCACTGTCAAGATGAAGGCGATTGTGATGAGCCTCCCAACAAACCCGAAAAGATATTTAATTTCTGCTATCATCAAGAGATTTGCAACGAAAGAACCAATACCGTCAAGATAATCCCTGAGGTAAAGAAGGATCATAACATCTCTGAGATGAAGGAGTTTGTGACGTACCCTTCCCAAAAAGAGAGAGACAAAAGTCAGGACATGTAAACACCCCAAATTTTCCTCATTCATTTTTAACCCCCCCCCCCCCCCCCCCCCGTGCAGTGCTAACCCTGATAGGTCAGTGTAGGAGTTAAACCTCGAGTCTGTGTCAGAAAACTACCATTTTGCCCACTTTTATTAGGAAAATTACCATTTTACCCCTAGGTCATCCAAGACACCTGGTCAGTCGGAGTCAACCGAACTCATTGGTCAGTTCAGAATAATTAGAATATCAGTCATTTCAAGCTCATCTGAGCTCACAATGAGCAAACTATTCTCATTTTTTACCATTCCTGCCAAAATGGGATAATTTCTTCATAAATGAGCTCATTTCTCACTCAAATCCAAGCCAATTGTCTCTGAGTTATTCATTCTCAGTCAATCCTATTTCCCAGAGTTTAGCTTAAGCTCACCAGGAGTTCAAGTGTTCCAGTTTCAGTTCAAAACCATTTCCAAGTGTCCAAGAGCCCATTTTAGCTCGTTTCAGCTCTTTCAGCTGAAATTGAGCTAAGTCCAGCCAGTTGAGCTAGTGTTCCAGCTTCGATTTTAGTTCATGTCAGTATTATTGATCTTTGTTTCAGCTCAAACCCAGCTCAGATTCGTAATTCACTTCACTCCAGTGACCATTCCGTACCATTTCTCTAAAAATGGCAGTTTTTCTTGAAAAATTAGTCAAAAAGGTCAATTGAGTTAGTGCATTGTCGATTCAGTTGAGTTCTTAAACTCTAAAACCCAGCTCAATCTAGTTTAATCCAGCTCAACTTTTCATTTTTTAGTGTCACTCTGGCCCGGTAGAGCCTGAAAACCATTTCTTGAATCATTTTGTGATTTTTATCAATTTTAACACTTTTTGAACTGGTACAAGTACTAATCGGGATTTAATATCCAAATTTCTTCCTTCTGGGTTAGCATTTTGCATGGCATTGCATGTCATTTCTCACCATTTCATATCATTTCTCAGCATTTCAAAACATTTCATCACATTTCATTTCATCTTCGAAATCCAGAACTCCAGTTTTATAAATTTCAATCCAGATCGAGTTTTAAAAGTTTTCAGAAATCAATTTCAAACCCTGGGTTTTCAAAATTGACATTTTTTACCCCCGAGAGTCTAAATTTGAAAATATTTTCCCGACAAAAACAATCTGGATTTCTTTCAAACTCAAATTTTCAAATTCTACATTGGATTTGCTTCGCAACGGGGTATTGAATTTCAAATTCCAAGCTCATTTCAAAAACTGCCAAAAATAGCTCGTTCCATCTAGAAATTTTCTAAAAAGACTATTCTACCTTTGTGATTCTCAAATCGAATTTCAAATTTGAAAAATGGGCCCACTCTGAGATGGCTTATTCATTTGCATTTCCTTTTTATTAAAAAAAATTGTTTCTTTTATTCCCTTTCAATTTTCTTTTTATTTGTTTGTTTTTTGTTTTTTCATTTTATTTTGCGTTTTTAGAGAGGTGGGACCCGCAAGGTGGTCGACCAAACCTCTAGCCCCCTCTCCCTTCTTTTCTTTCCTTTTTCTTTCTTCCTTTTCTCTTTCCCTTTCTTCTTCCTTTTTTTTCCTTTTTCTTTTTCTTTTTCTTCCTTTTCTTCTTCTTCCTTTTTTTCTTCCTCTTTCTTCTTCTTTCTTTCTTTTCTTTTTTCCCTTCTCCTTCCACTCACATACAGCCACTTTCCTCCTTCTCTTTCCCTTCTCTTTCCCTTCTCCTTCTTCTTTCCTTTTCTTTCTTCCTTCTTTCTTTCCTTCTTCCCTTCTCCTTTTCTTTCCTTCTTTATCCTCCCTTTCCTTCCTTTCATTTTCCCCATTGTCCAGTCCATTCACAAAAACCTCAATTCCTTTTTATTAGCCTCTCTCAACCCTAAGTGGAGGCCAATTAAAAACCTGAGTTTTTTTTTTGTTTGAGAAAGAAACCAACACTACACGTCTCTCTCTCTCTCTCTCTCTCTCTCTCTCTCTCTCTCTCTCTCTCTCTCTCTCTCTCTCTCTCTCTCCTTGGCAGCCATCTTTCAGCCCTCTCCTTGTTCACCTTGGTTGCAGTCATCCACCACAACACTACAGCCACCATCTTTGCCTTCAACAACCATCTCCAGCAACCGACTCCAAGCAGCTACCTGATGCTGCCCCTCCAACGCCTTCATTGCAGCCCCAGGCACCCCTTGATAGCAGCTACCTCCACCCTCATCCTTGGCTTCAATCACTACAGCAGCATCAGTCATCACCTCCAGTTACCTCCATTGTTCTAACCTCCTTCAGCAGCTACAGCCCCAACAAGCTTCACCAACCTTCATTGTAGTCGTTCCTTCTAACTTCCTCTAGTCGATCCTTCAACATAGCAGCCACTATCTCCTCTACCAAGAAGCATCACCACTGGCAAATCTTCTCCATTGCAGTTGATCCAAACCAATCTAAGGTAAGCTTGCATATGCCCTATTGATTTTTATTAGAATTCCATGGGATTCTCATGATTATGGGCTGCATAGAGGAAGGGATTCATCCGACGAATGGATCAAATCCCTCCTCTCAATAACCAAAATCAATGAAAAACTTTATGCCTCTATGCATTTTCATTTTATCATTTTCCATATAGTTTTTACATTTCATTTAAGTTCATTTTGTTATTTGAATTATTGTTTCATTCATATAGTATATTTTGTTAGTGTTTTGATTAGAGTTTAGGTTTGAATCTTAAGCTTTCAGTCCAGTCATCATTTCTTGTTTAACAGTCCATCAAAAAATCCTATAAAAAATTTGTTATGAATGCCCTGTTTGTCTATGATATCTTTCCAAAAATCCAAAACCATTTGATTCTCAAAACCCCATTAAACAAATCATATACCGAACTGGGATTTCACATTTCCAGGAAGCTCAAATTCAATTTTAGCATATAAGAGCATTCAAGATCTCCTAAATAGAAGATCCAAATTTCCCTCAAAAAATACCATGAGTCCTTGTAGAAATCTATTGTTTCCCAGTAAATTTTTAGAAATTTCCAATGAGATTTAGGCTCTGCTAAAAATCAATTTTTCCAGACCTCTGAGAAAATCTCACTTTTTCCTTGTCAGGGTCTAGACCGACCCTAACCTGTTATGTTCGTCCAACCCGTAGACCATCTGTCAAAACTTCCAACATAGAAGTTGTTTCTAACCTTTCTCTCTATCATTTCCTAAAACTTTAGAATTTTATAATAACCTAGGTATTTTCCTCGAAATTAATTTTCTGTCTATCAGATTCCCATGTCTGAGAATTTCAGAGATTCAGGTCTCTGATAATTGTGTGCTCTCTCTCAAACTGTAATCTGAATCTCAATAATGTTAAAAGAGGAAATTTTTCTTTGTTTGTCAGGGACATTTTCCCATAATTTTAGCCATTTTTCCATCCGTCTGCTATTTTGTCCTTAATTTCTCTCGAAACCTGTCTGTCTGTCTGTCTTAGATCCTAGAGTCGCCGGATTCCGATCCGACTTGCCGGAGCTGTCCAGCTCCAACCATAGATCAAAACTAGAATCTGTAAAAAGAAATTTTTTGCCTAACTGTCCTCTGTCACCCAATAAAATTTGGGGAATTTTTATAGATATTTAGTATCCAAAATCCAATTTAGAATCAGCATTTTAGGCAAAATCTTGATTTTTTAGTAGTTTTAGTTATTTTCCACATTAAAAAAGAATAAAAAATATATTTTCAAGCTTCATTATGTTTTTAGGGTTAGTCTAGGTGTCCATGCCAAATTTGGCTCAATTTCAACTTCATTTGCTTTGTGTGTTAGTTTAATTTTAAATTTAGAGGCAAAAATAGAGTCAAATTTGATATTTTGTGATATTTTATGATATTTTTGCCATTTTAAGGTTTTTATCATATAAATAAACATGTCGTATCATATTAGGGTTAATTTCAATGTCATTTGCATTTCAATTTTCCATTTTTACAAAAATTCTTTCAGAAAACCCTAGTTTCAAGGCCATAGTCTTGTTATTAGGGGCATTTTGGTCATTTTAACCTCAATTTCAAAATTCCAAACTTGAATTTTCCAAATTTTCATGCATATCATCATATTTTATCATATTATGTTTGATTTTTTTTTATTTGATTTTCAAATTTCTAAATCTTACAAAAATTCTTTCAGAAAACCCTGATTTTAAGGTCATCAGGAGCATTTTGGTTATTTTGACCCCAATTTCGAATTTCCAAGTTCATTTTTGAAATTTATTCCTTATTTCTCATGTTTATATCAAAAGGGGTATGAATTTGGGTTTATACCTGAATAATATCTGATAATTTTCAATATTTTTGGATAAATTTAGAAAAACCTACATTTCGATGCTAACATTGTTTTCTAGTTTTGTAGGAATATACAGGAAGAAGACTTTTATTTTCTTTTATTTCAATTCAATGTAATATCAAATGTAATAATTTGGAATAAGAGTTACTTTTCAACTTAGAATAGGACTGCATTGCATATAGCTTAATTTCTGAAATTTTCAATATCTGATATATCATTCATGCACATTTTCCAAAATCACTATGGTTGACACGAATGGCACATGCACAAGCTCTTAAGGAGTTCACAAATTTGGTGGGATTCATATTTATGGCCATAGTCAGAATATGAAGAAAACCAAGATTTGTGATCTTTGTATTAGCTACATTCAGCCTACACTCTTAGGCTAATTTTAAAAATGCATTGCATTTCTCAAAGTTTCAAAAGGTTTTCCCAATTCCTCAAAGAATTCTCTTTCAAATTCATATTCATTCATTCAATTTACATTATTTCCAAATCACTTTCCAATTTCAATTTCAGAAAAAATGATTTTCTCAAGATTTTCCAAGATTTTCTCAAGAATTGATTTTCTCAAGAATTGATTTTCTCAAAACTCTGGGTTTTCAAATGAGATTCAAGGTATTTCCCAAGTCCAAAACATGATTTCCTAAGATTTTCACATTCTCAATTTCATTTTCAAATCCCAAAATCGATTTTCTCAAAGTCCAAGTTTTCCTGAGAATCTATTTTCCATTCAAGAGTCATTTCCAATACAGTTTCTGATTTCCAATGAAATTCAATGATTTTTTCTAGGAATTCCATTTTCAAGCACTTTTCCAATCAATTTTCAAGTACATCTCAATTTTCCAAAACAAGCATCATATTTCTCAAACTTGCATCTTTTCAAAATTCCATAGCACATGCCTGATTCTCTGTGCATTCTAGGAAAATAGAGCATGATTTAGATATTTGAGTCAAGTTAAAGCGCACAATTGATCCTTGGTTCGATTACCCCTGGTAAAGGTGTCAGGAACGGTTGAACCTCGTACCGACAGGCGGATCCCATTCCACAGAATTTTGCCACAAATTTTCAAAATGGAGGTGAGTAATTTTCAAAACCATTTTCAAAACTTTGGTCGAGTTTGACTCGCAAAATCGTTTCTCTCACTCTCGCAGAGGAAGGGAGAAAATTTTGCGATGATAACAGGACATCTCCAAAATAAAGGATGATGTAATCCCCAAAAACCCAAGAGAACTCCAATTCTGCCAAAAAAAAAGAGTGCAGAAAGATCATCATGAGAAAAGAATCTGAGGATATCAGACTGCCAAATATGCCAAGAATCCTCTTTAAATTTTGTGAAATTCTATTATCAATTTTCTTTTCACTAATTTCTTTCACAATAAGAATTCCTTCTTTTTTGCTCATATCAAGGAAATTTATAGCCTCCTTGAAAAAAAAGTCAATTGCAAGCAATTTGAATTTGAATCTTGATTCTACAGAGTTAAGCCCAATCGAAGGTAACACTTCAAGTAGAAAAGAGGGAATATTTTCAAAACAAGGTGCATCACTTTCAATTATTTTGAATCAACAACAATTTTTAATATTTTAGCAATATTTTCTTAGTATCTTGACATAAAGCGAAGAGCTCGTTGTCTATCTTGACACATTCTGGCATCACCTTTTGCCTTCTTGAGAGGATAGCCTTTGTTGTATTTCGCGTTATTGAAAGATTAGCCTCCTCTCTGAAAGGATAGCCTTCGTCGTCTTTCGCATTGTTGAAAGATTAGCCTTCTCTCCGAAATGATAGCCTTTGTCATCTTTCGCGTTGTTGAAAGATTAGCCTTTTCTCTAAAAGGATAGCCTTTGTCATCTTTCGCGTTGTTGAAAGATTAGCCTTTTCTCTAAAAGGATAGCCTTTGTCATCTTTCGCGTTGTTACAAGATTAGCCTTCTCTCCGAAAGGATAGTCTTTGTCATCTTTTGCGTTGTTGAAAGATTAGCCTTCTCTCCGAAAGGATAGCCTTTGTCATCTTTCACGTTGTTGTAAGATTAGTCTTCTCTCCAAAAGGATAGCCATGTCGTCTTTCGCATTGTTGAAAGATTAGCCTTCTCTCTGAAAGGATATCCTTTGTCGTCTTTCGCATTGTCGAAAGAATCGCCTTGTTCCTTTGGATCGCCTTGTTCCTTTGGATCGCCTTGTTCATCTTTCGCATTGTTGAAAGAATTGCCTTGCTCCTTTAGATCGCCTTTGTCATCTTTCACGTTGTCGAAAGAATTCATCTTTTGCATTATCGAAAGAATCGCCTTATTCCTTTGGATCGCCTTGTTCATCTTTCGCATTGTCGAAAGAATCGCCCTACTCCTTTGGATCGCCTTTGTCATCTTTCTCGTTGTCGAAAGAATCACCCTGCTCCTTTGGATCACCTTATTTATCTTTCGCGTTGTCGAAAGAATCGCCTTCTCCTTTGGATCGCCTTTGTCATCTTTCGCATTGTCGAAAGAATTCATCTTTCGCGTTGTCGAAAGAATTGCCTTGTTCCTTTGGATCGCCTTGTTCATCTTTCGTGTTGTTGAAAGAATTGCCTTGCTCCTTTGGATCGCCTTTGTCATCTTTCACATTGTCGAAAGAATCGCCTTGTTCCTTTGGATCGCCTTATTTATCTTTCGCATTGTCGAAAGAATCGCCCTGCTCCTTTGGATCGCCTTTGTCATCTTTCACGTTGTTGAACGAATTCATCTTTCGCATTGTCGAAAGAATCTCCCTGCTCCTTTGGATTACCTTATTCATCTTTCGCGTTGTTGAAAGAATCGCCTTGCTCCTTTACATCGCCTTTGTCATCTTTCGCATTGTCGAAAGAATTTATCTTTCGCGTTGTCGAAAGAATTGCCTTGTTCCTTTGGATCGCGTTGTCGAAAAAATCGCCCTGCTCTTTTGAATCACCTTTGTCATCTTTTGCATTGTTGAAAGAATTCATCATTCGCATTGTCAAAAGAATCGTCATGCTCCTTTGGATCGCCTTCTTCATCTTTTGCGTTGTCGAAAGAATCGCCTTGCTCCTTTGGATCGCCTTTGTCATCTTTCGCATTGTTCAAAGAATTCATCTTTTGTGTTTTCGAAAGACTCGCCATGTTTCTTTAGATCGCCTTTGTCATCTTTCGCATTGTCGAAAGAATTCATCTTTCGCGTTGTCGAAAGAATCGCCTTGTTTCTTTGGATCGCCTTATTCATCATTCGCATTGTCGAAAGAATCACCTTGTTCCTTTGGATTGCCTTGTTCATCTTTCGCGTTGTCGAAAAAATCACCATGTTCCTTTGGATCGCTTTATTCATCTTTCACGTTGTCGAAAGAATCGCCTTGTTCCTTTGGATCGCCTTTGTCATCTTTCGCATTGTCGAAAGAATTCATCTTTCGCATTGTCGGAAGAATCGCCCTGCTCCTTTGGATTGCCTTTGTCATCTTTCGCATTGTCGAAAGAATTCATCTTTCGCGTTGTCGAAAGAATCGCCTTGTTCCTTTGGATCGCATTGTTCATCTTTCGCATTGTCGAAAGAATTGTCTTTCTGCTTTGGATCGCCTTTGTCATCTTTCGCATTGTCGAAAGAATCGCCTTGTTCCTTTGGATCGCCTTGTTCATCTTTCGCAGTCGAAAGAATCGCCCTGCTCTTTTGGATCGCCTTTGTCATCTTTCACGTTGTCGAAAGAATTCATCTTTCGCGTTGTCGAAAGAATCTCTCTGCTCCTTTGGATCACCTTATTCATCTTTCGCATTGTCGAAAGAATCACCTTGCTCCTTTGGATCGCCTTTGTCATCTTTCGCATTGTCGAAAGAATTCATCTTTCGCGTTGTTGAAAGAATCGCCTTGTTCCTTTAGATCGCCTTGTTCATCTTTCGCGTTGTCGAAAGAATTGCCCTGCTCTTTTGGATCGCCTTTGTCATCTTTCGCATTGTTGAAAGAATTCATCTTTCGCGGTGTCGAAAGAATCGCCCTGCTCCTTTGGATCGCCTTATTCATCTTTCGCGTTGTTGAAAGAATCGCCTTGCTTCTTTGGATCGCCTTTGTCATCTTTCGCATTGTTGAAAGAATTCATCTTTCGTGTTGTCGAAAGAATCACCTTGTTTCTTTAGATCGCCTTTGTCATCTTTCGCGTTGTCGAAAGAATTCATCTTTCACATTGTCGAAAGAATCGCCTTGTTTCTTTGGATCGCCTTATTCATCTTTCGCGTTGTCAAAAGAATCACCTTGTTCCTTTGGATCACCTTGTTCATCTTTCGCGTTGTCGAAAGAATCACCTTGTTCCTTTGGATCGCCTTGTTCATCTTTCACGTTGTCGAAAGAATCGCGATGTTCCTTTGAATCGCCTTTGTCATCTTTCGCATTGTTGAAAGAATTCATCTTTCGCGTTGTCGAAAGAATCGCCCTGCTCCTTTGGATTGCCTTTGTCATCTTTCGCGTTGTCGAAAGAATTTATTTTTCGCGTTTTCGAAAGAATCGCCCTGCTCCTTTGGATAGCCTTTGTCATCTTTCGCATTGTCGAAACAATTCATCTTTCGTGTTGTCGAAAGAATTCATCTTTTGCATTGTCAAAAGAATTTCCCTGCTCCTTTGGATCATCTTGTTCGTCTTTCGCGTTGTCAAAAGAGTCACCTTATTCTACTTCAAGAAAATTGTCTTATTCACCATCCAACTTACAATTTCCACCTCCCGATCAGGTTAAGGGTCAAACCTGAGCCTCGTTTCTACACGATGTATTTCTCGCCCCATCCAGGTTAAGGGCAAAACCTGAATCTCACTTCTTTGAAGTAAATCTTTCTTCTTCATTCTCCTTTTCATATCTACCATTTTCATCAAAGCTAATTTCTTCATACCCAGTCAGATCCTTCTAACTGGGGCATTTTTATAGCTCAAATTTGGTGTGTTTTTCTTTGCCACTAAGCTCGACCCTAAACCAGCTTAGTAGCAAAGAGGGGCATCTGTAAACACCCCAAATTTTTCTCATCCATTCTCAGACCATTTTACCCCTAGGTCATCCCAGACCTCAGTCAGTCAGAGTCAACCAATTTCATTACTCAGTTCAGAATTGTTAGAATATCAGTCATTTTAAGCTCATCTTAGCTCACAATGAACAGACCATGTTCATTTCTGACCATTCCTACCAAAATGGGATCATTTCTTCATAAATGCGCTCATTTCTCACTCAAATCTAACCCATTGTCTCTGAGTCAGTCATTCCCAGTTAATCCTACTCCTTTGAGTCTAGCTTGAGCTCACAAGCAGTTCAAGTGCTCCAGTTTCAGTTCAGAACCACTTTCAAGTGTCCAGGAGCCCATTTTAGCTCTTTAAGCTGAAATTGAGCTGAGTCCAGTCAGTTAAGCTAGTCTTTGAGCTTTAGTTTTAGTTCATTTCAGTATTATTGATCTTTGTTTCAGCTCAAACCCAGCTCTGGTCTGTGATTCACTTTCTTCCAGTGACCATTTCTCTAAAAATGGTAGCTTTTCTTGATAATTTTGTCTAGGAGTTCAGTCGAGTCAGTGTCTTGTCAATCTATTTGCGTTCTGAAACCCTAAAACCTAGGTCAATCGAGTTCAGTTCAGTTCAATCCAGCTCAAACCCTAATTTTTAGTGTCACTCTAGCCCGGTAGAGCCCGAAAACCATTTCTTGAAATATTTTATGATTTTTATCAAAATTATCACGTTTTGAATTGGTGCAAGTGTCAATCAAGGTCCAATATCCAAAATTCTTCATCAAGGGTCTGCATTTCGCATAGCATTTCATGTCATTTCTCATAATTTCATAACATTTCAACATATTTCATTTCATTTTCGAGATCCAGAACTCCAGTTTTATAAATTCCAATCCAGATTGAGTTTTAAAAGTTTTCAGAAATCAATTTCAAATCCTGGGTTTCCAAAATTAACATTTTTACCCCTAGGATTCTAAATTTGGAACTATTTTCTTGAGAAAACAATTTGGATTCTTTTTAAACTCAAATTTTCAAATTCTAAATTAGATTTGCTTCGCAACAGGGTATGAAATTTCAAATTCGGAGCTCGTTTCAAAAACTACCAAAAATAGCCCATTTCACCCCTTTGGTTTCCAAAATTGTCTTTCAAAAAAATAAGTGGGACCCGCTCTAAGTGGCGTCACACAAAAACCTTTTTGGGTTTTAAAATTTCTTTTTTTTTAGAAATCGTGTGGGCCCACTCCAAAGTGGCGCTCACTTTGAAATCATTTTTAAAAAAACCATGTGGGCCCACCCCAAGGTGGCGCCACATGTAAATATATATATCCAGATTTTTCCTTTCCTTCTTCCTTTTCCCTCATTTTTTTCCTTTTCTTTTCCCCTTTTCCCCTTTTCCCCTTTTCCTTCTTTCCTTTCTTCTTTCCCCTCTTCTTTTCTTCTTTCTTTTTCTTCTTCCCTTTCTTTCCCCTTTCTTCCTTCCTCTTCTTTCTAAAAACTGCATCTCATGGTTGAGGCCTTCCCCATTCATTCATTACCCCCCTCTCATTAAACTCTAAGTTATTTCTATTTCCCCTAAGTTCAACAAGAAAAAGAATATACGGTTGCACCCTACTTCCTCTCTCAAGCTCTCTCTCACATTAGCTCTCTCTCTCTCTCTCTCTCTCTCTCTCTCTCTCTCTCTCTCTCTCTCTCTCTCTCTCTCTTCTTCTCAGCCACATCTCTATTGCTCCAGCCCCATCAGCCACTGCTTCAACCACTACCTTCAGCAAGCACCTTCACTACAGCCACTTCAACGCCATTGCCCAGCATTTTCAGCCACCGGATCCTACCACTTTCCCCAACCACCATTCCAACTCCTTGGTAACAGCAAGGTGCAGACCACCTACAGCCTCAACTTCCTCAACCTTGGATCATCTCCACCACATCCGCCCTCCTTCAGCCGATCCCAGCAAACCCAAGGTATGATCTTTATTTTTTTTTTTGCTCTTTTATTTCCTTTATTTTCATGCTTAAGGCTACATAGAGTAGGGGATCCCTCCGATGGATGGATCGGATCCCCTATCACCATAGCCAAAATTAAGTCTAGATTGTACCCTCTTGATTATTTTTATTTTATCATTAAATTTTGTAATATAGGCCTTATATTTAGATAATTTTAATGCTTTTTTGGTATTTTGGTTAGTTTTTTTAATGTTTGCTTATTAGTTTATAGGTTTTGATTTTAAGCATCAGTCCAGCCTTTGTTTCATGTTTAATTGTTCGTCTATAAATTCCAAAAAAATTTATGATAAATGTATGGGCTTAATCTTCATTTTTCTGCAAAAATCCGGACTGATTTGGGTTGTTCAACCCTCTCTAATAAATCGGATCCCAAATCGGGTCTTGAACCATCTGGAAATTTCAGAATTCCTTTTAGCAGACTTGTCGGCCGGAGATCTCCTACATGGATGATCCAAATCCTCCTCAAAAAAATACAGTGGATCCATGTTAGAATCTATTATTTTTCAATATCTTATCAGATTTTTACAATGAGGTTTATTCTCTGTTAAAAATCTAATTTTTCTGAAACCTGTAAAAATCTCAATTTTTCCTTGTCAGGGTCTAGACCGACTCTAATCCACTGTGATGCTTAAATCTGTAGGTTGGATGTCAAAACTTTCAATAGTGAAGTTATTCCTCACCATTCTTTCTGTCATTCCCCAAAATTTAAGAATTTTAGAAGTATTCTAGGTATATTTCCCCGAATTAAATTCCTTGTCTGTCAAATTCCAGTGTCCGAGAATTACAAAGATCTAGATCTTAGATAATCCTCTTCTCTTTTCCAAATCGTTCATCTAATTCCAAAACTGTAAATAGAGGATTTTTTCCTCTGTTTGTTAGGAACATTCTCTTAAAATTTCAGTCATTTTTTTCACAGTTTTTTATTTTTCTCATAATTTTTCTCGAAACCTGTCAGTCTGCACTAAGTCCTAGAGTCACCGGATTTCGATCCGAATTGTCAGAGCTGTCAAGCTCCGACCATAGGTCAAAATCAGAATCTATAAAAGGCAAAAATCTTTGCCTAACTGTCCTCTATCACCCCATAAAATTTGCAAAATTTTTATGGTAGTTTAGTACACGAAATTCAGTTTAGAGTTAGAATTTTAGGCAAAATCTTGAATTTTAGGTTTTCTAGTTAATTTCCATATTAAAAAAATATCAAAAATATAGATTTTCAAGCTTCATTCTGTTTTTAGGGTTATTCTAGGTGTCCATATCAAATTTGAGTCAATTCCAAGTTTATTTACCTTATGTGTTAGTTGATCCTTAAACTCAGAGTTGAAAATCAAGTCAAATTCAGTAATTTATGATATTTTTGCCATTTTAGGATTTTTATCATGTGAATAAGCATATCATGTCATATTAGAGTTAATTTCCATATCGTTTGCATTTCACATTTCTCATTTTTGCAAAATTTATTTCAGAAAACCCTGGTTTCAAGGCCATAGTCTTGTTATCAGGGGCATTTTTGTCATTTTGGCCTCAATTTCAAAATTTCAATCTTTAATTTTCTAATTTTTCATGCATATCATCATATTGCATCATATTGTGTTTAATTTTATTTCATTTGATTTTCAGATTTACAAAATTTACAAAAATTCTCTCAAAAAACCCTGATTTCAAGGTCATCAGGGGTATTTTGGTCATTTTTACTCTAATTTCGAATTTTCAAGTTTGTTTTTTAATGTTATTACTTATTTCTCATGTTTATATCAAAGGGGGTATGAATCAGGGTTTACATTTGGATAATATTCGACAATTTCCAATATTTTGGATAAATCCAGATAAACCTACATTTCTGCGCTAACATGTTTTCTAGTTTTGCAGGAGTATTCAACAAGAAGACTTTTATTTGCTTATTTCATTCAATTCAATGTAATATTAAGTTGTAGTAATTTGGAATAAGAGTTACGTTTCCTGCATAGAATAGGATGCATTGCATATAGTTTAATTTTGCAATATCTGATGAATGTATAATTCATGCATTTTTTCAAATACACTATAGTTGACATGAATGACACGTGCACAAGCTCTTAGGGAGTTTACAAACTTGGTGGAATTCATATTTTTGGCCATAGTCAGAATACGAAGGAAACCCAGATTCGTGATCTTCGTATTAGCCACATTCAACCTAAACTCTTAGGCTAACTTTAAAAATTTACTGTATTTCTCAAAAACTCAAAAGGATTTTACCAATTCCTCAAAGAATTTTCTTTCAAATTCATATTCATTCATTCAATTTGCGTCATTTTCAAACTCATTTTCCAACTCCATTTCAGAAAAATCGATTTTCTCAAAATCTTATAAGTCTTTCTCAGGATTTGATTTTCTCATAACTCTGAATTTTTAAATGAGATTCCAAGTATTTTCTAAGTTCAACTCATGATTTCCCAAGATTTCTACATTCTCAATTTCATTTTCAAATCCCAAAAATGATTTTCTCAAAGTCTTTGAATTACTTCTGAGAAAGGTTTTCCGAAAATTCTCAAATCCATTTTAGAAATCAATTTCCTGAGAAAAGCAATCCAAATCTCAAAATCGATTTTCTCAAAGTCCAAGTTTTCATGAGAATTCATTTTCCCTTTAAAAGCTATTTCCCAATGCAATTCATGATTTCCAATGAAATTCATGATTTTTTCAAGTATTTTTCAAGCAAACATCATATTTCTCAAACTTGCATCTTTTCAAAATTCCATAGCACATGCCTGATTCTCTGTGCATTCTAGGAAAATAGAACATGATTTAGATATTTGAGTCAAGTTAAAGCACACAATTGATCCTTGGTTCGATTACCCCTGGTAAAGGCGCCAGGAATGGTTGAACCTCGTACCGACAGGCGGTTCCCATTCCACAGAATTTTCCCGCAAATTTTCAAAAACGGAGGCGAGTAATTTTTAAAACCAATTTTCAAAACTTTGGTCGAGTTTGACTCGCAGAATCGTTTCTCTCTCTTGCAGAGGGAGGGAAAAAATTTTGCGATGATAACATCATCCTACAATCGAAACAAATTTGTTTGAATATCCTATTGTGATTTGCCTTTACGAGCTTTGTCTAAGTAAATGACATGTACCATCACGATTTATACAATGACTGATTCATTAAAGGCATAAAAGTAAAACAATACACAAATCGAGATGATATGTACAGCCACAGATATAAAGCGAAAGCAATTTGTCCTATCGTGATTTGCTTTTATGGGCTTTGTCTATGTCAACGATATATTCTTTTGCGATTTACAAAATGATTTAAGTAACAGTTGCAAACCGATATGAGTAAATCCCGATAATACATGTCGATATCGTTCACAGAGACAAACATATCGTTGTCGCAGTTACTAAAATATTTTTTTTGTATAAAATGTAAATCGATATTATGTTGTAAATCGATATGTATCATTGAATTTACCTCGATTTTTATCGTTGAATTCTACGTCGATATGGGTTTAGGTGGGGGAGTGATTGGATTGGATTGGGTTTGTTGTGAGACATATATATAATTTAATTAAATTTATTTAATACTTTTAATAGTGTTTATTTACAAAATAACTTTTTGTACAACGATTCAACTACAGTATATGTACAACGATGTGTATATGTGAAGGCTAGATGAGACAACAATTTTCACTAATGGTATAAGTACTGAACAACGGCGATTTACCTATGGTATCAAAATTGTAGCGTTGTACGCTAAATGAAACAACGATTTATACATGTGAAGGATACATATTACAATGATTTATATATGTGAAGGATACATTATTAAACAGAATTCACACGTGATTTCTGTGTTCGAATTGATCACAGCTTGTCATGAAACAGAATAATATAAGACATCGTATTAAGTTTCACAACAAATGCAAACTTCCTCCCAACATTGATTACATACCAAAAGACTTGTAAAACTGAAGTTATCATTCCAGAACAACTGGTCGGGAGGATTGAAGGTTCCAACATTGTAGTCCATGTCTGTAGGGTATTGTTCCAACTTGTGTAATTGCATGTTAGAAATTACACAAGTTAGATATTGGTTATGAGACATATATATAATTTAATTAAATTTATTTGGTACTTTTAATAGTATTTATTTATAAAAACAACTTTTTGCACAATGATTCAACTATAGTATATGTACAATGATGTGTATATATGAAGGTCAGATGAGACAACGATTTGACCCTGCACTTTTACCGTGATTTGTACTAATGCATAGTGCGATTTTCATTCAGTTTTGGCCAACATAGACGTTATTGTGTAAATCACGATAGGACACTACATGATATAAAGATTTACATACCAAATAAATCACCATAGAGGTGATTTACTAATGATTTAAAAATTAAGCTACAGAAATTTAACAATGATCATGCACAGGTAGTAAATGTAACAATTTTTTACTTTTAAGACGGTATTTACAGAAAAACTTTTTGCACAATGATTCAACTACAGTATATGTAAGGCGATTTGTATATGTGAAGGCTAGATGAGACCACGATTTTCACTAATGGTATAAGCATTGAATGGTGATTTACGTATGGTATCAAAATTGTAGCTTTGTAGGCTTGATGAGACAACGATTTATATATGTGAAGGATACATATTACAACGATTTATACATGTGAAGGATACATTATTAAACAGAATTCATACGTGATTTATGTGTTTCATAACTTACTTTTGAATTGATCTGAGTCTGTCATGAAACAGAACAATATAAGATACTACATTAAGTTTCATAAGAAATGCAAACATCCTCCCAACATTGATTACATGTCAAAAGACTGGTAAAACTGAAGCTATCATTCTGGAAAAACTGGTCGGGAGGATTTAAGGTTACAATGTTGTAGTACACGTCTGTAGGGTATTGATACATGTTGGAAATTACACAAGTTAGATATTAATAAGTTGCACGTAATTATAAACACCCCAAATTTTTACCCTCATCCAGTGTTTACATTTTATATGTCATTACATATCACTGCATACATTTGGCATATTATTTCACTGTATCGCATGTTATTGCATCTCATTATCGAGATCCAGTACTCTTGTTTTCAAAATATTGAATCTAGATTCGAGTTTTAAAACTTTCCTTTCGAAATCAATTTCAAAACCTGGGTTTTGAATCGACATTTTGCCATTTGCCAACCCTCAGGATCTTATATTTCAGAAAGCTTCTCTTAGAAAACGATCTGGATTCGTTTTAAACTCAATTTTAATTTATTTTAATTCTCAGATGAGACCCATTCAGGTGGTGTCGATTCTGGACTCCTTCATTTATTAAATTTTTCAAAAATTTTAGAGTCCTAGTTGTATCAGGACTATCTTTTCATCTTTTTAAACCTTTTCAAAACTCTATTTTGATTTTAACCAGACATAGTCTTATCTCTTGCCCATTTCTTTTATTTTAGCCAAAATCCTAGAGTCCCAATCAAATCAGGACTCTTTTTTTAGAGTTTCGGTCGAATCAGAACTCTACCTTTTATTACCATTTTACATGTTTTTGAGAAAAATTTTCTACCATTTTACCTGTTTTTGAGAAAATCTTTCAAAACTCTTAGTTTTGGCCAAAATTCTAGAGTCCCAGTCAAATTAGGACTCTTTCTCAAAGTCCTAATTGAATCAGGACTCTATCTCGATTTCATCTTTTACTCATGTTCTTCACGTGTTTTCGAAAACCTTCTCATCTGATTTTCAAAAGAGCCAAAATTCTAGAGTTTCAGTTGGATTAGGACTCTTCCTCAGAGTTTCAGTCAGATTAGGACTCTATCTTTTGTTGTTATTTTACTTGTTTTCAACCAAATCTTTCAAAAATCTTTCAAAAGGAGTCAAAAAATTCAAAGTTTTAGTTGAACTAGCTCTATCCAAAGAGTCCCAGATGGATCAGACATTTGACCGTGATTTCAATTTTGAGAGAATCTTTCAAAAATCTCTACATTTATCTCTTTAGAAACCAAAATTGTTACACCTTCATCATAGAGTTTTAAAATTCTGAGATTATGTCCCAGAGTCCTGATCGAATCAGGACTCTATCCTGAGTTCATTTTCTCACTTCATTTCACTAGTTTTCAAAAGTTCTTTTTAAAATCTCATCATTTGCCTTCTAGAAAACAAAAAAAAATCTCAGAAGTTCTAATCAAATTAGGACTCCTCCTCAGAGTCCTAATCAGATCAGAACTCTCAACCGAACTTCAATTTCTGCTTTATTCTTATTTGTTTTTCAAAATCCTCTCATTTGTTTTCTCAAAAAATCTAGAGTTTCAGTCTGATCAGGACTCTATCTCAAAGTTCTAATCTGATCAGAACTCTATTCTGAATCTTGTTTCTACCCCCATTTCCATTTTCTTCATTTGTTTTTCAAAAATTAGTCTATTTTACAGAGTTCCAGTTGATTCAGGACTCTATTTCAGAGTTTCGGTTGAGTTAGGACTCTAACCCTGACTGCATTTTCTAACTTATTTTTACCAGTTCTGATAAAATCTTTCAAAAACTTTTTTATTTGGCTTATAAAAATCTAAATCTCAAAGTCCTAATGGGTTCAAGACTCTGGTCCAAAGTTTCGGTTCGTTTAGAACTCTGTTTTCAAAACCCTTGAATTTCATCTCTTGATTTTAACCCCTTTTCAAAGCCATTTTCAGTCTTTATTTCAAATTTTTCAAAACCCTGATGTGAGGCCCACTCAGTTGGCGCCATATCTAGAGGAGTTCTGACCCAGTCAGTACTCTGTGTCATTTCAAAACTTTCAATTTCAATTCTACTTTTAAACCTCTTTTGAAAAAACCCTCATTTTCAAGTTTTAAAATCGTTTTTGAAAAACCAAGTGAGGCCCACTCTTGGTGGCGCCACATTAATGTATATTATTTGTTGTAATTTTATTATATTTTTCTGTTTTTGTCTTTTATTTTTACTCTATCAGAAAGTAAGACCTACTTCTCAAAACTCGTTATGCTTTATTCAAACCCTAAGTCAATTTGTGTCAATCGTATCTCCCTAATTGAAGGTCCGATTGACAATCTGTAAAAGATAAACTTTTTTTTTTATATTTCTGCTATTCACTACTAAAATTCCAGGATTTTTTAATGAAGTTTGTTGTTTTTCTATGTACTTGAAACAGAAAGCACCTGTTTTAACATATTTTATATTCGTTAAATTCAAGTATGGATTTCTGGAATGATATCTCCCTAACCAAAGATGATTTTTCTGATATGTAAAAAAGATAATCTTTGTTTTTTTGTCTATTATTCCTCTGTAAAATTTTATAAATTTTCATAGTGATTTGGCCCCTGATTCGGGTTTGACACAGTGAGAGGTACGTGCCCATGGGTAAAAATAGCATATTTTAGCGTTTTGTGCAAATTTCAAATTGGAATAATGTCAAAAATAAATTTTTATGATTCCAGTTTAATTTTAGAGTTATTAGAAGTTTAGATATTGATTTTTATTAATTTTGGAATTCATTTGATGCTCGAATTGATTATATTGCAAAATAGGGTGCCCGTAGGATCCTGAAACACTGGCAAAATCATATTTTTCATGATATTTTTTATTTTCTTCATAAAAGTTCATGTTTTTAGGGTTTTTCCATGTTTAAAATCATGCTAGGACATTGCATATTCGATTTGGCTTTGATTTAAGTCTTTTAAAATCCTAAATCCAAAGTTTTACCAAAATATTTTCTGAAAAACCCTGATTTCAAGGCCATAGTCTTGTTTTCAGGGGTATTTTTATCATTTTTCCTCAAATTTCGAATTTCAAAATTATTTATCTTTATTATTTCTTTAATTTTATTTCATATTTTATTATGTTTATCTCAAAAAAATATGAAAAAAGTCTTATATCTAGATAAATCTAGTAATTTCTACATATTACTGGATAAATCTAGAAAAGCCAATATATCTTCACTAACAAGTTTTCTAGTTTTTCAGGGACATTCAAGGCTATATTTTTTTTTATTTAAATTCAATTAGTGATGTAAATTGTAAATAAATTTGGAATAAGAATTTCAATTCCTGCTTAGAATTAGGGTTTGCATTGCATATAGTTTAAACTTTGATATATAATTGTTATGTCTGTCATTCATGCACATGTTTCAAATCCACCATGATCTACACAAATGGCATGTGCACTAGCTTTTAGGGAGTTTGTAAACTCGATCAAGTTTGTATTTATGGTCATAGTTAGAATACGAACGAAGTCCAGATTTACCATCTTCTTTTAAGTCACAATCAGCCTACACTCTTAGGCTATTTTCAAAAACCATTGCATACTTCAAAGTTTTATAGATGTTTTGTCCTTTTAGAATCAAATGAGATATATTTAATCCATATTTATGGCCATAGTCAAGGATATGAGGCAAATTTATTTTATTGAAGTTCTATAAGGCACATAAATTCCTTTTTCAAATGATTTTTCTCAAATCCTTCAGAAAATATTTTCTCAAAATCATATTCATGCATCATTTAGGTTTAGACTTCATCATTAAAATATTTCACAGGGTCATACGTTCATCCTTTTGATGTATTTTCCAAATTCTATCTCATAAAATCGATTTTCTCAATTTTGCCCTGATTTTCCTCAAAAAACGATTTTCTCAAAAACCTTTGGTTTTTCAAAGATTTTTCAAAGTATTTCCCAAGATCAAAATCACGATTTTCCAAGCTCTAGAATTTTCAATTTCAAAGTTCAAATTCAAAGAAATCAACTTTCTCTAGGTCATTTTGAGTTTTAGCAGAAATCGATTTCTTCAAAACTTCAAGATTTCTTTAGAAATCGATTTTCCTTTTTCTCAGAAATGTTCTCACAACATGGTTCACAAATTTCTAAGTGTTCCTTTTCTAAGAGTTTTCCAAGTATTTCAAATCTTTAAAGCATACATCATGTTTGCAAATCTGCATTTTTCAAAATTCATAGCACATGCCTAATTCTTTGTGCATTTAGGAAATAGAACGTCGATTTAGACAAGTTAAGTAAAGCAAAGCACTAGATTGATCATTGGTTTAATTACCCTTGGTAAAGGTGCCAGGAATGGTTAAACCTCATACCGACAGGCGAGTCCCATTCTTCGAAATTATCCTATATTTTAAAACAGAGGCGAGTTATTTTCAAAATCTTTTTCAAAGGTTAGTTTGACTTGCAAAAGTAAAATTTTGCAATGTTAACAGTAATGCAATTTACATGGGAAGCAATATAATATATTACATACATGTTCATACAAAGGGCTTGGTTGCTTTTGCTTAGAGGTTGGTTGTTTCTTAGACCTTTTCTTGCCAACCAATTTTAGTGCACCCTTTATCCTCTGACGACTGCAATCAGAGGCAGGTTTCCTTTTGATACCCTTCACTAGGTAAATTTTTCCATCATAATCTATAACATTGACTCCTGAGTTGTTGAAGATGATGTTTACGCTTCGGTGCAACTTCTCATGCGAGTTAAGGAAAGCATGATTTTCACCTCTGTTGTTTGCTCGCATTTTATTCGACTGGTCTTCATGAGTTGCAACGGACTGATGGTGAATTAACTGTACGTTTTTAAGTAACTCCCTTGACATTTTTCTCATACATACATAGGCTTCTTCACTTTTTGATGTCAAATCTGCAACATGCATAAGTGATCTACATAATTGTTGGTAACGGAAGGCTATATGGCACTTCTCATCAATA
Source organism: Nuphar pumila (assembly GCF_984573655.1). NCBI lineage: Eukaryota > Viridiplantae > Streptophyta > Magnoliopsida > Nymphaeales > Nymphaeaceae > Nuphar > Nuphar pumila. The sequence continues at coordinate 23,805,690 of NC_143250.1, read as the reverse complement.
CGAGATTAACTGACATTATCTGTATCTAGCAGTTCAATCTTTGCTTGTTTCAGGTATTTCTTGTATCTTCTGTTGATTAAGTACTTTTAATGCATGACGACATAAAATACCTTTGAATTCATACATTTTGCACGTATATTCAACTATTCTGTTGTCAACATTATACATAATATGTGCTTCTTGCCTTTTTGGATGCTCTTCACCATCCTATATAATATGGTATTTGTGCATATTCTCAGTTTGCATGCATCCTTCTATGTTGTAATTCATGACATTTATAACCTCCTTCTTAATCCATTCAAATACAGTTAGGGTATACAGATCTACAGGTTGCATCAATATTTTTATGCCCAAAGTTATAGGGCGTGTATTAAATCATTTCGCATCTTGTTCAAGCTCATTCTGTCTAAAATCGTCTATAAATAATTCATATTGTTCCATGAAGTGAAACATTGTTAAACATGAATACAGGGTTTTCTTTAGTGTGGCATGCATAGATTCAGCTCTTTGTGTGTTTATCATACCTACACAAAAGTATTGTCTTCCATATGCCAATGTTCACTTCTCTTTTTCTGCATATAAATTTTATAACCACACATAGTTTTCAAGGCCATACATCTGAATCATTTCCTCCCAATCAGACATAAGGGTGACCTCGTCTACGCTCTCAAGTACACACCTTGTAAACTTTTTGTCAAACCATGTCTTCTGATTAAATATGTGTCCTATGTTCTTTGATATATTTTGAAAGATATGCTAAAAACATAGGCAATGATGTATATCTGGCCATACATGAGACACTGCAGCCGCAATTGCGTGATCACCATTTGTAAGTACAGCTTCAGGTTGTTTCCCATTCATTGTCTATGTAAATACTCTGAATAATCACTCAAAGCTTTCCTTGGTCAAGTCATACAAAAAAGTGTTGCCTAATATACAACTCTATGAGTGATGGTTCACTCTGACAAACTGCGCAAATGGACACTGGTCAGTATTAATCTTCACTGTCGTATCAAAAACTAGCACATCATTGAAGCATTCATAATCTACTCTTGACTATGAATCTGCCCAAAACATATTCACAGCATATCCATCTTCATCCAGTTGCATTGCACTAAAGAAACCAGAGTCAATGCTTGATTTCTTCTGTAAGTAATCAACCAAAGAACATATTTTTTTATTCTTCATGTTATCTGTCATCTTTCTTCTCAAGTAGTTTCGCGACCACCATCTATGTACTCGTACAAATTGTATGTCTTACTTGGTGCAATGTCGGCGCTATCAGCTATTTCAGCAATTGCAGCATGCGCTTCAGTTACTTTACGATGTGACCTTAACATAGGAGTCATACATGAAGCTGCTAATTCATGGTTATGATCAGTGATTAAAGTACAAACTACATATTTCCTATTTGGAAGTCTTCTTAACATAATTCTTGTTGGACATTCGCATCTTGAATCTGGCTTGCTCCTTGTTGGATTTCCACTTGACTTCTTCCAACCTTCCTTAGAACAAACATGTCTTTCTCACCACGACACCCTATGCATTTTTTGACCACGAATACCTTCTAACACTAAAGCCAAGTTTTAAGGCATAATCATTGTAAAATTTATATACAGCTTTCTCATTATTAAACGGCATTCCTTCTACGAGAACAGAGTCAAGTGTACTATCATGTACATTCCCAGTGCTTGCACCTTTATCAAGTGTACTATCATGATCGTCTACCTCATTATCGAATTGCATTTTTTCTGCTGAAACATTCAAGTCAAGAGTAAATCCAATGCATGTACCCTTCTTATCATGTGCATCATTAGTGCACATGTTCACTTCTTCAAGTGCGTCATTAGTACAGATGTTCACTTCTCTATAACTTTCCAATGATTGAGATAGATCATATTCACTGCAACCAAATGATAAGCCCATCATTGTCATAAGCAAGATATCAATTTGTGTTAGCAACACATATGTTTACTATGATTTATTTAAGATGCATATAACAACGGATACCGATAAGGTTAAGCAAGTCAAAAAAATGATTGAATGAATCATAGTATGAAATCAACAATGATTTGTTGTGTGCTTATATTATGCATCGAGTTGTTATTTACCATGCCAATAAAAGAAACAATTTTTCGTATATGTGTGTTGACTATAGCAATTCACATAACAGCGATTTAATTATATCTACGACGATATAAAGCAATTTCAATAGAAATCACTAAATGAGCAGCGATTTGAATACGAAAATCGTCACTACAAGTGCACAATAATGTATTTTTGCATGCACACATTTTAAAATTCTTTCTACAAATATCTTACAAATCAATACTAGAAAGTACATAATATCTTACAAATCGATATATATATATATATATATATGTATCGCATAATATATTACAAATTGATACAGAAATTCAGCATAATAGCTTATAAATTGATACTACAAAATACATAATATCTTACAAATCGATATACATATTGCATAATATATTATAAATCGATACAGAAATTCAGCATAATAGCTTACAAATCGATATTAACAAACAAAACAATATCTCACAAATTTGTAGTATGTTACTAAAACTGCAAATTGCGATACATTGCATATACTGAGTGAATGGATGATACCGGATGGGGTAGAGGCCCTTCCTCGCATTTGTAAACAAGCATTCTTGTCAACAGGTCCCAGCATCTTACAAATATCTTTAATTTTTAAACCATCGAAAAGACAAGATCCACTTACAATAACAAAACAACACTTTAATGGCACTCACGATGATATATATTCTTCAACAATAGCATGATGACATGGAAAGGTACTCACGATGCCTTAATGGCACCTGTTGGAATGTTTGTGTCTCATTGCTTTTATCCATACTGCCTAAAGAAAATAAAAAAGAAGAAAAAATTGTAAAAAGAGATTGCCAACAAATGCCCCTATGATGCCTACTAATGATCAAACCATTCAATCGATTTATAGCTATCTCTACGATATAGGAACGAACCCGGGAATGTTTTGTAACACAAGACAAGAACGAGAAGGCAGCAATGTGTTGTAACACAAGCTAAAAACCAAGGCGTGAACCTAGACTTGAGACGATGGCAAATGGTGCTCTGGCGGCAGCAGATGACTGTAAAGGGTGTGTCGTCAAAGGGAGCTTCTATTACAGCAGATGGTGCATCGTCAAAGGATGATCCGCTGGCAGCATACAAGTTTACTGCTTAGGGCAAAAATGGAACGTTTGGACTTTTTGAAGAGTTAAGATCATCCTCCCTTTTCTGGATGCATGATATTTTTATCCTTTTCTCAAACCATCGTTTCATGGCGAGAATGGCGGGAAAAGGTACTTAAGTCTTTGCAACCGCACCAGATCTAATGCTAAGTGATGCCGACACACACAGGGATACAAGCCCCACGTGCTTATATATGTGGTGCTCAATTCGGACCTCCGAACACGCACTGTAGTAAACCGTGCATCTTCGGGGGAGAACACACAACACCCTCCCGAGAGAGAGATGTTTTTACCATTTACAAAATTTGACAAGTATATATTAATGTGATAAGGTAAAAAATTAACCGGCACTTGACTTTTTATTGCTATTTTATTACCATATGACAACAATAAAATCAAATGCCAATAAAATGGTCAAAAGTCTTCACAATTTATTAATAAAAAAGTATTAATATGGATACAAAATTTAAGAATGTGAATAAATTTACAAAAAACATTTATATATAATCACCTCTTTAAGGTAATATTGATTTAATTAGTAACAAAACTAACCATGATTTGAATAAGGTAGACCATATATTCTCTTTAAATTTAAATATGGTCACCAATTTTGCTGTCGTGGTTTCAACATATTGAATTTACAATTTTTAATTGATATATATTTAATGGTAGCAATTGTTTGGCACATAATTAAGTTATTAGCATGATATCAATTTCAAGACCATAGATAAGTTGTTATTTATCTATATGTATTAAAAATTCAACTGTTTACAGTTATTGATGCAAATTTCATGATTTTACCGATTAATCGCAATCTACGATTTTGTCGATTAATCACAATTTGACGAGGACATTGCGCTGAGGTGGATAGATTTTTGTCCCGATTAAATACGATTTGGCAAGAAAGGCAATCCCCGAGGACAAGTTTGGTTACTATATTCAACTAGAGTCAGCAACCACAACGCTGCACTTTTAATTTATTTATTTATTTTTATAGCCCGAAGAAACCACACCCAGCATGAAGGCCTGATAGTGCTGGCTCAGCCTGCCATACTTACAGTCGTCATGTTGGCAGCGTAAAACTCCAAAGCTAGGACTCGTAGGAATCAAACCTTTAATGCCCGTCTAGAAGGCACCCACCCACTACGCCAACCCCCCTTGGGGGTGCACTTTTAACTTGAACATTTGAAACACAGTAATGTGTTAATCTAGCAGCATGCTATAAGCATATAAAGCGTAGGTACAGGTGTTAGTCTCCTATTTTGCATGGGAAATAGGAGAGCAATCTCGTCATCAGAATCAACGTTGTCAAAAAAGGCATGCCACGATGATGATGATGCTGGTGACTATGGCAATGCGGGATAGCAATATCAAGTTTTATTTTTATCGTAATGATAATTAAACACACTAACACTGATGCTGATAATGACAGTGGATTGAGAGTATGATGATAAGCATGTGCAACGTGTGAAACATGATCATAGATGAAAAAATTAAGTGTCAAAAGGGCATCAATAATTTTTGCATAGCACCTATCTAGAATTGTGCGCCAATAGTGAGTGTAACTGTGTAAGATATAACCAACGCTCAAAAGTAGGGATGCACACGAGCCGAGCTTATGCTGGCTCAGCTCGGCTCAAATAAAAAAACTAATTGTTCAAGTTCGGCTTGAGATCGAGCCTAGTTTAACAGTTTTTGTCCAAACTCAGCTCAAGTGGAACTCGAGGTCTGCTTGGTTCGGTTTGAGTCTAACATTTTTTATCTTAAAAAATAATTGAACTGCAGTGAAAACAGTGGGTTCCACCTCCCCCGTGAAAGGCTAACACCTTACAAGAGGAAGGCCACTTTATGTGTTAAATTTGCAAACATAGATTGTCCATGTACAACACTAAGTATTATATACAAACCGAGCTTAATCAGGCTAATCAAACTCAATCAAGCTTGACTAGTTTGTGTACTTAAGCTCAGCTTGTTTATCTACCCAGAATGAGTTCAAGCCGAGCTCGACCCAGCTCGGCTCATTGTGCATCTCTACGCAAAAGGTGCAGCTATGATGCTCTTGTGAAAAAAAGAAAAAAACAGAAAAGAATAAGAATGGGTCCATGCTAGTCAATCTACCATAAGAACAAGAGACAGGAAACAATCAAGTGAACACATCTTAATTGTTGCGAGGAACACGTTTACAAGTTCAGGGAGGTGTCATCATTGCAAGCCCCAAAAAACAAAAATAGCTAAATCTAAGGAACAAAATATTAAACAAAACTGTCATTGTTTGAGGTGAAATGAACATTAAATGTAGTTTTTCTGAATTTATAACCCAAAGAAACCACACACACGGCATGAAGCCCTGGTTGAAGGTCATCGTACCGGCTATGTAAAACTGGGAGCCTAGGACCCCTGCCCCTGGGGCCTTATGCTACACATTGGCTTGAGCAGACGCCCATGAGAATCGAATCTTGACTGCCATAAGAACAGTCTAGCAGCCAAGGCCCCACCCCACTACGCCAACCCCCTTGGGGCAAAATAAAATTTAGTCCAAAAAGAAATTAAGAAAAATATAATATACATACATTCTCTTAAATCTTTTTGGGTGAGGGTCATGAAAATTTTCCATATACTGAATTTCACCACTAACAGCAATAATGCATCACTCTAAAAGCTTGTCAGCCCCAACCACCACACCCGCCCACGAAGGAAGTCTCAACGACATCCAGCAATCTCCTCAGGTGTGGGAGCCAACTCATTGTGGCTGAATCGATCTTCATCATAGAAGGTAGCTCGAACCAGCCTACCACCAAAATAACGACCCTCAAGATCAACAAATGCTCGCGTTGCCTCCTCAGATCGCTCAAACTGAACAAATATTCTAACAGCTTCATCATCTGGGAAGCCTGGTTCTGTGATTTCAAATATCAGAACACGTGTAACCATGCCGTGTTTCGCACACTCCTCTGCAACTTCGCCTTCAAGATCGTCATCAACTTGCCCTGGACCAACCTACGACAAGTAAAATTCACAATCAAGAATGGACCAAAAAAATAAGAGAATGTACAGATAGTATTTGCCAAATCTGGAAAAGGAAAATAACTACTGCATTAGCATCCAATTTCTATCCATCTACAGATTTTCATCTTTCGGGAACCAAAAAGGAAAATCTATCCTTGCATCTGCAACAAACTCATTATTGAATATGGCCAAATTGGGCCAGATCATGCAGGTCAGCTGTTTCCTCTTCAGCTGAATATAGAGATAAAACATTTAAATATGGGTTTTAACATGGGAGAACAGAATTAGTTAGGCTGGGATGGGTATGACCCGTAGGACATTCATATATGCAGGACAGATCCAAGCAAGAAGACGGCAGAGAAAGAACCAACAGGCCTAAACTCAACACAACCTGAAGAAGAAAATAGACCTTATTCTCTCCCTCACCATTACTAAGATTGTTTCAAAGCTAGTGTAAACAATCACACATTCTTCCACGAGTAATTCAGTTTCTATTGTAAAATATGTAATTTAGCATAGATATAAGTAGCTGGGCGAAATCTATGTTCTAAGGCCTGCAAACAGGCCTATACAAACAACCACTGTTTCAAATCACAGATCAACTTGAACCTCAGGTAGAACAACTTCATGGATCAAGTGCCTGCTTGTTTGAGTGGATCCTGCCCAAAGTACTATTTACTGTGCAACTGCTGATCCATGTGACTCTTGAGCAAGGCAAACATGAGTTAGGTAGCCCAGGTCACAAATCCATCTTTGCACAGGCTGTTTGCTAGGAAAGCTGGGGACTAACCCCCAGTGTACTTGAACCACAGGGCTCGGTCAGATATTGCTACTGTAGAATTCCAGCTATGAAACTTAAACCCACATTTCTCAATATATGAAACAAGAGTGCACAATTACAACACCACCAAAGGGCAATACAAGTGCACAAATATACTATGGTCTCTAATGGACCGATGACAATCTCATAAAAGAGATACACAAAAACACAAATTCCACAAGAGCACAAAGGCATAAAACCCACAAGACCACAATAGAAAAATAGATCTCGTATCAGCACATAAAATACATAGTGAGGATAGAGCCTGCAGTCCAACGACTAGTTGGACTGTCACCCCAACAGCTCTTTTGAATTTACAATAAAAAAATAGAAAAATAAAGAAAATAAAAAAGACCTTAGAGTCCATTAGCTAAAATACATATTGTTAAATGACAAAAATACCCCCAATATATGTATATTGTATAAATATACGTATATTAGTTAGGTATAAATATATATACACAGTATTTTAATATTCCCCCTCAAACTTATGGTGAAATCACCGAAAGTTGGTTAAGAAAATACAAGAATCTTGGTAGAGGAAAATCTTTGGTGAATAAGTCCACAATCTAAAACTCGGACCGAAAATATGGTAAATTAATCGTCTCCTTCAAGTATTTTTCTTGAACATAGTGAAAATCCATTTCAATATGTTTTGTTCACTCATGAAACGCATGATTGCTAACTATATATATATATATATATATATATATATATATATATATATATATATGACACTTGTTATCACAGCATAATTTGAAGGTTCTAAAACATCAACACCCATATCTAAAAGTAATGATCTCATCCACACGACCTTGGTTATTGTTTTAACCATCACTCAGCTCCCGTAAAAGATAAAGACACTTTCGGTTGTTTTTTGCGTCACCAAGAAATGAGAGAATCACCTACAAACACACAAAAACCTATAATTGAGTGGCGGTTATTAGGATCTTTTTCCCAGTCAGAATCAGTATAAGCAATAAGATTTAAAGATGGTGAAGAGGATAAGAATAACCCCTAAATATAGTTTTCTTGATGTATCGAACTATTCTTAATATGGCACTCATATGAACCGATGTGGGTGCATATTGAAACTGACTTCAATATCTATTGAATATGCAATGTCTCTCCTGGTAATAGATAGGTATATTAATGATCTGATAAGTTGTCTATAAGGAGTTGGATCATCTAATAGAACTTCGTCTTTAGCTCTCATTTTATCACTTCAGGAGTATCGGCATATTTTGTATCTGTGATTTTCGAACGCGCAACAATATAAGTTGCAAACTTGATTTGAGACAAAATGTACCTTCTTGACGAGTATAATATTTCAATTCCTAAAAAATATCTCAAAAAACCAAGGTCAGTCATATCAAAAGATTTTTTAAGCATATTTTTAATTTCTTCAATTTTCTTCTGATCATTCTCAATGATGATTATATCATCAACATCCAAAAGCAGAATGATAAGTGAGGTTGTAGATCTTACAAAAAAACCATAGTGAGTATAACAAGATTTCAATTCATAATTCAACACAGTTCTATTAAAACGATCATATCATGCTTTACGAGCTTGTTTAAGCCCATATAAAGTTTTTTGAAGACGAGGAACCACTTTATTTTCAATAGTTTGACCAGGGGGATGATCCTTATACACTTCTTCATTTAAATTTTCATTTAAGAAAGCATTTTTAACGTCTAACTGATATATAGGTCATTTTCTAATGGATGCTACTGCAACTAGAGCCCTAACTGTGGTCATGCGAGCTAATGGAGCAAATGTTTCCTCATAATCTATTTCATATTCCTGGAAGTATCATTTTGCAACTAATCGTGCTTTATATCTTTCTAAGGACCCGTCACTCTTTGTTTTGAGTTTAAATACCCATCTATATCATATTGTCTTCTTTTCCTTGGGAAGAGGTTGAAGTGCCCAAGTATGAGCCTTGTATAATGCATCTAATTCTATTTTGATAGAATCTATTCATTCTTTTATGTTTTTAGCTTCTTTGTAGTTAGGTGGTTCATGATATGAAAGAATAGATAGAAAGCAAGCCCTATAACTTGAAGAAAAGGATTCATAGGAGGCAAACCTATTTGGAAGCCTATGTATCCCTTCAAATCTTCTAACACTAGATTCTTCAACATTTGTTGATTGATTATATCTTTCAAAAGCACATGGATACTCAGATTCTTCCTTAGGTTTCTCAAAATCAAATCTATTTTCATTTTCAAGAAATGTTACATTTCTAGATACATAAAGTTTATCATTTGTTAAATCATAACACCAATAGCCTTTTTTATTTTCGGCATATCCAAGAAAAACATATTTTATAGCTTTAGGAGAGTTTGTTATATTTTTCAAGAAGCACAAAACATTTACATCCAAATACCCTTAGTCTTTTCAAATCGAGAAAAATTTCAAAAAGCTTTTCAATAGGGGATTTGTTTTTCATAGTTTGAGAAGGCATTCTATTTATTAGATATACCGCGATGAGAGCGGCTTCGGCCCAAAAAAATTTGAAATGAGTAGGGTCCTAGTAGTTTCAATAATGTGACGATGTTTTCTTTCGAAAATACCACTTTGTTGGCGGGTCGTGGGACAAGATATTTGGTGTAAAATACCATGAGTTTTTAAATAGAATTAAAATTCATTTGAAAGAAACTCTCTCATTGAGTTAGAGCGAAAGACTTTAATATTTGTTTTAAATTGATTTTTAACTAGATTATGAAAATTTTTAAATCACGAAAAAACTTCAGATTTGAGTTTAAGGAAGTATATCCAAGTATGTATACTAAAATCATCTATGAATGTAACATAATATGAATAACCACATTTTGACATCACGGGAGCGGGACCCCATACATCCTAATGCACTAATTCAAAGATTTCATTAGTTAAGAAAGTTCTAGATCCAAAAGGCATCATTTGCGTTTTTCCAAATATACAATCTTCACATACAAATTCTTTATCCTTACAAAATTTTTCTAAAAATGGAAAATGAGATAATTTGGATATACTTGGGTGTCCTAATCTTTTATGCCAAAGATCTAAATTAATGTTTTTGACATGATTACAAAAAGATTTTTTTTGTAAACATAAGAAATTCATATAGTAAAGATCTCCTCCTCTATGGCCTTGTCCCAATCAGCTTCCCTGGGAGATCCTGCACCCAACAAGCCTCAGATGAAAAGAATATTTTACACTCATAATCAAAAATTTGAAATACCAAAAAAAAGTTTAAATTTAATTTTGGAATAACTGTCACATTTGAAACAAAAAGGTTTTTCGAAATATTGTTGAGGTTTCTTTTACTTTTAACTTTTAAAGAAGTACCATCGGCGGTTGATACACATGAAAAATATGAATTAGTGCAATCGGATAATAGAAACTCATTATCGGTCATATGAAAAGAGGCTCCCGAATCCAGAATCCAAAAAAGACTTACCCGGAGGAGAAGAAGAGATGGTGGCGCCGAATGTAGAAGGAGTGGCTTTAAGAATTTGTGAAATGGCCTCTGCTATTTGGGCAATTGTCAAATCATTACAATTGCCCTGTTTCTTTGATTTTTGAAGTTCTTCACTTACGGCGACCACTTTTTTCAACTTGGGGCAATTCGGTCTTATATGCCCCGGTTCCTTATAATGATGATAAATAATTTTACCCTTGTATCCTCCCCCATTATGTCCTTCTCCATTGAATTTTCTTCCAAAGTGAGGTGGTTTATAAGTTTTTACAAAAAATTTGGGTTTTGATACGGCAAAGATCTCATCGTTAGACTTGTGCATTCCAAGTCTTGTATATTCTTGGCAAATTTGAGCAAGATCCTCACTTATAGAAAGAGTCGAAGTTCTATTAAGCAAGGAGGACCTAATTTGCTCAAATTCTGGTCGAAGACCATAAAGAAAAGAGAAAAGGTTTTCTCTTTCAACTTGTAATTTCCTCGTTTCAATAGTCGAACCTTCCCATTTTGGTTCGAACATAGCTAGTTCATCCCAAATAGGAGATAAAATACCATAAAAATCTTTTACACTTTTATCTCCTTGTTTGGTATTACGTACCTTGTCTTGGAGATAATATAGCATAGCCATATCCTTTTAAATGAAGGTGCTCTTTAGGAAAATTCATGCATCACATGCCCTTTTTAATTTGATGATGTTGTTGGCTAAGTCACACGGACTCGGCTAAAAGGTTAACGCACCCGCATCGCTCGTACCCAACATAGGTGCGGACACGGGTGCGGCTTTGGACACGGTCAACCAAGTGTCGAACTCGGTCAATGCACCGGGGCCGAGTCCGTCCACATTTTGGATTTGGTCAACTTTGATCGAGTCTATTTTTGTCTATTTTTTCGGGCAAAAGACTTATAAAAACTAAAAAAATGATCTTTTTATATATTTTTTTAAATATATATATATAGCCGAGTCTTATTATTGTTATATATATAGTTGTGTCCTCTAATGGGCACAACTTTGACCGAGTCTTATTATTGTTATATATATATATATAGTCGTGTCCCCGTGTCCAAAAATTTTGAAATTGCTCTGCATCCGCACCCATGTGACATATGTTAGTGGCGATTTTGGACTTCATGAACCATGAGAGAATTAGAGCATTGCTAGCTTCCCAATCCTCCAACTTGTTTTGATATTCTTGCAAAGCTTTCTCTTTTTTTCTTTAGATAGGACTTTGACTTGATCTCCTTTTGTTAATTTAGGTTCATGAGCGGTTCCACTAACAAAAGTCCAAAACTTTTTACCTTTAATGTGATTTTTCATAGCGGTCGCCCACATCAAATAGTTCAAGACCATTGGGGCGTTGGAATATGAACCAATATGCGAATTTCGTTGGGGTGTTCCCTACTAAGCGATGCTCTGTACTCTATAGGCCCGGAGGCAGTGATAAGTGGGCAAGGGTAGCTAGGACATTGCCCAGAAGCGACTCGTCAAACCGGCGCCCGGGGGTGGGGTCAAATAGGCAAGGGTTCCCGCACTTTGTTGGACGGGTGAGGGTAAAAAGGTAGTTCAAGACCATACAATTAGGTTAGCCACTTGGAACATAGGGTCTTTAACTGGTAAGTTGGTAGAGTTAGTAGATGTTATGCATAGGAGAAAGATTGATATTTTATGTTTACAAGAGACCAAATGGGTAGGTGAGAAAGCAAAAGTGATACAACCTTGGGGATATAAGATTTGGTATACAGGAATACATAGGAATAGGAATGGAGTTGGGATTGTTATTAGGCGTGAGTTTATAGATAATGTAGTTGAGGTCCGTAGAAAGGGGGATAGGATTATACTTATTAGATTAGTAGTAGGTACAGATATTATTAATTTTATTAGTGTTTATGCACCCCAAGTCGGTTTAGACGATTCCATTAAGCGGCAATTTTGGGAAGATTTAGGCGGAGTAGTACAAGGGATATCTCATGGAGAAAAGATTTTCATCGGCGGAGACCTTAATGGACATGAAGGCATTAGTAGGGATGAATTTGAGAGTATCCATGGAGGCTATGGTACGGGAGAAAGAAACGAAAGTGGAGAAAGGATTTTAGATTTTGGTTTGTCCTATGATTTGATCTTAGCCAACACGTGGTTTAGGAAAAGGGAGTCTCACCTAGTAACATTTAAAAGTGGGGTTAATAAGAGTCAGATAGATTTTTTCCTACTCAGAAAGAAAGATAGGGTTTGTTGCATCGATTGTAAGGTTATACCGGGAGAAAGTGTAGCTACACAGCATAAAGTCTTAATTTTAGATCTTAAAATTAGAAAATGCCACAAAAGGGATAGACATAGGATAGATCCTAGAATTAAGTGGTGGGCACTGAAAGGAGCCAAACAAGGAATGTTTGTAGAACAGGTAGCTAAGGAAGATAATTGGTGTCTCGAGGAGGATGCAGAATCAATGTGGAATAAGATAGCGGGTTGCATGCGAAAGGTGGCGAAGGAGGTTTTGGGTGAGTCTAAAGGCGGTGCACCGCTAGGTAAGGATACATCATGGTGGAACGAAGATGTCAAATTAGCTATTAAGGTTAAAAGAGAGTGTTATAGAAATCTAAGTAAGAGTCGGGATAATGAGAATTTGGAGAAGTATATGGTAGCAAAGAAGGAAGCTAAAAAAGTAGTTCGACACGCGAGGGATAAGGTATATAAGGAAGTCTACGACAAGTTGGATACCAAGGAGGGCGAAAAGGATATTTATAGGCTTGCAAAGATGAGAGATATGAAATCGAGGGATCTGGGTATGGTTAGATGTATCAAAAATGAAGCGCAAAGGGTTTTAGTTAAAGATGAGGAGATTAAGGAGAGATGGAAAGATTATTTTGATAAGCTATTTAATGGAAATCATGCCCAAGATCTTGGAGACTTCTCCATTCCTTTTCCTTTTCATGAGATGAATCGTGACTTCATGCGCAAGATTCAAAAGAAAGAAATTGCAGAGGCTTTAAAGAATATGAAATCCAGAAAGGCAGTTGGCCCGGATGGTATACCTATTGAGGCTTGAAAATACTTGGGTGAGAAAGGTTTAGTATGGTTGGCAAATCTTTTTAACAAGATTTGGCGGACAAATAAGATGCCTAATGAGTGGAGGAAGAGTACTTTGATGCCTCTCTATAAGAATAAGGGTGATATACAAGATTGCACAAACTATCGTAGTATAAAACTCATGAGTCATAATATGAAACTTTAGGAGAGGGTGATTGAATATAGGTTGAGGAAGGTTGCCATGATATCGGAGAATCAATTTGGTTTTATGCCTGAAAGATCAACTATGGAAGCTATACATCTTCTTAGACAACTTATTGAGAGATATAGAGAGGCGAACAAAGATTTGCATATGATTTTTATTGATTTAGAGAAGGCATACGAGAGAGTACCTAGGGATGTTCTCTGGTGGACAATGATGAAGAAAGGTATTTCTCCCAAGTACATTAGTATAATTAAAGATATGTACGAAGGAGTAGTAACCAATGTCCGCACTTGTGGAGGGGTGACAAACAATTTTCCTATAACGGTTGGGTTACATCAAGGATCTGCATTAAGCCCTTTCCTTTTTGCTATAGTGATAGACGAACTTACGAGATCAATTCAAGAGAATGTGTCGTGGTGTATGTTGTTTGCTGATGATATTGTTTTGATTGATGAGTCTAGAGTTGGGGTTAATGCTAAGTTAGAATTATGGAGACAGACTTTGGAAGCAAGAGGTTTTACGTTGAGTAAGAGTAAGACAGAATATATGGAATGTCAGTTTAGTAAGCAACAAATTAGTGATGAGAGTGTAGTGAAGCTTGGTGAGCAAGAAATAGCGGTGGATGATTGTTTCAAATATTTGGGATCTATCATTCAAAAGAATGGAGAAATTGATGGAGATGTAAATCATAGGATTAAGGTTGGGTGGATGAAATGGAAAAGTGCAACTGGAGTGTTGTGCGATCATAGAATGCCATTGCGGTTGAAGGGAAAGTTTTATAGGGCGACAATTAGACCCGCTTTACTATATGGTACGGAATGTTGGGCTGCCAAGAGACATCATTTTAAAAAAATGAGTGTAACTGAGATGTGTATGCTTCGATGGATGTGTGGAAATACACTAAAAGATAAGATTCAGAACGAGGAAATACGTAAGAAGGTAGGCGTTGCATCCATTGAAAATAAGATGAGTGAGAATCGTTTACGATGGTTTGGGCATATTCGGCGAAGGCCTAATGATGCTCCGGTTAGAAGGATGGAGAAATGGGAAAATACATTAGCTAAAAGAGGTCGGGGTAGGCCTAAGAAGACTTGGATGGAGATGATAAGAAAGGATATGAATGCTTTGAACCTCACCGAGGACATGACATTGGATAGAAATGATTGGAGGAGAAGGATTCATGTGGAGGACCCAGAATGATTTTCTTTTTGGTTCATATCGCCGACCCCAATTGTTTGAGATGAAGGCGTTGTTGTTGTTGGTCACCCACATCAAACAGTTGTTTTCTTTGAGTTTGTAGGAGATAACGGAGGCAAAATCTCTTTCTCCCATAATGAAGAAGACTTGTGTTTGAGGACAAAAAGGTTGAAGAGCACCACCACAAAGAGAGCAATCTCAAAATAGCTTTCACTACTTCAAGAGCTTAGCTATGAAATTATATAATGAAGCAAGAGTACATAATTACAACGCTAACGATGGGCTACACAAGTGCACAAATATACTATTGTCTCTAATGGGCGGATGACGATCTCATAAAAGATAGGCACAAAAGCACAAAACCCACAAGAGCACAACAGAAAAAATAGATTTTGTATTAGCACATGAAATGCTTTAGAAAAGCATAAAATAGATAGTGAGGTGCATGCCTTTAAGGGAGGCAGTCCAACAACTAGTTGGACTGTCACCCCAACAGCTCTTTTGAATTTACAATAAAAAACAGAAAAAGAAAGAAAATAAAAAAGACCTTACAGTCCCTAATGGACTGTACTAAAATACGTATTATTAAATGACCAAAATACCCCTGATATATGTATATTGCATAAATATATGTATATCAATTACGTATAAATATATACACGGTATTTTAGCATTAGGTAGCCCAGGTCACAAATCCATCTTTGCACAGGCTATTTGCTAGGAAAGCTGGGGACTAACCCCCCAGTGTACTTGAACCACAGGGCTCTGTCAGATACTGCTACTGTAGAATTCCAGCTATGAAACCTAAACCCACATTTCTCAATATTATTAGAGTATTGATAATCAATAAATTCTCATATACTGAAGCCAAGCATGCCTGATTGGATCCCTGAATAAGGTCATCATTATGGAAGCAATAGGAGTACTTCAAAGCACTTTTCCCTTGGTGCTTGGAGAATGAACCTCTTAATTTGCATGCGTCAAAGACAAGTGGTCATGCAGTTAATAACCAACCCAGGTCAATTAGAGGACTATCGAATTGGGGACGAACTTATGACTTCCTACAGAAGGAAACCATGACGCATCAAAAGGACATGATGGACAGATAAAAATCAATGTGCCTAAATGAGAAATCTTCATGTTTTACCATTGTGGGGGTAATGTATTTTAATTTTCAGCTTCTCTATAGTTTTTTGAACTTTTCATCATTTATACTACTAATTTTCCATTTATGCACCATTTTAAGCCTCAGATTCACCTCAAGCATTTAAGGTAGAACTTGGTAGGAATTTCACACTAAAACTTCAAAAAGAAACGCTGGCTTACTTGTTAAAACTATGTTTTAAGTTTAGGTATTTAAGTTCCACCAAAAATCTATAATGATAACTAGAAGTTAAAAAAGGATTGTGTTTATAAAATTATGTTGGACATTTTTCTACAAATTTAGTTTTTTCTCGATGACCTGAAGCCACAACTCCAGTTCAAGAACAAGCAGGGGTTGGAAAGAAAATGTTTACAAAACACTAAATTTAATTGCTAATACATTGATTTTCTTAATTTTATTCAGGGGTTCATCTTTCATTTTCATTGGATTAAGTTTAAAGGGTCATACTGAACCCCGTTAAGATCAAATGCTATAAAAACCTGATGTTGGGAACAAAAAGATTTTTTCCATGACTGGACAAGATCTGACTCAAAATTAGAAATGTGCTTGGTCACCCTGTTATGCATTTATTGGATTCATTGTTGATTTGAAAAGGATTAAGTTAAAAAGGCATCCTGCAATCTGTTGACATCAAATGCAAGAGAACCAATGTTAGAAACAGAAATGAAACTTACAAAAGCACAAGAAGCTCAGGAAAACATCTTACTACATTAAACCCATTATGCAGTGAATGCTATATAGAAAAACTAGTGGAACATGCATCAATGTGAAAAGATTAGAAAACTGCACTGAATAGTTCAACCAATTGCCTTGAAACCAGATGGACAAATCACTGTAAAGTGCTACGATGAAGCTATCATTCCATTTTAGCACAGCTTATCAGAAAAAATGCCCTCCATCTGTACAAGATCACATGAAGAAGAGAAGGCTCTAGGCGGTAACTGTTTCCAAGATCAAACTTTATTAGAAAGACATAAATTCTGCTTGGTGCAACACGGTGATGGATAGGCAGTACATTGAAAATGGTAGGTGACAGACAATGGAACTTGAACATACATTTTGGGAGGAAGGAATGCTGATTGACCATTGACAAACAATTTCATGTTAAATGCAAAGTACGTAATTGAATACATAATGATCAGCATGCTAACAAAAATGTGTACCTTTTTACACTTTTCTTGAGAGCAAGAAAAAACTTTTAATAGAGTAGGAAGGGTGGAACGAGAAAATCATATAGAAATAGAAAAGGAATACGAGCATATCAAAAGACAAAAGATTGTCTGAAAATGTGAGAACAAGCCATCTCAACAAGGTTCCAATCTGAGATCACCACCTCTCCACTTAAAACTGCCCAATCTCCAAAATATCACAGGTTCCAAGCTAACAAAACAATGAATGGAACAAGGCTCAATTCCATAGTGCAGGTTCATTGTTAATGATGACAAACTAATCATACTTGGGCATTAACATACTATAAATGAACAATGAGAGAGAGAGAGAGATGAATGGTGTTGGAAGCCACGATATGAGACATGATAAAGAGGAAGTGTCATCAGCTACCATAAACATAATAAACGTAAGATAACTATCATAGATCCTTTATGTATTCCTCATGAAACAACCCCAAAATGGATAAGGAAACAATGAGGCTATCAATAGCTTGATTTGGATCTGGATACATACGATAAGAATCCATCTGCCAGGAACCAGATCATGCTCTCTGTCTCCCCTTCTTAGCATAGAGATGAATCAATCTAGTCATAGGATCCTAGGTCGACTGATGGTGTCTGAACCCGCAGCTTTCACCTTGAAAGGGCTGTGCACTGACTTATTGAACTATGAACCCAGGAAAATGGGTGTATCCTATCTGTTTGGCATTGACTCAAACCATCATTTTGGTAGAAATCAGGTTTGTCGAAGAGTTACCGAAAGCTTCTTAGATAGGTGGAAAGCCCGCTTCCCAGAAACTCACTTCTGAAACTTGATGAGAATCTCGATTCTCCCATGCTTCTCCTATGCATTCCACACACTTCATCTATTCTTCTTATATGTTCTCTCACTTTACTTTTCATGTTTTTTATGTGTTTCTTCTCACGCTTCTCACTTCCATGTGCTTTCTCTAAATTAGCAGTTATCATTTTTAGATTTTGTTAAAAATTTAAGTCTTACACTAAAAAATCATGAAATTTAACAAGTCACTTTTATTTTAGTTTTTATTTGGGTTTCATTTCGATTCCAATTCAATTCTTATATTGCTTTTTTTTATCACTCACTTCCTGCTTCCTATACATTTTAAAATGCATCGGTTCTCACTTCTGCTTCCCGTTTCCCGCTTCCGCTTCCTAGTTTGGCAACCTTAGTTTGTCCTTTATCCAGTTGTTGACAGCATACATACCAGGTTCTCTATCTTGGGTCTGCGACCGATGAGGCATAATCCAGCATCCCCAGCCTAAGAATCTTTTTTAGTTGAAAACTTCAAATAATCTTACCCCAATGTACCAAGTTCTTTAGCACTTGGCAAACCACAATTTTGAACCAATGTGACCATCATTTATGACCTTAGGAGAGTTTCACCTGACCTTTTTACTCAAGTTTGAAATAGTAAATATGGAGTTGTCTTCGTTTTTCTTCATCTCTTTAACAAGCTGAAGCTAATTTCAGTTTCAGCCAGTCAAAAGCAGTTTGAGCTGCATCAAACTAACCTAGCTTTGTTGATGTAGCAGAAATGTCAGTCTTCACTTGTTCTGTGAATTCTATATTGAGCATAAGAACAGCATGAGCTGTCAAGGACCTTTGAGCAAGTGAAAACTATTGAGCACATTTTCCTGAATCTGCTTGTTTCCTAGAATTCTAGCTGATGCTTCATTAGATGCTTCTTTTTAGGAACATATATCATTCATAGAAAAGCCAGTCTTTTTACTTGTTTTGCAAGGATATGAGACAGTACTATGAGATGTTAGGATCTCGAGTAAGTGAAAAATATGGAACATATTCCCATGTCCTCCCTGTTTCCAAGAATCCTAGTTGATGGTTCGTTTTGTGCTCCTAGCAACATCAATGTCACACGGACACTTCACTTAGCATATGTATCCCATGTGAATACAACACAACACCAGAACGTACATGACACTCCATGAACATAGTCAAACCAGTTTCATACACAGTCAACATTGTGTCATTAACTTTATCTTTTTTTATTTTGTATTCACTTTAGGCTTTTTATTTCTTTTTAAAAATTGTTATCAATCACATTACATTTCAATTTCAACTTAGTTTCATTATTTGATGTTCTTAATTATAGTGATTTACAATTGCTGTTTTACACACACACATACATACATCTATGTATGTGCATGGTTGTGTCCCTATATACTAATTTCTGAAAATTATAGTATTGTACCAACCATATCTGCATCTTGTCCTACTCCCCGCATCCATATCCATGTGACATAGGATACATGATGATGCGTTCTGGTGGGCCTGTGTTAAGTTTTGAGGTTTAGGTAGGCTAGGTCAAGTTTTGGGTCAAGTCCAAAAAGACAAATCGGTAACAGGGAGGTGGTACTAACAGGGTTCGATAGAAAATTTGGTTCTCCCGATTTACAGCAGATAAAATGATGAAAATTTAGGAGGGACTTTGGGACACGTGAGGCAAGCTTGGGTAAAATTTTCAGGATTTTGGAATCTGTCGTTTAGGAGATAAAATTCCAGGAAGTTCTGAGAGTTTTTGGTGGCAGGGTTATGGTTTGGATTCTGACAGATATTGAGAGATTAATTTATTTCTCTCAGAATACCAATCAAAAAATATAAAAAATTAGGGAAGACTTGGGATAGGCTAGGGAACGTTCGGTTAAAATTTGAGGTTCAAAGTCTTTATGGTCAGGGAGATAAAAATAAGGAAACACAGAAAACAGGTTTGAGTCTGGACTGAGATTTGGTAAAAACATGTTACAGTGTCAGATTTATTATTCCTCAGTGGGAATGAGTTTGGATTCGATTTTTGGTGGGTAGGTTAAGGATAGATGGGCTAAACTAAGGTTAAATTTGCATAATTGAACTAGGTACGGAAGAAACGTTGAGTTAAAGTTGGGCTAAAATCTAGAAATCACAACAACAGAATGTTGTTTTCAGGTTTAGGTTCAACGGGTTTATGAGAGGCTAGGCTTGTGAGAAGCTTTAGGAAAAGGTTTCTGATGACTTACACGGTTTAGGGAGAGTGTCCTACGGTAGAGAGAGGTTTGGTCCGTAAACGGCTTGGTTGAGTCGAGTTTTCCATGTTTGTTGATGTTGTCCACGAACACTAGGTAGAATTGAGTCTACTTAGTACTTAGGCAATTTCAATCCTATGAAGGGTTGGTACCACCTTATACTGACCAAGAGAACATCCCTTACAGAAAGGGTGAACGAGTCGAGGGTAGGGACTCGCATGGGTAAGGGAAAGAGAGAGAGAGAGAGAGAGACGTTAACTAGTGAGAGAAGAAGGAGAGTGTGAGGTGAATTTGAGAGAGAAAACCTTCAATTTCTATATTCCTCATTTTCATAAATGGAGTCCCTTTTATAGGCCAAGAGAACTCTCTCTTAATTACAAAATTCAAAGCAAATAACCCACTAAGATAAGAAACTACACAAATCACTAATGAAGCCCACTAATACATGAGGCTCTTGGGCTCTAAGGCCATAAAGGTGGGAAGCCCAAGGGTCTACATGTTTTTTGAGGGGCCTTGAAGGCCTCTTGGATGGCGCCAACCAGGTGGGATCCAGTCGGCTTGGGTTGGACCCGTTTGCATAATTTGGACCTTTGGAGTTTGATCAAGCTCACCAAGTACTTGGTCCGCATCACATGATCTGATTATTTGTTTCTTTACACGTTAAAAATGGCTAATATTAGTTGGCAATGTACGGTGTTTCATGTGTTTAACATCCTTTGTTTGCTAGAAGTAGTTGCAATCGAACCCCAAGGTGAAATTGGTCATTGTGCCCCATGAAAATTATGAATTATTCGTGATTCAACTGTTGTTGATATAATATTGACATTGACCAAGTGAGGATCAAGCTTTTCCAAACAATTCAACATTTTGTTCACTTTAAATATATTAACTTGATTGTATTTACTTCATTTCAGCATATTGGTGCCCTTCTCCTTGTGTTGCTATTTAGTGGTTCTATGTGTCTGTGGCCATAATTAAGGGAAAGATCACTGTGACAATTTCTGTTGGCATCTCTAAAAAAGCTTCAATAAAATAATTGTCTTGTTGATAATTACCAGATTCTTTTAACATGGATAAATCAACTACAGAGTTTTGTTTAATTTAGATATTACATTTACTCTTTTGACATTTAGAGCATCTTTATATTATCATTGGCCATGTGCAAAAGATAATCTTAAAACAATGCAGAATATCTCTTCCATTTTGAGTAAATCCTCTTTTCCATGTGATGCTATGTAAGTGGATTCAATCATGTTATCCTGCATTTTAGAATTTCACTTATATTTTCATAAGAATGTTCATTCCACAGTAGTAGTTACAACCACTTGGAATTTACATTTAGAGAAAGAATATTGCAGATATCAAATTTGCTTGTTTGTGTACAATAAAAGATAAGATTCGGAACGAGGAGATACGTAAGAAGGTAGGCGTTGCACCCATTGAAAATAAGATGAGAGAGAATCGTTTACGGTGGTTTGGACATATTCGACGAAGGCCTAATGATGCTCCAGTTAGAAGGATGGAGAAATGGGAAAATATATTAGTTAAAAGAGGTCGGGGTAGGCCTAGGAAGACATGGATGGAGGTGATAAGAAAGGATATGAATGCTTTGAACCTCACCGAGGACATGGCATTGGATAGAAATGAATGGAGGAGAAGGATTCATGTGGAAGACCCATAATGATTTTCTTTGTTGGTTCATATCGCCGACCCCAATTGTTTTGGGATGAAGGCGTAGTTGTTGTTGTTGTTGTTGTTGTTGTTGTTGTTGTTGTTGTTGTTGTTGTTGTTCATTTGGTGCGCTGGCCCATGAAGATGCATGCATTTGCATAAGACCACACACACTCACACACATAAAAAAAAAGATATGTGTATATTATGCATGTATTTATGTATGTCTATGCACAACATCTAACCTAATTAGATATCACATGAATCCAATCAGGTTTAACTCAACCTACTCTGGATCGAAGTCAGAGTGTACCCAGGTTAGACTCCTAGAGCCAAACCCATTGTGAAAATCAGGACAAATCCATTAATGTTTTGAATCAAACCTAATCCTAGCCCTATACCTCCAAAGAAAAAAAAACTATACAAAGCTGTTAAACAGCAACACTGAAAAATAAAGAGAAAGAGAGAGAGTCCAGCACTGGTTGCAGCTAGCGACCGAAATAATTGACGGTCTCTAACAAGGTTACAGCTATATGTATGAGAAAAGATGAACCGTACCATGTTTCGGAGTAAAAGAACACGAGTTGGAGGACCATTCAGATTTACACTCTTGAGCTTTTTCTCTGCCCTAGATTCACTGGCATTCACAATAACCCCCGCTCTCCTGTCTGTCTTCTTTGCCATCAAGGGAGTAGTGATTCCTTGTTCCTGCTTCCCAAGCCCTTGGCCTTCCTTCCAACCCATCTTTGCCATCATTTTCTGAGCTGCTGTCATCTGTCCACCAGCCCCAACACCAAGCCCAGCTGTGCCTGACTTCCCAATAGTAAACCCATCTCCATTAGAAGGAGGAGAAGGCGACCTTGGTGCTGCTGACAAGCCTCCACCCATTGCTGCCCGCCGTTTCCATGCTTCTTCTCCAGAAATATTTAGTGCTGCTGACCTTGATTCATAATCTCTTTCCTTCTCTCTTTCTGCTGCCTCTCTTTCCCTTTCCAGTTCTTTCTCCCTCTCCCTCTCCCTCTCCCTCTCCCTCTCCCTCTCCCTCTCCCTCTCCCTCTCTTCCTCCTCTTGCCGCCTTCTTTCAAGTTCCCGCTTCATCTCTGCCTCCATTAACCGCCTCCTTCTCTCCCTCCTGTACTCTTCATAATCATTAGGCCTAGTAGGGTCATACTCTTCAACTATAGTAGCAGTAACACCAACAAGCTCCGGTTGAATATTAGCTGATTTCATTCCATCATTGACCAATGTGGATCCAGAGCCAACAGAGGATACTGTTTTGGTTACTGATGAGCCCTGTGTTGGTTTGGGTCTTCCTTGAGACTGCTGATTCTTCAAGACTGATTGAGGAGGTGTGAAAAGGTAAGATGGCTTACGCAAGGCCGGTGGTGCCATCTTCGCACTGCTTGACCATGGTGTGGTAGACGATTGGGAATGTGTGGATGAACCATTGTTTCTCTCTTCATCCCCCGTCGAAGAGGGAAGTACTGAAGGAGGGGGGAGATCCCCATATAAACCACCCAACATTTTTGGTTTCCTTTTACTATTTCTCTGTAAGCTTTGCTACCATAAATCAGGATTCGCTTTTCTGTAGTAACATTCAAGCAAGAATCAGCAAAAAAGGAGAGCAAAATAAGCTTTAAAAAAGACACAATTTAGAGGCCTAAAGAAAACACGCATAGGAAACCCTGATTTTGGCATTTGGTTAAGAAAAATAGCAGAAAATATGACTTTCAAGCATACCAGTGATGTGATTTCAGATGCAACAACCTACTGTGGAGTAGATATTGCATTGTGAATCAGAAGATCCACATAAACAACCCCCTTTATTGGCCGAAAATTTTGAGGAAAAAAGAAAACTCAGAACAAACAGAAACAGGCAAGAATATGACATTTCCTTCGTTAAAGCAGGGAAAACCCCAAATTAATATTTAGTTTTCCATTTCTGGTATCAAACAAAGGAGAAATAAAGCAGGGAAAACCCAAAATTTCTACATGAAAAAAATAATCACACAGAGGGTTTCAAATGAAACAGATTGAAGATCTGGGGGGAAACAATAGAGAAGCAGAGAGAGAGAGAGAAGAGCTGAAACCCCCAATTCTGAATACAATAGTAGGAGGAAGCAAGAAAGGAAAGATCCCTAATTTTTAAAGCGAAAGAGATGAAACCAGCTGCAAATTAGGCAACAAGCAGAAACAAACACGAAAACAACGCACGCGCACGCACACACACACGAACAAATCCGAGAAACTTCAGTTAGAACGATAAGAGGAGCAAAGAAAATCACGAACCAAAGATTGACGATCGATCGGATGCCACCCCCGATATCCAACTCAAACTCCAGAAAAAACGGCTTACGAATAACAATAAAAAAAGAAAAGAAAATTTCGAACGCGTGGCACAATTATTCTCCCTCAGCAGATTCAACGGCGATTTGTGGGTTTAACAGAAGAGTTCAGCAGCCACTAACGGCTTCTAGGGCTTACGAAGGGAGTGACACAGATTCTTTGATTTCTAGGGTTAGGGTTTAGCGAGGAGGGGGGAGAGCAGATGCAATGGGGATTCTGATGTTTCTAGGGTTAGAGTTTTTCGGAGGCAGAGAAGGAACGCCATACCAGAGCGCTCGCGGAAGACAACGAGACGGATTGGGTCGAACGAACGAACCGCGAGAGCACAGCAACAACCCGGAAAGTCTTCCCACCGGTTGGGCCACGAGGGGTTCTCCATTATATAATGGCTGCTAACTGTTCGGATCTGTGTCGGATCCGGTGAACGCGAAAACGCATCCGAACTTTTGGTGCTGCGACTGCGACTACTCTGTCAACGGTTCAGTCCTGGGCCAGATCCAGGTGGCTCCGGTCCCAGATTCGATTTTGAAGAGGTGGTAGCTAGCCAGGCACGGGTCCGACCCAACTGGCTCAGAGAGAACCAGATCCAGGTTCAGGTTCAGATCACAAGAATCAAAACCAGTAATAATAATCTTCGTTTTCTTTAAGGGTGTATTTCAATGCCACGGATCTCACTCAGAGATCCATGGACGCGGTGACCAAGGTCTCGGACTCTGCTCGGATCGAGGTAATACTGAGTTCAACCTAATCGGATCTGATCTATTCAGATTTGGAGTTGCATGGAATCAGTTAAAACTAAATCCAAATCCGAAAAACCTAAAATCCAACATTTACATAATTCAGATTCCGATCTTACTTAGACTCAGACTCGGATTCAGATACAAATTCCAATATCGATTTCAGATCCAATTATTAATGGGATCCTACTCTGGCTACCGGATCCAACTAATCGGATGAAGATTTGGGTTACATGTCAGATAATATCTGACTGGTTGACATCCTTATCAAGGTCGGATCTTGCATGAGGTTCATTCCAGCTTCCAACAAATGGAAGGCCTTAGAACCTCATATCTGAGATCCTTAAAACCATGAAAATACACAGATTTCTAGTTTGGCCGTGGAAAGGGGGGAGTCGGGCCAGAGACCCAGGAATCTAAAATCCTAGGATCTCATATACATATTGTGGTGAGATGAACCGATCTGAGATCTGAGGTTGTCAGATGCACCCTGATTTACATAAAATTTCTGAACCTTGATCCAATATCGGGTCGTTCTCATATATGGTTTAAAAACCCTGCAAACCATACTCTTTATGGGTGGTGAGAAGGTCGGATAGGCGACATGAGTCCATATAGGTCCATGTTTGGATAGCAAATGACAAGATCTCTACTTTTTAAAATATTATGTTTGTAAAAAATTTGGATCTTGATCAGATCTTCAATTGGATTTGGTTTAATTTATAATCTTCAAAACTAGATTTAGTTTCGTACCAAGGTATTTGTCATATCAAAAATCTCTATTTTACAACCCAAGTTTATTTCTGATGCAGTCCAAATTTTAGAGGATCTTGCTCCAGATCAATTGCCTCAGCAGACAAGCAAAATATATCCTATTGTTGAAGGCCCTGCCAAGGGATTTGGGTGGATCCAAGCATTACTACAGAGCAACTTGTTGGAGACCCAGTTTTTTTTTTGTGGAAGACCTAAATCCAAGTTTCTTGATCCAAACAATTGATGATGACCCATTCTCTATAAATCCATACCCAAGTTTCATCTTGCAGTGGGACACACCCCTAAGGTGTCATATAAGCATTTGCAGCATCCTCAGCCAAGCACATCATTTGGTATGGGATGTCACTTCATTCTGCAATTGAGACTCGGATCCAATGAAAGTGTTCAACGAATCAGATCTAAATTCAATGATGTAGATTTATCCAAGCCCGAATCCACGCAAAGGCTGGCGGGCCTTGTGGGGGCTACTAGGGAGGTTGACCTTCCATCTTGAAGAGGCCTTCAATGCCCTCTAAAAATGTGTAACCCTTGGGTTTCACTCATTTTTGGCCTTAGACCTCAGCCTCTTAGAACTATGGGTCTCATTAGTAAATTTGTTTAGTACTTAAAGTAGTGGGTTGTTTTGCTTTTATTTGCTTTAATTCTTGTAAATATATAGGAGCTACTTTAGCTTATAAAAGAAGCTCAATTTGATTTAGTTGGATATGAAAAATAGAATCAAGTTGTCTCTCTCTCTCTCTTAAGAAACCACCCCTTTTTTAGGACATTTCTCTATCTTTCTTCCTCTTTTATCCCTTTGCCCCTAGCCCTCTTATCTTCTTTCTTATCTCTTTGAACTCCTACCCTATTGACTCATTCACCCTATCTTAAGGCTCTTCTCTTGATTACTAAGGTGTTTTCAATCTTCTAAAGATTTGGAATTGTCGAAGTATTATATATAACAAATTCTACGTAGTGTTCGTGTGGACTGCATCAACCCTTCATTAGACGTGGACCAACCCTACACCAAACATATTTTTGAGCTTGTCAGGACTGACCAGACATCTTCTCAATATTAGGACACCTTTTCCAAGCCGTGTAAATCCTTCAAACCAATTCCCTAAACCGCCTCTAAGTTTAAACCTCTCATAAACCAAAATCTAGATACAACATCGTGTTACTGTGATATCTAGAAAATATTCAAACTTTTCCTTAATGTTTCTCCCAAACCCCATCTAGTAACCTCAGATACCCCTAAGTGACCTTAACCAACCCACCAAGTCTTGAATCCTGATTCTTTTTTGTTTAGGATAAATAAATCTGACACCAAAACCCATTTTGCCTAAAACCCAATCCAAAATAGACTTGATCTAAACCTATGTCCCGACTTTGTCTATTTTTAATTCACAAATCAAACCTACCCAGACTACCAAATTTTATCCAGACCTTCTCTAACTATCTCTATCCTAACCCTATTTTCTCTGAATTTTTTAATTTTTATTCTGAGAGAAATTATTCACTCTCCCAAGGTCTGTTAGAAACTGAACAAAATTGAGTTCTCAAATAAACCCAAAACTTTCCATAATTTTATCTCTACAATCCCTAATCCCATGAACTTAATCGTTGGCATGTTAGATCGTTACTGCATACTTTTGTTTTGTTTTTGCATTTTGGGAGACTCTAATTTTCATTTTAAGAACGAAGGAGATTTGATGGGTTTTTGTGGGGTTGTTTGTTGGTTTCAGCATCATACATTCATTAGCTAAATCTGGTCTATAGTTGTGGGCATATTCCATGTCTCTTGGTTATAAATCTTATGATGTTACACATTTTGGTGTCCTAGGCAACCATCGAAGTTGTTATTGATTACATTACACATCAATTTTTAGTTTGCAGTTACCATTGATGTTTACATCATGATGATTTTGAATAGTTGTCTAAGGGTTTGCATTTAAGATGATATTCAAGTGAGAAAAAAACATATGTGAGGGATAATTTTGTTGTTGTTAAATAAGCAAGAGTCCTGATCTTGTTAGTGTAGTATCTAGAGACACCAAAATTGTGTCCATGTTGTGTTTTCTGTGTGTGACAGGATGGCCTTGCTAATGTTACTTCCACCATAGTTGGTAACTCATAAAAAGCTAAGAGCGACAAATCAAGAAATGTGATTTGGATTGACGCTCTTGCATTTGATGGGTAGGGTCTAGTTGAAAGGAATGTGGACCCTTTAGTCTTGATACCAAATGCTTTCTTGTTAGTTTGTTGATTCGTAGTTTTTGCCAATCGGGTTACTAGTGTACATTTTGATTTTTGTCACTCGTGTGCAAAAGTGTATTTAAATAAAAGTTATTGTTGTTTGTGCAGTGTTGTAGCACTCTTTCATTGTGAGAGAACGACTAGCTAATTCGTGTTGGAGCTTTTTCATTGGGTGTTGCATGTTACGTGTCACGCACCAAGTGTTCAGTGTTTTGCCTACGAGGTAAACTGGCTGTTGTTCTTCATAGGACTTTTTGGTTTTCGAGTTTTGTGACCTATTATATTGCATCGCAAAGGTAGGATTCCTAAACTAAATTTGTAGAATGTAATTTGTTTTTTTTTTTATAGCAATCTAAAGTATTCCAGGAATATGTCGAGTATCAATTATTGTGTAACTAAATTCATGTTAGAATGTGGAATGTACTTAGATTAAATTAGTAGTTTAGTTGTAATAGTAGAAATTGCTTAGAGATTTTGCAAGTACAAAACAAAGAAAAAGAAGAATAAGTGATACTTGTTACTAAGTATCGCTTGTGGGTAGAAATGTCATATGCATTGAATGCAATGCATAAGAATGCAAATTGGGTAAATACTCGTGGTAAGTATGTGGTGCAATTGCATTATACACTATATTTATTTCATTGTATGTAACACCTTCCTACTCACACACTAACTTAGTTGTGGATATCTAGGATTGTTATGACTATAGTTCAGAGTTCATGCAAAGCATGATTTGAATGTATAGGAATAGAAGTGATCTTATTTTTGTAGTTGGAGATCATGCTTATCATGATTTTAATTAACGGGATATAGAATGCATTTGTTGCAGGTACATGTTTGAGCATGCATTGTGTAAATTATATGAGTGCATAACTTATGTGGTTTGACATGATTGTATTGAATGCTTGTGTTAATTAATAACTAAATAAAGCATATAATGTATATGAAGCTTGTACCATAAGTGCATATCATAGAATGAATGTATCATGCACAAGAATGCAAATGAATGTTAGTGTTTGTCATGTTTATATGTGAATTATGTTGTGATATGTATGATGCATGAAAATAAAATTATTTATGACATGTACATGCATAGTAACTCACGTGAAAGAATCATGCATAAAGCGTATTGAATTCGAATCATACATGAAAGCATGTTAGAAATAAATCATGCATGAGAACATGTATAGTTTAAATCATGACATGATAGGATCATGCATGAAAGTGAACATTATTATGTTATGTATATGCATAAACACATGTAAGATTAAGTCACGCATGTGACATAGACTATTTTAATCATGAAAGAGAGTATAAAATGTTGATATCATGCACGAGGGCATGAGAGGATTATCCTGTGAGATGATAATACTTGGATTTGACCTATGACTTAATAATAAAACTAACACTGGACTATGGGTCCATTTGAGCTGCTAGTGAAGCTGGGCTCTCTGAGATGGTTGGGTTTATCCCAATCTCTTGTCCT
This sequence comes from Nuphar pumila, assembly GCF_984573655.1. NCBI lineage: Eukaryota > Viridiplantae > Streptophyta > Magnoliopsida > Nymphaeales > Nymphaeaceae > Nuphar > Nuphar pumila. The sequence goes on along the minus strand of NC_143250.1, from coordinate 23,776,119 downwards.
TCTGGGAGAGGAAAGAGTGATATAAGCCTTGTGGGATATATTGAGGTTTTTAGGGCTGAAGGCATCTCTTATCCCCATCCCACGGAGGTTAGGAGACATGTCTACCAATGAGTTCTAGGTGGTAGTACCATAGCTCTGCAAAGTTAGAGTTGCATGACCAATTTTTTGCTAGTAATTTTTATTTGGCGTAGGCCCTGGGACCATAGGTTTGTTCTCTCAACTGTTGCATTGAAGGGTTGAATCGCTCGAGAAAGAACCAACTAAGTCATAGGAGGATAATTAAACTACATAGAATAATAAATATTCTTATGGTTGTTTCTGGATGTCTATACCCTCTTTTGTACTTGATGGGTCTAAATAAACAAGAGAAATAATTAATTAATTTTTTTAGAATCACTTATATCATATGCATAAACATATAGATGTGAACATATAGAGACTACTAAGGTTTGCATGATTGTTGCATATAATTTGTTATATGTTAATGAAAAAGATATGTTTATGTTGGTCATGTGATTTGACATATTGATAAAAGCCAAGGGCTTGGTTGTTACACATGAGGTTCTTGTGTGTGTGAGACACACAGGAAAGGTCGAATTAGGGCTTGTTTCATTTATATATTTGAATGCAAAGTGCATAAATGTTTTGAGAAATGACATGTGAATTTATAATTTAGATAATGCATGTCTTAGTCATGAATTGGACATGAGCATGTTTCTTTTGACGATAAAGAAAGTAAATGTTTACGTTATCATGAACCATTGTATTTTACTCTACTTTGAAGCATGCTAAGAATTGTGAATTTTTATTCATTTATGCAAACACTTGTCATAGTTATAAATGATTGTAATGTTGAATGCCATGAGTGAAAAAAAACATGAGTTTCAGTTTCATGCATACAACTTACGCAAATATGAATGCTATGAAATGAATGATGATAAATGTGATTAAATATCGTGTGCATGTTTTGATGTGAATTCTCTTAACTCTGATTTTAAAATGATGGGAATTACACCTTGATTATACTATTATAACTTGATTTGTATTCTTCAAGTTTAGTTTTGGTTTTCTACGGGTAAGTGGTTGATGCCATATAATATTACAAATAACCTCATAGAGGATTGAAGAGAAGCACGGGTTGTTGCATCACTGAAGGCTCCACTTTTACCTATTACGATCTGTAGAGGACCTAGACAATTTGGGATGGTTATAAACTTGTCAAGATTTAACTTTTTTATGTCTGGATCTTTAAGTTTTAAGAATTGTAATATTTTGAAATAAGAAAAATTCTAAATTTTGTCTTTTCATTTCTGCATTGATTATGCTTGTGCTTTGAAAATTTTGAATTTTTATGTAACTCATCAATTGCCTTAAACCTTAGATAAATTTTGTCTTTCGCATTTTATTTTCTTTTTCACATGTGAGAATCCTTAGAGTAATAAACTCAATCGAGTAGTGTTTATAGATGATTCTTCACCGGATCTGATACTGGAAGGCTAATATACACTCGTGCTTGTGCTTAAGTGGGTCGTCTAGTATTTGGAACAGTTGGAATGTGACCATAGGCAAACTTGTTAGCATATTACTTTCAGGACTCATATGAATTTCCCAATCGAGTTGTGTTTATGGATGATTTCATACAGAATCTGATACCGAGAGGCTAATATATACTTACGCTTGTGCTCAGGTGGGTCGTCTAGTATTTGAAATGGTTGGAATGTAGCCATAGACAAACTTGTGGGCATATTACTTTTGAGAATCATGTGAATTTTTATATAATAAATAAAAAAATTTAAAATTTTTCTCAAAAATTTGGATTTGGAAAAGTTTAAAAAAGATTGGACTTTTTAGGGATGTTACAGGAACCATTTTCAATCCCAATGTCGAAGCCACCCAAACCCTCTAAACATGAGAAACCAAAAGTGCCACATCAATAGGCAGTATGCAAAGTCAAAGAACAGTTGAACAATGTAGCATCACTCGACCTCAGAACCTACAACTTTTATAAGTAATAGAATCAGACGACCCGAATATGACTAGGCAATAACATACTTGTATAATACACGATATCATAATACAATCAAACACAATCTCATATATTAATCATGTAATACACATCTTAGCAGACAATAACATAAAATTGTGCTAACAACAAAATAGTAGGTCAATTTAATGTACATTCATTTATGCTAAAATTTGCGTCACCACAATAAATTTTGTACATGCATAAACATGTATAGAATGCATGAACATATACAAGATGCATGAACTTACCATTTTCGTAATGTGAGTCATTCATGCATAAGTAAGTTCTTATCTTCAATTATCATTTTCTCTTAAATGATGCATGCAATGTTATATCTATATGCAATTCATATTCTTGTTTCACTTGTCAATATCCAGCTGTGGGTATAATACAGACACTCCCTGTATGAAGGTATGACCCAAGTTTGTATTATCAAGTAATCATCTCTTATTAACCTACGTGATGCCCCAACTATGACTACTTTGGAGAAGAAAATATCATTTTTAGAGAGAGTTCACAACCTCCTTTAACCTGATATATCATATTTTTCTCATGAGTCTTACCTACCATACCGCAGACAAATCATGGTAGTTCCCCCGATTGTAGGCTCTATAAATGAGGGTCAAAGCAATCTTTCATGCTAAAACAATATCCTCACAGAACCATCAGTACCATGCTTATTCTCTCACTAAGCCACAAAAGAATTAACTTGATTTTGATTTCTGAATTAATGCTCTTGTTAATTATGCCAATGCAAACATACAACCACATTTAGGGTTCATATGCAATAATATTTATGGCACTCTATGCATGTTTTTGATTTGTCTCTACCATAAAATCGATATAATAATGCATTCATTATGCATTTACATAATCATAGTAGGCTAATCATTCATATTTATGCATGCACAATTCAATCAAGAATGAAATGCATTCAGTTAACATGCATATCAGTCCAATATCTCATTGAAGCAGCAAAAAACATGTTGCACAAAGTAAAACACAACTAGGCATCAACACATGCCATACTGTGCAATTTGGATCCTTGTTAACCCGATTTTGGAAAACCCACCAAAAATCACAAGAACCAAATTTTACTCTCAAAATTTTACTTGGATTGCCCCAACATCTTAGGAACACTGTGCAAGAAATAGAACTATAAAATCAGTCGTAATAAAATAAGGAACATTTCAAGATTGAACCCTGTTCAGGAAAAATATACGATTGATCCTATGCACTGCAAAAATTTATCTCAGATTGGGAATTTTTTCAAGACTTATAGAGAAATCTTTTTTGACAAAAACTTTTTTATAGAATCTTTTTATACATGTTACCTTTTAACCAGATTTTCACAATTTATTTTGATTAGTTTTGATTGGAGTTTTAGAACAATCTTGTTGACAGGGTAGAAAACCTGTGCTCTATTGCAATGGATGTTTCAGCCTCAAAAACTGAACCAGTCAGAACAAAATAAGATTCGTAAACTGGGAGAGTAGGTGTCAAGGAACACCTCAAAAAATTGCACCCAAGTAAGCACCTATCGATGCGTTGGTGTGTAGCGCACCTCTCGAACTATCTCCCACCAACTCTTGGTGTCGCTCTGAAGTTGGTAGGTGGCGAAGGCAACCTGCCTTCTACGAGAACCTCAAGGATGTCGAAGATCTCGCCAATGTCGTGGATCTACTCCTCAACTGTGTCAGGGTCCTCCTTCTCAGTAAAGGTTGGGGGACTCAGTTCCATGAAGCGCTTATACGACACTCAATACTTAACAGAATTTGGTGCCCCATTGTCATCAGGGTGATGGCCGTTCTCATTCCTATTAGCCTCGTTATTCATGAGGTTCTGACACTTAGCAATCAATGTAGCAAGGGCTTCCAAGAGGAAATTCCTCTGTACAGTCCATATTGTGGGCTGTCGTGAGGCCATCTAGAATAAATTTAATTCTATATGAAATTTTCTAAGTTTGCATAAATAAGTTTTTCTACTGATGTCCCTATTTGGCATCTAAGTTCAGAATTTGCACAAATCAAAAAAAAAATTAAACATTTCAAGAATAATTTCATAGTAATACATAAAAATAAAAAAGATTATACTCACTCAGCAATGTTAGTTGGTTGGATGAGTTTTGAGAGTTAGTCTAGTTAATCCAGTTAATCTAGGACTCTATTTCAGAGTTCTGATTGAGTTAGGAGTCTAACTCTGACTGTATTTTCTGATTTATTTCGCCATTTTTTATAAAATCTTTTGAGAAACTCCTTCATTTGGCTTTTAAAACCCAAAATCTCAGAGTCCTGAAAATCCAAAAGTCTAACCCGGAGTTCCAGTTCGCCTGAGACTCTATTTTCAAAGATTTTGAATTTCAATTATTGATTTTAACCTCTTTTCAAAGTTATTTTCAGTATTTATTTCAGACTTCTCAAAAACCTGATGTAGGCCCACTTAGTTGGCGCCACATCCAGAGGAGTTCTAACCCAGTTAGAACCCTATGCCATTTCAAAACTTTTAATTTCAAGCTTACTTTTGGAAATCTTTTGAAAATTCTCTCAATTTCAAGTTTTAAAATCATTTTTGAAAATTCAAGTGGGGGTCCACTCGAGGTGGCGCCACATTTGAGAAAGTGAGGGTTAGACTAGGGTTAGTCAGTATCTTGGTTGATTTTAGAAAATTAGAAGAGTCCAAATCCCTTTCAAAAATGCATTTTAAAATCTAGTTTTAAATCATTGTTTTTAAAGGTTTTAGTTAAAACTTAAAAAAAACAAATGTGGAAAATGCCAAGTGGCGCCACATTTGGGGGTCTTTAGGTTTAGTTAGGACTTCAATTAGGTGTTAATTAGATTAATTAGGTTAGGGGTATAATAGTAACTCCACCCAAAAATCGCCCCCCCTTTAGAGTCCAAAATTTTCAAAATTCTCAATTTTTAAACCTAAAAAAATTCTATAAATAGATGCCATAGGGGGGACGATTTTTCCATTCATCTCTTTAGCAATTCTTGGAGCTTCTCTCTCCTTTCCAACCCTTCCTCCATTGCAGCAACCTCAAGGTAATTATTTTTTTTAATTTTTAGCTTTTTATTTAATGTTTTTTAATGGTTTAAATCAATTTTAACCATTGGCTCCATCTATTCCATGGATTAAACCATGGATTCAAGTCCAAGAACCTCAAAAGAGGATCAAGAAGATGATCTAACTCTGTTTTGACATTTTTTCAGGGATTCTAATCCATTAGAATCGATTATAGCATGGTTTTTCATGTTCTTAACCATTAAAACATGTGATTTACCCGTTAAATGGGTCAAATCCATGCTTTTTAAGGTAAAATCAAATTCCAGCCATGGATTCCCTGTTTTTTATTTATTTTTTTACTTAGTTATGTTTATTACATGTGTTTTAACATAGAAATCAATTTCGTTTTGCTGTTTACTATTTTTCTTATTGTTTTCATTAATTAATGCGTGGTTTATTAGATTTCATTAAATTTCTGTGTGTTTTTAAGCATGGATCAGCAAAGAATATGTTATTTCGTATTGAAGAACTCACTGTAAATCTCTGATTTTTTAATATGTGAAACATGGATATGTCAGTGAATTACTGTAAAAAAATTCAGGTGTTTTGGGATTCGAGAACCCTGTCAGAAAAATCAGACATCAAACCGTGATTTTAAATCTTTAAAATCATTATTTAAATTCAAGAGGTAACTTGATGTTATGTTATTTTTCTCATCCGATATCCAATTTGAGATCTGTAAAATGTTGTGGATTCATGTTGAGAAGATCTATTTACTGTGAAATTTTGGTAATTTTTTATCTCTATTTAGTATTTTTCCTCTAACAGAAAGTCTGATTTTAAATTTAAAACTTGTTAGGGTTTACCAAAACCCTAATCAGACTTGTAATGACCATAGATCTCAAGCCACAGATCCGATTCATAATCTATAAAAAAAGAGTTTCATTATTTTTTTGTCTACTATTCACTGCTAAAAATTCAGGAATTTTTTATTAAGTTTGTATTTATTTTTGTATTTTCAATTCAAAGTAGTTGTTTTAACCCCTGTTAGATTTGTTATATTTTAGTTCAGATTGCCGGAAGGGTTTCTCCCTAACCAGAGATGCTTTTTCCGATCTGTAAAAAGGAAAACCTTTGTTTTGATATTTAGTTTTCCTCTGTAAAAATTCAGAAATTTTTATGGAGGATTGACCCCTGATTCGGGTCTAATTCTAAAACCGGTTTGTGACTTAGGTTAAAAATAGCAAATTTTAAGGTTTTAATGCAATTTTCGGATTAAAATAATGTTACAAATTTATTTTTTTTATTTTAATCTGATTTTAGGGTTATAATAAGTGTATGTGCCAATTTTTATGAAATTTGGAATTCATTGGATGTTTGAATAGATCAAATTACAAAACATGGTACCTGAAAGATCCAAAAACACTGCCAAAATCATGATATTTATGATATTTCTTGATTTTTGTGTATAAGTTCATGTTTTTAGGGTTTGTTCATGTTTATAATCATATTAGGATGTTTCATGTTTGATTTTATGTTTATTTCCATCATAAATCCTAAGTTTTTACCAAAATCTATTTCAGAAAACCCTGATTTCAAGGCCATAGTCTTGTTATCAGAGACAATTTGGTCATTTGACCTAAATTTCGAAATTCTAAACCCTAATTTTCATGTTTTTAATCATGTCATATCATATTTGGCTTAATTTATCCTCATTTGAACTTTAAAACAAGCATTTTTACAAAATCTTCCTAAAAACCTTGATTTCAAGGCCATAGTCTTGCTATCAGGAGTATTTTGGTCATTTTGACCCCAATTTTGAATTTTCAAATCTCATCTTTATTATTTATTTAGTTTTATTTTATATTTCATTAAGTTTATATCAGGAAATCATGGAAAAAGGCTTATATCTAGCAAAATCCAGCAATTTCCAGATATTGTTAGATAAACCTAGAAAAGTCAACATATCTTTACTAACAAGTTTTCTAGTTTTGCAGGGATATTGGAGACTTTATTTTTCTGTTTTTAAATTCAATTAGTGATGTAAATTTTAATTAAATTTGAAATAAGAATTTCAATTTCTGCTTAGATTAAGATTTGCATTGCATATAGTTTTAAACTTTGGTATATAACTGGTGTGTATGTCAATTCATGCACATTCTTTACAAATCCAGTATGGTCTACACGAATGGCACATGCACTAGCTCTTATGGAGTTGACAAACTCGGTGGAATTTGTATTTATGGTCATAGTCAGAATACGAATGATACCTAGATTTGTAATCTTCGTATTAGCCACATTCAGCCTACACTATTAGGCTAACTTCAAAAATGCATTGCATTTCTCAAAAATACAAAAAGGATTTCCTCAATTCCTCAAAATCAAGTCTTTCAAGTCCATATTCATTCATTTCATTCATTTGTAAGTTCAAATTCCAAATCAGAAAATCAGTTTTCTCAAATTTTTCTAAGTCTTATTCAGAAATCAATTTTCTCAAAACTCTAAGTTTTCAAATGATATTTCAAGTATTTTTCAAAGTTCAAAATTCGATTTTCCAAGTTATAGCTTTAATGTCAAAGTTTGAATTCAAAGAAATCAAGTTTTTTTTAAAATTTAGAAATTTCTCAGAAATCGATTTTCCTAAAACACTTGAATTCTTCAGAAATTGATTTTCACTTTCCTCAGAAATATTCTCTCACAAAGCCCACGATTTTCCAAATGACATATTTTCCAAAAATTCTCCAAATCTTTTCCAATATTCAAATCAAACATCATATTTTCAAATATGCATTTTCAGAAATTTATAGCACATGCCTGATTCTTTGTGCATTTAGGAAATAGAATATGATTTAGACAAGTTGAGCAAAGCTAAGCACACAATTGATCCTTGGTTCAATTATCCCTGGTAAAGGCGCCAGGAACGGTTGAACCTCGTACCGACAGGCGAGTCCCATTCTTCGGAATTATCCCGCATTTTAAAACAGAGGCGAGTTATTTTCAAAATCTTTTTCAAAGGTCAGTTTGACTTGCAAAAGTAAAATTTTGCGATGATAACAATACCCGAATGATCCCTTTATTTTAGCCTCTCAAGCTATGCAAGTATTTTATATTAGAGATCTCATAAAGAGCGAAATGCTTATAGCGCACAAGATAATACCAAGAGATATGTACAAGATTCTACCATCTTCATCTTAACAGAATGAAGAACATGACATCGATGCATATTATAAGGACGATTGGGGAGGGGTTGATTCATTACCTCCCCACACCATCGACAAAGATCTCATGCCGTTACACCGAAATGATTCAGATGATGATTGATAAATATTTTGATGCATAATTTCATGGAAGATAAAGGTTGAAATGAAATCCAAATATCATCACCATAACCAAACTGGCTTTCGTGCATCAGAAGAAAATAAAGCAATGAAAGGTTTCAATAACTATTAAGCATGTTACATCTTCATACGTCAAGAGGTATCATACGAGAGTAAGTTTCTTATTCCCTAAGTTTATTTATTTTTATATAGTATAATGTTAAATATGTTTGAACAAATATATTTTTAATTTGCTTCTTGCATACTGAAATAGATCGACAGAAATAGACGATGAGTGTGTTATATAAACTAGTGGATCATCTTCGTACCTTCAAAAGTATTATACGAGAGTAAGTTTCTTGTTTTATAAGTTTGTTTGTTTTTCATTTAGTATAGTGCTAAATATGTTTGTTCTAATAGATTTTTAATTTGTTGTTTGTAGGTCGATTTGTGTAAATATTAGAAGTGTATATGTTTGTTGCAAGCTTGGCAAGGACATAGGGAGTGTAAGGAGTTTGAATTTGAAGTGTGTTTGTTGAAGGCTTAGAGAGGATACAGAGGATATTTGTATTTTTGAAGTGTATGTATATTTTTTGAAGTGTATTTAAAGTTTTTGTTGAATATATATTTGAAGTGAATGTCTGAGGATGTAGTGAATTTGTATTTTAAGTGTGTTTGTTGCTGGCATGAAAATTATGTAGTGGATTTGTACTAGAAATGTGTTTGTTGCAGACTTGAAGATACGGGGGGGTTGTATTTGAAATGTGTTTGTTGCACGCTTGGAGAGGATGTAGTGGGTTTGTAATTTTGAATTGTATGTAGATTTTTGAAGTGCATTTGAAGTTTTTGTTGAATATATGCTTGAAGTGATTATTTGAGGATGCATGTTTAAAGTGTATGTATATTTTTTGAAGTGTATTTGAAGCTTTTGTTGAATGCATATTTGAAGTGAATGTTTGAGGATGTATGTTTGAAGTGTATATGAAGTTTTTGTTCAATGTATGTTTTAGTTGCAAGTTTTTTAATGTAAAACTAATTTTGGGCTTTAAATTTATAGGTTTATAGCCTATAATGATGACATTTCTACCTCACCGTTATAAGGGAAATCTATATCTTGCCATTATGGTCAACCTATAATAGTGAGTAATTTTCCCTGTTATAGCCTATAACAGTGAGTTAATGCTAGCCATTATAGTCTATAACGGCGAGAAGGAATGTTATAACCAATAGGTAGCCCATAACAGTGAGTTAGGAATCTCATTGTTGTTGAGTATCTCATCGTTAAAACAACCTCATCGTTATAAACTACCTCGCCGCTATTAGTGTTCTCAGTGTTGGCAAGATTCACTAGTATTGGTTCATCCTTTAATGGTGACTATAAACACCCCAGAATTTTCACCTTCATTCATAAGACCTTTTTTTTGCCACTGAGCCCCACTCTCTGCAGCGTTTAGGGAACCAACTGGTCGACATTTGAGCCAGAGTTGTTCATGGCCCAAAATTTACAATAAATTTCAATACTTTGTCTCACAATCAAAATTCAATCCTCATTTTGGCTCAATCTCAATTATCAGTTCTCATTCTCAGATGAGAATTTCCAATCCTTTCTGTCTGCCAGGGGTCCAGGATTTCAAATCCCTTATCCCAAGTTTTGTATTATGCATCTCATTTCATATCATTTTGTATCATTTCTATCATTGCATGACATTTTATCGCATTGCATGTCATTGCATCTCATTTTTGAGATCCAGCACACCTATTTTTCAAAATCTTTCAATCCAGATTTGAGTTTTAAAACCCTATTTCGAAATCAAATTCCAAAAAAAACTGGGTTTTTAAATTGACATTTTGTCATTTGTCAATCCTTAGGATCTTATATTTCTTTATTTCAAAACATTTTCTTTAGAAAGCGATCTGGATTCATTTTAAACTCAATTTTAACTGATCTTAATTCTCGAATGAGACCCATCTGGGTGGTGTCGCTTCTGGATTACTTCTTTCATCTGGATTGCTCAAAATTTCAGAGTCCTAGTTGGATCAGGACTCTATCTTTTTACTTTTAAAATTCTTTTTAAATTCTTTTCAAAATTCAAATTTGGTTTTAAGCTAAAAGTAGTCCTACCCCTTGTCCATTCCTTTTATTTTTGCCAAAATCTTAGAGTCTCAATTAGACTAGGACTCTTTTTCAGAATTTCAGTCGGTTCAGGGCTCTAATTTTCACTTCTATTTTTATCTTTTTTTGAGAAAACCTTTCAAAACCTTTCATTATGGCCAAATATTTAGAGTTTTAGTTGAACTAGGATTCTGTCTCAGAGTTTTAGTCGGACTAGGACTCTACCCTGATTTCATTCTTTATCCTTGTTTTTCACTTGTTTTCAAAAACCTTCTCATCTGGCTTTTAAAAAGACAAAAATCGTAGAGTTTCAGTCAGACTAGGACTGTGTCTCAGAATTTTAGTCAGATCAGGGATCTATCTTTGACCTCTATTTTTAACTATTTTTGAGAAAATCTTCCAAAATCTTTCGAAAGAACTTAAAATTTTAGAGTTTTAGTCGAATCAGGACTTTGTCCCAGAGTCCTAGTTGGATTAGGACTCTAACCCTAAACTTCAATTTTGAGAGAATCTTTCAAATACTTCTTCATTTATCTTCAAAAAATCAAATTTCTAAATTTTAGGACTTTATTATAGAGTTTCAAAATTTTAGGACTCTACCCCAGAGTCTCAATCGACCTAGAACTCTACTCGGATTTCCTCCTTTTACTTTTATCTTACTTATTTTTCAAAAACAAACCCAAATTTAAGAGTTTCAAAATTTCAGGACACTATCCCGGAGTCCTAATCGGGTTAGAACTCTATTCTAAAACTTATTTCCACTTTCAATTCTACTTGTTTTCAAAACCTTTTTATTTGTTCTTCAAAAACTAGTCCATTTGCAGAGTCTCAATCGATTCAGAACTCTATTTTAGAGTTTCAATTAATTTAGGACTCTAACCCTGACTGCATTTTCTGACTTATTATGAACCCTCAAAATTTTTCAAAATTTTGTAAATAAATCCCTTTTTGCCCCTAGCCACCATTTTTTGAATAATCGAGTCAGTTTTAATCTAAATTTCAGTTATTTCTCAGATTTTTCTGGAATCAAATCCATTTTCTATATCTGACTCAATTTTGAATCCGGATCTAGTATCAAAATCCAATCAGAGCCCCGTTATCTAATTTTTAAATCAAAATTACAAAAATACCAAAAATGGTTTTTGAATGGCTCGGACAGTCTATCTGGTATCCGTTTGGATCCATTGTTCTATATTCTTCGATTCGAGATCCAAAACTCAAATATTTCCACAAAATCTGGATCCAAACTCGTTTTCTAAAAAAATTCCAAAGAACAACCCAAATTCTCAAAAAACTCCTCTTTTGTAAATATTTTTTAATTTATGCAAAATTAGTTTAAAATTCTTTAGTTTTCAGAGTTTTTATTTCAAAAACACCAAAAAATAGAAAATATAAACAAAAAGAACAAAAATTCAAAATGGGAGAAGAAAATACAAAAATATTAGCTTAGCCCCTTTTTTTCTGAAAAACTTTATAAAGAAAACCACTGTTTTGAAAAAGAATTATTTTTTTAGAAAATCCCATCTTTTAATTTGCTTAAAAATAGTGGACTTCGTTTGAAAAGGGCCTAACGGCTTCCTGTTATAAAACAGAAGGCGCAGGGGTCCCCGATCTTCATCATCTTCACCCTCGCATATTCTCGCTTCTTCTCCTTCTTCTTTGATCGTTTTTCACCCCCGCACTCTTCTTCACTCTCTCAGGTTCGTTTTTCTCACCTCCCCATCACGCTTGATCGGTCTTCACCTCTCCTGGCTCTCATTTCCCCCTATCGATCTCCCCTTACCCCCAGCCTTCTTCTTCTTCACTTTTCCTGAAGGGAAACCCCACTCTGCAAAAACTTCAAGCGATTCAAAGGAAGTTGATCTCCCCCTGCAACTAGAGGTAAGCGATCACCTTTGTTTTCCTTGGATTTTCTATAAAATCTCTTTCCCATTTTATTGCACTCCTCATTGTGTCGGTGCTTTATTTCAGTTTTTTTCTCCTTTTCTTTAATCTTGAAGCATCAGTGGTAGGGTCAACCTACATATAGCAGGATCGACTCACCCCTTGCAATAATAACGGGATATTTATTCCAACAATCTCTCGTGTTTATTGAGTTTCTCCGATTGAATACTTGTTCATACTTATTTTCCTGTCATCTGTTTACGGATGATTTCCTAAATTATGTTCTCTTTTTCTGTTCATTTTACTTTGCTTATTTATTTGTTTTGATGTGCATTTTCTTTTTGGTTTGATTTTTTTCTTCTTTCTTTTGTTACCTCTCCTTATATTCTGATGATCGACGATACCTCGCAATGGCATCATCGATTCATTTGTGTTTTGAATTATAGCTTTAGCCCTGCATTTATTTTACCTTTTCCCCTTTGATCTTTTGGTCTTCTTCTTGATTTTTTATTGTTCCCCATTGACGCACTATCGAGCGTGCTGAGTTGTCGGTGCAAATATCAATCTCTCTCGTGTAATAGCAAAAGGAACGATCCCGTTTTGACATTTTATATCTTCTGCTTTCCCTTACACTTTGTTGTTCCATTTACATTGCAATTTACTCCCTGTATTATGCCAATTTTTGTTTTCCATTTTGATTTCCTTTTGATTTTTTATTTCTTGTTTTTGTGTGTTTAGCGTTTGATTTTGATTTATTCGTATATGGATTCCCAACTTGCACTATTATTCCTTGTTTCATATTTCTGATTGTGATCCTGATTCTCTAGTTTCATTGAGTGGTGGTGAGGATTCATCGCAGTGTGCATCTGTTCATATGTCTTGGCGCCTTTCATATTTGATTTTAATGCATATCGTCAATCCATCTACATGTTTTTCAATATGCCATATGCCACGAATCTTCATTAAAGGGGGGAAACCATAGGTCGAAGAATGATGTATATAACAACAAATTGGGGGAAGAATGTTGGAGAATCTTTTTTGTATGGGTACATCATGGCAGACTTGACAAAACCCCAACCCCAGACTATTTTATATTATGATGTGTCTTTTGAATCACATTTTAGAATTTGGAATCAGAGCTTGCGGTAAGTGATCCTTGATCATCTTCTTGAGCGAGATGTTGCCTCACAGACCTCAATGATCCCCGGACCCTCCCAGTATGACAGATTTGCTGAAGTTCTGAAACTCTTTTTGGAAAAGTGTAGCTTCAAGGGATATGTTCCGATGATACAAGGTTGTCTAATGTTTTAGTGCCTGGGCTGGCTTGCAAGCACCGAAAGAGGGATGGGGCCTGTATGTATACCCATGGGGTCACTTACATCTACCTGCTACATTCCTTCTTCCCATACCTGCAGAAACCATCTTCTGAAAGAAGGAAAACCCAATGCGAGCTGTAAGGTCCCTCTGTGTGGACATTCGCATATCAGTCGATCGATCTTTTCATCGAAATCCCTGCAAGTAAGAAGATCCAAAATGGCTCTCCAGCTAAACTACAACGCTTCCCTTGCAGAGCTTCGAATGAATTCATTACCCCTGCATTGACCTAGTTCTGCAACGAGGTTTGAACCCAATTCTGGTAAAAAATAGAGGGGGGGGGGGGCATTGCACATCTCCACCCTGCATCTGATCTTCTCTGCCATCCAATCTCCTGAACCCAATCGCCATTTAGCTGCAAAGGTTGATAACTTGATCCCCTGCAATCGGTTCCAACTAAATCTGGTAAGAAGTTTGTGAACACCCCAGATTTTTCAAAGTTTTGTAAAAATATCCCTTTTGCCCCTGGCTCCATCTTCTGAGAAAATCAAAGCAATTTCAAAACCAAATTTCAGTTATCCTTCAGATTTTCTGAATTGAATTCCATGTTGATATATTCAAACTGGATTTCGGATCCGAACCCAGTGTTTAAAGTCCAAATCTGAGCCTCGTTACTCAATTTACAAATTGAAATTATAAAATGTCAAAAACATTTTCTGAATGGCTCAAACAGCTCATCTGACATCCATTTGGATCCACTATTTTATATTTTCTCAATTCGAGGTCCAAACCTCGAATATCACTTCAAATTCCAGGTCCAAAATTGCTTTTTGAAGAATTTTTCAGAGAAATAACTTTGAATTCTCAAGAAAACCCTCCTTTGTAAATATTTTGCAAAAATATCAAAAAAATAGGAAAATGAAGAAAAAGAGCAAAGAAATCAAAAGGAAGAGAAAAATACAAAAAAAAAATTGATAGAGTAAGCCTTTTTATAAAAATCATTTCTTATAAAAACCCCTTTTTAGCAAATTTTCTTAAAAGGGCCTTCTTTTTTGAAAAAATCATAAAAAAAACCGGAGGGACACCGTTACAAACCTTTTTAGGGTTTCTCTTTGAGAACCCTTCGGAAGAAGGTGGATGGCCGGCGCCTCTTTTTCTCTCTCTCTCTCCTCCATTGTCGATCATCTCCACTTTCATTCTCCACCTCCCATCTTCAACCACCTTCCCCTCTCGAACCCTCCTTTCCCCTTTTATAAAAACACACAGGGGAAGAGGGGTTGACAACGCCTCTTCACCCCCGCACCCCTCTTTTCTTCACGCATCGACCGCTTTCACTCCACCGATTCTCTCCTTCTTCTCGACGATTTTCCTTCTCCATTTCTTCAACAGTAGAGGGATTCCCCTCAAGCAACAAGAGAGCGGCAGCATCAATGAGTTGCAGCACCAATGGCGGGGATCAATCTTTCGCTTTCTATTTTCTTGCTTCTCGGAGCCTCTCCTTTTAAGCAGATAAAAGGCCAAAGGTACCTGTAACCTTCAACATTTCAGAGGAAGAACCACCGAGGTGAGTTTTTCTTCCTTCATTTTTTGACTTTCTGTGAAATATTCCTTTATTTACAATGTTTTTCTTGTTTTTAATCTCATTATTCTTCATTTATTTTATCGTAAGGCATAGATAGTGAGATCGATCTACATATAGTAGTGTTGATCTACTTGCTGCTATAACAATTGGGATGTTTCATCATAACATAATTTTCTTCGTTGTCTTCTTTCTGCATTCCGTTCTTTTCTTCTTCTTCTTTTGTTCTTTTTTTTTATTTATTATTATTCATAATTATTTGTTCATGTTTAACCTCTTGTTTTGCCAATATCAGGTTCATTGCTATCATTTCCTACTGTGTTTCTGTTTATAAACATCATCTGTAATTTTCTTTTACCTGTATTATTGATTCACCATGCTCATTTTGTCTTTGTTTGAATTTATGTTTCATGGTATCCAGTATATTATTCATATCCACCTAGTCTTAACCCTTTTTTTTTCTTTTCTAAAAACCCGTTAGCAGTTTTGAAGTAATCCCTTCTTCATCACGAGCCGCCACATTGGTTTTGGGCGTCGCCTCTGCAAGCTTTTCTCCACTTGTTTATTAGCATCATGTGTTAACTATCCAGGGCTGTCGACTGGTTACAGACGTGCTGCTAGTGGTTGCACTATGTTTTAAGGCCCTAAAGCATATTTATCGTCTGATGAACAACCCAAAAAGATAGAATGCCAAATGACTTAATTCTGCAAGCCATGGAACTAAGATTGAGTGGGGATGCAAAGACTCCTAACCAGTTGATGATATGTTGGGATGTTAGATCTTTCCCAGCTTTGTCTTGAACCAAAAAGGGAAGGTTGGTTCCCCTGGTTCGAGCTATAGAGAAAATCAGGTCTGATCGTATCCCCGATGGCTGAAGTTGAATTATGCTAAACAGTAATTAAAAAGATAGAAAACAATCCTACATGGGGAGTTTTACGCCTCCTCATAATGCTTTCACGCCCGGTTTTGTATATCAAGTTTTCACTTGTCCAGCAATTCTGCAACATCCCCATCCTTAGGGATATCAGTTGATCCTCTCCTCTATAGGATCATCGGTTTGGGTGTTGCCTTATTTCCACTCATTTATTTCTTGTGGATTAATGAATTTAGTCATTAGTATTATGTCATTAGATATATCTGTTTGATGGTCTAGCATAGAATCATCAATCACTGTTTGAAATATGCAAACATCAAATTCCACCTTAGGGTTTGCAATAGTTCTCCATTAAGGCATTCAACCTGACATACGAACATCCTATATGCTGAAATCCTTCTGGCTTACCTGAGGTCCTTCT
The DNA here is from genome assembly GCF_984573655.1 of Nuphar pumila. Classification (NCBI taxonomy): domain Eukaryota; kingdom Viridiplantae; phylum Streptophyta; class Magnoliopsida; order Nymphaeales; family Nymphaeaceae; genus Nuphar; species Nuphar pumila. The sequence goes on along the minus strand of NC_143250.1, from coordinate 23,759,587 downwards.
AAAAAAAATCAGAAGAAAGCAAGTAGCTGAAAGTCGATCCCTCACCAGCAGAGTTGCAGGCTCACCGGAGTGATCTAGGCTTCTTGTAAAAGGTAAGGAGTTGATCCACCATTAACTATCTGATTTCCGCTCCCTTGTTGAGGATCAGCTTGCACTTTATTAAGACCTCATGTCATTTTCCATGTGATCTCTATATTTGGTTTAACCTCATGATTTAGCCTATTGTTCATCTTGCTTTTTTTTTTCTTTTTTCATTTACTTTTCTGGTTTGTATCTGATTTTCATTCCTCTGTTGATGACCGACTTGTATTTGCGATCTGTAGCTTTGAGTTTATATTTTTATCTCTTATTTTATCAGATTTTGTCTCCCTTTGATCTTACTGTGCGCTTCATCTCAGTTAATATTTTGTAATGGCTTCTACATGATGTGTATAAATCAGTATCTGGCATCTTTTAGCACGTTGATTGGTATTCCCAGCTGATGTTATTCACCAGCTCCTGCACCCATTACTGGATCGTTGATTGAACACTAGACCTGCAGATTCCCTAATTCCATATCGGTGTCAATAATTCACTCTTTTCCATCTCAAATAATGATCCTGTCAATTAAAGTCCAGCACAAAATTTGTTTTATTGATGACTGATAAGAAAGCCTTTAATAACATGGGTGATATGGCTTTTCCATCTAAAGGCCCCTTACTTGCAATGGGAACGATGAGTGACTGTCATTACAATTGTAAAGGGAAAGATGCATTTAGATGAGGGGTTGTACAGTACCATGATCACCTCTGATGTCTGAAAGAGGGGAAGTCATATTATAAACTTTCTGGATCGTGGATTCTTTTCAAATTAACTCATAATGGGGAAATGGAGTGCCAAAGAGATTAGGTGATTCATCTGTTGTCATTTTACAGGTATGCAGGCTCACCACTATGTTCCAGCGCAAGTGTGAACACCCCAAAATTTTCAAAATATTGTAAATATTTCCCTTTTACCCTTCGTCCCCATTTTCTGGGTAATTGAGTCAGTCTTAAATCTAAATTCCATTTTATTTCTCAAGTTTTGTTGAAATTGAATTCATTTTATATATCTGACTCAATTTCGGATCCGGATCCAGATAAAAGATCTAAATCTGAGCTTCATTGTCCAATGTTTAAAATCAAATTCTCGAAATTTTCAAAATAACCGTTTGAAAAGCTCAGACGGTTCGTCCAGTATCCGTTTGGATCCGTCAAATGGTATTTCTCAATTCAAGGTTTAAAACCCCAATAATTTCTCAAAACTTGGGTCCAAACCCATTTTCTGAAGAAAATTTCCCAAAATAGCCTTGAAAACCTTCTTTTGTAAATATTTCCCAAAAATACAAAAAAAAATAGTTTAAATCCTTGTTTTCTCGTAAACTTCAAGGTTTTATTCCGAAAATACCAAAAAATGAAAAAATGTAAAGGAAAAGAAAAAAATATATATATCTAACAAAAATTGGTTTTTGAGAAAAACTCTTTTTGAAAATATCCCTTTTCAAGGAAAAAAACTTTTTTAAAAAAATCCGGTAAAGGGGCCTTCTTTTTGGAAATTACACGAAAAGTCTGAAAGACCGAACACTTTGTTAGGGTTTTCTCGCAAGGGGTCGGGGGCCGAACACTTTCTCCCCTCTTCCAGAAGCTTCTTCCCATCAGCCGCAATCTACTCTCTCCCGATTCTCTCCATGGGAAACCCTTCATCGCAGAAACCGTGGCACCTTTCCTCTCCAGCTGTCCATCCCCCAACCGCATCCTCCTTCTTCCCCTTTAAAAGAGGCAAACGAAAACCCTTCCAGCTATCCATCTTCACCCCTTCACTACCTCATACTTTTTCTCCCTCACGAGGACCCGTTCTTCATCTCTCATGCTTCTTCCGCCTCTCCTTCACCTTCAGCGATCCGTTTCCACCCCTTCATCCTTGCTCTCTCCTTCAGAACGTCGCCTCCTTCTCCCTCATCTTCTTGGCCTCAGACCGATAACGTAATCAAGATCAAAAGAGGCTCGGCCCCAGCGGCAGTAGTTAAAAGCCGATCATTTCGGCAGCAGAGGTACAGATAAGTGACCCCCTTCCATTAGTCCTTTTTTAAGCCTTTCTTTCCGTTGGTTTTTAGCATTTCCCTGTTCTGATTTTATTCCTCTTCATATCCTTTCTGTTATTACAAAGCAAAATGATGGAATCGACCGACAATAAATGCTGAATCGATCCATCCATCGCAACATTAACGAAATCCATCGATTCTCTTGTATTTGATCTCCTGTTTTAATGGCATCGGATTACTGGTAGTTCATTCCATTTTATCATTTGTTTGTTTGTTTTTTTGTTTGTTTTATTAGGATTTCTGACTATTTCGTTCGTATGTTTCATTTTGTGTCATTGATCCGATTGGGGATTACATCCCTTTCATCATGTTATCATTTATGATCCATTTGCATCAGATTCACAGATTTTCATCATTTTCAGTTTGTGTTCATTTGATTTCATCAGTAGCATAACACTTGATTCACTTTATCAAACTAACATCTGCTCGCCTGATGATGATCAGTGTTGTATTTCTTCTGCCTGGAAGATAAATTATTATCATAAGAATTATTTGGATTACATTCCGGATTAAGGCATTCTTTTGGTCAACCTGCTGTTATTTTTCATTGTAGCATCCATAGCATATCGTCCCTTCGATATCTCTTGGTTCTTCTTGGTTTTTCTTTTGAATCACTATTCACACGATCATGATCGATTAGTATTTCAAGAAATGTTATGATAAGGGCATACAAGGATTATTCTATCAGAAGATTGCTCAAAAGGGAATAAAAAAAAGGGGAATAGAAGAGCATTCGCTGTGTGGCTATTTTACTGGTTATACACTCAGTAGCAGCGGCAAATTCTAAGGAACATGAGATTCATCTTTTTTGAAGAATAAGGTCGGAAGATTTAGCAAACTTGACCTGCTAAAGAATCCTACAAAGAGATCGATCTCCGAGGTCAATCAATGGAACAAAACTTGCTTGGAAATATATAACCATGGAAAGTACCGAAATGCACTCACTGTCCTATGTTTGAGTTTAAAGTCAGAATTTGATTTACCATTCAATATGTTGCTTAAAAGCTTCCAGTTTGAAACTTATCGACCAATCAGTTCATTATTTGAGTTTCAAAGAAATTTGACAAGTGGGGATAATCTGCTAATCCTGTGTTTCTATACATGTTCTCAACTCATTTTCTGATACACGGTAATTCCCATCAATAGCGTGAAGGCATTAACCTTTCATAGCTTGCTGAAGGAGGATGAGCGAATTTCAAATTGAACTTGCATTGTATGACAACCATTGAAATTATCGTCTAATTGAAACAGGAAGAAATGAATATGCTTACAAAGAGCCTCTAGAAGAAGCAGGAGGTCTGAAATTCATATTGGGCCGCAAGTCACCCACTGCGAGCAGTAAAGAGGAGCCTTCGAGCAAAACGAGAAAGCACAAGTAGGTTGCAAAACCTTCTGAAAGGTCTCTTGGTTCATCATTGAAAGCCTCTGTAAAAGCTGCCAATAAGATTTTGGCTCATGATATCCTTCATGGCAATACACTGCTAACAATCCATCTCAATCTCCAAAATGATGATTCTGGAATCTTGCAAGTCGAAGGTAAGTTACAGCTAATTGTTTTGCAGGAACTCCAATTGGTGGAAGTTGGCTATGGCAATCAATCCATTTGAGATTGACCCATTTACATAAGTATCGCTCCATTTCCTGCATATATCCCCATAATATCACCTTCGTCCTCAGCATAGGTAATTCCTTTTCAATAAGCGCAACTTATTATCTCTAATTTGTTTCCAGCTCAATAATGCAACCCACGGGGGTTCAAAAGTTCAGCTAAAGGGTCTTTGTAAATTCTGCAATGGTTTCTTTTTTCAAAATATACTCTGATCTATCATGTGTTATTCATAACAGTTTGACCTTTGTTCTGTCATGTGTTTTACATGTCTGCTATGTGGATCCGGATCTATAGCAATGCCTGCTACGTGACTGATCCATAACAGGTATGTATATTGCAAACGGGGCATCTAACAAGATCACGCAGTTGATTGATAACGTCTATCTGTGCCGCTCTGGATCGGTTGCTGATTCACAGGTTGTTTCTGATTATGTTCGATATTTTCTTGATCAACACATGTAAGAATGTTGTTGTTGTGTTTGTCTCTTGTTATGATTCTCTTGATGTTTTAACTTAAGCATTGAACACTTTGTTAAATTGTTTAGACGCAGTAATCAGTTGTTATATATATGGGTTTGGGATGGTTATGGTTGGCTACCCATCCTTTTCATATATTGTTTGGCTTGGAAATAAATGACCATCATGACCCCAATTGATTTTTCTGATGCAAAATACGGCTTGGTGTGCAGTTTTTGAGTTTCCAGTATGGTTAAGAGTGTGGTGGTTATGATTCTTTGTCGTCACTTTGTATAAATTTATCATGGATTTAGTCTTATTTGAGGAGTTTCACAATGATTGGTCGTCATGTTTGGGTGGACTTGGCATGCCCCTCGGTGGGATCGTCACTCTGTCATACTGGTCCCCTTTGGCAATATTGGAATAGAAGATAAATTTGCCTGTTGAATGACGACAAGTATATGAGGATGTTGCTCGGCTCCTGCGGCAAAAACCAGACAAACAAAAGGCTCAAATACCACGGCTGTTGCTCCATCAATCCATCCTGTTGGGTTTCCTTGATTTTAGAATATCTCATGTTGATGCCTCTGACTTAATGCAGGTTAATATATCATCAGTTACAGGAATTGATTCTCCACACACTAACTCCAGCAGCCCCCTTTATCGCTGCAACTACAGCAATAGTTATACTTCACCCCTTACATTCTTTTCTTTTCCTTTCATACGTTTACAGTAACACTTTCCTGCATCATCAACATCATGGTATGTCACCTCTCCACATAGCACATTTTCTGCACATCACACTATTCACCACCCCAGGTTCACTCTGCATAGTATCTACACTTCATTACAGGTGCACATCACCACTTCCATCAGCATCTTCATTTTACCTACCACTATCACCTTTACCAATGTACAGTATATATAATACACTATCTCCCCCTTTGTACTACTCACTTCCTTCACAAATGCATAGTTGATCTTTACTTCACTACAATCTTGCTACACAAGCTCCATACACTCCAAATAGTTATATACCATTATATGTTGGGCAGTGCTTACAACCGTACTCACATCTTCATACCTGCATATTAGTCATAATCTATATGTCATGTACAATAAATTTCCCGCTGAATGGCACACATCAACACCACCATATCCTAGCTGCAGTACCACAACACCATTAGGCATCTTCCCACCTGCATGTTTTAACATAGCAATAGTTATGATAATGATTACCTCTGGAATCCAGATGCAGAAATCAATTGACAAATCAGTATGGTTTGGTAGGACCATATTGAGGAGATTATATCCATGTTCACATTAGACTTAGGTTTTAAATACAACTCTCCTCAATTTTAGGGATTGAATGCAAACAATGTATGCAAGTGTATGCTTCTTTTCATTTAAATCTATCTCTTTAGGACTTGCATTAGAGCCTTTTGGTTTTATCTGCATGTTGAACATGTTTTTGAAAATATCCCTACCTATATTGTCCCGATATTCATGTTGCTGAGCTGTCTCAATGAACCATAGTTTGGGAGAGAGCCTCATAACTGAGCCACTTATTTGGGTTCGCGCCCCCCTACCACGTACCTAACGGCCATAGTCCGAGGTATATCGGTAGGTGCTCAAGGATGTTGGGAAGCCTTTTACCTTAGAACCGGAGAGATATCTTATATGCCACGTACTTCGAGCTTCGGCTTGAGTATATCGGCGTACCTTGATTGAAATCAGATGATCTAAATCTTAGAGTTAGGATTAAGGTCCTATAAGCCATTTCATATATTTTATATAGCGTCAGCTTTAGGGAGTGCTATTTGTGCATCCTTGCTTGTATGTCTGTGATTGAATGATATTATATATATATCTTCCTTACATTTTCCAAAACCCTGGGTATATATTATTCAAAATCTCCTCCTCTTTAAAACCCATGTGTATTGTCTTTTCTTCTGATTTCTTCAAATTCTTTTTTATCCTGCCTGCTATTTTTCAAAAATTTTAAATACTTGTCATTTATTTTCAAAATTTGTTTTCCTCCATCATGAGAGAAATGATATTGCCTATGAGGATTTTTAAAATCATAAAATTTCTTCAAAAGTTTAAATATTTTGATCTAAATCCCTTTTAAATAAACCATGTTGATTTTTTTTTTCTTTCTTTTCCAAATTAGGTTTTGAAAACCATTTGTCTTCAAAATCATCATCTCGTTTTTTATTTCTCTTTCAAAATTGGTTTTTAAACCACTATCCTCGAAATCAAACCTCATGATGATCTCTCATGATGATTCCCTTTTTAAAGGATCAGACCTTGCACTGATCATTCTTCTTGCAGTAGATTTTCTTCCCAAAAAAAATGATTTCTCACTTATCTTTTAAATAAACATTTTTTTCAAGATCCCATATGCAGGCAGGATCAGAAAAACTCCTTTTTCTCAAATCTTATAAATCTTCAGTTAATTTTGATATCTTTATCAGTTTCATTCATTTTATTCATATTTTTATCAAGTTTACGTCAATTTTATCAAGTTTTATCAAATTTTCCTCAATTCTATTAAATTTTATCAAATTTCTTACCCTTTCAGGTTAAGGGATAAACCTGATGCCTCTTTTCCATGAGGTATTTCCTTTATTCCCTCTCAGGTTAAGGGATAAACCTGACCCTCGTTGTCCGAGGTGTTCCCACTCAGGATAAGGGAAAATCCTGAAACCCCTCGTTGGAGCAATAACGCTACCCTATGAGGATTCTCTTGTAAATACAAGTTTTGTCAATCTTTGTTGATTTTCTAGATCTATATCAATTTCCCTTCACTAAATCTCTTTAAATTCTATTCTTTTTCTCATTCAGGATAAGGGAAAATCCTGAGACTCCTCGTAGTAGCAATAACGCTACCTACAAAGATTCTTTTGTAAATACCAGTTTCGTCAACCTTTATTTTCTAAATTTATATCAATTTCTCTTATTTTCCTTAAACTCTATTCTTTTTTTTCAGGATGAGGGATAATCCTGAAACCCATCGTAGGAGCAGTAATGCTACCTACGAGAATTCTTTTGTAAACACAAGTTTCCTTTATTGATTTTCTAAATTTATATCAATTTCTCTTTATTTATCTTCCTTAAATCCTATTCTTTTTTCCATTCAGGATAAGGGATAATCCTGAAACCTCTCGTAGGAGCAATAACGCTACCTATGAGGATTCTTTTGTAAATACAAGTTTCGTCAAACCTTTATTGATTTTTCTAAATTTATATCAATTTCTCTTCATTAAATTTTCTTAAATTCTATTCTTTTTCCCATTCAGAATAAGGGATAATCCTGAAGCCCCTCGTAGGAGCAACAATGCTATTTATGAAAATTCTTTTGCAAAATACAAGTTTTATCAATCTTTACCTGATTTTCTAAATTTATATCAATTTCCCTTTATTAAATCTCTTTAAATTTTATTTCATTTCCCATTCAGGATAAGGGGAAATCCTGAGACCCCTCATAGGAGCAACAGTGTTACCTGTGAGAATTCTTTTTTAAAATAAAATTTCAAATAAATTTCTTTTATTCTTCTCCATTTTTATGAATTTTATTCTTTTTCCTTTTCAGGTTAAGGGATAAACCTGAATCATTTTTTTCTAAATTCTCATCAAATGTCTATTCTATTTCCCCTTCAGGATAAGGGATAATCCTGAAAACACCGACAATCATTCTTGCTCAATTTTTAAGTATCTTAAAGAATGTCGGTGTCCCCTTTTTCTTCAAATCTCCATCAGAAAACCCAGTACTCACACTAGGGCATTTTTTGAAAAATCCAGTACTCATACAGGTAAGCCTAGCACTCGTGCTAGTGTCTGGCTAACCGATCAGTTAGCCTCTCAGGATCAGTCTTTGCACTGGCCCTTCACCAAAAAATCAAAGCTCTAAATCCAATTTTAATCTTCGGGTTATTCAAATCTCAATTTCAAGCTTTCAGGTCACAATCTTTCCTCAATTTTCCTTAAATTCTGTCAATCTTTCATCAATCTATATCCCTTCTCATAAACTCTCCTTTTGAGATTCAAGTTTCAACTCGAACTTCCAACTCTTTCCTTGAGATTCGAGCCTTGACTCAAATTTTTCAGCTCTCCTTCGAAGATTTGAGTCTTAACTCGAGTCTTCTTTCCTTTAAAAGTCTGAACTTTCCAATTTTCCTTCGATATTCGAGCCCTGACTCAAATTTTCCTGCTTTCCTTCAAAGATTTGAATTTTATCTCGAGTTGTCTTGCCTTCAAATAAATGAACTTTCAAGTTTTCTTTTGAGATTCGAGCCTTGACTCGAATTTTCCTGCTTTCCTTCAAAGATTTGAACTTTATCTCGAGTTTTCTTGCCTTTAATAAATGAACTTTCAAGTTTTTTGAGCCCTGACTCGAATTTTCCTACTTTTCCTTCGAAAATTTGGGTTTTATCTCAAGTTTCCTTGCCTTCAGTAAATGAACCTTCAAAGTTTTGATTCGAGCCCTCACTCGAACTTTCCTGCTTACCTTCGAAGATTTGAGTTTTATCTCGAGTTTTCTTGCCTTCAATAAATGAATTTTCAAGTTTTCCTTTGAGATTCGAGCCCTGACTCGAACCTTTCAGTTTCCCTTTGAAGACTCGAGTTTCGACTCGAATTTTCTTGTTTTCCTTGTAAAAACCTGAGTCCTAATTCAGTTGGTTTTTCAAAACCAACTTTCGAGTTAGGCTTACCTACAAAATCCAGTTTTATGTCAAGCTTGCCTTCAGAACTTTAAATTTATATTTTCCTTCAGAATCCCACTGATGTGTCAAAACTCGATGTTAAGCAAAGTTTTCGTCATCAAGGATTTCAGGAATATCTTGCCAAATTGCTATAAAATAGTTGTTGATCTCAAACTCTTATTTAAAGAGTTTCCTCCAATCTCCTTTAGTATTCCTTCCAAAAGGGTGAAGCTTTTGTGAAGAAAGGCTCAAACTTCAAATTTTCTGTTGGTCAACCAAGAGGATGAAAAAAAAAATCCTCGATATGACTGGCGAAGGAAAATTCAATGACGCTGAAAAGCCATAAGTGAACTGATATTGATCATAAATATGGCACATTCTTAAAGATTATTCTTTGACAGTAAGACAGTGGAAATATCCTGATCAGTAGAAAAAAGAACCTACCCAATCCATGTCTCCTCAAGTTAGCTAAGTTGCAAATCAAACATCCGCAAAAGGGATCTTTCAATTGTCGTCAAGATGAAAATGAATTATGCGAGCTAGATCTCCGGGGCCAAAGAAGATTTGGATCATCTCCAAGATGAAGGAGTTTGTGAAGGATCCTTCGAGGGAAAGTTCAGATCACCGTCGAGATGAAGGCGAGTGCGACGAACCGACAAACCCTAAAAGATATTTGATTTATGCTATCATCTAAAGACCTTTTAGAACCGATGTCATCAATATAACCCCTGAGATAAATGAAGGATCGGAACATCTTCAAGATGAAGGAGTTTGTGACGTACCCTTCCCCGAAAAAGAGAGAAAAGTCAGGACATCTCCAAAATGAATGATGATGTAAAAGCCCAAAAAGCCCCATGACTCAAAAGAGTGCAAAAAGATCATCATGGGAAAATGCTTAGGATATCAAACTGCCCAAACTGCAAAGAATCTTCTTTATCTGTGTGAAATTCTTCTATCAATATCTTTTCATTCAATTACTTTTATGAAGCTAAAAATCTCCTCTCCTTTCATAATAAAGAAATTGATAGCATCCTTGAAGAAAACCAACAACAAAATTTGACTTTGATTCTGGATTCTATAGAGTTAACCCAGTTGGGGGTAATACTCTAAGTGGAAGAGGGAACATCTTTAAAAAGTGTTCACTTTCAATTACCTTGAAATAACTACAATTTTATCACTTTGGCAATATTTTCCAGCTTTCCTGATAAGAAATAAGAACTTGACATCCATTTTGATACATCTTGGTGTTGCCTTCCCCGTCTTTCGTTTTGTCGAGAGACTCGCCTTCTCCTTGATAAAAGGATTGCCTTTTTCATCTTTTGCGTTGTCAAAAGATTTGCCTTTCTCCTTGATTAAAAGATTGTCTTTCTCGTCTTTCGCTTTGTCGAGAGACTCACCTTCTCCTTGATAAAAGGATTGCCTTCTCCGTCTTTCGCTTTGTCGAGAGACTCGCCTTCTCCTTGATAAAAGGATTGTCTTCCTCATCTTTCACGAGACTCGCCTTCTCCTTGATAAAAGGATTGCCTTCCTCGTCTTTTGCTTTGTCGAGAGACTCGCCTTCTCCTTGATAAAATGATTGCCTTCCCCGTCTTTCGCTTTGTCGAGAGACTCACCTTCTCCTTGATAAACGGATTGCCTTCCCCGTCTTTCGCTTTGTCGAGAGACTCGCCTTCTCCTTGTTAACAGGATTGCCTTTCCCGACTTTCGCTTTGTCGAGAGACTCGCCTTCTCTCTGATAAAAGGATTGCCTTCCCCGTCTTTCGCTTTGTCAAGAGACTTGCCTTCTCCTTGTTAAAAGGATTGCCTTCCTCGTCTTTCGCTTTGTCGAGAGACTACTCGCCTTCTCCTTGATAAAAGGATTGTCTTCCCCGTCTTTCGCTTTGTCGAGAGACTCGCCTTCTCTTTGATAAAAGGATTGCCTTCCCCGTCTTTCGCTTTGTCAAGAGACTCGCCTTCTCATTGATAAAAGGATTGCCTTCCTCGTCTTTCGCTTTGTCGAAAGACTCGCCTTCTCCTTGATAAAAGAATTGCCTTCTCCGTCTTTCGCTTTGTCAAGAGACTCACCTTCTCCTTGATAAAAGGATTGCCTTCTTCGTCTTTTGCTTCGTCAAGAGACTCGCCTTCTCCTTGATAAAAGGATTGCCTTCCTTGTCTTTCGCTTTGTCGAAAGACTCGCCTCCTCCTTGATAAAAGGATTGCATTCCTCGTCTTTTGCTTTGATCGAAAGACTCGCCTTCTCCTTGATAAAAGGATTGCCTTATTCATCTTTTGCCTTGGTCAAAAGATTTGCCTTCTCCTTGTTAAAAGGATTGCCTTCTTCATATTTCACATTTTGCCTTCTCCTTACCAAAAGGATTGTCTTCTTCATATTTCACATTTTGCCTTCTCCTTGCTAAAAGGATTGCCTTCTTCATATTTTACATTTTGCCTTCTCCTTGTTAAAAGGATTGCCTTCTTCATATTTTACATTTTGCCTTCTCCTTGTTGAAAGGATTGTCATCTTCATATCTTACATTTTGCCTTCTCCTTGCTAAAAGGATTGTCATCTTCATATTTTACATTTTGCCTTCTCCTTGCTAAAAGGATTGCCGTCTTCATATCTTCATATTTTACCTTCTTCTTGCTAAAAGGATTGCCATCTTCATCACCATCTTCATATTTCTCTTTCACCTTCTCCTGTCCAAAGGATTTGCCCTCTTCCATCTTTTGCCTTGTCAAGAGATTCATCTCCTTGATAAAAGATTCGCCTTATTCCTCTTTCACACCATCGAAAGATTCGCCTCTTGTTACCTTATTCATTGTTCATTTTGTCTCACATCTCCTTATTTTCCATCTCTCACATTCCCAGAAGAGTTGCCTCATTCAGCTGAAGTATCTCTTCTGTCCCATCACGGTTTCGAGAAATCCATATAGTTGTGCCCACTCAAGGGTCAAACCTGTACTTTTTGCGAAAGGTCATTAAATTCAAAAGCTATTTCAGTCTCAGCCATGAGACGCCCAAGATCATCCCTTTTTCAAAGCTTTAAGAAACCCCATTTCCTTCCTCCTTTCGCAAACCCCCTTTCGGGTTTGTTCGTCCAAACTCCGAAGGTCCCATCATGGTCTCTTCATTCGAGGATTCCATATGGTCGCCCCCCACTCAGGTCAAGGGTTAAACATGAATCTCGCTTTTGCGATGCATTTGTTGTCCCATCACGGCTTCCTCGTTCGAGGATTTTGTATGGTCGTCCCTTTCAGGATAAGGGTGAAGCCTGAACCTCGTTCCCCGATGTATGTTCCTTTTTCAGGTTTGGGTTAAACTTGAGTCTCGTTTCGACGAGGTGTTTTCCTCCTGTCCCATCATGGTTCTTCCCATCGAGGAACCCACGCTCTGTACATCCGTTCAGGAAAGGATCATGCTTAAGATTTCATCTCACGAGGCATTTCTCTCAAAATGTCCCATCGAGATCCTCATATATCCCTTTCCCCATCCAAATTATCTTGATATATCTTCGTCCCATCCAAATTAAGGGCTAAAACCTGAGTCATTCCAAAGGCTGATCTTGTCTCACCCATGAGACTTGATCAAAATTCTTATCTTTCATTATTTCGAGATCTTCACCCAGAGTCCCATCACGATTTCCTCATTTCTATCTATTCAGTCATGTCATTTTTTAGGATTTCGTCCCCCAGAGCCATTTAAGACAAGGTTTTAAACCTGAAAAGTCATAATTCTTCCACACCCAGTTCAGATCTGCTGACTGGGGCATTTTCAAAATTTAGAGAGTTATCTTTGCCACTAAGCTCGGCTTCTTACCGGCTTAGTAGCAAAGAGGGGCATCTGTGAACACCCCAAAAATTTCAAAATATTGTAAATATTTCCCTTTTACCCTTCGTCCCCGTTTTCTGGGTAATTGAGTCAGTCTTAAATCTAAATTCCATTTTATTTCTCAAGTTTTGTTGAAATTGAATTCATTTTATATATTTGACTCAATTTCGGATCTGGATCCAGATAAAAGATCTAAATCTGAGCTTCATTGTCCAATGTTTAAAATCAAATTCTCGAAATTTCCAAAATAACCGTTTGAAAAGCTCAGACGGTTCGTCCAGTATCCGTTTGGATCCGTCAAATGGTATTTCTCAATTCAAGGTTTAAAACCCCAATATTTTCTCAAAACTTGGGTCTAAACCCATTTTCTGAAAAATTTTCCCAAAATAGCCTTGAAAACCTTCTTTTGTAAATATTTCCCAAAAATACAAAAAAAAAAATAGTTTAAATCAAGGTTTTATTTCGAAAATACCAAAAAATGGAAAAATGTAAAGGAAAAGAAAAAAATATATATATCTAACAAAAATCAGTTTTTGAGAAAACCTCTTTTTGAAAATATCCTTTTTCAAGGAAAAAAACCTTTTTTAGAAAAAATCCGGTAAAGGGGCCTTCTTTTTGGAAATTACACGAAAAGTCTGAAAGACCGAACACTTTGTTAGGGTTTTCTCGCAAGGGGTCGGGGGCCAAACACTTTCTCCCCTCTTCCAAAAGCTTCTTCCCATCAGCCGCAGTCTACTCTCTCCCGATTCTCTCCATGGGAAACCCTTCATTGCAGAAATTGTGGCACCTTTCCTCTCCAGCCGTCCATCCCCCAACTGCATTCTCCTTCTTCCCCTTTAAAAGAGGCAAACGAAAACCCTTCCAGCTATCCATCTTCACCCCTTCACTACCTCATACTTCTTCTCCTTCACGAGGACTCGTTCTTCATCTCTCATGCTTCTTCCTCCTCTCCTTCACCTTCAACGATCTGTTTCCACCCCTTCCTCCTTGCTCTCTCCTTCAGAACGTCGCCTCCTTCTCCCTCATCTTCTTGGCCTCAATCTGATAACGTAATCAAGATCAAAAGAGGCTCGGCCCTAGCGGCAGTAGTTAAAAGCCGATCATTTCGGCAACAGAGTTACAAATAAGTGACCCCCTTCCTTTACTCCTTTTTTAAGCCTTTCTTTCTGTTGGTTTTTAGCATTTCCCTGTTCTGATTTTATTCCTCTTCATATCCTTTCTGTTATTACAAAGCAAAATGATGAAATCGACCGACAATATATGCCGAATTGATCCATCCATCGTAACATTAACGGAATCCATCGATTCCAACACCTAATTTCTTCTTTTTCTTCTCCTTTTTCTTTTAAATCCGTCTCTTGTATTTGATCTCCTGTTTTAATGGCATCGGATTACTGGTAGTTCGTTCCATTTTATCATTTGTTTGTTTCTTTTTTTTTCTTTTTTTTTCGTTTGTTTTATTAGGATTTCTGACTGTTTCGTTCGTATGTTTCATTTTGTGTCATTGATCCGATTGGGGATTACATCCCTTTCATCATGTTATCATTTGTGATCCATTTGCATCAGATTCACAGATTTTCATCATTTTCGGTTTGTGTTCATTTGATTTCATCAGTAGCATAACACTTGATTCACTTTATCAAACTAACATTTGCTCGCCTGATGATGATCAGTGTTGTATTTCTTCTGCCTGGAAGAGAAATTATTATCATAAGAATTATTTGGATTACATTCCGGATTAAGGCATTCTTTTGGTCGACCTGCTGTTATTTTTCATTGTAGCATCCATAGCATATCGTCCCTTCGATATCTCTTGGTTCTTCCTGGTTTTTCTTTTGAATCATTGTTCACACGATCATGATCGATTAGTATTTCAAGAAATGGTATGATAAGAGCATACAAGGATTATTCTATCAGGAGATTGCTCAAAAGGGAATAAAAAAAAAAAGGGAAAAGAAGAGCATTCGCTGTGTGGCTATTTTATTGGTTATACACTCAGTAGCAGCGGCAAATTCTAAGGAACATGAGATTCATCCTTTTTGAAGAATAAGGTCGGAAGATTTGGCAGACTTGACATGCTAAAGAATCCTACAAAGAGATCGATCTCCGAGGTCAATCAGTGGAACAAAACTTGCTGGGAAATATACAACCATGGAAAGTACTGAAATGCACTCACTGTCCTATGTTTGAGTTTAAAGTCAGAATTTGATTTACCATTCAATATGTTGCTTAAAAGCTTCCAGTTTGAAACTGATCGACCAATCAGTTCATTATTTGAGTTTCAAAGAAATTTGATAGGTGGGGATAATTTGCTAATCCTGTGTTTCTATACATGTTCTCAACTCATTTTCTGATACAAGGTAATTCCCATCAATAGCGTGAAGTCATTAACCTTTCATAGCCTACTGAAGGAGGATGAGCGAAGTTCAAATTGAACTTGCATTGTATGACAGCCATTGAAATTATCGTCTAATTGAAAGAGGAAGAAATGAATATGCTTACAAAGAGCCTCTAGAAGAAGCAGGCAGTCTGAAATTCATATTGGGCCGCAAGTCACCCACTGCGAGCAGTAAAGAGGAGCCTTCGAGCAAAATGAGAAAGCACAAGTAGGTTGCAAAACCTTCTGGAAGGTCTCTTGGTTCATCATCGAAAGACTCTGTAAAAGCTGCCAATAAGATTTTTGCTCATGATATCCTTCATGGCAATACACTGCTGACAATCCATCTCAATCTCCAAAATGATGATTCTGGAATCTTGCAAGTCGAAGGTAAGTTACAGCTAATTGTTTTGCAGGAACTCCAATTGGTGGAAGTTGGCTATGGCAATCAATCCATTTGAGATTGACCCATTTACATAAGTATTCCTCCATTTCCTGCATATATCCCCATAATATCACCTTCGTCCTCAGCATAGGTAATTCCTTTTCAATAAGCGCAACTTATTATCTTTGATTTGTTTCCAGCTCAATTATGCAACCCACGGGGGTTCAAAAGTTCAGCTAAAGGGTCTTTGTAAATTCTGCAATGGTTTCTTTTTTCAAAATATACTTTGATCTATCATGTGTTATTCATAACAGTTTGACCTTATTTCTGTCATGTGTTTTACATGTCTGCTATGTGGATCCGGATCTATAGCAATGCCTGCTACGTGACTGATCCATAACAGGTATGTATATTGCAAACGGGGCATCTAACAAGATCACGCAGTTGATTGATAACGTCTATCTGTGCCGCTCTGGATCGGCTGTTGATTCACAGGTTGTTTCTGATTATGTTTGATATTTTCTTGATCAACACATGTAAGAATGTTGTTGTTGTGTCTGTCTCTTGTTATGATTCTCTTGATGTTTTAACTTAAGCATTGAACACTTTGTTAAATTGTTTAGACGCAGTAATCAGTTGTTATACATATGGGTTTTGGATGGTTATGGTTGGCTACCCATCCTTTTCATATATTGTTTGGCTTGGAAATAAATGACCATCATGACCCCAATTGATTTTTCTGATGCAAATTACGGCTTGGTGTGCAGTTTCTGAGTTTCCAGTATGGTTAAGAGTGTGGTGGTTATGATTCTTTGTTGTCACCTTGTATAAATTTATCATAGATTTAGTCTTCTTTGAGGAGTTTCACAATGATTGGTCGTCATGTTTGGGTGGACTTGGCATGCCCCTCGGTGGGATCGTCACTCTGTCATACTGGTCCCCTTTGGCAATACTGGAATAGAAGATAAATTTGCCTGTTGAATGACGACAAGTATATGAGGATGTTGCTCGGCTCCTGCGGCAAAAAACAGACAAACCAAAGGCTCAAATGCCACGACTGTTGCTCCATCAATCCATCCTGTTGGGTTTCCTTGATTTTAGAATATCTCATGCTGATGCCTCTGACTTAATGCAGGTTAATATATCATCAATTACAGGAATTGATTCTCCACACACTAACTCCAGCAGCTCCCTTTATCGCTGCAACTACAGCAGTAGTTATACTTCACCCCTTACATTATTTTCTTTTCCTTTCATACGTTTACAGTAACACTTTCCTGCATCATCAACATCATGGTATGTCACCTCTCCACATAGCACATTTTCTGCATATCACACTGTTCACCACCCCAGGTTCACTCTGCATCGTATCTACACTTCATTACAAGTGCACATCACCACTTCCATCAGCATCTTCATTTTACCTACCACTATCACCTTTACCAATGTACAGTATATATAATACACTATCTCCCCCTTTGTACTACTCACTTCCTTCACAAATGCATAGTTGATCTTTACTTCACTACAATCTTGCTACACAAGCTCCATACACTCCAAATATTTATATACCATTATATGTTGGGCAGTGCTTACAACCGTACTCACATCTTCATACCTGCATATTAGTCATAATCTATATGTCATGTACAATAAATTTCCCACTGAATGGCACACATCAACACCACCATATCCTAGCTGCAGTACCACAACACCATTAGGCATCGTCCCACCTGCATGTTTTAACATACCAAAAGTTATGATAATGATTACCTCTGGAATCGAGATGCAGAAATCAATTGACAAATCAGTCTAATGTATTGTATTTCTCACAAGCTATTGATATATATACCTAAATATGTATATGTATATATATATATATGCATGTATATGTGTATATCATTTTCCATCCTTTTCATCATGTATATCTTGGCACATGAACATTTTACCATTGACATCTATATGATATGTGCTATATCCCTTCTCTCTTCATACTAACCAAGTGTTTTACACGGAATGTGTGGAAAATGTCATTATCGGGAGTTGTAAATCCATGTATTGTAATAATTAGATCTTTAATGAAAATTTGTATTTCTTGTTTTAGATAGAATGGATGAGCATAAATAATGTCTTAAATTGCATATTTTTATGCTTCTTTCTTTATTTTTCAAAATTCTCACAAATGGCACGTGCACCATTTCGTAAGAGGTAATTAATCCTAAGTTGATGATTTACATCAATGACCATAGTCAGGGTGTAAACAAGACCTAGTGTTTTTATCTTTTATAAAATAACACTGAATCCAGACTGGATCCTTTTAAAAAATCATCATATTTTCAAATATTTCATCTTTTATTAGAGTTTAACTTAAAATTGACTCTGAATATATACCAATGGCCATAGTCAAGGTATATTGAGAGTTAATTTCATTTTAAACTCTATAAAAGCACAAAATATGTTTCATTCTTCACCTGAATTTAAGTATATATTATTATATAATACATTCAATGGCCATAGTCAAGGATGTATTATATCTTCAATCTTGTTTTAATTCATTTAAAGAATGAAATAACCTTTCAAAAATCCAATTTCAAATCCTTTAAATTCATTCATCATTTAGGATAGAGTTGCATCATATTTTCAAAATTCTTTTTCATAAATCCAAGTGATTCTTTCCTTCATTTCTCAGATCAAATCCTATTCATAAATTCAAATTCAACTCTATTTCTCAAAAGGATTCAAGAATTCAATTTCAAGGTCCCATTTGACTTTGAAACTTCGGAATCATCTTGTATTTCAAATTCCAAATTCTATCTCAAATTCAAAGTCCAATTTAACTTTGAAATTCATTTATATATTCAAGATTAAATTTCTAAAATTCATTTTCCAAATTCAATTCAAACTTAGAAATTCTTGATTCATCTTCTAAATTCCAGATTCAAACTTCAAATTCAAAGTCCAATTTGACTTTGAAGTTCATTTATATATTCAAAGTTCATAATTCTCAAATCAAATTTTGAAATTCCAAATCCAAAGTTAGATCCTAAATCCAACTTGGATCCAAATTTCCAAGTACAAATCTCCACTTTTTGGATCTCAAATTCAGATTCAAAACCCATTCTAGAATCCAGGATTCAACATTCATATCGTATCTCAGACTTTAGATCCAATTCCACTTTAGGATCCAGAATCCAATTCTACTTTGGATCTCATACTACAGATCCAATTCCATTTTAGGATCCAGAAATCCAACTTCATTTTGGATCTCAGACTTCAGATCCAAATCCATCTTAGGGTCCAAAGTCCAACTCTATTCTTTGGATCTCAGACTTCAGATCTAAAGCCCCTTTTAAGATCCATAAATCAGTTCCACTTTGGATCTTAGACTTCAGATCCAAATTCCATCTTAGGGATCAAAGTCCAATTCTATCTTGGGTCTCAGATTTCAGATCCTAAAATCCATTTTGAGATCCAAAATCCATTTAGGATTCAGATCTCCAAACCAAATCTACTTTGATTCCCATATTTCAAATCTAATTCAATTTTCAGATCACATCTAAATTTCTTAAATTCATCTCTATATTTTAATACCGTTTGGATTTCTCAGGTTCATTCTAAATTCAAATTTCAAAATTTAAATTCAATTCCATCTCAAATATTCATTTCCTTTCCTAAATTCAAGTTAAACTTCAAAGTCCATCTCTGACTTTGAAGCCTCATTTCCTTTGTTATCATCTTCAAATCATTTTCTCCGAATTCAAAGATTTATTTTCCTGAACTTTGATTATTTCAAAGACTTAGAACTTCTCTGATCTATCCCAAGTTCTAAGTTAGATTCAATTATTCCTTCACTCCATTATCAAGATCATCTCAGAAATACTTGGAAATTTTCAAAATATCTTTTAAAAAAGAGCATACATCCTTGCATTACACAAGCATGATTCTTTGTGCATCTTTTAGACTTAGAATAAATTTTTAGATAATATTTTAGCAAAGCAAAAGGCATAAATTTGATCCTTGGTTCGATTACCGCTGGTAAAGGCGCCAGGAACGATCGAACCTCGTACCGACGAGCGAATCCGGTCTCTCCCGAAAATTTTCAAAACGGAGGTGAGTTATTTGCTAAATATTTTCAAATCAAAATCAAGTGAAAATCCGCAAAAGAGTTCCTCTTCTCTTTTTCTTTCTTTTCTTTTCTCTTCTCTCTTTCTTTTCTTTCTTTTATTTTTCTCCCTTCAAAAAGGAGGAAAATAAAGATTAGAAAAGGAAAATAGAAGGAAGAGAGAAAAATCACAAGTGAGAAAAAATTTTGCGATGATCACAGCAAGTAAAGAGATTTCATGTCAGACTTAATAAGGGTATGAATGAGTCTAGCTGCAAAATAAGTAACGGGTCATCATCATCTATGGTTGAATGTGCTAAGCATGTGTATGATCATTTGAGGTCAGAATTTCAGAATTTTATTGTCAGAGGACCACTGAGAGGTGGAAAATCTAAAGTTATATTTTCCATGTTTTTGAATATGGCTGGTGTTGGGGATGTCGTTAATAAGCAAAAGAATGGGATACACTTACCCATATTTCTGCAATATTTACAGTTACTTACATGATTTCTGCATCTTATACTGTTTTTTTTTTTAGTTACATATTTCTGCAATATTTACAGTTACCCACATTTTACTTTGTTCATACTTCATCCCTTATGGGATCCAATGTTGGTAAGTTGCTTGGTAATACAAGACCAGTGGATTTTCGCAGTCCTTTTGGCCAGTTTGGCTCTCTTAAGGATATTTATCTGCCACATAACTATACAGGTGGAAGTTAACCTTGGAAGACCTCAAGAAATCCCAAGTATTTCTGTTATTGATTGTTATCTTACAAAGATAAAGGATGGTGAGGTGTGAAGTTGAGTCGAAGTTCACATTATGAAGATACTTAATCCGTATTTGAACTCCGAATTGTGAAAGGTCAACAGCCAAGTGCTTTCTTTACCTGAATTTCTAAAAGTGGTGGGATCATTTATCTGCTCTGTACTTCCCTATTTTCCCAGGATTTGAAGTATATATCCAACATACATATATGCATATATATATATATGTACATGTATACATGTATGCCTATATATATACGTATGTACATAGATATATATGTGTGTGTTACTTTCCATCTCTCCATCATGAACATCTTGGCATATGAGCATTTTTTTATTGACACCTTTAAAATCCATGTGATATGTGCAATTCTCTTTTATTTTCCTACTAACCAAGTGTTTTGCAGGGAACATGTGGAAAATGTCATTTTCTGAGACTTGTATTTTCAACTTTAAACATTATAATAAGTTAGGTCTTAATGAGAATTTACATTTTCAGCTTTTAGATAGAATGAATAAGCATTGTAAATATCATAAATTGCTTATTTTCATGCTTTTGCCTTTATTTCCCAAAATCTCACAATGGTAAAACACGAATGACACATGCACCATTTCATAAAAGGTGATTAATCCTAAGTTGATGATTTACATCAATGGCTATAGTCAGGATGTAAACAAAACTTAGGATTTTTATCTTTTATGGAATAACACTGGATCCACACTGGATCTTTTTCCAGAATTCATCATATCTTCTTTAAATATTTTCCTCTTTTATTAGAGTTTAGTTTAAAATTAATAGATGAAAATCACCATCTATTGAGAGTTAATTTCATTTTAAAGTCTATAAAAGCACCAGAATATATTTTATTATTCACTTGAATTTAAATGTGATTATTATATAATACATTCAATGACCATGGTCAGTGATGTATTATATCTTTAATCTTATTTCTAATTCATGTAAAGAATAAAATAGGATTTTCAAATCTAATTTCAAATTCTTTAAATTTATTCATCATTTAGGATAGAATTGCATCATATTTTCAAAAATTCTTTTTCAAAAACCCAAGTGATTTTGAATATCTTGCTTGAAGTTTCTATTTCAAAACCAAATTCTATCTCATTTCAAGGCTCAATTTCAAAGTCCAATTTAACTTTGAAATTTTAAAATCATTTTTGTATTCAAACTTCAAATTTTCAATTCAATTCAAAATTCAATTTCAAAAGTTCAATTTAAACTTTGAAGTTTCTGATTCATCTTTTGATTCAAAATCAAGTTTATTTTCTTATCTTCAAATTCAAAGTTTTAGATTGATTCCGAATCTCAACACTTAAATCTTCCTAAGTTTTAAATTTAATCTGGGTTTTCAAAACCCAGGTCCATATTCAAAAGTCCCATTTGGACTTTCAAAATCCAAAATCTAAAGTTAGAACCCAATCTCCACTTTCGGATCTCAAATTCTAGATCCAAATTTCATTTAGGATCCAAAATCCAATTCCATCTTGGATCTCAGATTTCACTCTTAAGTCTTTTCCAAAAATTATCATATTTCACAAAAATGCATTTTCTTCCTTTATTAGAATCTAAAATAAAGATTAATTTAGAGTATATTCGCGGCCATAGTCATAAAAATACAAAAATTTAATCTTGTTTTAATTCTATAAAACCACAAAATTAATTTTAGACTTTATTGAAATTTAAATAAAAATTAAATTAAAATATGTTTATGGCCATAGTCATGAATATATTAAAAATTAATCTTGTTTTAATTCTATTAAAGTATAAGATTTGCTTTTTAAATTCAATTTCAAATAAATTCTTTTAATGCATTCATCATTTGAGATAGAATTGCATCATTTTTTTTATTATTTCAAGTTATTTTTAAATCTCCAAGTGGGTTTTGAAATAATTTTCAAAAACAATTTTCATTTATAAGTTCAAAATCATTTTTCAATTTTCATTCACAAATTCAAGCTTATTTTCCCAATCCCTTTTCAATTTAATTCACTTTTAATCCTATTTCAAATATTTATTTTCAATTTCCAATTTTCGATTTCATTTCTAACTTTCTATTTTTTGAATTCTAAATTTCAATTTTGAATTTTACTTTAATTTCAAATATCGAATTTCTAATTCTTTTCAAGTTCCAAATTTCAAAATTTCATTTTAAATTCAAATACCAATTCTTATTTTTTCATTTTTTCAAGTTCTAATTTTAATTATATTTTTACATTTTTAATTCCCCATTTTTTTCTACTTCAAAATTCCATCTTAAATTCGAAATTCAATTTTAAATCTCAAAGTGCAATCCTCAATTTCAATTCTAAAATTGAATTTCGAATCTCATATGAATCCTAAATTCCAATTCTTTTTTTTTAATTTCAATTTCAAATTCAATTACATTTTCAATTTCAAATTTCAATTCTTCAAATTTAAGTTCAAAGTTCAATTTTTAATTTCAATTCTAACTTCTGACTTTCAATTTCAATTACGAATTCAATTTCAAAATTCGATTTCTAAGGTTAATTCTCAATTCAAAAATCCAACTCCAAATTCAATTTTAATTAATTCAGACTTCAAATTTCTTAACTTAGAAATCAATTTCAAAATCTTCAAAATTCAAACTTTCAAATTCATTCCAAATCTAAATCGATTTCTGAACTTAAAGGTCATCTCTTAAAGGATATTTTCAAATACATTTCAAAATCACTTGGAAGATTCAGACCTCTGAAAATTTTTCAAAAGATATACATTCTCAAATTCAAAATCATAGCACAAGCCTCATTAAATGTGCATTGAAGACTTAAAGTAATTTCTTAGATAAAGTTAGGCAAAGCAAAGGCATAAATTCGATCCTTGGTTCGATTACCCTTGGTAAAGACGTCTGGAACGGTTGAACCTCGTACTGATGAGCTAATCATGTCTCCCCATTTTCCAACAAATTTCAAAACTGAGGCGAGTGATTTCAAAATATCTTTACAAAAAGGTCAAGTGAGACTTTATGAGAGTTTTTCTCTTTTTTCCCCTAAAAAGGAACAAAAGAATTTTTTTTGCAACGTTCACATATACCGAGACCCTATAGGGTTTGGTCCAGGTCGGATATGCGATAAACCCGACCCATTGACACCCCTGCATACAACCCAGAGAAGGTTGATAAGATAAAACCGAGCGAAGGCCTCCACCATAGTGACAAATATCGGGAGAAATTGCCTGAAAGTTTAAAATGGCAATTTCTCGTGAGATCTTCAAAATATCATGAGATTTATGAAAAAATACAAATATCGTGATTTAAACATGATACTTACATTTTAAACAGCTATTGTGAAAAAAAACATGTATTTTTATTTTTAAATAATTTTTATTAATATTTCTTATATATATATTTTAATTTATTTTTTATTGTCGAGATTTTGCCAAAAAATGCGAGTTTATGAAAAATTTTCAATATCTCGCGAGTTTTTGAAAAACTAAATTTTGCCGTTTTTAACGTTTGTCACTATGGCCTCCACTTATTGGATAGACGACCTAGCAAGGGATTGGCGGTTGGGGGCAAAGGATGAGCTTTCGAATGTATAATAAAATGTCAATTCCCCGCATCAATTGCGCATTAAATCGAAGGCTACCCAGAACGAAAGGGGGGGGGCAAACGCGCCACCACCGCCGCGGCTGTCATCGTCGTCTGTCTACTTTACTATTCTCGCATTTGTTACTCTTCTCTTCTTGGTCTTTGAGAGTTTGAGAGAGAGAGATTAATTAGGGCAATGCTGCCGACCCTGTCTTCCTGCTTTCACTCACTGCCGCCCACGCTTATCCTCTCTTCTCATTCTTCCTCATTTCCCTCGTGGTCCCATTGTCTCCATGTCTCCCGCGCCTCCACCGCATCCACCACCAGTTGGTCTTCTCGGGCGATGGTGGTGGTCTGCGAGGTGGCCCTGAAGCAGCATCATTCTACCACGGACAAGCGTGAGGTTGCAAAGATCGGAGCCAAGGTGCGTGTAAAGGCTTCCCTCAAGGTTTATCACGTTCCCAAAGTCCTGGAGCTCGACCTCGATGGGATGGAAGGTGAGGTCAAGGACTACGTGGCTATCTGGAAGGGCAGGCCCATCTCTGCCAACCTCCCCTTCAAGATCCAGTTCTCTACCCAAGTTGATGGCCGTGAGATCAAATTCTTTGCTCACCTCAGGGAGGACGAATTCGAGTATATCCTCCTTCGATGATCCCACATCAAAAAACTCCGCTGCTATGGTATGAAAGCTTCTAACTCACAAGTCAATTTCTTTCATCAAAGCCTCCCTGTCCTCCTCTTCTTTTTTTCTATTGCACCGTTCCCTTTTCTCCTTTTCTCAAGGATGCTCGACTCTCTTGCAGAGGAAAAGGTGCATAAAGAAGAAGAAGAAGAAGAAGAAGAAGAAGAAGAAGAAGAAGAAGAAGAAGAAGAAGAAGAAGCATTTGATGTTGTTTCATATGGATTATATTCAGAATAAACATGTAACAGACATCGAAACTAAAGTAAGCATTTCCCTTTTCTTGGTGTTCTAACATTCACGCATTTGTAATTTGGCATTGCATGTCACTATATACCTAAGCATCTAATGGAAGGAATTTACATTTTGAAGTTGTGATGTTATACTATGGATGTTGTTTTCTTGGTATCTCCTCCCTTAGGACCTTCCGTTCTGTTGTGTATATCTCGCTCTCGTCATCCTTTTATGCTTCTCTTTTCTCGTTGGTCAATTTCCAATCTAGGCAACGGGTTCTCTTAATTGATTGAGTCAGATTTCTGTGATGTTCTCTGTGTAAATGAAGAAGAGACACTCGGTGTACCATCAGGTACAGTTTTGCACCTGCATTCCTGCCACAAGCACCTTAAATCTACCTTGCCCTATTTTTCATGAATATCCAATTAGGAAATCTGAGGTCTCAAGCTCTGGTCCGTTCTCTTCTGACAGAGGTCACTCACTTCTACGGTCATGTAGAGAAGTTATGTTGTTATTTGCTGTTATTGGCAAAATATTATTCAGGAACAGCTTTTCTCCGTGACTTTGTTAAAATATGTAATCTTTGTATATATATCTATATCCATATATATTATATTATGTGTATATACGTATGTTCATATATGTATATATATTATTCTTTTTATTCTTTATTATAAATATTTTTGTTTTGTTTTGTTTTATTTATGATTAGTCAACATCAAGTTGACTAATGATAAGGTCCCAAATTATGTGGAATCAGCTTTCGATCCAAATGATGCAGACCCAATTGTGGAAGACCCCGATCTTTATTCGTTGTCCCAAGATCTCAACATGGATCCAAGTGTTGCAAGTTCAGATCCAAGTCCAATGAACCAATAATTAGATGATGATCCATTGAATGCTACATATCTAGAAGAACTAGATCTAGTCCGACGTTGGTTGGAGCGAAGCAAGGAGAGGAGCGGATCAACAATGACGAACCCGTATCCACCAAGACATATTTCATGAAGTGGACCAAGTGGATTGGATCCTTTAAGCCAATGTCCAGCTGCCCAAGCCCGATCCATGCAGGAGCATTCTTAGTATTAATGAAAATTTATAGGTCTACCTTGAAGGGTGCCCAACCATCTTAAGTGTAGCCTAGATGGGTGTGCAAAGGTGTTTAAGATGACCCTAGGTGTTATCCTAACCCTAGGAACCTATGTCACATGGGTGCGGGTGCGGGGGTGCGACAGGGGCAAAAATGTAAATTTTTATATATATAATTTTGAAGTTTTAGCAGTTTAACATTTAACAATTAACATTGTCATAATATGATTCATCATGCATGCAATATATCAACCTAAATATCAAATTATCAATCAAATAAGTAAAGCATAAAAGAACTAAATTACATTCCAAAGTATATCCTGATGAAGTAATGAATGTTAATAATTTTCTTCTTCATCATCAAATGCATCATTAGAAGGAATACTGGGCTCAGCTAAATCCACGTTTGTTATGTTGAAATCATGTTCTCACTCGAAGTCACACTCTTCTGGGTTTATATCACAAAATTTGGATGTTTCTTGTCTGCGTTATAAACTCAATTTGAAAATGATAAATACAATACAAGTATATTTAAATGAAAACTAAGAAATAATCAAATATTTAAGAGAGCAAATTAGTACCTGTATTCATCATTGTTTCGCGAAAGTAATCGAAGATTTGAATGAACATATACTAAATCCTCTGCACGCTTGCTGGTGAGTTTGTTTCTCTTTATGTTGTGGATTTGAGAATATGTGCTCCAATTTCTTTCACAACAAGATGAACTAGCAGACTGCGATAACAATCTTAATGCAAGACGTTGGAGAAGAGGTGTTTCTGATCCAAATGTTGACCACCATGTGATAGGATCTATATTATCTTCTTCTCTCGCGAATAATGCCCGTTCATATAATCTCGAAGATGAAAATTTTCCAAACTCTTGTGTGACTTGATATAGAAGATATGCTTCTGGAAAAAGTCTTGTCATACACATATTTCTATGTCTTGATAGCTCTGGGTCTAAATTTGGAGGGACACGACCAATACCACCAGCCCGCCACTTATTTGCATAATATTTTGGATTAAGAGAATGTGCCATGCAATGCAAAGAAATGTTGCTCTTATCCCATCTTCTGACTAAAATTGAATCAATATGATTAAAAAAATTTGAATCATCCAATGCAGGATTTTTTTCTTCGTGCTTGAAAACTATAACTTGTATTTTTTCAATCATATTATCCCACATTTCATAAACTCTGTGAAGCATGGGCTCATCCTTATCAACTTCTCTTAACATTTCTCAAATAGGTTGCGTAAATTGAAGGAAGTATACCACTCTATCCCAAAACTCATCATCAAGAATGCATTTTTTAATTTCTAGAGCTTTGATATCATCATCAACACGATAGAATGACCAATTTTCATCAGTAACCATGTTAATCAAAGCATTCTTCACTCTTTTAATCCTCTTCATCATCACAATGATGGACGCAAAACGTGTTTCAGCGACCTTCAACAATTTTAAATCAGAATGCCTATTAAATATAGCATTAGCATGATGGTGGTTAACAACAAAATTCCTAATGCTTTTGACATTTCTTTCTAAATCTTCAATCCATGAACATAAAGCATATGCTTGTGATTTTTCTTCTTCTTTGGGGTTGCAGATGCTCTTTAGGACTAGATTTAAGCTGTGTGCTACACAGGGAGTCCAAAAAATATGAGGGTACTCGCTCTCTAAACTCAACGTTGCACTTTTACAAACTGGAGCGTTGTCTGTAATGATTTGTACCACTTTCTGATCACCCACTTATTTTATCACTTCTATAAACAATCTCTTCAAATACTCTGTATTTTTATATTCCCCAGATGCATCAACTGCTTTCAAGAATATTGGGCCACTAAGCGAACAAGCAATGAAATTGATTAATGGACGCCTTTGAATATCTGTCCATCCATTAGACACAATAGAAACTCCATTTTGCTCCCATGAATATTTTTTAATCTCTAGCAACCTCTCCACATTTTCCCTTTCTTCTACAAGAAGTGTGGTTCGTATTTTTTCTGAACTTGGAGGCACATAACCACTCAAATTACAATTTGCCAAGGATGTTACTAAATCCTTTCAATAAGAATTTCTAGCCGCATTAAATGGGAGTGAACCAGAATAAAAATACCTCCAAACTTTTCTATCCAATTCTTCTCTTCCATATGTATTGAATGTTGCTTGTATCGTTCATCTACCTCCTACATCGACTTTTTTTTTTCCAGCATCTTCTTGGTGGCTTGCAAATGGCACACTGACTGCAGAAGAATCGGCCATTGCCTTTATCTTCTCATATTCTTCTTGTATTGTCTTCGCATTGCCTCATCAACTTTTCTACAAGCTGAAATGCCTTGTCCTGGTATCTTAAACAAATGAGCCTTCACTCTTGTGTAAGACTCAACAAAATCTCTTTCGCAGAGCTTGCATCGAAATCTCTTGTTTCCACCACCTTCTTTTTCAGTTTTTGCAAGTTTATCTACATGTACCCATAGTGGCCCCACATCATCAATCCCACTACAACTATCAGTAAAACTAGCAGCAGAACTCACATGTTGGGATGAGGATGACGCAAGTCCTTTCCCTTTATCCGTCATTTTTATCCTGAAAAAAAAATACATTAAAATTTTCAAATCAATTATACTTGACCCCTTCCCCTTGTCGAAAACACAGGGAGAAGGGGGGGCTCAGCCCCTCCCCTACTTGGCCCCTCCCCTGAAATCAAAGGGAGTAGGGTGGGGGGCTCGACCCCTCCCCTGCCAAAAATAGGGAGGGGCTCAACCCCTTCCCTACCAAAAACAGAGGGAGCAGGGGGTGCTCTGCCCCTCCCCTGCCGACCCAACAAGAGAGCGAGAGGGGGGGGGGGGGGCTCGGCCCCTCCCCTGCTGACCCAAAAAGAGAGCCAGAGGGGGGAGGGGCTCGACCCCTCCCCTGCCAACCCAAAAAGAGAGCCAGAGGGGGGGATCGGCCCCTCCTTTGCCGACGCAACAAGAGAGCGAGAGAGGGGGGGGGGGGTTTGGCCCCTTCCCTGTCGACCCAACAAGAGAGCGAGAAGGGAAGGGGGTGCTCGGCCCCTCCCCTGCCGACCCAACAAGAGAGTGAGAGGGGGGGGGGGGGGTGGGCTCGGCCCCTCCCATGCTGACCCAACAAGAGAGCAAGAGGGTGCAGGGGGGGCTCGGCCCCTCCCCTGTCGACACAAGAAGAGAGCGAGAGAGGGTACATACCTGCGAAAGGAGAGGAGGAGCCTCGGAGGTGGAGCTGAGGCGTCGATAGGAGAGAGCTCGAGCTCAGGGGGCGAGGAAAGATTAGGGAATTTTTTTTTTGCCCTAAAGGTGGACAAAAATGACCCTGGGTGCGTTGACCGCACCCAGGGTCGTGTTGACCACACCCGCACGCGTCGCGTCGACGCGGGTGCGACACCTATTTTGCCGAGTCCCTGTGACTTAGCTAGGAACGTTTTATCTAAGAATAAAGTTGAGACTCCATGGTGCCTCTTTGGGTTTCACGAAGCTCTTAGGAATTTCAAGTTAGTTTTAATATTGCTTTAATATTTCTTGTTATTCGTATTGGGCAATTATGAGCCCCCTTGAGCCTGTATATAGAGGCTCCCTTGTGCTAGAAAAGAAACTAAGTATTTTGAATTGAAAAAGGTTTCCTTTTGGAAAATCGTCTCTCTCTATTTGAGCCCCTACACTTTCGTCTATTCTCTCTCTCTTGGCCCCTAGGCCTTCATTACCTTGACCACCTAGGCCTCTCTTTCTAGTATAATGTCCCTATAAAATCCAACCTTTTTAAAACTTTTCCAAACCCAAAATTTTGAGAAAAATTTTAAACTTTTTATTCATTACGAAATTTTGCATGATTCCCGAATGTAATATGTCAACAAGTTCATCTATGATCACATTCCAACCGTTCCAAATACTAGACGACCCACCTGAGCGCAAACGCGAGTATATATTAGTCTCGCAACATCAGATTCAGTATGAAATCATCCATAAACATAACTTGATTGGGGTTATTACTTTAAGGATTCTCACACGTAGAAAAATCCAGAAGATGAAATGTATTTAAGGTTTAAGACAATTGAGGAGTTACGTAAAGATTTAAAATTTGCAAACCATACGCATAACCATTACAAAAGTAAAAAGATAGAATTCAGAAATATTTTCATTCTAAAATATTACAATTCTTCAACGTAAAGATCCAAACATAAAAGAGTTGAATCGTTACAAGTTTTTAACCAACAAAATTTGTCTGAGTCCTCCAGGGATCATAATAGGTAAGATTAGATCCTTTAGCCACGCAACAACTCGCACTTCGCTTAAGTCCTCCACGAGGTCATCTGTAATATTGTAGGGCATCAACCACTTGCACGTAGAAAACAAAAAACTA
The DNA here is from genome assembly GCF_984573655.1 of Nuphar pumila. Classification (NCBI taxonomy): domain Eukaryota; kingdom Viridiplantae; phylum Streptophyta; class Magnoliopsida; order Nymphaeales; family Nymphaeaceae; genus Nuphar; species Nuphar pumila. The sequence continues at coordinate 23,729,315 of NC_143250.1, read as the reverse complement.
AACTTGGAGAATACAAAAGTTTGTAGTGATATAATCAAAGTGTGATTCCAATTATTAAAAAAATGAGGGTAAGGGAATCCACATCAAAACATGCAACAACATTTATCATCATTCATTTCATGGCATTCATAATTGCGTAAGTTGTATCTATAAAATCAAACTCATTCATTTTCATTTATGGCATTAAACATTACATTCATTCGTATCCATGACAGGTGTTCTCATAAATGGATGAGAATTCACAATTCATAGTTATGCTTTAATGTGAAATAAAACACAACAATTCATAGAAATGTAAACTTTCACTTTCTTTATCCTAAAAAAGAGCATACTCATGACTATGATATATATTGTCTAAATTATTAATTCTCATGTCCATTCTCAGAACATTTATGCACCTTTTGCATTCAAATTATATTATATAGAACAAACCCTGATTCCACCTTTCCTGTGTGTCTTACACACACAAGCACCTCACGTGCAACAACCAAGCTCGGGGCTTGTATCAACAGGTCAATTACATGACCAACATAAACATGTCTTTTTCATTCACATGTAACAATTCATATGTAATAACCATACAAACCTTAGTAGTATCTACATGTTTACATCTATATATTTATGCATATGATAACAATTATTCTAAAAAATCAAATTCATTGTTTCTCTTGTTTATTCAGACTCATATGGTACATATTTATTATTCTATGTATTTTAATTATCCTCCTATGGCTTAACTGGTTCTTTCTCAAATGATTCAACCCTTAAATGCAGCGGTTGGGAGAACAGACCCATGGTCCCAGGTCTTGGCCTACGCTAAACCAAAATCGCCGGCGAAAAATCGAGCATGCATCCTTAACTCTGCAAAGATGTGGTACTACCATCTAGGACTCATTGGTAGACCTGTTCCTTAACCTTCGTGGGACGAGGACAAGAGACACCTTCAACTCTCGAAAACTCAATATGTCCCACGAGGCTTGTATCACCCTTCCCTCTCTTTGGAGGACTAGACATCAGGACATACCCAACCATCTAAGAAAGCCTGGTTTCACCGGTTCCTCAAATGGACCCATAGCCCAAGGTTATTTTTATTATTAAGTCATAGGTCATAGTGAAATATCATTATCTCACAGGATAACCCTCTCATGCCTTTATGCATGATATTAATAGTTTATGCCTTTTCGCATGACTAAAATAGTCTATGCCATATGCATGACTTAATCGTACATGCCCTTATGCATGTACATGACATAATCATATTTACTTTCATGCATTATCTTATCATGTCATGATTTATTCTACATATGCTCTCATGCATGATCCATTTCTAACATGTTTTCATATATGGTTCAATTACAAACACTGTATGCATGATTTTTTCACGTGTTTTTATGCATGAAACATGTCATAGATGATTCAATTTCTCATGCATAATACATGTCATATCATAATTCAACACACAAACATGATCATGTTAGAACATATTCATGTTCCCAATATGATTCATTTATCTCAAGGCATACATTCAGAATTCATATTTATATACATAACATGCTTTACCAAATTATCATCATACAAGCATTCACGGTGGGCATGTTAATCACAACCAATCATGCAACACTCATTTCGCAAAATGCATTCTCAAACATGTACCTGCAACAAACACACTTCATATTCTGCTATCTAAAATTATGACGAGCATGATCTTTAAACTACAACAATAAAATCACTTTTATTTCCATACATTTAAATCATGCTCAACATGATCTCTGAACTACAATCACAACAGTCCTAGATATCCACAACTAAGTAGTGTGTGTGAGCAGGAAAGTATTGCATACAATAAAATAAATATAGTGTATGATGCATTTACATCCCATACTTACCACGGGTATTTACTCGATTTGCATTTTTATGCATTGCATTCGTTGCACATGACATTTCTAGCCGCAAACGATATTTAGCAATAAGTATCATTTTTTTTTGTATCTGCAAATCAATTAGCACAGTGAAATATACATATAACTAAGCATTTATGCTATTACACTAAACTGATAATTACATCTAAGTATATTTCCTTTGCAATCACAAACCATGCAAGTGCACATGGGAAGAGCCCACTAGTGACGTATGTGTTAACATGATTAACTATGTACTATCGCGCACTCTCAAGTGCGTGTTCATGACCCATACTATGAAATCCAAAGTATATTTACCACGTGTACAAAACTCACTTCGAAATCAAGTTTCAAACATGCATAATCGACTTTCGAAGACATTTTTGAAACCTTGTTAGAAAAAACACATTCACAACTAGAATTTGGTCTCCCAATAGGCATTTCACCAAAATTTAGTGTGCGACAAAATTCTCAAGACAATCAAAATTCAGAATTTTACAACATGCTTAACAATGTTAATACGCGACACTAATAATGCTAATAACGAAATAAATGAAAATGCTAATTTAATACATGCAAAACCATCTAATTAGACATTCCTAAACTTAATTTGCTAAATCTGCACTACACTATGATTCTTACACAACATAGTATTAAAAGATACTAGATTAATACCAAACAAGAATCTATATTCTATAATTTTAGTTTAGGAATTCTACCTTTGCGATGCAATGAAAAGGTAGTGAAACTCAAAAACCAAGAAATCCTATAAAAAATTGCAACCGATTTGCTACGTAGGCAAAACACCAAATACTTGGTGTGCGACACACAACACTAAGCAAAAACACCCGAATAGGATCAACTAGTCGTCCTCTCACAATGGGACAAAGCTCAGTGCTGGACACATAACGAGGAACTTATTGAAATACGCTTTCGCACATGCGCGACAAAATTTACAATGTAAATTGATAATCCGAATAGCGAAAACCACGAAAAAAATGCAAAAAGCCCAAAACATGATTAGATCGTAGTGTGGAGCATCACCACCGGTCTCCACGGTGCCCCATGCATCGCCACTACGATGACTTGCAAATTGAGGTATCCGATTTCAAAGGAAAAGCTATATTCCCTTGAAAATCCAATCCAAAATTGGGAAAACAGGTAGAGAAACGCTTGCGAAGTGAGGGACACACTTGCTGTCATGGCTGGCAATGATGTCGACAATAGCCTGACACGATTCACAATGTTAGAAACTGAGCACACAAAACAAGGCAATGCTAGTAATGAAGATCGGCTAGAAATCGCTTAAACAACTAAAAATCGGTAACTAAAATTGAAAAACGACGAACACAACGTACCTCAGCGCATGAATATGCGTGAAAATCCCAATATGTGGGCATGGATCCCTGTGTAGGGGAACATGTAAAAACCCATATGAAACCCCTATTTAGCAGAAAATGAAAGAAACAGAGTTCCCCAATAGCAGGCAACACGGTCTCTAAAATTTGACCTGAAGAAGAATGAAAATGGGCTCACACGATAATAAACCTGAATCTGAAACCATCAGTAGCAATTTAATGTGGCCATGGTTGACCTTCCACGTAGAGATAGCAAAAAAACCCCCAAAGAAGTAATGATCCAGCCAATCGACCGAGCAAACAAAAGACATCGCATGCTCCGACGAAGAATCGATCACTGCTGATTTTGGAAAATCAGAAAAACAAACCAATGGGAAAAAAATAAGGAGAGATTGGGGATGAACTCACCAAACGAAGGGTCTTCATGGCCGGTGGCGTTCGATCTGGTCGTCGAGGAAAGGGGAATGCTATCGACAGAGATCCCAAGAGTGTCGATGGGAAGCGCTCCTGTCAGGATTCAAAGAAATGGTTGGCAGAATCCAGTCATGCGCCTACCAGTTTGGGGACCTCTGTGATCAACACACTGTATCTGACCTACCAGAGTTGTAGACGCTGGAGCTCGCTGGTTGGAGCTCCCGACGGCAAGGTGGTCGACCGATGGGGAAGAAGGGTGTGTGAAAATGTCTACGAAGAGACAATACACATACAAACACTAATACTTCACAAAAGATGTGCATAAAGACACTCAAACAACACTTGAACAAATACGCACAAAGGTATAAAATAATGCAAACATGCACAAATGCATGTAACAAGAATATATTGAATGAAAGAAGAGGAGCTTGAGACACTCAAGCCTAACATTTACAAGGGAAACACCCCTATATATACACCTCAAAGGGGAGCCACCTTGGGAGCTCCCAAAGGAGTCGTTGGGAGCCCCCAACGGTCACATTTGTGATCGTTGAGGGCTCCCCAATGACTCTTTTGGGGAGCCTTCCAAGATGGCACGAAAACCACAAAAAGAGTGTAAAAATAAGGAAAAAGAAATAGAAGAAAAAGAGAAATAATAATAATAAAAAAAGAATACAATCATATTCCTAAGTGGAATATGCGTAAAATGGGAAAATACAGAAATACCCTTTTCGGGTACTATGATCAATATATATATATATATATATATATATATATATATATAGAGAGAGAGAGAGAGAGAGAGAGAGAGAGAGAGAGAGAGAGAGAGAGATGTATATATATAATGTATACGTATCTCTCTATATATATACTAATATATATACGTACATAAGAATTACATTTTTAACACCCTCCCTCAAACTTACGGTGCGATAACTGCAAGTTTGCCCAAAAGAAAATGAAACCGAGGGGAGCAGAGCACCTTAGTGAAGAAGTCCGCTAGTTGATATTTTGATATCACATATGAAAGATCGATGATTTTTTTTTTTAAATATTCTTCCCGAACATAATGCCAGTCCATCTCTATGTGCTTCGTGCGCTCATGGAAGGTATGATTTTTTGCAATGTATATCGCACTCTTATTGTCACAAGATAACTTTGTCGGTTCTAGAATATGAACTCTCATATCTTCTAGCAGACACTGAATCCATACTATTTCCATGGTTGTGGATGTCATGGCTCTATACTCAACTTCGGTGGAGGACAAAGAGACCTTCTGTTGCTTCTTACACATCCAAGAGACTCGCGATTCACCTAAAAAGATACAGAAACCAATGGTGGAGTGACGATTATTAGGGTCACCTCCCTAATCAGAGTCAATATACACAATTAAATTTAATTCAGAGGATGAAGAAAGAAATACTCCCTTATTTGTTGTTCCCTTTATATATCTGATAATTCGAACAACTGCACTCATGTGAATCGATGTAGGGGCATGTTGGAATTGACTTGCAATGTGAACTGCATGAGATATATCAGGTCTAGTGATGCTAAGATACATTAATGACCCAACCAGCTGTCTCTAAGGAGTAGGATTATCCAAAATAATCCCATCATCGATCCTCATCTTGGATCCAACAACTTCGGGTGTTTCACAAATTTTGTCATCAGTAATGCCTTACCTGTCAATTATCTCACAAGCAAGCTTAGTTTGGGATAAAAAATATCCTCTATGAGAGAAAGTAGCTTCAATGCCCAGAAAGTATGTCAGAAAACCTAAGTCTGACATCTCAAAAATTTCAGTTAGCACAGACTTAATGTTTTTAATTTCCTTGATATCATCACCTGTAATTAGAATGTCATCAACATATAGCAACAAGATGACAATTCCCGCATCAAATTTCTTTACAAATAAGGCAGTGTCAATATAACATGAGACAAATCCATTTTCCATCATTAAACTGTTAAATCGGTCATACCAAGCTTTGGGAGCTTACTTTAGACCATAAAGAGCTTTTCGTAAATGAAAAACTTTTTCATTAGGACAATCCATTCCAGGAGGAGCAATCATATAAACATCTTTATTTAAATATTTATTTAAGAAAACATTTTTAACGTCCATTTGATAAATGCTTAATTTTTTAATTGATGTGATGATAATAAGACATCTAACTGTAACCATTCTAGCAACGGGGCAAACGTTTCATCATAGTCTAACCCATATTCTTGTTCATATCCCTTAGCAACTAGACACGCCTTATATCTCTCAAGAGTTCCATCACTCTTGGTTTTGACTTTAAAAACCCACCTACATCCTATACTTTTCTTTCCTTTAGGAAGATCTTGAAACTCCCATGTTCTAGCTTTCCTAAGAGCCCTTAGTTCATCTTCCATGGCTTCTACCCATTCATTCATCTTTTTTGGCTTCTTCAATTATGGCACTAAGGCACGTTCTATGTTTAGGAGAAACGGAGTCATAAGATATGAATCTAGAAGGAGGTCTCCTATTTTTCTTAGTTTTTTGAGAACTTTCACCCAAAGTGATTGTTTCACTAGGCTCACTATATTTTTCTATGGCACTTTTAAAACTGCTTTGGTATTTATGTCTGTATACAATAGGTTCCCTAGAAGATCTATCATCAGCCTCATGATAGATAAAAGGCTGAGGAGGATTGCCATTCTGTTCTACTTTATTTTCACTTGGTGTGGATTCCTCGTCACTGATGTCATCATCTCTTGACAATAGATTAAATAAGAAGGAATAATCCATATTTTCCTCATGAGATTCAAAATTTTCAAACACACTAACATTTTCTAGAAAGCTTACATTTGTAGACACATATAATTTATCATTCTTGATATCATAGCACCAAAATCCTTTTTGAGTCTCGGAATACCCAAGAAAGGCACATGGAATGACTTTAAGAGAAAGTTTATCATTTTATCTGTCAAAATAAAACATTTGCACCCAAAAACCCTTAACCTACTATAATTAGGATCTCTTTTATACAAAATTTCAAATGGTGAAATTTTATCCAAATTTTTGGATGGAAGACAGTTGATAAGATAGACAGATGCAAGGGCGACTTCGACCGAAAATCTTTTAGGGATGTTTTGGGAAATGAGCAGGGTTCTGGTTGTCTCAATAATGTGCCTATGTTTCCTTTCGACCAAACCATTTTGTTAGGTGTTTTGGGACAAGATTTTTGATGAATTATCCCATATTTCTTAAGATAACTTTTAAAATCATTTGAAAGATATTCTCTCCCGGAATCGGTTCTGAGAATCTTTAAATTTTCGAAAATTGATTCTTAATCATCATATGATAAGATTTAAATGTTGCAAAAAACCTCGTGTTTATATTTAAGGAAATATATCCAAGTAAATCTAGAGAAATCATCTACAAATATCATATAATAAGATAACCCTCCTTTTAAAATAATGGGTGTCGGTTTCCAAACATCTAAATGAACAAGTTCAAAAGGTTTTGTAGTAAACATGGATCTTTGATAATATGGCAAACTTCTCATTTTTCCAAGTGTGCAATCATTAAAAACAAAAATTTCTTTACATAAATGTTTGGCAAACGGAAGATACAAAATTTTTGTGACATTGGGGTGGCCAAGTCTTTTTTGTCATACATTAATGTCTTTGTGATACAACACATTACAAAAAGAATCTTTTGGAATTTGAAGACATATTAAAGATATCCTTTTCTAGTGCCTTCCCCAATCAATTTCTCTGACCGGCGATCTTGTATCCAACATTTATCAGATGAGAATTTTATATCACATCCATGGTCCGAGAGTTGAGAGACAGAAAGCAAGTTTAAATTTAGTTTTGGAATAAATCTAATTTTAGGAATACAATTTTTTTTTCTTCAAAATTTTCAGTTCCTTTAATTTCAAGAGAAGTGCCATCGACAATTGAAACAAAAGATGGTGAAAAATTCTTTAAAAAATCGGATAAAGAACATATGTTGGGAGACATATGAAAATAGGCACTCGAATCTAAGAGCCAAGAGGTCTTACCAAGAGAAGAATAGGTAGATGTAGCTGCTCCAGAAACAACTCCCTTAAGAAGTGGTTGAAGCATTTCCACAATCTGATGTAGAGAAAGAGCTCCATTTGAGGGAGTCTCATTTTCTTCCTTTTGAGATGTGGTGGCCAACAACTTCTTCCATTTAGGGCAAACAGGTTTGATGTGCCTTGGTTCCTTACAAAAATAGTACACAATTTTGTTGTAGTCCTTTCTTCCTCCTTGACCACTTGATCCTTGATTTTGATTTTTGAAGTAAGGAGGCTTATAAATTTGAACATTGTTCCCCGGTCTTGAAACGACATTAACGACATCACTTTCTTCATTAGTTGAAATTGCAAGAACACTTGAATTGTTTTTGCTAGTATTCATACACGTTTCTTCCCCACTTAGCTTTGTAATGACATCTTCTAGCGAGGGGCGTTCAGGTTGCATTCGGTCCCTGTTGAATCTGCCTTAGTCTGGCCTGCCCCACGGTGGGCGCCATCTGCGGTCGACGTTAAGGCATCAGTATAACAAGAGGTACTACTAAAGGTGGAAGGGATGGTCGGTTCACGGGTTCTAGGTTGGTGGGAATGTGATAATATGAGTTTGGATTATGGGTTGGTCTAGGGTAGAGGTAGTGTGTCGGGTAGGGTACAAGGTTTTGGATCGGGGACGGGTTAACATATTGGGTTTGGTAGGGGTATTGGGTCTGGTTGGTGTAGTACTGGGATAACTCACCCGATTGGATCTGGATCGGGTCAAAACCTAAGCTATTCGCCAGACCCAGAATGTGATAGGTAGGATCATGGATCGAGTTGTGGTGGGAAAAGGCCTGGTTAGAACTCGATCCTTGATCCATAACAGGATGAGTCTGGTTTTAACCCGGCTCAAATTCAAACTGGAGCTCCGTCCGGGTCCGATGTAAGTTTGGGTCAGTATTGGATCGCTCATTAGGGCCAAAATTATTAGGTTGGGTCAGATTCGGGATAACTCGCGAACCGAACCCAACTGGGTAAGCCGGGTGATGGGGTTCAAAGCTCGAACCCGCTCCCTGGGACGCAAAGGCTAGTCCCCGAGACCTGGGTCTGGGCCCTGCTATTATCGGCTCCGGGCCGGACCCTGTCGAGTTCGGTCCGACCCACAAGGGACCACACCCCCTGCTCGCTGGTGGACTGCGATCGAGCCTCCACGCACGAGATCCAGGAGGGGTGATAGGTCCGACCCAACCCGGGCTAACGCAGTCGTGCCTGCAGCAGGGCCCAACATGACGTTGGGGTCTTGCAGGCAATGCCTGATCTGCGACACAACCACCGTGGCTCGAGTCCAGGTCTGTAGCGCACCCGAGTTGACGTGGGGGGGGGGGTCCAATCGTGACCCCTTGGTTCGGTTGGAAGGTACCAGCTGTTTGATTCACAATCACTACCTAATCCGGGTGGAGAGAAGGTACCATGTGCGAGAAGTTGACGCGTCCTACATCCCTGTGCAAGGCTATCTCAACACCCTCACATCGCACGACAGGCTGATAATTCAGTTGGGCTGGGTCGATCGCTGCGGCATCGGCTAGAGTGACAACACTGTCGCCCACTCCCGTACCCATTTTTCGTGTAGACGTCGTGCGCAGCTCCACTGGCGACTCAAGAATGAAGATCCGACCTTTGACACCATCTAAGCGCTTTGACATGCCGGCTACGTCCTTGCTTACGCGTAACAGATTTTCTTGGATCTTCGTCATCATGTCGATCATCCGCATCATGGGGTCTTCGTTGAAGTACCCGATCCCTCATACTCCTTCTCGTTCGTAGGATCGTCCCTCGCTTCTTGCGCCATGTCGTCGACCAAGGAGGAGGGGTTGCGCTCTGATACCACTTTGATGCAGTGGAGATCGGAGTTCCGACGCACCTTAACTTGTTTATTGAAGGTAACGAATTACAATGAAGAATAAAGAAAATGTAGGGAATGAAAATAATGGTTGCTGAGGAAACAAATGCTGACAACAAAACAGAAAGAGAGAAACAATCAAAGAAATAAACAAAACTTCAATCTTCTGTACCCCACATAACCCTAATGCTGGGCATTTATAGACTGCATAATGGATCTGGATCTCGGGTCCAGCCCCTGGACCCGAGGTTAAATCGATGCCGCTGACATGCTGGATCACCCATGCGTTGGAATGCTGTCGACGTGCGGCGTGCTTCAGACCTTCGCTCGCCTGGCATAAGTGCGCAGGGGCACGTCCCTGCATCGTGGTGTCGGACTCGCGATCGGATCCATCACCTGGGTCCGATCGTCCATCCCATTGGTGCCGGGTTCCCTGGCCGTGCCTGGATCTATCCTGCTCTGCATCAGATATCGATGAGGTCCATGCAGTATCTAGAGCGAAAAATAATATGAGGACATATAAACCTCTTCATTTTTGGAAAAATAACAATGGTGGAGAAAGAAAGAACCAGGTCATCTTCGACCGGATTGTCCTAAGCTCAAAAGAAAGGTGGCTTCTGTTGGAGAATGTCTAAGCAATTCAAGTGAAGAATCAAAGAGAGATGTAGATATAAAGGACTCCATTGCTTAACTTACCGAAACTCTCCAAGAATTCACGAGGATCAATTTTTTCACACCTTCCACCTCCGGTGCCACGATCTCATGAACTCCCGGTATGTCCTCTTGGATTCTTGATTCGGGTGCCTCTTTCTACATGATTTCAAATGCATCTCTTTTATCAAAACCAAGTCTAAATTCTTTTAAATCCTTCGTTTTCATGACCGATGAAACATCATTAGATGTTGAAGGAATGAGAAACCTTGAAAAAGTTTGTGGCCAAAACAAAGAATTTCATGTTCCAAAACTTAATTTAAATCTTTTTTCGGTCTCTCAAATTATCGACTTTGGATGTAGTGTCTCCTTTTCACCAACCAATTGCTATGTGCAGGATCTCCAGTCCGAGAAGCGGATTGGGAAAGGCCATAGAAGATGAGACCTTTATTACATGAATTTTTTGTCTTTGCCATCCAAATCTTTTTTGTAATCATGTTCAATCTAAAGATCTTGAGACTTGGCACAAAAGGCTTGGTCACCCTAGTATTTCAAGTTGTATCTTTTTCCATTTTTAGAAAAAAATTTGTAATGAAAACACATTTACTTGCAATGATTGTATTCTTGGGAAAATGCATTCGCTTTCGTATCCACATAACAATTTTATTTCCAAAAGACCATTTGAACTAGTGCATTCGGATGTATGGGGACCGACACCCGTTATGTTTAAAGGTGGTTATTCTTATTATGTTGTCTTTATTGATGATTTTATTAGATACACATGGGTTTATTTTATCAAAAACAAATCCGATGTCTTTTTCAATTTTAAAGAATTTCATGTTTTCATTCAAAATCAATTTCAAAACAACAGTCATTTTTAGATCTGATTCCGGAGGAGAATATATTTCAAAAGAATTTCAAAACTATCTTAAACTAAACGACATTATACATCAAAGATCTTGTCCAAATACTTTCCAACAAAATGGTCTTGCCGAGAGGAAACATAGGCATCTCATTGAAACAAGGACTCTTCTTGTTTTGAAAAATGTTCTAAAGAACTTTTGGGTCAAAGCCACTCTTACTATAACTTATCTCATAAATCAGATGCCTTCCTCTTCTTTAAAAAATATTTTTTCTTTTGAGAAATTGTTCAAAATATCTCCAGATTTTAAAAGATAAGATTGAGTCTTTGGTTGTAAGTGCTTTGTTCTTTTTCAAGGACATGATAAACTTTCACCAAAAGCTCTTAAATGTGCTTTTATTGGATACAGTGAAAATAAAAAAGGTTATAGATATTATGCTATGTGATATAGGTGCGGATGCGAATGTAGGAGCGGATATGGTGATGCGGCACTTTAAAAAACTTGGGTGTGGGGGTGCGAAGAGGATATATATATATATAATTTTTAACAATTTTAAGTTAACACTATGTGTATTTGTGTGCATTTACGTATATATATACATATATATATATATATATATATATATATATATATATATAAAATATAGATAAAAATAGACTTGATTAGGGTTAATTGAATCTACTTTTGGATAGCAATGGACCTCAGTGTGGTTGACTTCACCTAACACAAAGGAAGCCGTGTCCAAGTGTCGCATCCGCCTGGGCGCGGGTGCGATGCCCTGTTAGAAGAGTCCATGTGACATAGATGTTATGATATTCAAAACAACAAACTTTATGTTTCAAGAAATGTGACCTTTCTTGAAGAACAAAATGGTTTCGAAATTCAAAAATCTAAAGATGCGATTGACTATTCTTTTCTTTTTGACTTATTACTTAGAAATAAGTCTAAAAGTGATTTAATTTGTGATCATACTTGTAATGACAAAAGTGATTTAATTTGTGATCATACTTGTAATGACAATTCACATCAAAATGTTGATTTGTCACATCAAATTGTTGATTCTCACAATGAGGATCCTAATAAATTGCATGTGTATACTCGGCGTGAGGGCATTGAACATCAAAATGCTTTCGATACATACTTTAAGACATCTCCTTAGAAGATCTAGTTGAAGAAACCTAACCTCGGCGATCTTTTAGGAATACTAGACCTCCTCAAAAATTTATGTCATATGATTCATTTTCTCCAAATTATAGAACTTGTCTAATGATGATACATTCCTATCATGAGCCTTCCAATTTTAAAGAGACTAAGCAACATCCACATTTGTTGATGCTACGAGACTTGAACTAGAAGCCCTTAACAAAGCCAACACTTGGACCATCATAAGTCAACCATTAGGGAAAAGAGTTATTGGATGTAGATGGGTTTATAAGGTCAAAACCAAGAGCGATGGGACATTAGAAAGATACAAAGCTAGGTTAGTTGCTTAAGGATATGCTCAAGAATATGGAATTGATCATGAGGAAACCTTTGCCCCATTTGCTAGGACGACCAAGGTAAGAACCTTGATAGCTTTAGCATCTATTAAACAATGGTCTATCTATCAACTAGATGTTAAAAATGTATTTTTAAATGAGAATCTTTGTGAAGAAGTATTTATGGATCCTCTACCGGGTTTTGAGATTGGTAAATGAAAAATTCTTAAACTTAACAAAGCCCTTAAAGCCCTTTATGGTCTCAAACAAGCTCCAAAAGCTTGGTATGATCTTTTTAGTAAAGTTGTTCTTGCCAATGGTTTTACCTCTTCTTATACTGATACTTCTTTATTTGTTAAGTCTGCAGGAGATCACATAACTATCTTATTGTTATATGTTGATGACATGATCATCACTGAAAATGATAAGAACAACATTGAACTTATTAAAAATATTCTCAAAAATAATTTTGATATGTCTGACCTTGGGTTTCTAAGGTATTTTTTAGGGATCAAAGTTGCATAGTCCCTTCGCTATATGAGATGAAGCTTGCATCAAACATTATTGCTAGGTCCTATTGCTAGGTTTGAATTAACTTACGAAAAGAAAGTGGACACTCCTGAAGTAATCAACGCCATGAGAGCCAATGATGAAACTCTTTTAGAAGATCCCACTCCTTATCGTCAGCTGATTGGATCACTAACATATTTATCTATTACCAAGCCAGATATTACTCATGTTGTTCACAGTGCAAGCCAATTTCAGACTGCTCCTACTTCTATTCACATGGCGGCTGGCATGAGAATTATCAGATATTTAAAGAAAACTATAACAAAATGATTATTCTTATCCTCCTCTTCATCTCTTAATTTAATTGTTTATACTGACTCTGATTTGGGGGTAACCCAATGATCGTATTTCTACAACAGGTTATTGTGTTTTGCTTGGAGAATCATTAATTTTTTGAAGATGTAAGAAAAAATGTCCCTTTCTTCTACAAAGACTGAGTACAGGGCGATGACCACCACTACCACTGAACTTGTCTGGCTAAGAAGTCTGCTCAAATATATGAGCGTCATTTTCTCTACTCATTTGAAGTTGTGTTGTGACAACAAGAGTGCTAGTTACATTGCTAGCAATTACACATTCCATGAACGAACAAAGCATATAGAGATGGATTGTCGCTATGTTCGAGATGAATTCTTATGGGATACCATTCAACTACCCTATGTTACTTCAGAGTATCAACTAGCAAACTTCTTCACCAAAACATTGCCATCACCTCGCTTTTACTTTCTCCTCAGCAAACTCTCGGTGATCTCACTCTGTGTTTGAAGGGGGGGGGGTGTTAAAATATATTGTTATTACGTATATCTATATATATAGAGAGAGCGAGAGACACATATACATATATATTATATATATTGTAATACCTATTAAGGGTAAAATAGTCTTTTCATATGTATACACGCATATCCCTAATGGATATGCTTTCTTCCTTTTTTCTTTATTTTTTATTTTCTTATTTTCTTTTTTATTTCTTTTCATCATGAAAGGAGGGGGTCCACCATAGAGTCGTTGGACCCCTCCAACGACTCTATGGGAGCCCCTCCGTGGTTCCCTTTTGTGTATAAATAAGGGGCTTTGCCCCATGTATTGTTAAGCTTGATTACGCTTTTCTCAATAAAGGTTGTCATATTTTTTAGCTCTCTTTTCTCTCATTTTGTGTTTGTCACTTGCCACTCAGTGGCTTATTGTATTTTTGCCTATTAGTGGCCTATTGCTTGTATGCTTGTGCATCTCTTAGTCACTTAATGTCATTATCTTTTCTTATTAGTGTTTCATTACAGATGGATGCCAAAAATGCCTTTCTAAACAGAGATTTAGAAGAGAAGAATCCAGTATCATGGTGGGCACAAATTCTTCAGGTGGAGGTTCATGCAGAAGCAAGTGCATATCTCATAAACTGAAGTCCACCTTTATGCTAGTAGACAATCGTGTCTCCCACAATAATATGGAAACAAAAGCTATCGTCAATAACACCTTGGAATGAGACATGCTAGCTAAAAATCTGAATAGACAATATCCATAGAAGTTATTACCCAGCAACAGAATCTAACCAAACAGCAAAACTAATTCCTACTTGCTTTCCTCCGACTCCTTGATAGCGAGTAGACCAACCCTGTGGGTTACAGTATGAAGACTGGCTATATCAGAGCAGAAACACAGGAAAACATTCAAACAAGCATTAGTCCCAACGGTGTTCCTGGTAGGCTTTCGACCATACCCAAGTTTGAACTGGCTCTCCTGAAGCGCAATGGCGATCTTTTAGCAACTTAACGAAATCACTTACAGACGATACAAAAGAAGAAGAAAAAGGAAAATGCAGTATCATGGTGGGCACAAATTCTTCAGGTGGAGGTTCATGCAGAAGCAAGTGCATATCTCATAAACTGAAGTCCACCTTTATGCTAGTAGACAATCGTATTTCCCACAATAATATGGAAACAAAAGTTGGTTTGATAAAGAGGGCAGATTATGCAAGCTAATGAGAGCTTTGTATGGCTTAAAGTAAGCTCCTAGGGCATGGTTTGATAAGTTTAGTAATGCAGTCATGAGATTGGGGTTCAAGCAAAGTTCCATGATCCTATATTGTTTGTTGCTTCTTTCACTTGAGGGTAGTGTATACTCTTGTTATATGTAGATGATATGATAATTGTTGGGGACGACAAGATTATGATTGAAATGCGATGACTCTACTTGCATAAATCTTTCGTGGGGAAGTTGATGTACTTCTTAGGG
Source organism: Nuphar pumila (assembly GCF_984573655.1). Classification (NCBI taxonomy): domain Eukaryota; kingdom Viridiplantae; phylum Streptophyta; class Magnoliopsida; order Nymphaeales; family Nymphaeaceae; genus Nuphar; species Nuphar pumila. Next base: position 23,713,950 of record NC_143250.1, on the reverse strand, counting down.
CTTGCGGTTGCATATTCAAAGAGAGGTTATTTGCTGACTCAACATAAGTATGCAACTGACTTGATCAACAAGGCAATACTAGCCGAAGACAAGAAACATGTGGACACTCCCATGAAAGCCAAATGCAAGTTAAAGTATTCAGATGGTGAGCTTCTTAATGATCCTATTGTGTATATACAGTTGGTAGGGAGTTTGATCCACCTAACCATTTCAAGGTCGAATATCACTTTTGTTGTGGATGTAGTGAGCCAATTTTTGAGCGCTCCTTGTAAAACCCGAAAAAAAACTTGGATTCGGGTCAGATCCGGACCCGACCCGGACCCAATGGAGGCACCGCCTCCCTCGCGCCTTCTAAAGATAGCGAGGTAGGGGAGGGGTTTCAATTAGAAACCCCCTTTCCCCTCTCGCTCTCTTGTCTCTCTCATCTCTCTCTACTCGACCCCCCCTCTCGCGTCTGCCGAGTAGCAGCCACCAACGACCTCCCGTCCGGTAGCCCTCAGGTGATCACCCTCACCTCTCCTGTCCCTCTTGCTGTCGGGATCGGCGCAGGCAACCCCCCTCCAGGTATGCGCAACTTCCTCTTCCCCTTTTCTTTTCCCTCGTTCTTCTCCTCCTTTTCCTTTCGTCTCTCTCTCCCTCACTTCTCCGTCTTATGTCAGATGAAACTTGCTGCTGACATCTGTTCCAAATCCGGTATCTCCGATGATAAGAAGACAAAAACCCCAGAAGTCATCAATGCAAAATTAAGGTTGGAAGATGGAACACCTCTCGAGGATCCTACTCCCTACCGGCAACTTGTTGGGTCTCTAACCTACTTATCCATCACACGGCCAGACATTGCTCATGCCGTCCACTCTGTCAGTCAGTTTCAACATGCACCTACAACCGTGCACATGAGTGCAGTCTTAAGGATTGTCAGATATATCAAAAATACCATAACTAAGGGAGTTTTTCTTTCTTCTGCCTCGTCACTTGATTTAATTGCTTATACTGATGCAGATTGTGGAGGAAATCCCAATGACCGAGTCTCAACTACCGGATTTTGTGTTTTCTTAGGTGACTCTATGATTTCGTGGAGATGCAAGAAGCAACACAAAGTATCCTTGTCCTCGACGGAAGCAGAATATCGTGCTATGGCCACTACAACCATGGAACTTGTGTGGCTAAGAAGCCTCCTCAGTGATATGGGCATTGTCATCTCTACTCCTTCGAAGATGTGTTGCGACAACAAAAGCGCAATCTATATTGCAAGCAATCACACCTTCCATGAGCGTACTAAGCATATTGAGATGGACTGCCATTACGTTCGTGATGAATACCTAAGAAGAACTATAGCACTACCTTACGTCACATCAGAGTACCAGTTGGCGGACTTCTTCACTAAGGCTCTTGCGGCTCCTCGGTTTTTGTTTCTTCTTAACAAGCTTTCGGTTATATCCCCGTAAAGCTTGAGGGAGGGTGTTAAAATACATGTAATTCATATATATATATATTTATATATATAATACCCGATAGGGGTATTTTTGTCATTTCACAAGTACCCGATAGGGGTACTTGTTTTTCTTATTTTATTTTTCTCTTTATTTTTTGTAAATCATATTTTTTGTTTTTTTTTTATTTTTGCTCACACAAAAGGGGCCCCACCATGTAGTCGATGGGGCCCCCAACGGTCACATTTGTGACCGTAGGAGCCCCCTATGTGGCTCTCCTTTTAAGGCCTCTTGGCCCTTCCCCTCTCCTTCTCTTGTGTATAAATAGGGGTGAACCCCTCTTGTATTTTTCACTCTTGAGAGCTCTCTCTCTTTCAATAAGAGACATTTATATTTTTATGTTGTGTTGTCTCTTGTGGGTTTGGGTATTAGCCCTTGTTGTTTGTTCATTAGTGGATGTTGTAAGTGCCTAGTGCACTATTTGCTTTTCCGCATATTTCATTACAGCGTGTACCCACAAGCCAGTAATATTGAAACATAAAGTCTGCTCACACTGGTTGATGGGTCATGAGACTTGCTTGTTGCATGGTAGTTCACAATTTACGATCAAATGAATCGTCATGCTGCATTTGACAGTTGCACTACTTACTTGTTTTGAATTGCTTACCTGTTTGAAACAACTTATCTGTTTAACTGCATATCTGCTTTAAACCGTTTAGCATGTTGAATTAAATGCTCTTAATTCAGTTTTCTGTAGTCTCTCTTGTGCATTTACTAGTTTTTCACAAAACTAACCCATTCTATGGGTACAAGTGATGATTAGGTACACCACGGGCGATGGCACGATTGCAAGATGACTTCAAGATTTTTTTTTTCTGCTCTTAGCTCGCATCCTGGATGTTTTTGGGTTTCGTAACAGATTTTCCTTGAGATATCCGAATTTTGTACTATTTGAGAACTTCTTAGATGAAAGTGGTTTTTTCAAGTGTTTTGCAAGTATCATGTGTAGTGTGTTTTGGTTCTTTTAGCTAACGTGCCCAAAGTTGTTAGCTTGCCTTTCTAAATTCAACAAAAGAATTATCTTCCGCTGATTACATAAACAAACTCTGAAAGAAAAAAGATTTTCTTCTAGTCTCTTGCCTGTTTTCTGAAAGGGTCGCAAGTTTGAAATTTTGGGGCGTTACACTCCTAGATTCTCTGATTTGGCAGCAATTTTGAGGACCATTAGATATATCAGAGGCACAATGCGTTAGACTCTATTCTTTTTAGCTTCGTTTACTTCGGAGTTGAAAGCATATTAAGATTTAGACTTTGGAGGGGTTTCTCTTGATAGGCATTTCATCATTGGATTTTGTATATTTTTGGGGGATTTATTGATATCGTGGAAGAGCAAGAAGTAGCAAAGGGTTGCTTTATCCACGACCAAGGCAGAATATTGTGTAATGACCCAAGTCACGACTCACGATAGATATAGTTATTACAGGATATGAGTGTTACTACTGAGGGTGCTGCTACCTTGTATTGTGACAATCAAAGTTTCATGAGAAAATTAAGCATATAGAGATAGATTGTCACTTCACTCGGCGAGCCTACTTGGATGAAGTCATCTCGTTGTCATATATTGGGACCGCAAGTCAAATAGTGGATTGTTTCACTAAGAGCTTACCTTTGTCAACATTCCAACCCTTTCTCTTTAAACTTGGAATGATTGTGTTTTCATCATCCTAGGTTTGAGGGGGAGTGTTGAGGATTGTAATACCCATGTTACATGGTTGTGTTTAATCCTTTCATTAGTATATATGTTTATTCTATAGGGGCAATCTTGTAATATAGCATTAAAGTTTAGTCAACTATTTTTATCATTTTGTGTATCTAGAAGGGTCTAGCCCTATATGTGTTGTATTCATTCTTTCCTTGAAGGCTAATGAAGCAACTCTTATCTTCCCCATTGTGTATCTTCTTCTTCTTCTTGCTTCCTTTCATGGCTAACTGATTCTCCATACTCCACAGATGGCTAATTTCTCCTTCTAACTTAGTCTTGTACTAGTTCAACCCACTTATGCACAACCGCATCTAATGTGGTTTAATGGTATTTAATGATATCCAACCATGAAGATGCAAAGAGGGGAGGCATGAAGAGAAGATCACTCAATAGCTTTGCATTACTACCATAAAGAATAGGGTTACAACACTATATGGGAGTCAACCTCCCTAGCCTCACAAGAGGACACAATTTTTAACTTTACACCTAATGCTATGTTAAAGAAGTACCGCTAATAAAGAGACTGTACATATAACAAGGGGTAGAACCAAATACATGAAAATCACATTATAGATGACATACTTAACACTCTCCCTCAAGCATGAGATGATGTAAACACAATCATACCAAGCTTGTGAAGGAACCTTCAAAAGGTTTAAAAGACAAGCTCTTGGTAAAACAATTGGCAAGTTGATTTTCCATTCCAACATACATGAGTGAGATAACTCCTTGATAAGCTCTTTGAGTAAAATGACAATCAATTTTCAATATGCTTGGTCCTTTCATGAAACTCTAGATTTTTTGCTTTTTGAATTGCACTTTGATTGTCACAAAACAATGGAGTTCTCTCGCTCACTTTGACTCCCATGTCTTCAAGTAGCCATCCTAACCAAATTATCTCAGCCGTAACTTGGTTCATAACCCTATACTCTGACTCTGTGATGGAAAGAGCAACTTTTTGTTGCTTCTTACTCTTCCATGATATCAATGACTCCCAAAAATACGCAGAACCCGATAGTTGAGTGACAATCCTGTGCGACTCCACCAAAATCAGCATAACAATAAGCCCTTAGTTCAAGTGATGCAGACGAAGAAAAAAACAATGCATAGTTCATGTCTGAGTTACCAGAAGCTTCTTAGATAGGTGGTAAGAAGCATGCTTCCCAGAAACTCGCTTCGGAAGCACGATACTCTTCACTTTCGAAACTTAATGGGAATCTCGATTCTCTCATGCTTCTCCTATGTTTCTCATAAGCTTTGTTCATGTTTCTTACATGCTTTCTATATGTCCTCTCAAGTTTCTTTTCATGTTTTCTATGTGCTTCATCTCACGCTTGCCACTCACTTCTCATGTGGTTTCTCTAAATAGGTAAAAAGGTAACCGTCATTTTTAAATGTTGACAAAATTTAATTCTTATACTAAAAAAATTTGAAACTTAAGAATAGTCATTTTTGTTTTAGTTTTTATTTACTTTCCATTTAATTCTCATATTGCTTCATTTTTTATTCTCAGTTCACTTTCAAATCGGTTTCTCGCTTTTTGCTTCCTATACATTTCAAAGTACCTCACTTCTTGCTTATGCTTATATTGATTCTCACTTCTGCTTTCTCGTTATTCATGTTGTTTATGATGTATTTGATGATTCGTAGAACCATAGCTAAATGAGTGGATCTGGGAGCACTCATAACTCTGTTAAATTATGTATATATAAATATATATATATACATATACTTATATATATACATTCGTATATATATATATATATAAGTATATATACGTATATATGTATATATACATAATAATATAGCTTTTTCCTGTTTTGTATAAACCAAAAACCCGATAGGGGTGTTTTGGTAATTCCACGTGTACTTTTTTCTTTTTTACCTTTTTTCCTTTTTCCCCTTTTTCTTTTTCCTTTTTAATTTTTCTGTTTTTACTTTTTGGAACCATAAAGGGGCCCCACCTATCTAGTCGTTGGGGCCTCAACAGTCATATTTATGACCGTTGGGGCTCCCAACGACTAAAAGGGATCCCCCTTTATGGTCCTCCTTTAATGCTTTCCTCCTCTATATAAAGAGGAGGTTCCCCCTTGTAAATGTATGGGTTTTTCACCCTTCTCTTCTTTTCTTCAATAATATCCAACTTATGACTTTAAGTCATTTTCTATTTTTGAGAGTTTTGTGTGTGCACATTTGGTGTTTGTGTGCTTGGCTCTAGTGGTCACTCTTAAAGAGTGCCTTTTGCTCTATTGGTGCTTCCGCCTTTTTTCATTACATGGTATCAGAGCTCGGTTGGTGATTGGGCTTTTCTTTTGTCATCTTGGAACACGTGCCTCTCAAAGTTTTGAAGAAAGGAAGTATATTTGGTGCCGATGGAACATGACTCTAAAGTGGAGCTTTCTTTTAAGCTAAATGGGTCCAACTATCTCATGTGGGCCTTCGCTATGGAAAATCATCTAAGAGGTAAGAAACTTTGGGGTTTTGTTATGGGAACTACTCCCGAACCCTCTCTTGTTCTCACCAAAATCGAAAATGAGGTTGAAAAAGCTTTAGATGGCGATGAGCGCATCAAAGCCATTAATGACCATCAATCCAAAATTGAGGATTGGGAAAGTAACCATGCGAAAATTTTGGCATGGTTTATGAACAATGTTGACCTTAAAAATTGTGCGAATATTGCCAAATTTAGAAGGGCCAATGAGGCTTGGTTTTTCCTTAAGGGTATGTATACCCAAAAGGATCTTGCTCGACAATTTTTTTGTCAAAAAAAAATCCGTTCCACCAAACAAATGGATATGAGTGTCCGGGACTATTTTAGCTCTCTAACCCCTCTTTGGGATGAGCTTGCCCTTCTTGAGCCTAAATGGGTTGCTCCGCAAGATATTGAGCTAAGAAGGGAACAAATTGAAAAGGAGCACTTTTTTCAATTCCTTCATGGTCTTTGCCCGGAATTTGAACAAGTTAGGGCATCTCTTCTCCATAGAAGCAAAGCCCTACCTATTGAAGATGCCCGCGCCGAGATATGTCAAAAAGAAACTCGACTTGGCTTGAGCATTAAGAGTGATGATGTTTTGGCCGTTACGAGGCCCGGATCAAATGTTAAAACATATAGACCTCCCCACTTTAACAAAAATAATAATGGGCCTAGAAAGGGAATTATATGCCATTATTGTAATGAACCGGGGCACATTAGACCGGTTTGTCCAAAACTTAAAGGAAAGGTTGCCGCGGTTGGAGAAAATTCTCCAAAGAAGGAAGAAAGTACCAAAGAGGGAGATATCAAAGAAACTCTTAATCATATCTCCGAAGTTCTCCAACACCTTCTCAAGACTTCTCCTTCAAGATCCGGAGCCGCCATCGCCTACTCTTCATCACCTCCAGGTATGTGGATACTAGACTCCGGTGCTTCTTTTCATATGACATCTCATAAAAACTCTCTTTCAAATGTTTTTTCCGAACCCATGTCCTCCTATGTTTCAACGGCCGATGGAACATCATTGAAAATTGAAAGTATTGGAACACTTGACTTCAAAAATTCTCAAAACTTTTTCGTTCCTAAAGTAAGAATCGTTTCAAAAATTAATTTAAATCTTTTTTCCGTTTCCCAAATCACCGATCATGGATGCCAAGTCTCTTTCTCACCTAAAGATTGCACCGTGCAGGATCTCCAGTCAGGGAAGCTGATTGGGCAAGGCCATAGAAGGTGTGATCTCTATTTTATGGATTTTTTGACGCTTCCATCTAAGTCATCTTGCAATCTTGTAAAAGACAAAAGTATTGGAATTTGGCATGAGAGACTTGGTCATCCAAATTTTGTAAAAATGTCTCTTTTTCCTTTTTTGAACAATACTTGTAAAGACAATCACATGACTTGTAAAGATTGCATTTTTGGGAAATATAAAGCTACTTCATTTCCTCAAAGAAGTTACTTTACCACTCGGCCATTTGAACTTGTTTATTCCGATGTGTGGGGACCCTCCCCTATTTTATCTAAAAGAGGTTTTTCGTATTATGTGGTCTTTATTGATGACTTCACTCGATTTACGTGGATATACTTCCTAAGTCGCAAATCCGAAGTCTTCTCCTTCTTTAAAGAATTTCATGCAATGGTTAAAAATCAATTTTTGGGAAATCTGTCTATTCTTAGGTCCGATTCGGGAGGTGAATATATGTCTAATGATTTTCAAAGCTACTTAAAAGAAAATGGTATTTGTCATCAACGTTCTTGTCCCAACACTCCGCAACAAAATGGTCTTGCGGAAAGAAAGCATAGGCACATAATAGAAACTACAAGAACGTTATTGATTTCAAAAAATATCCCAAAATCCTTTTGGGCTGAAGCGGTTCTAACCTCAACATATCTCATCAATAGAATCCCTTCATCCTCTTTGAAAAATCTTTCTCCATTTAAAAAACTTTACAATATGTCTCCCGATTATAAAAGATTAAGAATTTTTGGATGTAAATGCTTTGTTTTAACTCGCAAAAATGACAAACTTTCTCCTAGGGCTATTGAATGTATTTTTTTGGGATATGGCGAAAAACAAAAAGGATATCGATGTTTTGACATGCTTAAGAATAAACTTTATATCTCAAAAGATGTCACATTCCTCGAAGAAGAAAATGGTTTTTCGCACCAACCAAATGAAAATATTGACTATTCCTTTTTATTTGACTTGTTACCTCAAGAAAACATCATAGATGATCATGTTGATCCTAGTGAATCTCTTAATGAAGATCTTTTTGAACATCCAAATAATGATCAAAACTTAGAAGAAAATGCTTCAAGACAAATACAAGTCTACTCTAGAAGGAATGAAAGAAATCCTCCTTGTGCCCTTGAAAAATTCTCTCAAAGTGAGTCCATAGAAGAGACCTCTCAAAGAAGATCAAATCGTATTTCCAAGATACCAAATAGATTTGTTTCTTATGACTCTTTTTCTCCTAACTTTCGAGCATGCCTACTTGCTCTTCACTCCTTTCATGAACCATCTCATTACAATGATGCTAAACAATATGCTCATTGGAATGAAGCTATGGAACTTGAACTTAATGCCTTTAAAAATGCGCAAACTTGGGAAATCATTGATCCTCCCAATGGCAAGAAACCCATTGGATGTAGATGGGTGTTTAAGGTAAAAACTAAGAGTGATGGTTCATTAGAAAGATATAAGGCTAGGTTGGTAGCCAAAGGATATGCCCAAGAGTATGGGGTAGATTATGATGAAACTTTTGCCCCAATTGCTCGAGTGACTAGTGTTCGAGCCCTTATTGCTATAGCCTCTGTTAAAAAATGGCCAATCTTTCAACTTGATGTTAAAAATGCCTTTTTGAATGGTAATTTAAATGAAGAAGTTTATATGGAACCGCCTCCATGTATGAATTTAGATGGAAAAGTTTTAAAATTAAAAAAGGCTTTATATGGACTTAAGCAAGCTCCTAAAGCTTGGTATGACAAGTTTAGTAATGTATTAATCAAATTAGGTTTTTCTTTTTGCTATACTGACACTGCTCTTTTTGTTAAAAGGACAGGTGACTCCATTATTATGCTTCTGCTGTATGTTGATGATATTGATGATATGATCATCACTGGGAATGACAAAAAGGGAGTAAATGATGTTAAGTCTATGTTAAAAGATACTTTTGATATGTCTGATCTTGGTTATTTGAGATATTTTTTAGGAATTGAAGTGGCTTATTCCGCGCGAGGATACATCTTATCTCAAATGAAGTTAGCTGCAGAAATTTGTACCAAATCAGGAATATCTGATGAAAAGAAAGTTGAGACTCCCGAAGTTATCAATTCGAAACTAAGACTTGAAGATGGTGTTCTTCTTGAAGATCCAACCCCCTACCGTCAATTAATTGGATCCCGCACCTATCTATCCATCACACGTCCAGACATAGCTCATGCAGTTCATGCAGCGAGCCAGTTTCAGCACGCACCTACTACGGTTCATATGGCGGCCGTAATGAGAATTGTGCGATATATCAAAAATACCATCTCTAAGGGACTCTTCTTATCCTCTTCCTCATCTCTTGAATTGACTGCTTTTACTGATGCTGACTGGGGAGGAAATCCCAATGATCGTATCTCAATTACGAGTCTTTGCATTTTTTTAGGAGAATCTCTCATCTCGTGGACATGCAAGAAGCAGCAGAAGGTCTCATTATCATCTACTGAAGCTGAATATCGGGCTATGGCGATGACAACTATGGAAATTGTGTGGCTCAGAAGTCTCCTTGGTGACATGGGCGTTCCCATTTCCACTCCCACCAAGCTCTGTTGTGATAACAAGAGTGCGATATACATTGCCAGCAATCACACCTTTCATGAGCGGACCAAGCATATCGAAATGGATTGCCATTATGTTCGAGACGAATATCTCAAAGGGCCCATCACATTGCCATATGTCACTTCAGAGTATCAACTGACTGACTTCTTCACCAAGGCGCTCCCAACTCCACGATTCATGTTTCTTCTTGGCAAACTTTCGGTCTTCTCCCCGTAAAGTTTGAGGGGGCATGTTAAATTATGTATATATAAATATATATATACATATACTTATATATATACATTTGTATGTATATATATAAGTATATATACGTATATATGTATATATACATAATAATATAGCTTTTTCCTGTTTTGTATAAACCAAAAACCCGATAGGGGTGTTTTGGTAATTCCACATGTACTTTTTTCTTTTTTACCTTTTTTCCTTTTTCCCCTTTTTCTTTTTACTTTTTAATTTTTCTGTTTTTACTTTTTGGAACCATAAAGGGGCCCCACCTATCTAGTCGTTGGGGCCCCAACAGTCATATTTATGACCGTTGGGGCTCCCAACGACTAGAAGGGAGCCCCCTTTATGGTCCTCCTTTAATGCTTTCCTCCTCTATATAAAGAGGAGGTTCTCCCTTGTAAATGTATGGGTTTTTCACCTTTCTCTTCTTTTCTTCAATAATATCCAACTTATGACTTTAAGTCATTTTCTATTTTTGAGAGTTTTGTGTGTGCACATTTGGTGTTTGTGTGCTTGGCTCTAGTGGTCACTCTTAAAGAGTGCCTTTTGCTCTATTGGTGCTTCCGCCTCTTTTCATTACAAACTCACCATATGAATTGCAAATGTGATATCTGGTATGAAAATGCTAAAGTAAATCATGCTCCCAACTATATGTCTGGAAATAGTGGGATCCTCAAGAAGCTCTCAATCTAATTGCTTCAATTTGCAATTTGCTTTCATGGGAGTATCCACTCTCTTCTTATCATTAGACAATCTAGCCTTACTAATTAATTCAACATATTTATGTTGCATTAACCAATATCCCCTCACAGAATAGGCTACCTCAAGCCCTAAGAAATACTTCAACTTTCTCATGTCTTTCACTTCAAAGCAACTTCCAAGTTTAAGCTTTATCCTCAATGAATTCATGGTTATCTCCATCTATAATCATATCATCCATATACAACAAGAGTATGCATTGCCCCTTGTTAGAGCATGTCAAAAACAATGCTGGTGAAAGAATTTGAGACATCCAAAGTTCTATCACACGAGAAGAGTAGAGGACACCAAGGAGAGAAGTTGCAACAGAAACCCACGATTCCTCAACACAGGAATCAATGCATAAGCCTTTATTACATGTTATAACTAATACAAAGTTTAGGGCACTAAAATACTCTTTTACAACATAACTAAATTACAAGAAGACCATTAATGAGAGTGCGTTAGCCCTATACAAAATAACTTAATAAAAACACGGGTCGGATACAGACCCAATTTGGACCCAAATATAAACACAACTTCTTTTCACCCTCCCTCAAGTTGTACATGGTTTTGAACCATGAACAACTTGCCTTTTAACATTCAAAATCTATCTTTGGTAAGTCCCTTTGTGAACAAATCAACAACTTGATCAGTAGTCTGAACAAATTCAGGTTCAATCTCCTCTTCCACCTTCCTTACAAAGTGTTGATCTATCTCGATGTGTTTGGCACGACTGTGGTAAATAGGATTAAAGGAGATGTTCCTGGTACTTTGATTATCATATAAGAGAAGAGACCGAGAGACCGATTCTCCTACCTCTGTCAATAGGTGCCTAATCCATGTAGCCTCAGCAGTGGCATCTGCCATTGATCTATATTCGGCCACTGCACTTGACCTGACATTTGCTTTTTGTTTTCTACTACTCCAGGATACTAGATTCATCTCAACAAAGACACAATAGCCTGAGACTGACCTGCGTTCATCTGGGTCTCCCGCCCAGTCTACATCAGTGTAAACAATGATTTCATGTGCATTCTGCCTATTCATCCACTTTCTATACAGAAGACCATCCCCGATGGTTCCCTTCAAATACTGAAGTATTTGTTTAACAACTTCCATATACCTAACACGCGGCTCATGCATAAACTAGGATACTTGATTAATTGATTAAACAATATTAGGCTGAGTGAAAGCGAGATATTGCAACATCTCGACTATGCTGCGATACCTCGTAGGATCCTCATATAAATCTCCATCTTGGGAACTGAGTTTCTGGTGAAGGACACTTGAAGTTCCTAAAGGTTTGCACTCTTTCATGCTTGCCTTGCTGAGAACATCAATGGTGTACTTATGCTCGGTGAGGGTCATTCTTTTAGTAGTTTTGTCAACTTCAACTCCAATGAAATATTATACTTTCCAAGATCCTTCATTTTAAATCTCTGATTCAAGAGCTGCTTGACCTCAATATGATCATTAGAGTTACCTGTAATGATAATATCATCTACATGTATCAATAACAGAGTAACTACATCTTGGCTTTTGAATATAAATATGGAGTGGTCAAGAAGGGATCATCTAAAGCCATATTTTTGTATTTCAAGAGAAAAAATGTCAAATCAAGAATGAGACACTTGCTTCAACCCGTATATTGCTCTTCTTAGTCTGCACACATATTTCTTAGGATCTCCTTCTGCATATCCAGTGGGTTGCTCCATGCTTATTTCTTCTTTCAGTTCTCCATGTAGAAAAGCATTTTTGACATCAAGTTGACTAAGTGTCCATTGATGTTCAATAGCTAAGGATAATATGACTCTGATTGTCCCCATTTTTACAATTGGATTGAAAGTCTCATCATATTCTGTCCTTGCTCCTGGTGAAACCCTTTGCAACAAGTCTCGCCTTGTATTGTTCGATAGTGCCATCCGGTTTGTACTTTATTTTGTGTAAGAGTCATGTTCTACTTTTTCATTCTATTAATAAAAGAGCTTCAAGACCTTTTGAAATTATCTGTTATGATGTTTGGGGGGCTGCCTCAGTTGCCTCTGGATATGAAATTAGATATTATCTTATATTTGTTGACAATTATTCTCGTTACACCTGAATTTTCTTTATGAAATGCAAGTCTGAGACTTTCAAGTTCCAAAATTTTCATTCTTTTGTCAATAACCATTTCTCTGAAAATATTCTCTGTTTCAAATGTGATGAAGGGGGTGAGTTCTCTTCAAATGACTTTATTAATTTTCTCTAAAATAATGGAATAAGTAGAATGGTGTCTTGCCCTCATACACCTCAACAAAATGAGATTGCTGAAAAGAAGTATCGTCATATTGTCGAGAGTGCAATAAGTATGATGCATGATATCAATCTTCCAATTACTTTATGGGTTGAAGCTTTTCATTTGGCAGTTCATGTGATAAACCGATTGCCCTGTCAGATTTTTAGATCTCCAGTCTTTTACCGATGGAAGACAGAAAAACAATAGGAAAAGGGGGATACACGAAACGGAGAGGGAACACGCACCTTGGGCGTCCTTTCTTATTGAATATATAGGTATTACAAGACATATTAGGGTACAAGTTTACCCTTAACAATAATTAAAAATTACATGTCCACCTACAAGTGTCGTCTGGAATATTAAGCATAAATGATTGGATCTGGATCTTAAGGATCCGGTCCAAGATACATACAAAATAAACTGACGTTATCTTTTCACCCTCCCTCAAGTTGTACGTGGTCTTGTACCATGGACAACTTGCCCTTTTGTATCCAAAACTTGTCTTTCGTTAACCCTTTGGTGAATAAGTCTGCAACTTGATCTTCAGTTCTCACAAATTGAGGTTCAACCTCTTTGTCTTCTACCTTTTGCCTCACAAAATGCTTGTCTATTTCAATATGTTTAGCCCGACTATGATGAATGGGGTTGAAAGACATATTAATCGCACTCTGATTGTCACACAATAAGAGTGTTCGTGAAATATGTTGTCCCACTTCAGTCAATATATGTCTGATCCAAGTGGCTTCAGCAGTGTGGCAGCAACCATTGATCTATATTCGGCTTCTGTACTTGATCTTACAACAACCTTTTGTTTTCTACTGCTCCATGATATTAAGTTCAACCCAATATAAATACAGTAACCTGAAACTGACCTTCATTCATCTAGATCTCATCCCCAATCAGCATTGTTGTAGACAACAATCTCATGTTTGGTCGTTCTTGACAAGCTCGGTTTATACAGAAGACCATCTCTAATCGTCCATTTTAAATATCGAAGGATCCTTTTAATGGCTTCCATATGCCCTACCCTGGGTTCATGCATAAATTGTGAGACCTCATTGACCGAGTAAACTATGTCAGGTCAAGTAAAAGTGAGATACTGGAGCATGCCAACCAAGCTTCGATATCGTGTAGGATCTTCATATAAATCTCCATCTTTTGAGCTTAACTTCTGGTGATGGATGCATGGAGTGCTCAGAGGTTTACATTCTTTCATACCTGCCTTTGTTAAGATATCCATGGTGTATTTATGTTGAGTGAGACTTAGGGCATTTGATTTTCTGTCAACCTCAATTCCAAGAAAATACCATAGCTCCCCTAAGTCTTTCATCTTAAACCTTTTGACTTAGAAGCTGTTTGACCTTTTCAATAACAATATCATCAACATATATGAGCAACAAGGTGATTACATCTCCTGTCTAAATATAAACAGAGAATGATCTATGAGTGATCGTGAAAAACTGTGCTTCTGTATTGCTACCGAAAAACTGTCAAACCAAGAACGCGATGCCTGTTTCAATCCATAAATTGCCTTTCTTAACTTACATACATACCTTTGTGGATCTCCTTTAGCATATCCTGTGGGCTGCTCCATGTAAACTTCCTCCTTTAGATCACTGTGAAGAAATGCATTTTTAACATCAAGTTGACTTAGTGCCCATCCATGCTCAATGACTAAAGAGAGAATAAGCCAAATTGTCCCCATCTTTATAACAAGATTAAAAGTTTCATCATAATCTAGTCCCTCTTCTTGGGTGAAGCCTTTGGCCACAAGCCTCGCCTTATATCTTTCAATGGTGCCATCGGGCTTGTATTTGATTTTGTATACCATTTTGACTCAACAACATTTCTATTTGATGGTCTTGGAACAATCTCCCAAGTTCCACACTCATGTAGTGCCTCCATCTCATCCTTCGTGGCCTCAAATGGGTTCATCCTCTTTGTCCAAAGCAGTTAAAAATAATTGAAAATCCATGGAGAAATTCTCGTAACTAACCCATCTCTCAACTGGATGTCAAATTCGATTAGACTTTCTAAGATCAAGATTTTGTGAGGATGCATGACCAAGCATACTGGCCGTTGGCCTGTGCTGTTCTCGTCGAGTATATACAATGTCCCTGTACCTGCCGAGTTGTGGTGAGGCTTCTGCATTTTCTTGGTGACTCCAATTTTCATGGTGACTCAAATTGTCATGTTGTTCAACTCTCTCTGTTACCTGCCTACATTCTGCAGGAGAACTGATATCGGCTTCAGTAAATAATTTTGAGCTCAACCATGGATAGTAGAATTCAACAACACTCGACGAGGAATCTGTGAAGCCTGGATGAGAATCAAAATTCACCTCATCAAAAACGACGTGTCTGGAGACTTTGATGCGCTTTGTCCCTGGATCATAACACCTGTAACCCTTGTAGTGATCTGCATACCCTACAAATCTACACTTTAGAGCATTATCTTGAAATTTGTGCCTTAATGAGTTGTCAACATGAACATAACATACACATCCAAACACACGTAAATCATGGTAATTGGGGTGGACTCCATGTAGAGTAGAATATGGAGATTTATTTTTCAAAATATTCATCGATAATCTATTTATAATATGAACTGCAGTATGGAAGGCTTCCGTCTATAAATTTATGGGTAAATTACTGTCGTGCATCATGCTCATTGCAGTTTCCATAATGTGTCAGTGCTTCCTCTCAGCAATCCCATTTTGCTGAGGGGTGTGTGGGCAGGACACCTTCCTTCCTATTCCATTTTTCTAGAGAAAACTAATAAAGTCACTAGAAGAAAATTCACCTCCCCCATCGGACTGTAGATACTGAATATTTTTGGAGAAGTGATTCTTGACAAAAGAGTGAAATCTTTGAAACAAGGAGAAAGTTTCTGACTTATGTTTCATGAAAAATATCCACGTATAACGAGAATAACTATCAATAAAAATGAGATAATATCTAGTACCAGAACAGGAATTGAGTGGAGCAGGTCCCCAGACATCCGAACAAACAATTTCAAAAGGCTTTGAAGCTCTTTTATTGACATTATGAAAAGGGAGCACATGGTTCTTACATAGTTGACAACTAGAACATTTTTGTTTATTCTTTTCAAGACTCAGACTCTTACTAGGAATAAGATTATTAGTGACAAGCTTTTTAACAAAATGATCACCACAGTGACCCAACCGACCATGCCATAAATCTGGCTTATTACAATCTGAGACACTGAAAACAAAATCAGATGAGACAAGGGAAGACACAGACGGAGGCTTCAAGGCATTACGGATTGGCTGACGACATGCAGGAGGATCCTCTTGAAAAGCGTACATGTTACCCTGTCGCTTGCCCTCAACGAATGTTTTCTTTGAATGGCGATCCTTCACATGAGCAAAAGGAGTGAATTCAACTGAGACATGATTATCATCAAGGTTGGAAACATAAACAATATTCTTTTTAATATTTGGGGCTTGAAGAACACTGGAAAGTTTGAGAACGGACTTGGACATATGGATAACCGAATTTCCAACATGAGAAATAGAGTGATGGGATCCATCCCCAGTGACTATACAGTTTCTGCCAGAATAAGAAATAGGATTGAGAACCTTACCTGCGTCTCCAGTAACATGAGTTGCTGCCCCAAAATCAACATACCATGTTCCTTGCTCATTCTGCTTTAAATTCAACGCTGCTAGGGCTGACATGAGCAATTCTTTTAATTCTCCATTCAATTCAGTTCCTTATGCTCTCCTTGTTGGTGATTCCTTTTATTTTGCGGATTAAACCAACAATTGGCCTTAACATGACCCCTTTTGTTGCATATGTAGCATGTAGGCACGTTTCTCTGTCCTTGACAATTCGGAAGAACATTAGGAGTGGGTAAAAGCCCACGTCCCCCTGATGCGTTTCTGCCCTGTCCTCCACATCCTCGAAAACCATATCCTCCTCTCCCTCGTCCATAGCTAACTCCTGTAGCAAGAACATCCTGATTGTTTCCTTGTGTATGAGATTCCTCTGGCAAACCCTTTAACGACATCTCATACTGTAGCAACTTAGCGCGTAGATCCTCAAACTTTGGTAATTTAGGCAAACACAACAATGAAGTCGTAAGAACATGATAATCAACACCCAATTCATTCAAAATCTGTTGAACCATATCCTTATCACTAACGGGGCATCCAATGATGGCTAACTGATCAGCTACACTTTTCATTTTATTCAAATATGCCATGACGGTCAAAGAATCCTTCCTCATCATCTGAAACTCACGCTTGAGGAATACCACTCGAGCCTCTGAAATCTGAGAATATGTGCGAACCAATCTGTCCCATAACTGTGCAGCCGTGCAATCATCTGGAATGGCAATGAGAACCTTCTACGATAGGGTCGAAGTGATATAGGCCACAAGCAGCTGATCCCGTTTTTTCCAACTAAGGTATTCTGGGTTCGAAATGAGAATAGTAGATGTTACCCCTTTGTCATCCTTATCTTCACGAGATACGAATTCTGGAGGGGCTGGCATGGATCCATCAAAATGACGGAGGAGACCCTGACTCCTTATAAAAGGAATTATTTGTCTTTTCCAGGTCAAAAAATTGGAAGTGTTTAGTTTTTCAGACACAAGTTGGTTAAGGAAACTCGCGGAAAGACTGGACTGTGCAGCGGGGAAATCCATAGTAGATAAAAGAATATTGGAAAGGAAAAAAAATTGAGAGAGATGCTGCACTTCAACAATATCGAGCTGTGGTTCTCGATTTTCCTTTGTTTTTTTTTTGAACTAGATAGATTCCAGACAAAACATTTGGAACCTTTAAAAGAACCCTCAATCAATCGTTAAGTGCAGCAAAAAACGAAGAAGTATCTGAGCTGCCTCCTTAGATCTTTTTTTTTGTTTAGAGGAAGAAAACAGGATGGGGTGACAGGCAGATCTGATAATAATCAGATCTGGTGATCTTTTGGCTCAGCAGAAATAGAAATACAGAAATCGTTAAGATAGAGGAACGATATTCAGCGAAAAGGAATATAGATGCAGAAAGCAACAATTTCAGATCTGGGATTCACAGTTCCAGATCTGGAGATCTGACCCAGGAAGAGAACTGTAGATCAGAGAAAAAAAAGGGTTGCGACAGCCTGGAACAATACAGATCTGAAGTCAAAAACAGATCTGTGACAAGCTGAAACGAAAAGATAGTTTAAAACTGTTGCAGGGAAAAAAAATGTAGGCAAAAGAGAACAGAAAAGGGGAAGGATTTTAGGACGTGAAATTTTTTAATAAAGGTTTAATAGAAGAGAGACAAGACTGCGGAAGAAATTTTTTGACTTGGAGAATAAAGAGTCTCTTCAGTCATACCTTCTGGAAATCACGTTCACGCCCAGATCTAACGTGCGGATTTTCAGATCTCCAGTCTTTTACCTGTAGAAGACAGAAAGACAATAGAAAAAGGGGGATACACGAAACAGAGAGGGAACATGCACTTTGTGTAAAGAGTCTTACACACAATCAAGTCTACAAACAACTTGACAAAACATACATTCACCCAATATGGTAAGCCAAAATAGCATACAAAATGCTCCACAGCACAAACATAAGAATAGTGCATAAATGCACTTGAATCTGAATATGTAAGAGGTAAAACCCTCTACCTTTATATTTGAATTACAATGGGCAGCATGCCCTTATTTATAGAGAGATTACATGAGAGGAGCTATTGGAGTAGCTGTTGGGCTACTCCCAACAGCTCTAATTAGAGCCGTTGGAAGTAGCCCAACAGCTCTATTCAAACAGTCAACATTTTGACTGTTTGACAGAACCTGACAAAAAGGCTGTTGGCTGTTTTGACAGCCCAACAACTCTAGTCAATTATGACTGTTTGACAAAAAGACAAAAAAATAAGAAAGAAATAAAATTACAAAAATAAATAAATAAAAAAGTATTACAAGAATATAAGTATATACTTTAAATATATAGTTATATACATATATATATATACATATACATATACATACTCTTGTATTACGAAAAGTATGTATATATATATAAATAAATATATATATATAAATATATATATATATATATATATATATATATATTCAAGTATATACATATATATGTTATTTTCTAACACCTTGGGCATCCTTTCTCATTGGATATATAGGTATTACAAGACATATTAGGGTACAAGTTTACCCTTAACAATAATTAAAAATTACATGTCCACCTACAAGTGACGTCTGGAATATTAAGCATAAATGATTGGATCTGGATCTTAAGGATTCGGTCCAAGATACATACAAAATAAACTGACGTTATCTTTTCATGCCCAACTATTTTGAAGAACAACAACAACTACGCCTTCATCCCAAAACAATTGGGGTCGGCGATATGAACCAAAAAAGAAAATCATTCTGGGTCTTCCACATGAATCCTTCTCCTCCAATCATTTCTATCCAATGCCATGTCCTCGGTGAGGTTCAAAGCATTCATATCCTTTCCTATCACCTCCATCCATGTCTTCCTAGGCCTACCCCGACCTCTTTTAACTAATATATTTTCCCATTTCTCCATCCTTCTAACTGGATCATCATTAGGCCTTCGTCGAATATGTCCAAACCACCGTAAACGATTCTCTCTCATCTTATTTTCAATGGGTGCAACGCCTACTTTCTTACGTATCTCCTCGTTCTGAATCTTATCTTTTATTGTATTTCCACACATCCATCTCAGCATACGCATCTCAGCTACACTCATTTTTTGAATATGATGTCTCTTGGCAGTCCAACATTCCGTACTATATAGTAAAGTGGGCCTAATAGTCGTCCTATAAAACTTTCCCTTCAACCGCAATGGCATTCTACGATCGCACAACACTCCAGTTGCACTTTTCCATTTCATCCACCCAACCTTAATCCTATGATTTACATCTCCATCAATTTCTCCATACTTTTGAATGATAGATCCCAAATATTTGAAAGAATCATTCACCGGTATTTCTTGCTCACCAAGCTTCACTACACTCCCGTCACTACTTCGTTGCTTACTAAATCGACATTCCATGTATTCTGTCTTACTCTTACTCAACTTAAAACCTCTTGCTTCTAATGTCTGTCTCCATAATTCTAACTTAGCATTAACCCCAACTCTAGACTCATCAATCAAAACAATATCATCAACAAACAACATACACCACGACACATTTTCTTGAATTGATCTCGTAAGCTCATCCATCACTATAGCAAATAGGAAAGGGCTTAAAGCAGATCCTTGATGTAACCCGACCGTTATAGGAAAATTGGTTGTCACCCCTCCACAAGTGCGGACATTGGTTACTACTTCTTCATACATATTCTTAATTATACTAATGTATTTGAGAGACACACCTTTCTTCATCATTGTCCACTAGAGAACGTCCCTAGGTACTCTATTGTATGCCTTCTCCAAATCAATAAAAACCATATGCAAATCTTTGTTCCTCTCTCTATTTCTCTCAATAAGTTGTCTAAGAAGATGTATAGTTTCCATAGTTGATCTTCCAGGCATAAAACCAAATTGATTCTCCGATATCATGACAACCTTCCTCAACCTAGACTCAATCACCCTCTCCCAAAGTTTCATAGTATGACTCATGAGTTTTATACCACGATAGTTTGTGCAATCTTGTATATCACCCTTATTCTTATATAGAGGCACCAAAGTACTCTTCCTCCACTCATTAGGCATCTTATTTGTCCGCCAAATCTTGTTAAAAAGATTTTTCAACCATTCTAAACCTTTCTCTCCCAAGCATTTCCAAGCCTCGATAGGTATACCATTTGGGCCAACTGCCCTTCTTGATTTCATTTTCTTCAAAGCCTCTGCAATTTCTTTCTTTTGAATCTTGCGCATGAAGTCACGATTCATCTCATGAAAAGGAATAGAGAAGTCTCCAAGATCTTGAGCATGACTTTCATTAAATAGCTTATCAAAACAATCTTTCCATCTCTCCTTAATCTCCTCATCTTTGACTAAAACCCTTTGCATTTCATCTTTGATACATCTAACCATACCCAGATCCCTCGATTTTCTATCTCTCATCTTTGCAAGTCTATAAATATCCTTCTCGCCCTCTTTGGTATCCAACTTGTCATAAACCTCCTTATATACCTTATCCCTCGCGTTCCAAACTACTTTTTTAGCTTCCTTCTTTGCTATCATATACTTCTCCAAATTCTCATTATCACGACTCTTAGATTTCTATAACACTCTCTTTTAACCTTAATAGCTAATTTGACATCCTCGTTCCACCACGATGTATCCTTACCTAGCGGTGCACCGCCTTTAGACTCACCCAATACCTCCTTAGCCACCTTTCTCATGTCACCCGCTATCTTATTCCACATTGATTCTGAATCCTCTTCGAGACACCAATCAACTTCCTTAACTACCTGCTCTACAAACATTTCTTGTTTAGCTCCTTTCAGTGCCCACCACTTAATTCTAGGATCTATCCTATGTCTATCCCTTTTGCAGCATTGTCTAATTCTAAGATCTAAAATTAAGACTCTATGTTGTGTAGCTACACTTTCTCCCGGTATAACCTTACAATCGATGCAACAACCCCTATCTCTTTTTCTAAGTAGGAAAAAATCTATCTGACTTGTATTAACCCCACTTTTAAATGTTATTAGGTGAGACTCCCTCTTCCTAAACCAAGTGTTTGCTAAAATCATATCATAGGACAAACCAAAATCTAAAATCCTTTCTCCACTTTCGTTTCTTTCTCCTATGCCATAACCTCCATGGATACTCTCAAATCCATCCCTACTAATGCCTACATGCCCATTAAGGTCACCGCCGATGAAAAGCCTGTTAAAATATGTACCTAATCATTTAATGTAATATATATATTTTATATATATAAGGTAATACATATACATATATTAATATATATGTATATGTATCTACTTATTATATATATAAAATATATATTTCTATTTGTTTAGTCGTAGGGGTAGTTTAGTCTTTTCCTCTATTTTACGCACATTCATATTTTGAATGTGATTGTAAATTTATTTTCTTTTATTTCTTTTTCATTTTTCTTTTTTTCTTTTTTAATATACCAAAAGGTACCTTGGGGGGCCCACTCACATAGACGTTGGGCCCCTCCAACGGTCACATTTGTGACCGTTGGAGGGGCTCCAACGTCTATGAGTGGAGCCCCTCCAAGGCTCCCTTTGGTGTTGTTAAAAATAGGGGTTCTCCCCTTTGTATTCTCTCATGGTTTTGAGTCAAAGCCCAAGTGCTCAATAAATTGATTCCATTATTTGTATGCCTTTGCACATTTGTGGGTTATTTGTGAGTTGTGCTTTTATGCACAAGTGTTCTAAAGTGTTCTTATTGTGCATTCGTGGCGGGTTTATTATCAAGAATATTAAGGTCTTGATCTTAGTATCTTATCGGAGATACTTTTATATGGTATCAGAGCCTCGTTGAAGGAGGAGGATCGTGCATATCGCCACTTGTGGAGTACCTCAAAAATCGTGCCCTCAAGTTAGTAATGTAACACCCCAAAATTTCAAACTTGCAAACCTTTCAGAAAAACGGACAAGAGACTAAAAGGGAATCTCTTCATCTCAGAGATGTTTTACGAAATCAGCGGAAGACTATACTTTTGCTAAGTTCAGAAAGGCAAGCTGACAACTTTGGGCGCGTTAGCTAAAAGAACCAAAACGCACAACCCATGCCACTTGCAAACACTTGGAAAAACCACTTTCATTTAAGAAATTCTCCAAATAGCACAAAATTCGGATATCCCAAGGAAAATCCGTTACAAAACCCCAAACAACAGGACGCGAGCTAAGAGCAGGAAGAAGAGCGTCTTGAAACCATCTTGCCATCGCACCATCACCTGTGGTGTACCTAATCATCACCTGTACCCATAGAATGGGTTAGTTTCAAGAAAAACTAGTAGGTACACAAAAGAGACTACCAGGAACTGAATTATGTAGATTTAATTCAGTAGGTTACACAGTTTAAAGCAGATATGTAGTTAAACAGGTAAGCAATGCACACAGGTAACTAGTGCAAACGCATAAGTAGTGCAAGCGAACAAGTAGTGCAAGCGAGTCAGTAATGCAAGCGAGTCAGTAGTGCAAGCGAATCAGTAGTGCAAGCGAATCAGTAGTGCAAGCGAGTCAGTAGTGCAAGCGAATCAGTAGTGCAAGCGAGTCAGTACCCAACGACCAGTGTAGACAGACCTTATGTTTCGATAATTACTAACCCGCGGGTACGCGCAGGCAAAATATAGAAACAACTGAAACTAGTTCGGGCGTCTGTTATTTTATGTATTTTCAATAACCCGAATAGCTAGTTGAGTCCGCTCCAAAGGGACGGCTTTAGCCGAGAAAGGATTCCCCAAAGGAGGCAGTGCCACGGATGCATCCAACTTCTGCAGAAGTGTTGAGCTAACTATTGTAGCCCCTTTCCCCTAACTCCAATGACTGGGGAAGCCGGATCGTTGCCCGTAGGGTGGTTGTTAACAACCTGTCCATTGGAGTTTGTACCGCTCTGTCCTCTCCCTTGACAGACACATGGAAGCGAATAGGTACGTTAGGGGTTGCTTAACTAACGACCCATTCTATGCTGTGGTCTTTAAACCACTCGAGCATCTTGCCTGTGAAGGCGAATGTGAGGCCATTTATGTGATTATAGCATTGTGCATTTAGCACTGATCGAGGTCGCACGACCGTCTCATCCGATCATCGCAGTACTAGACGTGTCGTGCACGACTACAAGTACTTTAGGATGAAGGGGGTATAGTTCCTCAACAGAAGCTTCAACAAGAGTGTTTCACAAAGATGTAAAGTTTATCTACTTTACTTTATCCTTTGAAACAGCAGTACCTTGTGCCAACATTATGCATGTGATTATCTCGAATCACATCCGCTATCGGGGTATCTACATGTCTCGTATGACTCGATACCGGCCTCGATAGACGGGATACAGGTTTCTCAACAGAACACCCGCTAAGAAGTTCGCTCGCTCCCGACAAAACTCTTGTCGCAAGAGGGAGAGTGGTAAATGCCCCTTGCATCCTCCACGAGGATGCCTTTAAGGCATCCGCAAAGAGCAAGAACCTGCACGTCATCTGCAATAGCAAGAGTCTAGGCGCAAAGCGCGACGACAAGTAAAAGTTGTAAGCAGGAGTGCAACGCGAAACCTCGACGCGATGCGCGACGGCAAGTAAAGACTGACAGGAGGTAAAGGGCAAGAATCACGAAACAACGTCCTTGAGTTAAATGCGTACTAGTATAAATATATATATATTTCTATATATATATTTATTTAATGGTCCCTTTTTAGTTAATTGAACTTAATTCAATTGTCCAAGTCTTCTGTGCAATCTTCCCCTACCTTGGAGGGTTACGAGCTTGCTGACGTCTGCGGACGTACACGATTGATGGCTCGGGTCGCGGAGCGCGAGTGGGATCCGTCGTAGCTGCAAATATGCGATATTAACATGCAAACCCAGACAAAAGCAAAAGCAAGGCAAAGACTCGACTTCTCCGATACATAGGGTTGGGGCCAACCATCCCAAATGACCCGAAAAAAAGGATAAAGCAGGACCAAAATGAGCCTTGCCGCCTAAAGGGGAATGTAGTCAATTCGAGCAGATGACTCACGTTTACTAGAAATTCCTCGTTGGAGACCAACAATTGTAATGATCTGTCCCCATCACGATGTAGCTTCTAAAGATTTCCCGGGCCTGTTGGCCAAGGGTATAGGCCCGCGCGCAAAGGGCAGGGGGCCATCGGCCCCTGCTGGCAAACAAAAAGGCAGGGGCCAATGGCCCCTGCTGGCAAACAAAAAAGGGCAGGGGCCATCGGCCCCTGCTGGCAGACAAAAAGGCAGGGGCCATCGGCCCCTGCTGGCATATAAAAAAGGCAGGGGCCATCGGCCCCTGCTGGTATATCAAAAAGGCAGGGGCCATCGGCCCCTGCTAGCACAATCAAAAAGGCAGGGGCCATCGGCCCCTGCTGGCATATCAAGAAGGGGGCAGGGAGGAGGGGCTCAGCCCCTCCCCTGCCGTAGCAGAGAACAGGGAGGAGGGGCTCGGCCCCTCCCCTACCGTAACAAACGCAAAGAGGGGGGTGTCATGCACCACCCCTGCTAAAAGGGGGCACAGGGAGGGGGTTTGTCCCCTCCCGTGGCCACACAGAGAAGTGAGGGAGAGAGAGAGAAGAAACTGAGAGGGAAAAGGGGAAACAGTGGCATACCAGGTGGTTTTCGGGGGAAGCTCGCCGGAGAGAAAGGAGGGGTCGCCGATGTCGGTGGCGGCGGCTGTCGAGAGTCGCCGGCGTCGCTGGCGGTGGATGAGCGAGAGAGGGAGTCGGGAAGAGACGAGAGGGCGAGAGGCGGTGAGGGGGTTTCGTAACCCTCCTCCCGCCTGCCTCGCTGTCTTAAGAGACAGCGAGTGGCGGTGGTTTGGGTCGGGTCCGGATCCGGCCCGCACCAAAACAAATTTTTTTTTTGTTACAAGTAAAGTTTTGGAGTAAATCATCTATTTCGGACAATATTTTAGAAGCAACTTTTGTCAAGAAAAGTTTGAAAAACTTTTAAGGTACGCATTATTTTCTATCGTCTTTCCTCTCTAATGGGTGAAAAAGACTCCCACTTCTCCCTTGGGTTTAAACTTAGTGGTTCGAACTACCATGTTTGGGCCGGCAATATGGAAGCCCATATCAAAGGGAAAGGCCTTTGGGGATACGTTCAAGGTTCCATATCGGAACCCGAACCCAAACTTTCTATCATAGAGAAAGGGGATATTAAGATTCTTGAAGGTGAAGATAGACAAAAGGCCCTAGAAGAATATTCAAAAAAGCATGATGAGTGGAAAACGAAGAACTTCAAAATATTATCTTGGATTTTTCATCCGTTGAAACCAAGATCAATGCCAACATCATTAAGTTCAAAAGGGTCTCCGAAGCTTGGTTGTACCTTGAAAAAATGTATACTTCAAGGAACTTATCTCACAAATATTATCTCCAAAAGAAAGCTTTGACTCTCCAACAAAACGATTTGTCCATTCGGGAATATTTTGTCGAACTATCATCTATTTGGGACGAGCTTGCTATGCTCGAACCGAAATGGAGCGGAGAAGCTATTGAATTAAGACACAAGCAACTGGAGGAAGATCGATTCTTCAACTTTTTAAATGGTCTTAGACCTGAATTTGAGCAAATTCGGTCCTCTCTCCTATCTGCTTTCACATCTCTCTCTATTGAAGATGTCATCACCAAGCTAAGTGGTGAGGAACCACGTATGGGGATTAGTAAAAATAATCTGAGTATTCTTGCTACACCTTCTCAAGGTGATTATGAAGTGGTTAATGCTGTGTCAAGACCCGAAAATAATTTGAAAACCTACAAACCACCCCATTTCAAAAATCAAGGGCAAGGATGAAATGATCGATATGGCAAGAGAGACTATAGCAAATTAACTTGCCATTTTTGTAAAGAACCGGGGCATATCAAGCTCATTTGTCCCAAATGAAAGAAATTTCTTGCCGCGGCTTTAGCATCCCAATCAGAGGAACGACCTTCGTCATCAAATGAGTCTCTTTTGCTTCATCAAATTATGGATGCTCTTCAACCTCTTCTCAAAGGAGGAATTTCTGGAGCCGCTATGTCATCCTCTTCCTCTCTCGGTAAGTCATCTTGGCTCCTTGATTCCGGTGCTTCATTTCATATGACTCCAAGTCCTTGTTTTCTTTCTGATTATTCTAAAAATTCTCTTCCATCTTTTGTCTCAACGGCGGATGGAACACCTCTTGAAATTAAAGGAATGGGCAATTTTGAAAAACAAGACTTCTTTATCCCAAAAATTCGTCTTATACCAAAAAAAACTTAAATTTACTCTCCGTTTCTCAACTCTCGGACTATGGTTGCGATATAAAGTTTTCTTCTGATAAATGTTGGATACAGGATCGCCAGTCCGGGAAGTTGATTGGGGAAGGCTTTAGGAGAGGAGACCTCTACTATGTTGATTTTCTTAAAATTCCCAAGAATCAATTTTGTAATGTTGCTCAAAACAAAGATATTCATGTATGGCATAAGAGATTGGGTCATCCCAACATTGTTAAAATCTCTTATTTGCCTTTTATTAAGCATCTTTGTAATGAAATTTTTGTTTGTAATGAATGTATTCTTGGAAAAATGAAAAGTCTTCCCTTTCCTCAAAGATCCATGTTTACAACAAAACCTTTTGAAATCGTTCACTTCGATGTATGGGGTCCGGCTCCAGTGATATCTAAGGGAGGTTTCTCATACTATGTTATCTTTGTAGACGATTTCACTAGGTTTAGTTGGATATATTTTCTTAAACATAAACATGAAGTTTTCTCAACTTTTAAAACATTTCATATGATGGTTTTAAATCAATTCAATGGAAAGTTAAAAATTCTTGGAACTAATTCGGGTGGCGAATATCTTTCCAATGAATTCAAAAGTTATCTTGAAAATTATGGAATTCTCCATCAAAAGTCTTGTCCTAAAACCCCCCAACAAAACGGGTTGGCTGAACGAAAACATAGGCATATTATTGAAACAACACGAACTTTGCTCATTTCTCAAAATATTCCGAAAAAACTTTGGGCTGAGGCAGCCCTTACATCTGTCTATCTCATAAATAGACTCCCATCTAAAAACTTGAACAAGATTTCCCCATTTGAAAAATTATACGAAAAAAAACCTGATTACAGCAGGTTAAGGGTTTTTGGATGTAAATGTTTTGTCCTTACTGATAAAAATGACAAACTCTCCCCTAAGGCCATTCATTGTGCCTTTCTTGGTTATTCTGAAACTCATAAAGGCTTTCGCTGTTATGATATTAAAAGTGATAAACTATATGTTTCCAGAAATGTAAGCTTCTTGGAAAATATTAGTGGTTTCGAAAAACTTGAAGCTAATGACGAGAATATAGACTATTCCTTTCTGTTTGATTTATTGACTGAAGATGATGATACTAGTGATGATGAATCAAATCAAAATGATTTAAGTAATAATGAAACCCATTCTGAGTCCTCAACACTTCATAAACACATCAATGAAGAACCACATAGAGATCCAATAACCTACTCTCATAGAGATAGGAATACTTTCAGAAGTGCCCTCGAAAGATATGATAGTGAGTCTACTCCCTCGAGTGAAGAAAATCTTCGTAGGACCGAAAGACCAAGAAGACCCCCTTCTAGGTTCATCTCATATGAGTCCTTCTCACCTAAATATAGAGCATGTCTAAGCGCCATTCACTCTTACATAGAACCTAGGAACTTTAAGGAATTACGAAATTGTCCGGAATGGATAGTCGCTATGAATAATGAACTTGAAGCCCTAAAGAAAGCAAAGACCTAGGAGTTTCAAGACCTCCCTAAAGATAAGAAAGCAATAGGGTGTAGATGGGTGTTTAAGGTCAAGACTAAGAGTGATGGGTCCCTTGAGAGATATAAGGCCCGTTTAGTTGCAAAAGGATATGGTCAAAAATATGGGATTGATTATGAGGAGACCTTTTCCCCGTTAGCTCGAATGGTCACCGTCCGATGTCTTATAACCGTTGCCTCAATCAATAAATGGAACATCTATCAGATGGATGTTAAGAATGCTTTTTTAAACGGAGATCTAAACGGCGAAGTATATATGGATGCTCCTCCTGGAATGGAGTCTCCTAAAGGAAAAGTGCTTCGCCTTCGGAAAGCACTTTATGGGTTAAAACAAACTCCCAAGGCTTGGTATGATAGGTTTAACTCCGTAATGTTAGAAAATGATTTTTCATCTTGCTTTACTGATACTGCTTTATTTGTTAGAAAATCTAATGCAGGGATTGTTATTCTGCTACTATATGTGGATGACATGCTTATAACTGGGAGCGATTCTAAAAGGATTAAAAGCATAAAATCCATTTTAAAGGATAAGTTTGAAATGTCTGACTTGGGTTTCTTAACTTATTTTTTGGGTATTGAGGTAGCATACTCTCATAGAGGATATTTTTTATCTCAAACTAAGCTTGCATCTGAGATTATTGACAGGTCAGGTATTACAGATGATAAAATTTGTGAAACTTCTGCTATAGTAGGAGCTAAAATGAAGATTGATGATGGTTTTCCTCTCTCCGATCCTACTCCCTACAGGCAAACCAGATATCTCACATGCGGTGCATACGGCAAGTCAGTTTCAGCATGCACCAACTTCTGTTCACATGGGTGCTATCTTACGTGTCGTAAGATACCTAAAGCACACTATTAATAAGGGAGTTTTTCTGTCTTCCTCTTCTGAGTTAAAATTGATTGCTTATACTGACTCTGATTGGGGAGGTGACCCAAATAACCATCACTCCACCACTGGTTTTTGTGTATTCTTAGGAGACTCATTGATCTCATGGAGATGAAATAAGCAACAAAAGGTGTCTCTATCATCAACTGAAGCCGAATATCGTGCTATGACGACTACTACCATGAAAATTGTTTGGATTCATCAGTTGCTGGAAGACATGGGGATCACTATTGAAGGGCCTACCAAGCTTTGCTGTGACAACAAAAGTGCGATTTATATTGCTAAAAATCACACTTTTCATGAGCGGACCAAACACATAGAAATGGATTGTCACTATGTTCGGGAGGCGTACCTCAAAGGAATCATTGACCTTCCATATGTCACGTCCGAATATCAATTGGCGGATTTCTTCACTAAAGCCTTGTGTGCTCCGCGTTTCAACTTTCTTCTTAGCAAACTCTCGGTCATCCTGCCCTAAGTTTGAGGGGGGGTGTTAAAATATGTACCTAATCATTTAATGTAATATATATATTTTATATATATAAGGTAATACATATACATATATTAATATATATGTATATGTATCTACTTATTATATATATAAAATATATATTTCTATTTGTTTAGTCGTAGGGGTAGTTTAGTCTTTTCCTCTATTTTACGCACATTCATATTTTGAATGTGATTGTAAATTTATTTTCTTTTATTTCTTTTTCATTTTTCTTTTTTTCTTTTTTAATATACCAAAAGGTACCTTGGGGGGCCCACTCACATAGACGTTGGGCCCCTCCAACGGTCACATTTGTGACCGTTGGAGGGGCTCCAACGTCTATGAGTGGAGCCCCTCCAAGGCTCCCTTTGGTGTTGTTATAAATAGGGGTTCTCCCCTTTGTATTCTCTCATGGCTTTGAGTCAAAGCCCAAGTGCTCAATAAATTGATTCCATTATTTTTATGCCTTTGCGCATTTGTGGGTTATTTGTGAGTTGTGCTTTTATGCACAAGTGTTCTAAAGTGTTCTTATTGTGCATTCGTGGTGGGTTTATTATCAAGAATATTAAGGTCTTGATCTTAGTATCTTATCGGAGATACTTTTACAAAGCCTTTCTCCATAAGATATCCCTTGTACTACTCCATCTAAATCTTCCCAAAATTGACGCTTAATGGAATCATCTAAACCTACTTGAGGTGCATAAACACTAATAATATTAATAATATCCGAACCTAATACTAATTTAATAAGTAAAATCCTATCACCCTTCCTACGTACCTCAACTACATTATCTATAAACTCACGACTCATAACAATCCCTACTCTATTCCTATTCCTATTTATTCCTGTATACCAAATCTTATATCCCCAAGGTTCTATCACTTTTGCTTTCTCACCTACCCATTTGGTCTCTTGCAGACATAAAATATCAATCTTTCTCCTACACATAACATCTACTAACTCTACCAACTTACCAGTTAAAGATCTTATGTTCCAAGTGGCTAACCTAATTTTATGGTATTGGACTAACTTCTTTACCCCCACCCGTCCAACAAAGTGAGGGAACCCTTGCCTATTTGACACCACACCCAGGCGCCGGTGTGACGCGTCGCTTCCGGGCGACGACCTAGCAACCCTTGCCCATTTATCACTGCCTCCGGGCCTATAGAGTACAGCGCGTCGCTCAGTAGGGAACGCCCCAACGAAATTCTCATATTGGTTCATAATCATAGGGTATGACTAAGTTTTTATGCTGGCTGTCACAGGCCTATCGCAACCCTCCTCCTTTATCCAGGCTTGGGACCGGCAGTGTATAACTAAACAGTTATACACAGGCGGAGTTAATTTGAAGAACAAATCTCTTTATTTTTTCCCGTATGGAGTTCATCCAAATTATCATGATTTGCGCGTGTTTGGTTGTTTATGTTATGTCCATATTGACACTTCAATGAGACATAAGTTTTAGTCTATGTCACATGGGTGCGGGTGCGGCGCAATTTTAAAAATTTTGGACATGGGGACTCGGCTATATATATATATTTTAAAATATATATATATATAATAATATATCCGGTGTGCATATATGTGGATATTGTCCTCTAAAGTTTGGCACCAGCATGAGTGTTTTTATAAACTTTGCAAATTGCACTTTTGCCCTTGCAGAAAGGGGGGTCCGGGGGCTCCTCCCGGCGCGGGTCCCGCTGCACGGTCAGCGGGCGGGGTCCAGGGGGGCAGCGCCCCCCGGATTTTTTTTTCTGGGGCTTATGTTTGAGACTCATGCTATATTTTATATATTTTAAAAAAATATATAAAAAGATCAATTTTTTTGTTTTTTTACCCTAAAAATGGACAATTTTTGGACTCAGTCAACGTTGACAGAGTCCAAAAAAGGATGGACTCGGCCTCGTCTCGTTGATCGAGTCCGACTCGGCGTTGACCGAGTCCGGGCCGTGTTCGAAGCCGCACCCGTGTCCGCACCCATGTCGGGGCGTGTCGACTCGGGTGCGGCGCCTCCCTAGCCGAGTCCGTGTGATATAGGTTTCAGTTTGAAATTTAGATTTGTGGGATATGCAGATGATTATAAGGGATACAAGTGTTATGATCCTATGAGTAAGCACATTAAGATATCCAAAAACGTTGTCTTTGATAAACTGAACTTTGATCATCAATCTACCACTTTCTCTGAATTAGGCTCTAAAGTTGAGGTCTATCACCCCTGGTTGAAGTCTGAGCTTTTTTCTAGTATTAATGATGTTTGTCCTTTAGATTGTATTAAAAGGGATGGGAGAACTATGCTTGCTGACAAGTTGACTACCCATGAGAGTATGAGACGAGAACCATCCTTGGAACCATAAAGGTATAAAGGTGTCGTTTATACTCGATGAGAAAGAGAGGCACCCTTCATTTTTAATCAAGAGATGAATACCCCTTCTACTTCTGCCCCACCATCGATGTTAGAAGATCCACTGGCTCTCGTCATTCGATTGAAAGATGGGTCAGTTATGAAAAAATTTCAATGGATTTTCAACTCTTTCTAACCTCCTTGGGCAAGGAAGATCAACCCACAACATTTTATCAATCCGCAAATTCTAGAAGATGGATTGAAGCGATGAATGAAGAACTGGAGGCCCTTCATGAGTGTAGTACTTGGGATGTTGTTCTCAGACCACCTGATAGAAATGTAGTTAGGTCCAAGTGGGTGTAAACCTAAACTAGACTTGGGAATGAAACAATCTGAAACTTCTTAATGAAACGACTACGGCAATGACTTAAACGACCATGCCAAAGATTTAGCTTATTACATTCAAAGACATTAAAGATACATTTAGGAATCACTAAAGGAGATGATAAGGAGAGCTTCAAGTTAGGATCAATAGGGCGAACACGAGTAGAAGGATCTTCTTGAAAGACATACATATTGTCCTGTTGTTTTCTTTCAATGAACGTCTCCCTCGTGCGAAGATCCTTGACATGAACAAAAAATGGAGTAAATTCAACTGAAACATTAATATCATAAGCAAACTTAGAAACAAAAACAATGTTTTTCTTGATATTAGGAGTATAAAGGACATTTGAAAGACTGAGAGATGACTCTGACAAAGGAATAACTGAGTTTCTAATGTGCTAAATAGAATGGTGAGATCTATGTCACAGGGACTCGGCAAAACAGGTGCCGCACCCGCGTCGACGCGACGCGACGCGGGATCGCGTGCGGGTGCGGCACCGGGTGCGGTCAACACGACCCTGGGTGCGGTCAACGCACCCAGGGTCATTTTTGTCCAAATTTTTGGGCAAAAAAAAATTCCCCCCCCCCCGATGAAAAGGAGGAGGATTAGGGCAAAATTTTTTTTTTGCCCTAATCTCTCCTCTCTCTCCCCCTGAGCTCGAGCTCTCCCATCGCCGCCCCAGCTCCGCCGCCCCCAGCGTCGCCGCCCCCAGCGCCGCCGCCCCCAGCTCCGCCTCCCAGACTCCTCCTCTCGGCTGGCAGGTATGTCTCTCGTCTTCTTGGGTCGGCTGGGGAGGGCCCGAGCACCCCCCCCCCCCCTCTCGGTCTCTTGTTGGGTCGGCAGGGGAGGGGCTGAGCCTCCCCTGCTCCCTCATTTTTCGGCACAGGAGGGGCCGAGCCCCTCACCCATCTACCTCTTTTTTTTGGGTCGACAAGGGAGGGGCCGAGCCCCTCACCCATCTACCTCTTTTTTTTGGGTCGACAGGGGAGGGGCCGAGCCCCTCCCCCATCTTTTTTTTTTTTTGGGTCGACAGGGGAGGGGCCGAGCCCCTCCCCCATCAGTTTTTTTTTTTTGGTCGACAGGGGAGGGGCCGAGCCCCTCCCCCATCTGTTTTTTTTTTTTTGGGTAGACAGGGGAGGGGCCTAGCCCCTCCCCCATCTTTTTTTTTTTTTTGGGTCGACAGGGGAGGGGCCGAGCCCCTCCCCCATCTTTTTTTTTTTAGGTCGACAGGGGAGGGGCCGAGCCCCTCCCCCATCTTTTTTTTTTGGGTCGACAGGGGAGGGGCCGAGCCCCTCCCCCATCTTTTTTTTTTTTGGGTCGACAGGGGAGGGGCCGAGCCCCTCCCCCATCAGTTTTTTTTTTTTTGGGTCGACAGGGGAGGGGCCGAGCCCCTCCCCCATCTTTTTTTTTTTTGGGTCGACAGGGGAGGGGCGGAGCCCCTCCCCCATCAGTTTTTTTTTTGGGTCGACAGGGGAGGGGCCGAGCCCCTCCCCCATCTTTTTTTTTTTGGGTCGACAGGGGAGGGGCCAAGCCCCTCCCCCATCAGTTTTTTTTTTTGGGTCGACAGGGGAGGGGCCGAGCCCCTCCCCCATCTGTTTTTTTTTTTGGGGGTCGACAGGGGAGGGGCCGAGCCCCCCTCGCTCTCGCTCTCTTGTTGGGTTGGCAGGGGAGGGGCTGAGCCCCCCCTTCTCCCTGTATTTTCGAATTGATTTGAAAATTGTAATGTATTTTTTTTTGTGTTTTCAGGATAAAAATGACGGATAAAGGGAAAGGACTTGCGTCATCCTCATCCCAACATGTGAGTTCTGCTGCTAAGTTGCAGTGGAATTGATGATGTGGGGCCACTATGGGTACATGTAGATAAACTTGCAAAAACTGGAGAAGGAGGTGGTGGAAACAAAAGATTTCGATGCAAGCTCTGCGAAAAAGATTTTGTTGGGTCTTACACAAGAGTGAAGGCTCATTTGTTGAAGATACCAGGACATGGCATTTCAGCTTGCAGAAAAGTTGATGAGGCAATGCGAAGGCAATACAAGAAAATACAAGAAGAATATGAGAAGAGAAAGGCAATGGCCGATTCTTCTGCACTCAGTGTGCCATTTGCAAGCCACCAAGAAGATGCTGAAAAAAAAAGAAAAGTCAATCTAGGAGGTAGAGGAACGATACAAGCAGCATTCAATACATATGGAAGAGAAGAATTGGATAGAAAAGTTGGGAGGTACTTTTATTCTGGTTCACTCCCATTTAATGCGGCTAGAAATCCTTATTGGAAGGATTTAGTAACATCCTTGGCAAATTGTAATTTGAGTGGTTATGTGCCTCCAAGTTCAGAAAAAATACGAACCACACTTCTTGCAGAAGAGAGGGCAAACGTTGAGAGGTTGCTAGAAATTAAAAAATATTCATGGGAGCAAAATGGAGTTTCCATTGTGTCTGATGGATGGACAAATATTCAAAGGCGTCCATTAATCAATTTCATTGCTTGTTCGCTTAGTGGCCCAATATTCTTGAAAGCAGTTGATGCATCTGGGGAATATAAAAATGCAGAGTATTTGAAGGGATTGTTTATAGAAGTGATAAAAGAAGTGGGTGATCAGAAAGTGGTACAAATCATTACAGACAACGCTCCGGTTTGTAAAAGTGCAGCGTTGAGTTTGGAGAGCGAGTACCCTCATATTTTTTGGACTCCCTGTGTAGCACACAGCTTAAATCTAGTCCTAAAGAGCATCTGCAACCCCAAAGAAGAAGAAAAATCACAAGCATATGCTTTATGTTCATGGATTGAAGATTTAGAAAGAAATGTCAAAAGCATTAGGAATTTTGTTGTTAACCACCATCATGCTAATGCTATATTTAATAGGCATTCTGATTTAAAATTGTTGAAGGTCGCTGAAACACGTTTTGCGTCCATCATTGTGATGATGAAGAGGATTAAAAGAGTGAAGAATGCTTTGATTAACATGGTGACTGATGAAAATTGGACATTCTATCGTGTTGATGATGATATGAAAGCTCTAGAAATTAAGAAATTCATTCTTGATGATGAGTTTTGAGATAGAGTGGTATACTTCCTTCAATTTACGCAACCTATTTGAGAAATGTTAAGAGAAGTTGATAAGGATGAGCCCATGCTTCACAGAGTTTATGAAATGTGGGATAATATGATTGAAAAAATACAAGTTATAGTTTTCAAGCACGAAGAAGAAAATCCTGCTTTGGATGATTCAAATTTTTTTAATCATATTGATTCAATTTTAGTCAGAAGATGGGATAAGAGCAACATTTCTTTGCATTGCATGACACATTCTCTTAATCCAAAATATTATGCAAATAAGTGGCGGGCTGGTGGTATTGGTCGTGTCCCTCCAAATTTAGACCCAGAGCTATCAAGACATAGAAATATGTGTATGACAAGACTTTTTCCAGAAGCACATCTTCTACATCAAGTCACACAAGAGTTTGGAAAATTTTCATCTTCGAGATTATATGCACCGGCATTATTCGCGAGAGAAGAAGATAATATAGATCCTATCACATGGTGGTCAACATTTGGATCGGAAACACCTTCTGCAACGTCTTGCATTAAGATTGCTATCGCAGCCTGCTAGTTCATCTTGTTGTGAAAGAAATTGGAGCACATATTCTCAAATCCACAACATGAAGAGAAATAAACTCACCAGCAAGCGTGCAGAGGATTTAGTATATGTTCATTCAAATCTTCGATTACTTTCGCGAAGCAATGATGAATACAGGTACTAATTTGCTCTCTTAGTTATTTGATTATTTCTTAGTTTTCATTTAAATATACTTGTATTGTATTTATCATTTTCAAATTGGGTTTATAATGCAGACAAGGAACATCCAAATTTTGGGATGTAAACCCAGAAGAGTGTGACTTCGAGGGAGAACATGAATTCAACGTAACAAACATGGATTTAGCTGAGCCCAGTATTCCTTCTAATGATGCATTTGATGATGAAGAAGAAAATTATTAGCATCCATTACTTCATCAGGATATACTTTGGTATGTAATTTAGTTCTTTTATGCATACTTATTTGATTGATATTTAGGTCGATTTATGTAATTGCTTTACTTATTTGATTGATAATTTGATATTTAGGTTGATATACTGCATGCATGATGAATCATATTATGAGTTTATGACAATGTTTACTGTTAAATGTTAAAATGTTAAAACTTCAAAATTTTATATATATATATATAAATTTTTTTTTTTACATTTTTGCCCCTGCCGCACCCCCGCACCCGGATTTTTTGGAAGTGCCGAATCCTCGCACCCGCTCCCGCACCCGCACCCATGTGACATAGGGTGAGATCCATCTTCAGTGACAATGGTATTTCTGCCAACGTAAGAAACAACATTTAGGAGCTTACCAGCATCACCATTAACATGAGTCGCTGTCCCGGAGTCAACATACCAAGTACCTTGATCATTCTATTTTAGATTTAATCATGCCAAAGTTGACAATAGCAACTTCTGTACTTCTCCACTGGCCTTTGGACTATCTGTCCCTTTCTTCGTTTATGTCTGCGATGATTTTCCTTTATTTTGAGGATTGAACCATCAGTTAGCCTTGATATGCCCCCCTTTATTGTACAAAAAACAAGTGAGAATTGGCCTTTGTCTCTGCCTGTTGGGAGGTATGTTAGGCGTAGGTAAATATTGCACGACCTCTTTGCCCATTCCTTCCTTGACCTCCCCTTTCCCGAAAATCATGACCTTGCCCATAGGCTACCCCTGTGGCAAGAACATCTTGTGTGCTACATGAGACTATTCAGAGAATCCTCTCAAGGTCATCTCATATTGAAATAGTTTTGCACGCAGATCTTCAAATGTGGGTAGATTAGTTAAACAAAATAAATAGGTAACAATCATGTGATAGTCAGACCCCAACACACTCAGAG
Source organism: Nuphar pumila (assembly GCF_984573655.1). NCBI lineage: Eukaryota > Viridiplantae > Streptophyta > Magnoliopsida > Nymphaeales > Nymphaeaceae > Nuphar > Nuphar pumila. Next base: position 23,676,776 of record NC_143250.1, on the reverse strand, counting down.
TTTGTTGCAGCATGTATGCCCCCCTTTATTGTACAAAAAACAAGTGAGAATTGGCCTTTGTCTCTGCCTGTTGGGAGGTATGTTAGGAGTAGGTAAATATTGCACGACCTCTTTGCCCATTCCTTCCTTGACCTCCCCTTCCCCGAAAATCATGACCTTGCCCATAGGCTACCCCTGTGGCAACATCTTGTGTGCTACATGAGACTATTCAGAGAATCCTTTCAAGGTCATCTCATATTGAAATAGTTTTGCACGCAGATCTTCAAATGTGGGTAGATTAGTTAAACAAAATAAATAGGTAACAATCATGTGATAGTCAGACCCCAACCCACTCAGAGTTTGTTGCAGCATGTCTTTGTCAGTCTCTAGACAACCAACAATGGCTAGTTGATCTATAATGGTTTTCATTTTGTTTAAGTACTCCGTGATAGTCATGGAGTCCTTTCGCAACATTTCAAATTCTCTTATAAGAAACACCACCTTGGCCTTAGAAACCTACAAATATGTCTAAACCATGGTTGCCAGTTGAGGAAACGGGAGCGGGAAGTGAGGCACTTTCAAAATTTTAGGAAGCGGGAAGCGTGGGACCACTTAGGAGCGATTCGAAAATCGTCTCGGAAGCGACCTAAGAAGCGAACCGGAAGCGACCTACGAAGCGAGGGGGAAGCGAAAAAAATAAAAATAAAAAATAAAAAATACAAAAATTTGAAAAAATGGGGGAAGCGAGGGGAAGTGTGATGGGAAGTGCGCTTCCCATTAAAGGGAAGCACATTTCCCATAAAAGGGAAGCGTGCTTCCCATTTAAAAGTGGCGCTTCCCCGCACGCTTCGGAAGCACGACGTTTCGCGCTTCCGAAGCGCGCTTCCCCTTTTACTTAGGCGCTTCCGGTAACTCTGGTCTAAACCAATCTATCCCACAACTGCATAGCCGAACAATCATCTCGAATTGCCATAAGTGTCTCTTGTGACAGTGTAGGAGTGATATCAACTAACACCCTTTTCATCCAAGTTACATACTCTGGATTTTTGACATACACTATAGTAGATTATCCTTTAGTGTCCTTTTCTTCCTGTGATATAAACTCTGAAGAGACTGGAATAGAGCCATCCAGATGTTCAAAAAGATCCTGACTCCTTATGAAAAGAATGATATGCCTCTTCCAAGTCAAGAAATTAGAGTTCAACTTTTCAGATACGAGTTGACTAAGAAAACTTGAAGAAAAACCAGTCTGGGAAGAGAACGAGTCCATGTTCCAAAGAAAAAGGAATTCAAGAACAAACAAAGAATCAACACAATTTTTAGTCTCAAAGGAAATTCTGCTGCCTCCCTCTTTTTTTTTAATCACCGTCGATACTCAAACTAGATGTATTTAATCAGACGTTGCTGTGAAAATAAGTCTGAACAATAGTTAACCAATATTTTGTACATTACCTTGTGTTGAGACGATGCAACCTTGAATCCTAATGGTGTATGAAAGAAAACCAAATTGACTAACAGGAAAATCGATTAAGGAAGGTGTGAGGTCACGATTCCTAGAGAATAAGAATGACAAAACGAGAGAGCAATATTAAATCAATATGGAAGAAACTCAAATAGAATAATGAGAAGAACGATTAAGAAAGAAAAGATGAGATCACGATTTCAAAAGGTCACTATTTCAAGAGAATAACTATGACAAAATCGATTGGAATTACAGCCTTACCGAAACACAAATCAGAATCAAGAGAAGAAAAGAAAGAGAAGGAAACGTGGACAAAATAGTTGAGAAGAAAAGAAGAATAAGAAAGCAAGAATATATATTACCTTAGAAAGAAGCAAAAATATCAATCTCAATGTTCATAAAGAGATCACAATCACCAAACCCTGGATCTAATGCTCTGATACTATGAAAGAATTTGAGGCATTCAAAGTTCTATCACACGAGAAGAGTAGAGGACACCTAGGAGAGAAGAAGTTGCAGTAGAAACCCACAATTCCTCAACAAGAATCATCGCATAAGCCTTCATTATATGTTATAACTAATACAAAGTTTAGGGTACTAAAATACCCTTTTACAACATAATTAAATTACAAGACCATTAATGAGAGTGCATCAGCCCTTTACAAAATAACTTAATAAAACATGGGTCGGATCCAAACACGATTTGGACCCAAATATAAACATGACTTCTTTTCAGTTGGATCTCTTAGGAAATCCGAAACTCTTGACTGCAAAGTTAAACTTATCAAACCATACCCGAGGCACCTGCTTCAAACCATAAAGTGCTCTCTTCAACTTACAAACCGTGCCTTATGTATCTGTTACCCCTGAGACAACTCCATGTACACTTCTGACATCTAACTGCCACAAGTAGAAAAGAATTCATATGAAACAAAACAAGTAGGATGAATAGGAATACGAGAACTCCTACATACCCGAGGTAAAGGAGGATCCACTGCTTGAACATGTATATTGGCCTGGGAGACATCAGGACTAGGCTCAAGAAGGTCTTGTTTGGTCAAACTGTTCAGGAAAGGACCGAGTGGGCACACCTAAAGGCCTTCTATTATAGGTTATCAACTCCTCCTTTTCATCTTCAGGCTTCTTAGGAAATGGTACATGGAAAGAGAAAGTGGGCTCAGGATTTTCTTTTGAATGCACAAACTCATAATATGGCATATGTTCTAGATGGAGTTGGTAGGAGACAAGGTGGATATGATGTAGGCAGCCATTTGCGGGTCCTACATGTTGCAAGTCTCAAAATCTGGATTTTTTTGAGCTGCTTGCTACTCTTTGATATATTCCTTTGTTGCTCCCTTTGTTTTTATGTATTCATATGTCATGGGGTCATGCCCATTGAGATGACCCATACAGAATAATTTGCTTCTTCTATACCAAGAAGTTTGAAAAGTCGAGTGTTTTTTTGAATAAGTTTGGACAAAAAGATGAATGAAAGCCATAGCTAAAGGATATGGAAAGGATGGAAAATGGTATCAACAAGATTGAAGTGGAAACGAGGGAAATTTGATGTCAGGAATAAGAAATATGAAGGAATAGAATAAGAGATTGAAAGAACAGGGGTAAACAATGAGCAAAGCCTGGCCGACTGCAACACTAATGCTGATGTCGACACCAGTATGCTAAAAAGCATGATGAGATTAGCTAAAACTGTTAGAAAAAAGGGGAATGAAGGTCTGCAGGTAGACCCAATCTACTGAACATTAAAAGACCTGGTGTCTATGTTGGCGTTAGCGATGATGTTGGTAACATCAGGAATAAAGGCATCAGATCAGATGTGTAACAGATCTGAAAAGGACAGATCAGATCAAATATATCCAGATCAGATCTGTAACGGACCTAGAAAAGGATGATTTTAATGAAAGTAGGAAAGAAGGGAAAACTTGGTACAGCTGCTGCCTTGAGAAAATTGGATGTCTTGCAGCATTTGGATGTCTAATTCTGTTTATAATTAGGGCTTTGGTCAAAATACTGAAAATGCCCCTAACATGTAAAATAATACTGCTAGGCATATATGAACTTCATGAGAACACATATGGACCTCAGAGCAGAACATAAAAACACCATAAATATAGGTATTGACCGGTCTAACACGAAGAACATACTATAAAATCATCAACAAATCTCAAAAGGGATAAAGGAACGAGCAAAGAAAAGGAGAGAAAAAAGAGACGAAGGAGAAAGGAACAAAATGAGGGGAAGATAGGAGGAAAAAAAGGGAAAAAAAGAGAGGAGAAAAGAAGAGCAGTGGTATTTTCATTTTGCAATGCAGAATTTTTGCGAGGGACCACTTGATTCAAGTACCATTTGGTGGGGTTTGGTATGAAAAAGATGTTCAGGCATAAATGTATGTTCCAACCTTTGTAAAAGGTGTGGCAATTATGGTATGTCGTGAGCTTGAGAGGCAAGCTAAGAAGAGTAAAATCACAAATTGTATCAGCAGAACAAGTGTTCAAGGGAGTAGTTCACCACCGGGTATTACATGTAGCCAGCTTCCTTTTTCTAAATGTTGGACACATTCAACAAAGAATGCTGGAACACGAAAAAAATAAGAAAAAGAATACACTGATAGTTTTTTTTTTATATTATTGTTATGAACAATTTACCTGTTAATTTGTTAAGATCTCTAGAACTTAATAGCTTGTTTGCAATGGTTGGAAATCATGTCCCTGGTTATGTGCCACCAAGAAGTGAGACTATATTGTGATTCGTACTTGTCCAAACCATCTCAAAACAATAGATAAACAATTTTATATATTTATTTTTAAAATTCTTCTTCTTTGTTACTCTGTGCATCCGTCTTAACAAACATATCAACATGAACTCTTTCTTGCTGTTTTCTAATTGGCAAATATTTATCACCTTGTTTGAATGCTGGTTTTACAGCAATCTTGTTTAATCATAAATGCAATCACTTGTCATGCAACATTCGACTAACTTGTTGCCACTTCATCTGACCAAAATGAATACTATTTAGTGATATATTACTCAAGCCTGCCGTATTGTGTAATTGATCTAAAAGTAGTTATAATAAGAGGTATAAAAGCCATACGAACATGGGGAGTTAGGGTTCATTATGCAATTTAATTGAATGCCCTTGGCACAGCGTATAAATTCAACTAATGGTATATTTCATGTTATCTAAATTCAATTCTTATGCAAATACATCAGCCATCTAGATTCAATTCTTATACAAATACATTGGCCACCTGCTAGTTTGTTACTGCAAATTTTAGAACTACCTTTGATATAACCATTGTCATCACTTCCCATCAAGCCTCTGTGTTATCAGGAGACTGGATTGTTGCTTGTGGTTAGAATTGAGCAAAGGCTGTGCCAAAATGGATTGATATTGCTGTAGGCTTGGAATGCTTGGTCTGAACTTGATCACAAGTTTGATTAGCAAGTCATTTTCTTGAATAAATCCTCTTCATCTCTTATCCTAACCCATTTGCCTCGGTTGTTCTAATTTCTTCTCCCCAATTTGCCTACTTAATTTTCATGGGTTTCTTCAATTCCTAGGACATGAAGGGCCTTTCCTGCTTGATTGACTATGACATGTCATCCTTTTAAGTTTTAACACAGGTAGCTCTCCTTGGTAGTCATGAGCCTTGATCTTGCCTTGGATTGCTTGCAAACAAAGGTTTATGAAAGAGTTTTAACGGGTGATGGCAGCTAAACCAAATCAAGAAAGGTCCAACGCTCATGCAGGCATTATGAATCCAAGGAGTGGTTCACGTACAGGCTCAACCTATGGAATCCTGAAAAGGGATATTTATGATGCAAGAGTCGTGCAATCCAGGTCCGGCAGTTTTTGATGCGCAACAATCTTGATCCTGTTTATGAATGAGACCAAACTGAATGAAGCAAACACAAGCTAAACATGTGGTTGTAATTTCACGAGAATGGGATGAGGAGCGTCTTGCTTTAGTGACTTTGTGACTGTCACTAACCATCCTCAAGCCTCATTCATACGTATTACATTGGACAGAAGGAAGAAATTTTCAGTGCTTATAGTTTACATCACATTGTGCCAAGTTTTATGTGTGGCTGAAGTTTTATTACTATATTTCGTTCCACCAATAGCTTGATAGCAAGTTTTGAGAGGGGCATGACCAAATTAAGAGAATCATGAGAAATAGTAGTTAGATTATATTTATTTAAGAAAATCATGAGAACTAGTAGTTGGATTATATTTATTAATTGGGTTCGATACACATTTCAAAAAATGGAAGTTAGATTGTTTCATTATATCATTATAACCGGTTGAGATGGATCCGGATTTGTAAGGTTATCTGTCACAAAAAACAAATCTGCCTTACAAGCCTAACTTCCTTGAATGGCTCAACAGTGTCACGTTCCCATACATATCCAAATGACAGGGTGGTGTTGTTGGGGCCATTGGAGGGGCAATGAGCTTCATTCTTTGTTAGGCAGAACCTTGGAAGAGTAAAGAATTTATTTAGCATTTGGAAACACAAAGGAATGGTAGGAAATGACCAGTTCAATGAAAAGAGTGGAAATGGATTATCAAGGCTTAGGACATGCTTATGTAGAAAAATGACAATGCTCATTGCAGCTGTCTGAAAAAAGAATAAAATTCTCTGCATCCTACATGAGTAAAGAAACCAGGATGTGCATTTACTGGCTCAAGATATGGAATCCTAATTTTTTTTCACAACATAGCCTTGGTAAGAAGTCTTATAATGGACCTGAATATCGTAGCTTTAATGGAGTCAAAGAATGAGATGGCAAACAGATCGCGGCACTCTTCCTATTTGAACGATGGTTCAAAAAGAATCTTAATGTTTTGACTTCAGGATGGAAAGTTCACGTCCCTATTACCAAGCTGTTATAATTGCTTCTCCAACGTTTTTTTTTCTTAAAAAACCAATCCAAGTCCTACTCCTTGGATCAAATCCCACCAAATACATTAGTTTGGTATATTGATGGTAGACCAAAAATGCTTGACTTTTACTCGCAACCACTACACACATAAGTTGAGGTGTATCTATGCTGGACTTAGAAGGAATCTTTTAACCTATAGAACCCAGAGAAAACCTCACCAATTTGTAAAAGCCAATTTTGGGTTTCCTTTGTTTTTTAACTTGGACCAATGGGAAAGAGTACGATCAATCTTCAAGTGCTCCATCTGAAATACTTGCTCACCAAAAATTGGATCTCAATCTGGCAAGTACAGATTGCAAAACTCAAGGAGTGAGCAGTAACAAAACCCCATCTGGAATACTTACAAGAGTCCAATGAATCAAGATCCAACAATTCAAGTTGGGTCAACCACCTATGAGAAGGGATGAGGAGTTAGATTACCCAGAAGGCACATAAAACCAAAATTTGGTCTTGGATGAGGAGAAAGGATCTGAAAAGGATGATCTCCAATACATCCTACCACCTCTGGAGTCCATACTCAAATATGAAAACCACAAAAATTGTGACTGAGTAAAATCCAGGCCATGGGTTAAACGACAGCATGTCGCCTGTAGAAGAACATTTTTACGACCAATTAATAGTCTATCCATATGTCAATGCTAAGGAAAATATCTCTCCAATAATAACAATCTTGACAACTAGATTGAAACCCATATTATTGATTAAATTCTTTGGCAACTAAATGTGTTTTGTATCTGCTATCATCAAATTTATATTTAATCTCATATATCCATTTGTATATGATAATTTTTGTTTATAGGTCTTCTCACTATCTCCCAAGTTCAATTAATATGTATAGATTGCGTATCTTCTTGCATAACTTTCACTCACTTAATATTGCTCTCTCGTTTTGTCATTCTTATTCTCTAGGAATCGTGACCTCACACCTTCCTTAATCGATTTTCCTGTTAGTCAATTTGGTTTTCTTTCATACACCATTAGGATTCAAGGTTGCATCGTCTCAACACAAGGTAACATACAAAATATTGGTTAACTATTGTTCAAACTTATTTTCACAGCAACGCCTGATTAAATACATCTAGTTTGAGTATCGACGGTGATTAAAAAAAACGAGGGAGGCAGCAGAATTTCCTTTGAGACTAAAAATTGTGTTGAACGTATTCTTTGTTTGTTCTTGAATTCCTTTTTCTTTGGAACATGGACTCGTTCTCTTCCCAGACTGGTTTTTCTTCAAGTTTTCTTAGTCAACTCGTATCTGAAAAGTTGAACTCTAATTTCTTGACTTGGAAGAGGCATATCATTCTTTTCATAAGGAGTCAGGATCTTTTTGAACATCTGGATGGCTCTATTCCAGTCTCTTCAGAGTTTATATCACAGGAAGAAAAGGACACTAAAGGATAATCTACTACTGTGTATGTCAGAAATCCAGAGTATGTAACTTGGATGAAAAGGGTGTTGGTTGATATCACTCCTACACTGTCACAAGAGGTACTTATGGCAATTCGAGATGATTGTTCGGCTTCCCGCTCCCGCTTCCTTGAATGGTAACTCTGGTCTATAGATATTTTAAAATAAAGTGTGAGATTTTGTGAACTGCTTTTATCTTCTTAAGTATTGACTGTAAGTTGAACAAGGATAACTTCTAGCATCAAATAGCCATTTGAGTTTCATCCTTTAAAGAACTAAATACATCTGAATTTCAATGATTATCTTTTTTTTCCCTTTGCTGTAACTCTTTTTTGGGTTTTAGCATACCTTCTCCCTCCCTTTTTGCTTTATATGTTTCTCCATGACATGATAAAAGGATTGCTCAATCCTCATAGCAACCCCCCCCCTCTCTCTCTCTACATTTGGTTTCTCTTCCTTTTCTCTCCTTTTGACTATTAAAAAAGAATTTATAATATTTTTCTTATATATATATATATAGGGGAAATATTCGGTCATGGCAACCTGACCGTCCGATTGAGCTAGAAATCATAGATGCAGGTTGTTTTCACCCAATCAGACCTCATAGATGTATTTAATGTGGCCCAAATGCTATAGCTTGGCTCTTCGATAGTGTTTTTTTCTATGAAAAGACATGATATTATGGGCTGTTGATTTTTGAAGCCTTATAAAATCCTGCCTACTCAACAGCCAATTCCCACTAAGCAAACCATGTAGAACACATCTATAAAGTTAGTTTCATGAAAAACAACAAAAAAAAGAAAATAAAAAAATCCCATCCAGACATCATGGCAGTCTGACCAAGTATATATATATATATATATATATATATATATATATATATATATATATATATATATATATATATATATATAGTTTTCAAAGTTCGACATGTCTTGACACTTTGTACCCAGCTCCAGCACTTGACAATTGTATAATTGTCTAGATAACATAATTGCAAGATCTGTTTGCTTAGTCTAATCCACAGATGCATCCAACATGGATCGTTTATCTGGAAAACATGCCTCGGGTTGAGCCAATATAAAGCCCTCCTTTTTTATCATGACATTTTGGTTCATTGTGGTGATACACACATGTCAAACTTACAAATGAATGCACACACGCATGTACTAGTGAAACTTGCAAATGGATAGAATACGAAGCATCATCATTATCATCAATCTTTTATCCCAATTACATGGGGCCGGCTTTACGATATTTTTTCTCCATTCCTTCCTATCTAGAGCTACAACCTCAGTCTCCTTGTAGTTTTTCGCAACACCTCACTGCCTCCCTAAACCATCTTAAATGGAATTCTCTATTGATATGAATCCTGTGCGCCAATTAACGTTCAAACACGGTTCTGCCTCTTCCTTTGTATCTTAGTTGCACCAGTTTTATTTTCTGGTTACGTATTAGTATATTCAAATGATAAAGTGCACTTTCAATCATGATATGTGAAACAAATGTTTCTCATGCAGTTGCCTGTGAAAGGGGTTGCACTTCTTACTCTGTTAGCAGTGATCCCTATCCAAATTTTGTTAGCATTACAGTTGAAAATTAGAGGCATAATTTTTCTTTTCATTTCTTTCCTGTTAATTTTTTTTTTAACTTCTCTATTGTAGCCTTATCTCCATGAGTCAAGACACTTGCATGCTCTGAAAAGGGCTAGGGGATGTGGAGGTCGATTTCTTAATTCAAAGGCTGAATCAAATCAAATTGAAGCATCTCGGGGTGGGGGGTGGGGGGGGGGGGTGCGCATCTCAACCTATTAGTGCATCCAATTCAAATAACTCTTAGGTTGGGGGAAAGAGTAAGCGTCATGTGCATGGTCATCCATACCATATGCTTGGCAGTACCGTAGCATTATGCAGAATGCTAGATGAAATTCGATGCAGAATTTCTTAAAACAGTGGTTCCGTACCATAACCGAGTCGTTGGAGTTCAATACCAATGTGAAGCTTCTGGGATGGGAGACCAGCACCCTGTATCACCTATTCTTGTCAGAGTTCTTTTGGTAAGCATTTATAATATGGATTTGATTACCAGATTGTGAAATAGAATTTGATTGTTACATCGTGGAAGGTGATTAATGTGAAGTGTGACAGGGAACATCCTTTGTTGTGTTAAGAATTAAGGTCTAGGTTATGAAGTCTCCCCGAGAAAACGAATGCATCCTGTGAAATTGCCATGACCTTTGTTAATGTTGATAAAAGCACTCCGAACAGTGTATAGTTCTTACTCCCCCATTTTGTGTTCGTTAAAGATTCTCCCTCTCTCTCTCTCTCTCACACACACACACACACACACAATAGATCATGCAATCTATCAATGATGTTGGTGGCAGATTTTTTTTTAATTTTTTTCCATTTTGCTTTCGTTTGAGAGGTCAACCTGTCCCTATTTACAACTCATATTGAGTCGGAATTGTGACTGAATGAGGATCAACACATTCCAGTTCTAGTGAACTTTCCTGGACTGCTCAGGACGACGGATCTCTGAGCATTTGAACTAAAATCTTGGGGTTTTGCAAGAGCGATTATCTATTAACTGCAGTTTAACCACAGCTGTTTCGTGGCTTTGTATTGAGTTTGTAGGTTGCAGTTGTTTAATTTGGGCGATAACCCAAAGGTATCATGTCCTTCACGGTAAGAGACATTATCGTTCAATTTTGGATTAAGGCTCTGTTAGGGAGCTCGGAGCTGTGTTATGGTACCCCCAGTGCTCTCTCTGCTGTTTGGGAGCAGGGGTGTTGCCAAAACACTGCATTTGGAATGGTATTGGTGGTCCATACACCGGATTCCAACACAATTCATAAGAGCACGTTTCTGTCTAGTCTGAAAAACCATACATTGGCAACACATGTAAATATTCCTTCCCAATGCCAGCGTCCCAATCAGGGCTCAAGAGAAGAATAAATTGACCATATTAAGGTTGACGCAGTGGTAGGTTAGTGCAAAAAAGCTTTTGATTTATAATAGTCATAAACATTAAGGGTGTAACTAGGTCGGGTCTAAAAATTAGCGGCTCAATTTGATTCGGGTTTGGGTATGACAAAAATTGAAGACCCATACGGGTTAATGCTTGGGTGCAAATTGGTTAGGGTTCAAACGGCTTTTAATTTGTCTTGTTACTTAATCGGGCTTAACAAATAGACCCAAACCCAGCCCACTTTGGTTTAGGTTCAGGTATGACAGAATTGTTGACCCATATGGGTTAATGGGGTTCGTTCCAAATGGATTGTGTCTTAATTTGATTCATGTTCGGGATAGGCCTATATATTACTAAGTCTGCAGACCTGTATGGTTCATCGATTTAGGTATGCCTTAGGTCGAGCATAAATGGGTGAGTTTTCTATTATGATTTTTAACTTTTTAGAGCTAGACAAATTGTTATGGTAAAGGAAACCTATTGGATTATGATTATATTTTAATTAATAATTATTATATTTAAAATTTTCATAATCTGTATACATTATATTCGAGTTAAGATCTGGTTGGGTGTCAGGTCCTATACAGGATTAGGTTCAGGTCAGTTCAGTACATATTGTATAGAACCATTTGTGCCAGGTATAAAAATAGGTCAAATATGACAATTTTTGTATATGCCTGGTTCGGGTATAAATTATTTAAAGCTGCTAGGTTGGGTAAAAAAACTGAGTAAGATCTACTGTAGATTCTTACTAAAATGTAAATTCATACTTATTTTTTTGCAAACCTTAAGAAGTTCGCATAACTGTATATGTGAACTTGTAATTGAAATTTAGACACTTCTCAAATATTCTATTAAATTTTCATATATAGTACGAAGTTCATCATATATGTGAACTTCACATAATTGAAGCCTATAGAAACTTCACAAATATTTTACTAAATTTGCATATATAATACAAAGTTTGCATACCCATATATGTAAACTTTTTGTAACTAAAACTTGCATAAACTTTACAAATATTTCACTAAATTCGCATATATAATACGAAGTTCACATTTTCAAATATACAAACTTTCTTTAACTGAAACATGCTTAACTTTGTAAATATTTTACTATCTTCGCATATATAATACGAAGTTTGCATATAACCTTGTAGCTCTCATTTAAGTAACTCAACTTTAAGGTGATTTACAAATAAGGGGCAATCAATGCAAATTTTTGGCACACAGATTTTCTTACATTCTCATGTTTGTTGAATCATATATAGTCATTTTTATTCATTTTATTTTATTTTTTTGTTTGTTTTTTAAAAGAACCCTAACCCTTTTTCCTCTATAACCCTCAACTTTTTTTTCTCTCCCCTTGTGACAATTTTCATAAAATTTTTTGCTACATTCTGATGAGGTTGTGGTATCCTTCGTATTAACTTTCCAAGTTAAGTCGAAAGGTGACTTTCACAGGTCTTTGCATATTTGTTTTATTTCATTACAAACTGTTATTTTATTTGTAGATATGAGCATTTAATAACCCCATTCGTATTTGTGTTTGGTTGTTGTTGTGGATGTTTTTCTATATTTTATTTAATATTTATCATTAGATTTATTGTTTAGGGTTTTTTTCATTTATATATATATATATATATATATATATATATATATATATATATATATGTTTATGGTGTAGCTTATTTATGTTTGTTTGTTCGGCTTTCAGTTAATATTCAGTATTTTTATGTTGGTGTAATGGGGGCTAGTGTTTCCTATGCACAAGCATTGAATATAGGGGTTAGGGGGTTATTGTGAGTAGTTGGTTTTCATAGTGGTTGTTGTAAGCAGTTATGTTAATTGAATGTATGAAATGTATAATTTTTATCACATGTTATTTTCATTAGATGAATGATATGTTTTTGTGGTTATAGGCCGTTAATGATGCTCTCTAAAAGGGTTAAAACATACTATCTTAGCACTGATTACCCTACTTGAAGATCTATAATAATCCCAAAAAATAATAGCTATAAGGAATTTGCAGTTTTAATGTCTTGTAAAATCAAATATATGAAATAGTCAATGATCGTTTGGTATAATTGTTATCCAAACATAGATAGCTAACAAATATGGATACTTGTTCTGAACGATAATGATGTAGAATCATTGTTATTTAGTGGTGATATTTATATAGTTGCTTGCAAAGCTAAAGAAGTTGTTGTTTGCAAAGTTAAATAAGAAGCTGTTAATAAATCAAATGATAAGAATCTTGTGGAGAATGTACATGTATCTCAGGCACCATCTATCGAACTCAGTCTTTTGATAAACATCCAACTATCCAAAATAGTGAACAATATCGATGTCTCGAACATTGAGCTCAGGTATGTGTAGGGCATGCAATTGGCTACAGTCTTATATCCCTTTTTGCTATAGCCCACCAACCTATTGGCGGTGAATGTTTTCGTTGTCTTACCAAGGCTGCACACACAAGCACTCTTACACACATAGATGTAGTCCATCCTGCACAAATTCAATTGTAAAGTAATCTATCCTGGTGCATGGAATGAGCGTACATCATGAGACACCCAGGTGTCGAACCAACAAGCTAATTTTTTTGCACATTCATGAAACTGCACTTATGCCACCTTCGAGGCAACACAACAAGGTCCCAAACTCCTTCGCCTAGACATGACATGGTTTGGGAGTTGGGAAGAAGTTATGAGAGTGCAAAAGAACAATTATGTAATCACTGCAATACATGAAGTTGACCAAACCTCAGTTTTTTATCTGGGTGGAACCTGATCGTGGACACACCACTGGTAAACCGGGCTCCTTTGCGAGAATGTCACCTACACAGACCGCTTGTGTGCAAGTAAGGTACATGAGTGTCGAATGGTGTTGTAGACATAAAGACTGCAGGGAAAGTGTGCGAGCAAGTACCTAATGGGAACTGACTTGGACATGCACACACATGCATCAAATGACTTGGTCACGACAGCCAACCAATGGTTGGCTGATGTGGCAATCTTATTTCTCGCTTTTTTGTTCCCTCTAGTTAACCTAGCGTCTGACAATCCCTGAAGAAGTAGAAACTTGTTTTATTTTTTTTTATATACCTCGAATCAAGTCACACCATAGCGAGCCTTCGATTGATGTGGATGTGCCCCATGAGTAGTTTGTGAGCCCCAGCCTACCGGCAACCTCGAAACCACAAGGTGGCAAAAATACAAATGGATGGCGTAGAAGCCACTAGTTGAGTGAGATCACGACAGTAGAGATTTGGCAATGCACCTGAGGAAGAGGTTCACAAACTTAGCACCTTGGGGGCAAGGTGTAACACATCCTGGTGGATCTGTTATGGTTTGAAATCTAAAGAAAGTATCTAATTCATTACTCTACGATCCAATTGCCACCATATCCATACAAGGAAGCTTCCCAAGTTAAAGTGGTGCCCAAGGAGGTGATGTGGCTGTTGACATGGTTCCTCTCCTAGAAGAAAAGTCAATGGACACATGTTTAGAAAGTAAAGAAGAAAGAAAACAAGGAGAAATGTCCCACCCTCTTTCTCTTCTTTTCTTATATTCCAAATCAGTGACCAGGATCCATCAAACTCAAAGTTTATATTTTTTTATTTTTTTTTGGTAAGTCTTAGATCTGGTTAGAGAAGAACTCGAGTCAGCCAAACTGACCCCCTTCTTAGTCTAGTTATGATTCCCAGTTAGGACTAGTTAGAGGGTGTATGAGTTAGATTTACTTTTTAGATTGAAGTTGGACCCAAACCCAGGCCAAGCACTATAAATAGAGGCTTGAGGTCCCTTTCTTTTAGTTTATGACATTATGAAATAGAATTTATGATTTTCTTTTTCACCTCTTCTCTTTCCTCTCTCTAGATGTCGCTCTCTCCCCTCTCCTCTTTGATGTCCCTACCCTTTGAAATCATCTCTTCTTCTCCTAGGCTTCACCCTAGGCCCATCTTGAAAACCTAGCCCAAGTTGGTCTAGGTCACCTCTCAACCATTGTTGTTACCTAGTCCTGTTCTGAGGTTCATGTGGTGAGGATCCTCAGTCATGGTTCTACTGGTCTCTCTCTTTTTCTTTCTGCTAGTCCACGTGAAGACTAGGCCTCCATAGACTGGTCAATCATACCTTTTGGAGAGCCCAAGCTTTTATAGCGCTTGTTGAGTACGACCATGTTTTCTTGATGATCCAACCAGTGTTTCCTCATTGCAGATCAAGCATAAGCACTCCAAAATATGTGAGACCTCTCCCCAACCTGCTGCAAACTTATAAGTGGTGTCCAACTCTTCATCCCAACCTTAGTTGAGCCGTTACCCATTTCTTGGAACCCAAAGACCGAAATTGCATCATGCCAAGAGTCGTCCTACCCGATTGGACAAAAATGACATCTTTGGACTATTCATGTAATGAAAAAAAATTTTAACTCCAAAAACACATATTATTTTTTTAAACAAACTGTGTAAACCTCATTTTGCTTTTGGTTAGAACTTTGGGTGAGTTATAGATCATACAACCATCTCAACTGAATTACTCAACTGAATTAAAATATAAATAGCCTTCATTATTTAAATTAATTTAGTCCTAACTAAATTAACAGTTTATTCATAGTATCTCAAGTCTAAAATAAATAATAATTGTTTTCTAAAAAATCAATCATGAAAAAGAAAAATGATTGGCTTTCAATACCACTGCAGCATCCTATCATGACAAGGCTTGTTAAACAATACCTACATGTTTATAAGTAGGGTTAGACTCATTGAGTCTCAGTAGGAATTTCATAAACCAATTATACATATAACATGCATCCATTAATACATACAAAATAAATAGGCAATGGTCTCTTTTAGAATATGTTATCAAATACAAGTACATGCCATAATTTAATTCAAGTGCAAATCTTATAATTATGCATGAACAGTTAAATAATGCATGTACTTACTAGTATGGATTAGATATTTTCTTCATGCATAGGTGGCTTTAACATATTTTATTTAGGTTTTCTTGCTTAAGTGATGCATGCAATGCCTAGACTAAATGCACAATCAATAATTGTTTCGATAATCTAATATCTATGGGTACTAATACAAATATATTTCTTAGATCAGCGCAATCTCTCAAGAGGAGTATATTCAAATAATTTCTAGCTTAACCCTGGTCGTGCACTATTCACCAGTGTTGGGTAAGGGACGACCATCATCGAAAAAGATCTCCCAACATCTCTAACTTGATATATGAGACTATAGTGGTAGTCAATTTCCCTATCTTCATAGTGGGGGAGAAGCAACCTTTTATTTTTTAAATAAACTTTCTATGGAGCCAAAAATACCGCTTACCTTCTCATTGTAAGCATCAATAGAATTAATGTGCATATTCAATATTTATTTCATTATCATTCATGCATAATTTATTACCATTAATAGAATATTTCATTAATTCTATTAAGCATCAATAAACTTTTCATTTTTTGGCACAAGACTGTTATCAAAGTTCAATGATTGTGAATTTTTTAGATAGAAATAAAATTATATTTTTTATGGCATTTTCCTAATGTCTTATCTTTCATATACGAAAAACCTTATGTTCAAATTTATTACCATTAATTAATTAAGAAACTAAGATCAAACACTACTCATGGAATAGGACAGAACAAGTTTATGAAAAAAATCAAATTTTTTACTACACTTGCGTGATTTTCTAGTACTTATTGGTAAAGAGATAAAAATTTAAGGTTTTTATCTCATGTTATGCCATGTGTGGTCTAACACGTGTAAAAATCTTGTAACCATATCACGTGTACTTTGAGGGAAATAATTCACACACTTAAACATGTCAGAACCTCCTTGCAAACGCAATTAAAAAAAATCAAATCATGCCACCCTGAGCCCCATTTTTGTCTGAAATATCTTCTATGTGTATATAAGACACCCAGAAATTTTGACAGCCATAGGGTTCACAGTTTTGGGGTTATAAGTCTATCTTTGGGACTGGTCAGGTCCAAAACATCAAAACCGAATAGACCGTTTCAAACAAGCAATTAGACTACTAATTTAACATGTAATCTAACCAAGGTTAGCATATACATTTATGAGTACAAACCAAGCATGGTGTATACATGTTTTAAACACATGAGTCGTAGTTAACAATCATGCTAAAATAGAGCAAATCTGATTCATATCATGAACATTACTCTATTTATATATTTTGCATACAATTATTTTTTTAAAGAAAGAGAACTCGTACCAAGACATCAAACACCTTCCGACCAACTTTGAGACTTAGGTGTATTACTCACAACCTTAAAACTTCTAACATTAATGCTAACCATTAATTCCAAACCAGCATGAATCAAAATCACCAAAGAAAATGTCCCTTGTTGTGATCATTGCAAAATTTTTCTTCTTGTTTCCCTCTTTTCATCTTCTTTGCCTTTCTAACCTCTATTCCTTTTTGGAAGAGGAATAAAAGATAAAAAAGAAGAGAGAAAAGAAAAAAAAAGAAAAGAAAGAGAGATGAACTCTTTTGCAAAGGTCTCACTTGACCTTAATTTTGAAAATATTTCAAAAATTACTCACCTCCGTTTTTGAAAATTTATGGAAAAAAGGGAGAGACAAGATTCGCTCGTCGGTACGAGGTTCGATCGTTCCTGGTGCCTTTACCAGGGGTAATCGAACCAAGGATCGAACTTATGCTTTTTGCTTTGCCTAAATATTATCCAAGAATTTATTCTAAATCTAAAATTCACAAAGAATCATGCTTGTGCAATGTAAATGCAGAGATGTATGCTTTTGAGAAAATAGTTTAGAAATTTTGAAAATTTTCAAGTGATTCTGAAATAAATTTGATAATGGAGTAAATAAATGATTCCAAGGGTTGAATTTGATTTGGAAAAAGTTTGGTTTTGAATCCAACTCAGAATTTGAAAGAGATCTGGAAGGAGACTTGAAGTTTTCTAAGTTTTGGAATAATCAGAGATTTGAAAATAAATATTGAATTAAAGAAATGAAGAAAATGGGAGATTTGAAACTGAGATAGAAATTTTGAAGTAAAAATGATTTTTCAAAGTCAAAATGAACTTTGAATTTGAGTTTGAATCTAGAATTCAAATTTGAGATGAAATTTTAAAATGGAATTGAATTCCGGATTTAAAGTTTGAAATCAGAATGAAATTTGGATTTTTGAAAAGCATATTTCATTCTTTAAATGAATTGAAATAAGATTGAAGATATAATACATTTCTGACTATAGTCATAAAATGTATTATATAATAATCATATTTAAATTCAGATGAAGAATAAAATACATTTTAGTGCCTTTATAGAGTTTAAAATAAAATTAACTCTCAATATGTCCTGACTATGACCATTGATATATATTTTGAGTTAATTTTAAGTTAAACTTTGATAAAGAAAGAAAATATTTAGAAAAAAAATATGATGATTTTGAAAGAGATCCAGTGTGGATCCAATGTTATTCCATAAAAGATGAAAATCTTAAGCATTGTCCACATTTTGACTATGACCATCAATGTGGGTCATTTGCTTAGGATTAAATACCTTTTATTAGAATGGTGTACGTGCCATTTGTGTTTCACCATTTGTGATTTTTTGAAAGAAAAGAGAAAAATAATAGAAAACAAGCAATTCGTGATATTTACATGCTCATACATTCTAATCTAATACAAAAAATGTAAATTTCTCATTAATCTCTAACTTATCACAGACTTAAATTGACATTTGAAGTAATAAAATCTTTAATCTAAGAAAGTAATACAAGTTTTTCATGATTTCCCTGCAAAGAAATGAGTTAGCACAAAGTAAAATGTAAAATATAGAAGAAAATACTTCATTAAAAGCAAAATTGCATATGATTGTACCTATTCTAATGCAAGATGCTATACTCATGCTGAACGAGAAAGGTATATGCAATGGATGAAGTTAAGAGCCACAATGGTCCAAGATGAGCCATCACGAAAGGCAATAGCCATAGTAACTCATGATGAACTACTATGGAAATAAAAGACTACAATGCTTCATTGTGAACCACTGTGAAAGACTATGCCTATAGTAGTTCCTTGATGAACTATTATAGAAATGAAGGACCACAGTGGTTCTTTGTGAGCCACTGTGAAGGGTTACAACCATAGTAGTTCCTTGATGAACTACTATAGGAAAGACAGGCCACAGTGGTTCCTTGTGAACCACTGTGAAGGGCTACAACTATAGTAGTTCTTTGATGAACTACTATAGGAAAGAAAGGCCACAATGGTTTCTTGTGAACCACTGTGAAAAATCACAGATATAGTAATTCTTTGATGAACTACTATAGGAAAGAAAGGCCACAGTGGTTCCTTGTGAACCACCGTGAAAAATCACAGCTATAGTAGTTCTTTGATGAACTACTATAGAAAGAAAGGCCACAGTGGTTCCTTGTGAACCACTGTGAAAAATCACAGCTATAGTAGTTCTTAGATAAACTACTATAGAAAGAAGGGCTACAGTGGTTCCTTGTGAACCACTATGAAAAAAACACAACTATAGTAGTTCTTTGATGAACTACTATAGAAAAGAAAGGTCACAGTGGTTCCTTGTGAACCACTGTGGAGGATTCACTGCCCTGTAGTGAGATCTGTGGCCACACAGAGGACCAGATTCAAGGAGATGAAGCTGGGCTGAGGTGAGATATAACACAATAGCACTATACTGAAGAATGGAACAGAATGCAAGGGGTACATGAGGGGGGTAAAGAGAATGTGCAATAAAGTAAATGAGAATGCATGCACTGCAGTGAGTGTAACGGCAAAAAGTGCGGTGTACATGTGACTATATATAAAATGAAAAAAAAGTGCAGAAGTACAGTGTATGCAGATGCTATGAATAGTATGGTATACAGAAGACATAAACTATTGTGTTGGAGAGCATAGGTGAATATATGCTTTGAAATGATATGCAAGCCATACATGGAATGAATTTTATGCAGCGAAATGTCATGGCATAAATGGGGATATATATAATGTTGATAAATTATCACAAATGAGCCTATTTATACGCAAAATGAGGAATGTACATGATTTGCTAAAAGGGAAAACTGTATGTATCTCTGCAAATGAGATACATATACAGGGATTTAAAATACACATGAGATAGGGAATACATTTAAAGAATGAGTTATGCATGTGAACAAACTAAATGTGCCCATGTAGTACCGTGTGTAAGTGAGGAAGACAGGTGAATGTTTAAAATATTCTGCAACTTTTAGACTAAAACAATTATGGGAACATCACCATTTACCTTAAATGCAGAAGGCAACACAACTGAAATAGACAGTCTGTACCTTTTCAGCGCCAACTGGCGAAACTTGCTTAGGTTAGCTAATGAGACACTTTCTTTTGAAAATATTCTTTGCCCAGTTCTTGAAGGGTGATCTCTGTAGTGATGACGAAATTGAGGAACGACTACTTCCAGCAGATTTTGGTGGTTGCAGCGAAATCGAGGAAGGGTAGTGCTCAGTGGTGATCTTTATTTCCAAAATCGTTTGAGTAAATGTCTGTCAGCTTACAGGAAATTTTAGATTCAAGCACAGTTTTCCTAGCCTAGCAAAGTTGCAAACCTCGGTTTGGGATGTGCCATTGACCCCAATGTTGCTAAGATGTAGGAAAATGAGGTGGAATATAGTGGTTTGAGTTTATTGTAATAGGTACAGGGATGAGATTCAGAGAGGATGGAAATGATATGCCAGATGAGATGACTGTCATCTGAATTTCACTTAACTTATGATATAAAAAAAAAATAAAAAAAAATGATTGCAATGCAGCATAAAAGAAAACAAAAGGGAAACATGATGCGAAGATGCAACCGAATGCCAATAATATAAAAATAAGTGAAACCTATATACAGGATGGAAACCAAACCTAAAAGAGAAAATTTCAAGATACAGGGAATGATATATTACAGGATGAAGGCAGTGATGCACTGTGAGGAATGAATGATAAACAAAATTCATCTGAGAGATCATTGTTACTGACCGAAGTCCTGAATGATTCCAGTTTACTTGGGCAGCATACTCTCCCCTTTCAACCATATCTAACACCCCCTTTTTTTTATTTGCACAAAACAGGAACAAAACTTACAAGATCAAAAGCACTTTTCTAGAACATACTTGACGTAAGCCCTCTTTGACCAGCTTTTTTCATCGTCTCCTGCTCTTAATGGGTAACGCCAGCTGAACTCAGAAGTGATTCCTTGGTGACTGCGATTATTTGAACCAGAAGCAGGGACTAGGTAGGAGTGAAATCCCATGAATCGAGGTCCGGCACTTCATTTAACTACATGATAGTCTTCTGTGAAATCCATAATGGCTGTAAAGGTTTTCTCACGGATAATGCAAGAGATGTAAGAACCATGCCCATGACTCCCAACTGTGTGACCCTTTCATCCAAGTATCTTTCGATGATTATTTTCTCAGTTTCAGGGACTCACAAAGGAAGATGCAAAGAACAATCCCACTCATATGAGACTGTTCTGATATCCGAAATCATTATTGAACCTGATTTCAAATTCTGTTCATGTTTTCGACCCTCCTTGGAGGATGACCAGAGGCACACGCCCACATAAATGTTATTTTTGGCTTAATATCAGAGAAGCTCTTCTCACTATATCTCCAGGTAGCTTACAGAGATCATTGAATTACCCCCAGTTTTTCATTCTCAGCTATCATGCAGATCGAAACTAGTGAATCGAAAAAAAAATGCATAACAGAGAAACGATACGCTGGGTTATAAAATATACAAATGGGAAATAATGAAAGAAACTGATATGAAGGATTGCAAAAGGAAAATAGCATAAACAAAAATTCTAAAATCAATAGATGATCAACACAAACCGATTACTAAAATTAGATATGAATGAGAAATAGAAATTCTAAGGGGAATACCGACTAAACGTGTATTCAATATTATGAAACCAAAGTAAATTGCCAAGAAAATAGAGAAAAGCACAAAAAGAAATGTCAGAATGGCGCCATTCCCTTGCTATCACACATTTGTACCCCGATTTTGCCATGAACAAATCGATGCTACATGGGTGCTTTGATGAAGAAGATAAAAAAGTAAAACAAAGAAGTAAAGGGGCACTTACCGTAATGGGGCTTTTGGATTGATCGATTCCTTTCAGCCGGTTGAGGAAGAACCAGAGAAGAGGAGTAATAGTAAGAAGAATAAGAAGAGAAGACGAAGGAAAAGAAGAAGAAGATCGGCCGTGAAGGGGTGAAACGCGATCGGGGAAAGAGGTGAGGAACGACAGATGCTGAAAGAGAGGAGAAGAAAGATGGGTGCGATGGTGAAGACGGATGCTGAACCCCTTCCCTTGTGCCTCTTTTTATAGAGGGGGTGTAAACACCCCAAATTTTCACTCACCTTCCTGACATCTCTACCAATTATCACATTTCAGTTCTCCGGAAGCAATGAAGGGCAAAATGATCATTTTCTGAGATTGAACCTTGCAGAAAGCCAAAAAGTTCATTCCCGAGTCTCAAAATCTCTCTATTTAGGCTCAGAAATATCTTCAACTGCAAAATTTCAAAATCCTACTCTTAACAAAAAGCTAGAATTTCCAATTCCTGATTCAGAGTAGTATTTCTTGAAACATGTCTTTGCATAGCATTGCATGAGCATTTCATATCATTTCATTGCACAACATGTCATTTTGAGATCCAGAACTCCTGATTTTTAAAATTGTCAATCCAGATTTGAGTTTTAAAATTTTTAAAATTGATTTCAAAACCCTGGGTTTTCTAAATTGCCAATTCTTCCCATTTTACCCCCGGAACTCTGAATTACAAAAAGTTTTTCTCAGAAAAACAATCTGGATATTTTAATATGGATTTTCAAATTTCGTCAGAAGACACAATTTTATAGTTAGAAGATTTTATCTCAAAAACATTTTTTGCAAAAAGACTTTAAATCTCTTTACAAAATTTCTGTATTTTCTTTATCCATATTTTGCTCTGAAAAAAACATTTTTTTTTTCAAATTCTTGAAAACAAACCAAGTTTTATTTCGTATTATAAAAAAATTCCAAAAAGAAGTTATTTTTTTTGCTTTTTATTTTCAAATAAAAGGTGTGGGACCCGCCTTGAACTAGCATCACACTCAGACTCTCAGGTATGTCTCTTAATTTCAAGCGGGGTCCACCCGGAGATGGCACCAATTTTGTAAATTTCTCTTCGTAATTTTTTTGTTAATGTTATAAAATAGTTAGTGGGCCCACACACATGTGGCGCCCCACTTGAAAATAAAAGATTTGCCAAAACAAAATAAAACTTTATTTTCAAAAAGAATTTTAAAGTTGGCTGAGGTGACATCTCCCATTTTTTTTATTCACTATTCATTTTTTTGTTTTTAAGAAGCAGCCTTAAACGGCGCCACAGCCAAACCTGACTAAAATGCTCATTTTACCTAAACTTTAGGTAAATGAACAAAAATTTTAAAAATCATAAGATTCGTCCCCTTTTAAAGAAACGGAGGATTTTCAAAACCAAATAAATTTTCAGTTTCAAAATCTTCAAAAACGATAACGGACCTGCAGAAGGAAAACTACGATTTTGAAAAGGGTATCAAAGCCTTTAAAAAGGAGGTTAGATGGAAAGAAGAGGGGGGGGGGGGGCAATCTACGTTTTTTCTCTTCTAAAACCCGATCTCTCCATTCCCTCGGGCGATCCCTATTCCTCTCGGCTGGCAGGAGGCCGATTGATTTTTTTTCCCATCCTTTTCATTTTTCGCAGGTGCCATCTCCTCTGCCGTGAAGCTTTGCCCTCTTTGGATTCCATCTCTTCCAGCCAGCGTGAAGAGTGGAAACCTTTCAGATCTTGGTTGGTTGTCGGATATGTCGTTTGGTGCTAGAGATTCAGCCGGCTCTTTCATGTCCTTCAGCACAGCAGCAGGAGAACGACCCTCACTTACTGTCTACACGTCCATTTGGTGCAGAAAATCTTCAAAATAACTGCTGCAAGCATACCATCCAGAAGGAGGACTCTTCTCCTTTCAGCATCTATCGAATCAAGGTGCCCAGTCTTGATAATGAGCCATATTCGTGTTTGGATATGTCAATATCCATTCATGATTTCTGAATCATCTTTGGCATGCTCTTTTATTGATATATAGGGAATCTTCATACCAAAATTTAATGAGAAATAGTTTATAATTTGGGAATTATGGCTTTGCGAAATCATGTACAGAAACTGTGTATATCCTGTATTTTTCTGATCTATACATTTACCCATTACATATGGAATTTCAATTACTATGTATATTTTCTCATTATATACACATACCTATATATATATATATCTATGTACATATACATATATATATATACATGTATATATATATATATATATATATATATATGTACATATACATATATATATATACATGTATATATATGTATATATATATATATATATATATATATATATATATATATATATATATATATATATATATATATATATGAATCTCTTCATATACCTTAGTTTTTTAGGCATAAGCACATATGCATACACTTTTTCCTGTAAATACACCTCCATTGTCACATGTCACTTAGCACAAATTTGAATATTTAGATATATACATATATATCTTCGTTGTACATGCTATATATATACCCGTTTCTTTGGGTATCTTGTATATCCATTCCTTGTACTAATTCTCATTTTGCAGGAAAATCTAGAAGATGTGGTTTCTTTTGGAGCTATCAAATATTTAGTTATATTTTTTTTTTATTTTTGTCAGAAATGTAATAATCAAATGTAAATTTTGGAATAATAGTTATTTTTCTGCTTAGATTAAGATGCATTTCATATAGTTTGAATTCCTGCAATATCTTGATTACGTGGATCATGCATTTTATTTTCAAAATCATTATGGATGAACACGAATGGCATGTGCACCCACTTTTAGAGAGTTGATGAACTCGGTGCAGTACATATTTACGGCCCTAGTCAGAATATAGACGAGACCCAGATTCAACATCTTTCTACTAGTCACACAGTGCCTACACTCTTAGGCTATCTTCAAAATTGCACATCATATTTTGCAAAATATTGTGAATTAAGTCAATTAAATTCTGAACATATTCATGGCCACAGTCAGAATATGTGAAGAATTTACTTTGGCTTAATACACATTTTTCCAACAAATTTCTCAAAAAATCTTTCCGGATATCTTTTCCAAAGTGCATTCATACATTCAAATCATCTGCATCATGGCATCATCTGCTTTTCTCATGATTTTCTCAAGAAAATTTCACTCCATGGAAATCGATTCCTCAAGAAACTCTGAAAATTTTTGAAGTTGGATTTCCCAAGTCAAGTTTTCCCATGATTTTCCTTAGAAAATATTCTTTTCTTAAGATCCATTTTCAAAAGGAGTTTCTCATCATTCTCAAATACCAAAATTGATTTTCAAACAATTTCAAGGCTAAAATTCTCAGAATCTCAATTTCCTGAGTTTTGATCTTCCTTCTCCAAAGAGTTTTCCAATGAATTTCAATCGTTTTCCAAAGAAAATTTTCAAAGTCAGCTTTTTTTTTACAAATATTTTCCTTTGCAAATGTTCCTCTTTTCTCGAGAATTCTCTCCATTTTCTCACATCCTCATAAACTTTTTGGTGATTTCCAAATCCTTTCATCTGAGTTTCCTGAGATATTGATTTTCATCTTTTTCCCGAGAAATGCTTTTCAACTCCAAATGTTTTCTAAGCATACATCATATTTTTCCAACTTACATTTTACAAAATCTCATAGCACATGCCTGAATTCTCTGTGCATTTCGGATAGAACACAATTTCGATGATTTAACTAAGTCAAACACATTTTTGGTCCTTGGTTCGATTACCTCTGTTAAAGGCGGCAGGAACGGTCGAACCTCGTACCGACAGGTTGAACCCCCATCCCATGGATTTTCCCGCTATTTCAAAATGGAGGCGAGTATTTCAAAACAATTTTCAAAACTCTGGTCAAGTTTGACTCGCAAAAGTGTTTTCCTTTCTCTCCCGCAGGGAAGGGAAGACGGGAAATTTTGCGACAATAACAGGGGGGAAGAAGCATCGGGAAGAAGAACATTTGGTGATCGATGGGTGAAGAAGAAGGAGATTGATCGAAGGGTTGAGGAAGAAGGCAGATGGGCGATCCCTGGATGCTGAGAGAGAGAGAGAGAGAGAGAGAGAGAGAGAGAGAGAGAGAGAGAAAGAGAGAGAGAGAGAGAGAGAGAGAGAGAGAGAGAGAGAGAGAGAGAGAGAGAGAGAGAGAGAGGCCGTTGGGAGGGTCCGAGAAGGAAGAGAAGGCGAGAAAGTCGTTTGCATGATCTTTTAAAAGAGAATTTTCTAAAAAGGGGTTTTTAAAACCATTTTTTTTGTAATTATCTTTGTGTTTTGATTTTTTATTCTTTTCTTCATATTTTCTGTTTTTTTTTAAATAAAATTCTAAAACTATGGGATTTTAAACTAATTTTGAGAGATTTAAAAATATTTTACAAAAAAAGTGTTTTCTGAGAATTCGGGTTTTGAATTATGAGAAATTTTCTTCAGAAAACGGGTTTGGATTCGGAATTTGAGGAGATATTCGAGTTTTGGACCTCAAATCGAGGGATATAGGACAGTGGATCCAAAATGGATGCCGGATGAACGGTCTGAGCCTTTCAGAAATTATTTATGGTATTTTTCAAATTTTCAAATTTTAAAATTGGATAACGAGGCTCTGAATTGGATTTTGGTACTGGATTGGGATCTGAAATCGAGTCAGATATAGGAAATGGATTTGAATTTCAGTGAATCCGAGAAAAACTAGAATTTAGATTGAAATTGACTCAATTATTCAGAAAATGGAGCTCAGAGGCAAACAGAAAATATTTACAAAATTTTGAAAAATTTGGGGTGTTCACACGTCTAAGGAAACTGATCTTATGAAATAAATTTTCTCTTTTTTTTAAAGAACACATTAAGCCTATATATAAAATCGCAGATTTGCCATAAATCTATTTTTTTCATATGTACATGTACCGACCCTACTTAATTCAATCCTAAATATGGATTACAATTTTCAAATTGGTATCCCCAAAAATCGAGTGGATGGGTTTTTTTCCAAATACCGATTTACCCAAAATCATTTTTGGGGTCCCATACCACTAAGCTCCATATCTCATTAGCCTTAGGGTTTTAATGGACTGACATACAGTATGAAATTCATATGTAAAACCCTTGAACCCAAAAACCAACATGATCCTCCAAAATCATATTTTCACAAAACTTGATCTTTCAAAAATCATTTTTACTCTAAAGATGTTTTGTAGAGATCCAACTACTTCAAGACCCATACGGTAACACCCCAAAATTTCTATCCCCAAAAACATGTAATTTTTTTTAAATGGTTTTAAAAATTGCAACAAAAATTCGAAACTGGATAAAAGCTTTGGCCTATTACAGATCTATCATATTTTTTTCAAATAAACTTCAAATTTAAAATTTAACATCCACAATTAATAAATGTCCATTACAAACTTTCAAATTAAATAATATCAAAGTCTTTGAACAATTATGAATGTTCGCAATCCAAAACACTATCAAAAGGAGAAATATTTGACTCGGTTTTTGCCGCAACCTCTCGCCTTCGCATGATCCTCTATTTGGTATCTGAAAAACATTTAAATAATATTTTAGACTAACAAATCCTCAATAGAAAAGTATTATTCAATACACAAATTAAAACAAGCATGCAATAGCATATTCCAATACTCACACGTACAAATAACAATTAACACGTTAAAAATACATACAATGCAATGCTTTACAGGACTATCAATTATTCATACTTGCATAACTCATTCTATCAAAATCAATCACTTAACCATACACATTTAAACATGCATGAGCAGTTAATAATGCATGCACGTTACCATTGCAAAATTTGAATTGTATGCATGAGTGACTTTTTATCTTTAATTAAGTTTTTTTTTTAAATGATATATTCCATGCCTAACTAAATGCATAATTACTTTAGGTTTCAGTTCTTTGCTCTATGGGTACTAACACAAGCTTAAACTTAGATCAGGGCCATGACGCAGGGGTATTTTCATATAATTGTAGCTTTGGCTTGGCCAGGCACATTGTTGTGATCGTTACAAAAATTTTCCTTTTCTTTTTAGGAAAAGAAAAAACTCTCGCAAGATCCACTTGACCTTTGAAAAAAAATTGAAATAACTCACCTCCGTTTTGAAATTTGTGGGAAAATAGAGAGACAGGGCTAGCTCGTCGGTACGAGGTTCAGCCGTTACTTACGCCTTTACTAGGGGTAATTGAACCAAGGATCGAATTTATGCCTTTGCTTTGCCTAAATTTACCTAAAAAAATTATTCTAAGTCCTAAATGCACATTGAATCAGGCTTGTGCTATGATTTTGAAATTGAAAATATGTATGCTTTTAGAAATACTTCAAAAATTTTGGATTTTTCCAAGTAATTTTGAAATGGATTTGAAAATATCCTTTAGGAAATGATTTTGAAGTTCAAAAATCAATTTTGAATTGAGAAATTGGAATTTGAAATGAATTTGAATTGAAATCTTGAAGTTTGACATTGCAGAATTGAAGTTTGAAAATTGAATTCGATTTTGAAATAGAATTCAAAGTTTGAATTTTGAAAATGGCAAAATGAAATTGAAGGGTTTGAAATTGAATTCAAAGTTAAGAAACTTGAAATCTGAATTGACTCAAAATCAAATTTGAAGTTGATTTTTGAATTGACGATTGAATTTAGAAATCAAATTTTTGGAATTGAATTTAGAATTTAAAATTAAAATTGAAAATCAGAAGTTAGAATTGAAGATGGAAATTAAAATTGAACTTTAAAGTTAAAATTGAAGAATTGAAATATGAAATTAAATCTATAATTGAATTTGAAAATTAATTTGAAAATTAATTTGAAAATTAGAAATTGAAATTGAAATTGAAATTGAAATTGAAATTGAAATTGAAATTGAAATTGAAATTGAAATTGAAATTGAAATTTTGGAAATGAAATTGGAATTTAGAATTGGAAATTTTAAATTTAAAATAAAAAGTGAGAAAATAAAATTAATAATGGAAATTTTAAAAAATAGAAAATTTGAAATTTGAAATTTGAAATTTGAAAGAAATAGAAAATTGAAATTGATGTTTGAAATTAAAATGAAATTCAAAGTTGAAATTCGAAAATGGAAAATTTAGAATTGAATTTGAAATGAAAATAAAATTTGAAATTTGAAAGAAATAGAAAATTAAATTTGATACTTGAAATAGAAACGAAATTCAAAGTCGAAATTTGAAATTCAAAAATGGAAAATTAGAATTGGAAATAAAAATCAAAAATTGGAAATTGAAAATAGGATTTGAAATTGAAAATGAAATTTGAAAAATAACTTTGAATTTGATAATGGAATTTGAAAAATGGGTTTGAATTTAGAAATGAAAATTGTTTTTGAAAATCATTTCAAAAATCACTTGGAAATTTTAAAATGACTTAAAATAATTTGAAAAAATGATGCAATTCTTTCTTAAATGATGAATATGCTATTTCTTTGAAAAATCATTTGAATTTTAAAGAAAATTTTATACTTTATAGAATTAAAACAAGATTAATTTCTATATATTCATGACTACGGCCACAAATATACTTTAAATTAATCTTTATTTAAATTTCTAATAATTTTTTTTTATACCTTTATAGAATTAAAACAAAATTAAATTTTAACATATTCATGATTAGGGCCATAAATACATTTTAAATTAATCTTTATTTTAATTCAAATAAAGGAAGAAAATAGAATTATTTATGAAAGAAATGATGATTTTTGAAAATGACCTAAAAGTGTAGGTCAAATTTTTATTTAATAAAGAATAATAATTCTAAGTATTATTCATATTTTGACTAGGGTCGAAAATATAAATTTTACTTAGTTTTATTTATCCTTTATTAAATAGTGTACATATCATTCATGTTTACCATAGTGTATTTAAAAATAAAAGACAAAATGTGCAATAATTAATTATGAGAAATGAATCTATATGCTCATTCATTCTAAACTAAGAATAAAATAAAAATTCTCATTAATATAATTATTACAACCCTTGAATGAATTACAATAATTGAAAATAAAAAAAAAAGAAAATTCTGCAAAATGAGCAAACATATTAGAAATAAATGTAGGCATTTATGAATTTTCTTTAATTATTCAAAAATTGAAGAAAATCCATAATTTAACCTTTTTATGCCCCAAAAAATAAAGAAAAAATCAAAATAAAATGCAAATTATGCATGGCCTTTGTAAAAACATTTCAAAATATATTTTTGGAGTTTTATATTTTCTAAATTGAGGTTTAAAACATATAAATCCATTTAAAAACTTGAATTAAGAATGAATTTAACTTTGAAATTGAAGTTTTAGTGGAAATACATTGAAAATGATTAAAATAAAAAGCAAATAAACTCTAAAATTCATTTTAGCCAAGCTCATTCTAAGTTAAAAAAAGTTAGAATGTCAGACATTTCTAGCTCCACTGAGGTCACGATGAGCAGTGTCAGTCCATTTCAGCTAAGATTAGTTTATTTCTCACGAAATAAGTTTATTTTTAGCTCGAATTTTAGCCAGACTGTCTTCAGCCAAACCCAGTAGATCATATCCCCAGGAGTCTAACATAAGTTCATCAAGAGTTTGAATGGTCCAGTTCTAATTCAAAGTCAATTTTTACACACTAAAACCTTCATTTTAACTCATTTTAGCACGTTTGAGCTCAATTCAGTCCAAATTGAACTTACTTTGACTGGTTGAGCTAGTGTTTTTACTCTGAATTTATTTCATCTGAGTATAACTGGCTTCAGATTCAGTTCATTCTAATTCAATCCAGTTTAAATTAGCTCAAACCAGTCTAGTACCGTGTTTCTGCCCCTGCAGAGCGAAGACCAAAAAAATAAAAATTAACCAGGACATTGTTTACAACAATTTTTGAATTGGGGCAAGCCCCAAATTCAGACTCGGATCAATTCCTTCATTTAGTATTTCATCAATATCCGAGATCCAATCCATTTCAGTTTGGATAGTGGATCTAATGCTGGATCTGATATCCAAATTTTATCCCGGACCTGGATTTCTCATCTGATTCATTCTATGATTCATATTCAGAGTCCAATTTATTCATTCAACCTAAAATATTTCATCAGATATCCAGGATCCGATTAATTATTTTGGATCCATTTTAGTCTGGATCCACCTTCTGATCAGTTAAGAAGGTTAATTGAATCAATTTCTGAACTCAGATTCGTCTAACATGTGAGATCCAATTTTCACTTCTCAGATTCTGATTCAGATCCAAGATTCAATTTCATTTTTTTGAACTGAATCCAAGATCCAAAATCAAAATCCCAATTTTTATTGAGAATTTGGGTTTTTTTCCATTTTCAATTCTTCAGAAATCCATATTTAATGTTCGATTCCCATTTTGAACCAATTTCTTTCAAATCGAGATCCAGATCTAATCTTTTTCGAAATCTCAGATCCAGATCCTTTTCAAAATTCAATTTTATCCTAATTTCAAAATCAATCTTTGGATTTTCAAATTCAAATCCATCATTTTGTAAAACTCTTTTGAAAAATACCCTGGATCTAGTTCAAAATTCAGTTTGGATTTTGAAATGTCAAAATGGATCCAGATCTATTATCAAAATCCAATTTTTATTCAAAATCAATTTGAGGATTTTAAAATTAAAATTAAAATCAAAATCAAAATCCATTTTTTATCCCCAATTTCAAAAGTAATCTTTGAATTTCAAAATCCAAAATCAGTATCTTTGCAAAAATTCAATCTGGATCCGGTTTTTGCCCAAATTCGATTTCATAAATCAAAATTGGATTTTTTAATCCAATTATTTCAAAATTCCTCTTTTCATTTCTCATATTTTATATATTTTTTTAATCTTAATTTCAAAATAAAAAAGGAAAAATATTGTTTTCAAAGATGGGCGTCACTTGGTATTTTTGAAATTAAATAAAAATCATTTTTGAAGCTACTTTAAAAAACCCCTTTTACCTTTAAAAACACACATGGGCATCACTTTGCAAAGTGATGCAATGTGTCAAAGTTTTGCCAAACTTTCCCTTATTCCCATTTACAAAGTTTGAAAAACGCCCACATGGGCACCCACTTGCAAAAGGGATGCCACATGTGTCTTTTTTACCAAATTTCTAACTTTACCCACTTGAAAAAAATGGGAATACTCACATGGGGTTGGCGCCAACTCCTTGGAGATATTTTCCATGATTTCATACCCAAAGTGCCCTCATTTAGCACTATAAATAGACCCCTTGGGGTCTCTCCTTTCACAAGTTAAAAAATTAAGAAATTGAGAGAATAAAAAAGAGTTCTCTCTTTCGCTTCTCCTCTCCTCTCTCTCAAGTGCTCCTCCTCCTCTTTGGATCCTCTTTTGGTGGATGGAGTGAATAAGAAGAAAGCTCAAGGTAAGTCTCTCTCTCTCCTCTTTTCTATTTTCCTTTCTCTTTTATTTTTCTCAAAATCGCCCCCTTTTTTTCTCTTCTTTTTTGCAATTTCCTTTCAATATCATGTAATAGCAATGTAGATCGAGCTTGATTCCATGTTAATTTCTATTTTTATATTTTTGATCCATTCAATTTGCTATTTATTTTATGCATTTTCATTCTAGCCATTTAGAATTAGGATTTGATCTTCAATAGATCAAATTCCATATTCTATAAGCAAAATCAATTTCAATTTATGCCTCAATGCTTTCAATTTGATTTCTAGATGGTTTAATTCTATTTTTACATCAATTTCATCATCATTTATGATCTAGAATGATAGATTTCATGCTTGATCATTTGATCAAATCATTTATGAGATTCTATTTCATTCAATTATGTTGAGATGATATTTTCAATTCTGGTTCATTTTTTAACTCATCTATTTGCACATAATTAGATGTTATTTTGATCTGATTCTTTTACTGCATCTTCATGCATATATTTTCGGAATCTCCACCAAAAATCAGATTGATCTGAGTTGTTTTGATAAAAAAAACCAGGATTCGGACTCTGTCATTTGGCCTCGTCCGGATTTGACCCAAAATTAGACCAGCTTGTTTGAGTGATTTCTCCCTAACTAGAGATGATTTCTCAAATTTGTCAAAAGGGATATCTCCAAAATTGAGTCTAGTTTGTTCACACCAATTTTCATCAATTTCTATGGTGTTTTCATGTCCGATTTTGGTTAAAAACTGTAATCCTTTTATATTGTGTCACTTTTAGGGTTTGGGTTTTAGCCCATTTTGTCAGAGTCATATCTCTCTAATAGGAGATCATTTTTGAGATCTGTAAAGGGATTCTCTTCATATAAATGTCTAGTTCATCTCAGTAAAGTTCCAACTATTTCTATAGAGTATTTTTATTTCTTTTGCATTTTAAGTCGGAACCCTGCCTGTTTGCAATCCCAGGCATTGCTCAAGCCCAAGACTAACTTGTTGCATTCATATCTCCCTAATGGGAGATTATTTTTTAAATATGTAAAAAAAAGTTTTCTTCTTAGAATGTCTAGTTAATGTATGCCATGTTTTATAAACTTTCATCAACTTTTGATCTGTCATTCAGATAAAAAACCAGAACCATGTTGATTTTCTATCACAGGTTTTGACCTGAATTCTTTAGATTGAATCTCTCCAATGAGAGATCATTTTTTAGATATGTAAATTGGAAATTTCTTCTTAGAATGTCTATCTTATCTACATAAATTTTCAACAATTTCTATAAAGTTTTCATATCTAATTCTGAATGAATTTTTTTTAAACATTTCTTAAATTACTTCATTAAGCATTTTTTAATTTTTATCTCAACTTATTTAGATGTGTTCTCTCTAATGAAAACTCATTTTTGAAATTTGTAAATAGGGTTTTCTTTCATTTTAAGTCAAGTTCATCTATATAATTTTTTTTTAATTTCTATGGTCATTTGACCCTTCATTCATTGCATCTTCCAAAACCAATTTCACAAAAGGCTTTATTTTGTTAAAATTAGGCATTTTAATAATTTTAAATTCAATTCTCAAGTACAATTCATGAATTTAATGAATTAAAAATGTTTTTTATAAATTTAGAATGCCTTGACTTCATTTTAAATGAATTTTAGAGTTTATTTGCTTTTTATTTTAATCATTTTCAATGTATTTCCATTAAAACTTCAATTTCAAGGTTAAATTCATTTTTAATTCAAGTTTTAAAATAGATTTATATGTTTTAAACCTCAATTTCGAAAATATAAAACTCCAAAAATATATTTTGAAATGCTTTTGCAAAGGCCATGCATCATTTGCATTTTATTTTGATTTTTCCTTTATTTTTTGGGGCATAAACAGGCTAAATTATGGATTTTCTTTAATTTTTCAATAATTAAAGAAAATTCATAAATGCCTACATTTATTTCTAATATGTTTGCTCATTTTTCAGGATTTTCTCTTTCTTTTATTTTCAATTATTTTTATTCATTCAAGGGTTGTAATAATTATATTAATGAGAATTTTTATTTTATTCTTAGTTTAGAATGAATGAGCATATAGATTAATTTTTCATAATTAATTATTGCACATTTTGTCTTTTATTTTTAAATACACTATGAAAAACATGAATGATACATACAACATTTAATAAAGGATAAATAAAACTAAGTAAAATTTATATTTTCGGCCCAAGTCAGAATATGAATAATACCTAGAATTATTATTCTTTATTAAATAAAAATTTGACCTACACTTTTAGGTTATTTTAAAAAATCATCATTGTTTTCATAAATCATTCTCTTTTCTTCCTTTATTTGAATTAAAATAAGGATTAATTCAAAATGTATTTATGGCCCTAATCATGAATATGTTAAAAATTAATTTTGTTTTAATTCTATAAAGGTACAAAATCTTTTTCTTTATTAGAATTTTAATTAAAGATTAATTTAAAGTATATTTGTGGCCCCAGTCATGAATATATAGAAATTAAACTTATTTTAATTCTATAAAGTATAAAATTCTCTTTAAAATTCAAACAATTTTTTAAATAAATAGCATATTCATCATTTAAGATACAATTGCAGCATTTTTTCAAATTATTTAAGTCATTTTCAAATTTTCAAATTTCCAAATAATTTTTTAAATGATTTTCAAAAACAATTTTCATTTCCAAATTCAAAGCCATTTTTCAAATTCCATTATCAAATTCAAAGTTATTTTTTAAATTTCATTTTCAATTTCAAATCCTATTTTCAATTTCAAATTTTTGATTTTTATTTTCAATTCTAATTTTTCATTTTCGAATTTCAAATTTCAACTTTGAATTTCGTTTCTATTTTAAGTATCAAATGCAATTTTCTATTTCTTTCAAATTCCAAATTTCAAATTTTATTTTCATTTCAAATTCGATTCTAATTTTTCCATTTTCAAATTTCAACTTTAAATTTCATTTTAATTTCAAACATCAATTTCAATTTTCTATTTCTTTCAAATTTCGAATTTTAAATTCCAAATTTTGAATTTCATTTTTAAATTCAAATGTCAATTTCAGATTTTCTATTTTTTAAATTTCCATTATTAATTTCATTTTCTCACCTTTTATTTCAAGTTTCATTTTAAATTTCCAATTTTAAATTCCAATTTCATTACCAAAATTTCATATTCAATTTTAATTTAGATTTTAATTTCAATTTCAATTTAATTTTCAAATTCAATTTTAATTTCAGATTTCAATTCTTCAATTTTAACTTCAAAGTTCAATTTTAATTTCCAACTTCAATTCTAACTTCTGATTTTCAATTTTAATTTTAAATTCCAAAAAATTGATTTCTAAATTCAATCCTCAATTAAAAAATCAACTCCAAATTCGATTTCCTGTCAATTCAAATTTCAAATTTCTTAACTTTGAATTCAATTTGAGACCCTTCAATTTGATTTTGCCATTTTCAAAATTCAAACTTTGAATTCTATTTCAAAATCGAATTCAATTTTCAAACTTCAATTATTCAATGTCAAACTTCAAGATTTCAATTCAAATTCATTTTGAATTCCAATTTCTCAATTCAAATTTAATTTTTGAACTTCAAAATCAATTCCTAAAGGATATTTTCAAATCCATTTCAAAATTACTTGGAAAAAATCCAAAATTTTTGAAGTATTTCTAAAAGCATACATATTTTCAAGTTTAAAATCATAGCACAAGCCTGATTTAATGTGCATTTAGGACTTAGAATAATTTTTTAGGCAAATTTAGGCAAAGCAAAGGCATGAATTCGATCCTTGGTTCAATTACCTCTGGTAAAGGCGTGAGTAACGATTGAACCTCGTATTGATGAGCGAGCCCTGTCTCCCCATTTTCTCGCAAATTTCAAAACGAAGGTGAGTTATTTCAAAAAAAAAATCTAAAGGTCAAGTGGACCTTGTGAGAGTTTTCTCTTTTCCTAAAAAGAAAAGAATTTTTTTTGCAACGATCACAACAATGTGCTCGGCCAAGCCAAAGCCACAATTATATGAAAATACCCCTGCGTCATGGCCCTGATCTAAGTTTAAGCTTGTGTTAGTACCCATAGAGCTAAGAATTGAAACATAAAGTGATTATGCATTTAGTTAGGCATGACATATATCATTTAAAAAAAACTTAATTAAAGATAAAAAGTCACTCATGCATACAATTCAAATTTTGCAATGGTAAGTGCATGCATTATTAACTGCTCATGCATGTTTAAATGCGTATGGTTAAGTGATTGATTTTGATAGAATGAGTTATGCAAGTATGAATAATTGATAGTCCTGTAAAGCATTGCATTGTATGTATTTTTAACGTGTTAATTGTTATTTGTACGTGTGAGTATTGGAATATGCTATTGCATGCTTGTTTTAATTTGTGTATTAAATAATAATTTTCTATTGAGGACTTGTTAGTCTAAAATATCATTTAAATGTTTTTCAGGTAGCAAATAGAGGACCATGCGATTGCGAGAGGTTGCGACAAAACCGAGTCAAATATTTCTCCTTTTGATAGTGTTTTGGATTGCGAACATTCATAATTGTTCAAAGACTTTGATATTATTTAATTTGAAAGTTTGTAATGGACATTTATTAATTGTGGATGTTAAATTTTAAATTTGAAGTTTATTTGAAAAAAATATGATAGATCTGTAATAGGCCAAAGCTTTTATCCCATTTCGAATTTCTGTTGCAATTTTTAAAACCATTTTAAAAAAATTTTTACACGTTTTTGAGGATAGAAATTTTGGGGTGTCACAATATGGGTCTTGAAGTAGTTGGATCTCTACAAAACATTTTTAGAGTAAAAACGATTTTTGAAAGATCAAGTTTTGTGAAAAAATGATTTTGGAGGATCATGTTGGTTTTTGTGTTCATGGGTTTTACATATGAATTGCATAGTGTATGTCAGTCCATTAAGACCCTAAGGCTAATGAGATATGGAGCTTAGTGGTATGGAACCCCAAAAATGATTTTGGGTAAATCGATATTTGGAAAAAAACCCATCAACTCGATTTTTGGGGATACCAATTTGAAAATTCTAATCCATATTTAGGATTGAATTAAGTAGGGTCGGTTCATGTACATATGAAAAAATTAGATTTATGGCAAATCTGTGATTTTATATATAGGCTTAATGTGTTCTTTAAAAAAAAAAGAATTTATTTCATAAGATCAGCTTCCTTAGACATAGGACATTTTCGTTGGTGATTTTGATTCATGCTGGTTTGGAATTAATGGTTAGCATTAATGTTAGAAGTTTTAAGGTTGTGAGTAATACACCTAGGTTTCAAAGTTGGTCGGAAGGTGTTTGATGTCTTGGTACGAGTTCTCTTGCTTTAAAAAAATTAATTACATGCAAAATATATAAATAGAGTAATGTTCATGATATGAATCAAATTTGCTCTATTTTAGCATGATTGTTAACTACGACTGATGTATTTAAAACATGTATACACCATGCTTGCTTTGTACTCATAAATGTATGTGCTAACCTTGGTTAGATTACATGTTAAATTAGTAGTCTAATTGCTTGTTTGAAACAGTCTATTCAGTTTTGATGTTTTGGACCTGACCAATCCCAAAGATGGACTTGTAACCCCAAAACTGCGAACCCTATGGCTGTCAAAATTTTTGGGGGTCTTCTATACACATAGAAGATATTTCAGACAAAAATGGGGCTCAGGGTGGCATGATTTGATTTTTTTTAATTGTGTTTGTAGGGAGGTTCTGACATGTTTAAGAGCATGAATTATTTCCCTCAAAGTACACGTGATCTGGTTACAAGATTTTTACACGTGTTAGACCACACATGGTATAACATGAGATAAAAACCTTAAATTTTTATCTCTTTACCAATAAGTACTAGAAAATCATGCAATTGTAGTACAAATTTAGATTTTTTTCAGAAACTTGTTCTCTCCTATTCCATGAGTAGTGTTTGATCTTAGTTTCTTAATTAATTAATGGTAGTAAATTTGAACATAAGGTTTTTCGTATATGAAAGATAAGACATTAGGAAAATGCCAGAAAAAAATATAATTTTATTTCTATCTAAAAAATTCACAGTCATTGAACTTTGATAACAGTCTTGTGCCAAAAAATGAACGGTTTATTGATGCTTAATAGAATTAATGAAATATTCTATTAATGGTAATAAATTATGCATGAATGATAATTAAATTAATGAAATAAAGATTGAATATGCACATTAATTCTATTGATACTTACAATGAGAAGGTAAGCGGTATTTTTGGCTCCATAGAAAGTTTGTTTAAAAAATAAAAGGTTGCTTCTCCCCCCACTATGAAGATAGGGAAATCGACTGCCATTGTAGTCTCATATATCAAGTTAGAGATGTTGGGAGCTCTCTTTCGATGATGGTCGTCCCTTACCCAACACTGGTGAATAGTGCACGACCAGGGTTAAGCTACAATTTTTTTGAATATACCCTTTTTGAGCCATTGCTCTGATCTAAGAAATATATTTGTGTTAGTACCCATAGATATTAGATTATCGAAACAATTATTGACTGTGCATTTAGTTTAGGCATTGCATGCATCACTTAAGCAAGAAAACCTAAATAAAATATGTTAAAGCCACCTATGCGTGAAGAAAATATCTGAGTCATACTATTAAGTACATGCATTATTTAACTGTTAATGCATAATTATAATATTTGCACCTGGATTAAATTATGGCATGTACTTGTATTTGATAACATATTCTAAAAGCGACCACTGCCTATTTATTTTGTATGTATTAATGGATGCATGCTATATGTATAATTGGTTTATGAATTTCCTACTGAGACTCAATAAGTCTAACCCTACTTATAAACATGTAGGTATTGTTTGACAAGCCTTGTCATGATAGGATGCTGCAGTGGTATTGAAAGCCAATCATTTTTCTTTTTCAGGATTGATTTTTTAGAAAACAATTATTATTTATTTTAGACTTGAGATACAATGAATAAACTGTTAATTTAGTTAGGACTGAATTAATTTAAATAATGAAGGCTATTTATATTTTAATTCAGTTGAGTAATTCAGTTAAGTAATTCAGTTGAGATGGTTGTATGATCTATAACTCACCCAAAGTTCTAACCAAAAGCAAAATGAGGTTTACACAGTTTGTTTAAAAAAATATTATGTGTTTTTGGAGTTAAAATTTTGGTTCATTACATGAATAGTCCAGAGATGTCATTTTTGTCCAATCGGGTAGGATGACTCTTGGCATGATGCAATTTCGGTCTTTGGGTTCCAAGAAATGGGTAACGGCTCAACTAAGGTTGGGATGAGGAGTTGGACACCACTTATAAGTTTGCAGCAAGTTGGGGAGAGGTCTCACATATTTTGGAGTGCTTATGCTTGATCCAATGAGGAAACACTGGTTGGATCATCAGAAAACATGGTCACACTCACCAAGCGCTAGAAAAGCTTTGGCTCTCCAAAAGGTATGATTGACCAATCTATGGAGGCCTAGTCTTCACGTGGACTAGCGGGAAGAAGAAGAGAGAGACCAGTAGAACCATGACTGAGGATCCTCACCACAAGAACCTCTGAATAGGACTAGGTAACAACAATGGTTGAGGGGTGACCTAGACCAACTTGGGCTAGGTCCTCAAGATGGGCTAGGGTGGAGCCTAGGAGAAGAAGAGATGACGTCAAAGGGTAGGGACATCAAAGAGGAGAAGAGAGAGAGCGACATCTAGAGAGAGGAAAGAGAAGAGTGGAAAAAGAAAATCATAAATTCTATTTCATAATGTCATAAACTAAAATAAAGGGACCTCAAGCCTCTATTTATAGTGCTTGGCCTGGGTTTGGGTCCAGCTTCAATCTAAAAAGTAAATCTAAACCATACACCCTCTAACTAGTCCTAACTGGCAATCATAACTAGACTAAGAAGGGGGTCAGTTTGGCTGACTGGAGTTCTTCTCTAACTAGATCTAAGACTTACCAAAAATAAATAAAAAAATATAAACTTCGAGTTTGTTGGATCCTGGTCACTAATTTGGAATATAAGAAAAGAAGAGAAAGAGGGTGGGACATTTCTCCTTGTTTTCTTTCTTCTTTACTTTCTAAACATGTGTCCATTGACTTTTCTTCTAGGAGAGGAACCATGTCAACAACCACATCACCTCCTTGGGCACCACTTTAACTTGGGAAGCTTCCTTGTCTGGATAAGGTGGCAATTGGATCGTAGAGTAATGAATTAGATACTTTCTTTAGATTTCAAACCGTAACAGATCCACCAGGATGTGTTACACCTTGCCCCCAAGGTGCTAAGTTTGTGAACCTCTTTCTCGGGTGCATCGCCAAATCTCTATTGTCGTGATCTCACTCAACTAGTGGCTTCTACGCCATCCGTTTGTATTTTTGCAACCTTGTGGTTTCGAGGTTGCCGGTAGGCTGGGGCTCACAAACTACTCATGGGGCACATCCACATCAATCGAAGGCTCGCTATGGTGTGACTTGATTCGAGGTATATAAAAAAAATAAAACAAGTTTCTACTTCTTCAGGGATTGTCAGACGCTAGGTTAACTAGAGGGAACAAAAAAGCGAGAAATAAGATTGCCACATCAGCCAACCATTGGTTGGCTGTCGTGACCAAGTCATTTGATGCATGTGTGTGCATGTCCAAGTCAGTTCCCATTAGGTACTTGCTCGCACACTTTCCCTGCAGTCTTTATGTCTACAACACCATTCGGCATTCATGTACCTTACTTGCACACAAGCGGTCTGTGTAGGTGACATTCTCGCGAAGGAGCCTAGTTTACCAGTGGTGTGTCCACGGTCAGGTTCCACCCAGATAAAAAATGAGGTTTGGTCAACCTCATGTATTGCAATGATTACATAATTGTTCTTTTGCACTCTCATAACTTCTTCCCAACTCCCAAACCATGTCATGTCTAGGCGAAGGAGTTTGGGACCTTGTTGCGTTGCCTCGAAGGTGGCATAAGTGCAGTTTCATGAATGTGCAAAACATTTAGCTTGTTGGTTCGACACCTGGGTGTCTCATGATGTACGCTCATTCCATGCACCAGGATAGATGTCTTTACAATTGAATTTATGCAGGATGGACTACATCTATGTGTGGAAGAGTGCTTGTGTGTGCAGCCTTGGTAAGACAACGAAAACATTCACCGCCAATAGGTTGGTGGGCTATAGCAAAAAGGGATATGAGACTGTAGCCAATTGCATGCCCTACACATACCTGAGCTCAATATTCGAGACATCGATATTGTTCACTATTTTGGACAGTTGGATGTTTATCAAAAGACTGAGTTTGATAGATGGTGCCTGAGATACATGTACATTCTCCACAAGATTCTTATCATTTGATTTATTAACGGCTTCTTATTTAACTTTGCAAACAACAACTTCTTTAACTTTGCAAGCAACTATATAAATATCACCACTAAATAACAACGATTCTACATCATTATCGTTCAGTACAAGTATCCATATATGTTAGCTATCTATGTTTGGATAACAATTATACAAAACGATCATTGACTATTTCATATATTCGATTTTACAAGACATTAAAACTACAAATTCCTTACACCTATTATTTTTTGGGACTATTATAGATCTTCAAGTAGGGTAATCAGTGCTAAGATAGTATGTTTTAACCCTTTTAGAGAGCATCATTAACTGCCTATAACCACAAAAACATATCATTCATCTAATGAAAATAACATGTGAGAAAAAATCATTCATATACATTTCATACATTCAATTAACATAACTGCTTACAACAACCACTATGAAAACTAACTATACACAATAACCCCCTAACCCCTATATTCAATGCTTGTGCACAGGAAACACTAGCCCCCATTACACCAACATAAAAATACCAAATATTAACTGAAAGACGAACAAACAAACACAAATAAGCTACGCCACAAACAAATATATATATATATATATATATATATATATATATATATATATATATATATAATGAAAAAAACCCTAAATAGTAAATCTAATGATAAATATTAAATAAAATATAGGAAAACATACAAAAAACATCCACAACAACAACCAAACACAAATACGAATGGGGTTATTAAATGCTCATATCTACAAACAAAATAAAAGTTTGTAATGAAATAAAACAAATATGCAAAGACCTGTGAAAGTCACCTTTCGACTTAACTTGGAAAGTTAATACGAAGGATACCACAACCTCATCAGAATGTAGCAAAAAAAATTATGAAAATTGTCACAAGGGGAGAGAAAAAATGTTGAGAGTTATAGAGGAAAAAGGGTTAGGGTTCTTTTAAAAAACAAACAAAAAAATAAAATAAAATGAAATGAATAAAAATGACTGTATATGATTCAACAAACATGAGAATGCATGCCAAAAATTTGTATTGATTGCCCCTTATTTGTAAATCACCTTAAAGTTGAGTTACTTAAATGAGAGCTACAAGGTTATATGCAAACTTCGTATTATATATGCGAAGATAGTAAAATATTTACAAAGTTAAGCATGTTTCAGTTAAAGAAAGTTTGTATATTTGAAAATGTGAACTTCGTATTATATATGCGAATTTAGTGAAATATTTGTAAAGTTTATGCAAGTTTCAGTTACAAAAAGTTTACATATATGGGTATGCAAACTTTGTATTATATATGCAAATTTAGTAAAATATTTGTGAAGTTTCTATAGGCTTCAATTATGTGAAGTTCACATATATGATGAACTTCGTACTATATATGAAAATTTAATAGAATATTTGAGAAGTGTCTAAATTTCAATTACAAGTTCACATATACAGTTATGCGAACTTCTTAAGGTTTACAAAAAAATAAGTATGAATTTACATTTTAGTAAGAATCTACAGTAGATCTTACTCAGTTTTTTTACCCAACCTAGCAGCTTTAAATAATTTATACCCGAACCAGGCATATACCAAAATTGTCATATTTGACCTATTTTTATACCTGGCACAAATGGTTCTATACAATATGTACTGAACTGACCTGAACCTAATCCTGTATAGGACCTGACACCCAACCAGATCTTAACTCGAATATAATGTATACAGATTATGAAAATTTTAAATATAATAATTATTAATTAAAATATAATCATAATCCAATAGGTTTCCTTTACCATAACAATTTGTCTAGCTCTAAAAAGTTAAAAATCATAATAGAAAACTCACCCATTTATGCTCGACCTAAGGCATACCTAAATCGATGAACCATACAGGTCTGCAGACTTAGTAATATATAGGCCTATCCCGAACATGAATCAAATTAAGACACAATCCATTTGGAACGAACCCCATTAACCCATATGGGTCAACAATTCTGTCATACCTGAACCTAAACCAAAGTGGGCTGGGTTTGGGTCTATTTGTTAAGCCCGATTAAGTAACAAGACAAATTAAAAGCCGTTTGAACCCTAACCAATTTGCACCCAAGCATTAACCCGTATGGGTCTTCAATTTTTGTCATACCCAAACCCGAATCAAATTGAGCCGCTAATTTTTAGACCCGACCTAGTTACACCCTTAATGTTTATGACTATTATAAATCAAAAGCTTTTTTGCACTAACCTACCACTGCGTCAACCTTAATATGGTCAATTTATTCTTCTCTTGAGCCCTGATTGGGACGCTGGCATTGGGAAGGAATATTTACATGTGTTGCCAATGTATGGTTTTTCAGACTAGACAGAAACGTGCTCTTATGAATTGTGTTGGAATCCGGTGTATGGACCACCAATACCATTCCAAATGCAGTGTTTTGGCAACACCCCTGCTCCCAAACAGCAGAGAGAGCACTGGGGGTACCATAACACAGCTCCGAGCTCCCTAACAGAGCCTTAATCCAAAATTGAACGATAATGTCTCTTACCGTGAAGGACATGATACCTTTGGGTTATCGCCCAAATTAAACAACTGCAACCTACAAACTCAATACAAAGCCACGAAACAGCTGTGGTTAAACTGCAGTTAATAGATAATCGCTCTTGCAAAACCCCAAGATTTTAGTTCAAATGCTCAGAGATCCGTCGTCCTGAGCAGTCCAGGAAAGTTCACTAGAACTGGAATGTGTTGATCCTCAT
The DNA here is from genome assembly GCF_984573655.1 of Nuphar pumila. Classification (NCBI taxonomy): domain Eukaryota; kingdom Viridiplantae; phylum Streptophyta; class Magnoliopsida; order Nymphaeales; family Nymphaeaceae; genus Nuphar; species Nuphar pumila. Next base: position 23,632,311 of record NC_143250.1, on the reverse strand, counting down.
TCAGTCACAATTCCGACTCAATATGAGTTGTAAATAGGGACAGGTTGACCTCTCAAACGAAAGCAAAATGGAAAAAAATCTACCACCAACAAAACCTGAAAGGAGAGAGGGGGGCAGCCTGAACATAGCAGCCATCATTTTTTACTTTTAAAAGCTCTATTGCAACATCATTGATAGATTGCATGATCTATTGTGTGTGTGTGTGTGTGTGTGTGTGTGAGAGAGAGAGAGAGAGAGAGAGAGAGAGGGAGAATCTTTAACGAACACAAAATGGGGGAGTAAGAACTATACACTGCTCGGAGTGCTTTTATCAACATTAACAAAGGTCATGGCAATTTCACAGGATGCATTTGTTTTCTCGGGGAGACTTCATAACCTAAACCTTAATTCTTAACACAACAAAGGATGTTCCCTGTCACACTTCACATTAATCACCTTCCACGATGTAACAATCAAATTCTATTTCACAATCTGGTAATCAAATCCATATTATAACTGCTTACGAAAAGAACTCTGACAAGAATAGGTGATACAGGGTGCTGGTCTCCCATCCCAGAAGCTTCACATTGGTATTGAACTCCAACGACTCGGTTATGGTACGGAACCACTGTTTTAAGAAATTCTGCATAATGCTACGGTACTGCCAAGCATATGGTATGGATGACCATGCACATGACGCTTACTCTTTCCCCCAACCTAAGAGTTATCTGAATTGGATGCACTAATAGGTTGAGATGCGCCCCCCCCAGATGCTTCAATTTGATTTGATTCGGCCTTTGAATTAAGAAATCGACCTCCACATCCCCTAGCCCTTTTCAGAGCATGCAAGTGTCTTGACTCATGGAGATAAGGCTACAATTGAGAAGTTCAAAAAAAAAATTTAACAGGAAAGAACTGAAAAGAAAAATTATGCCTCTAATTTTCAACTGTAATGCTAACAAAATTTGGATAGGGATCACTGCTAACAGAGTAAGAAGTGCAACCCCTTTCACAGGCAACTGCATGAGAAACATTTGTTTCACATATCATGATTGAAAGTGCACTTTATCATTTGAATATACTAATACGTAACCAGAAAATAAAACTGGTGCAACTAAGATACAAAGGAAGAGGCAGAACCAATGTGTTTGAACGTTAATTGGCGCACAGGATTCATATTAATAGAGAATTCCATTTAAGATGGTTTGGACGTGTCCAAACCTCTCACAGCACCTATAAAAAAAGGTAGATAAAATGCAAATAGAATAAAATAGAAAAAAAAAATACCATTAAAAAGTTTATAGGGAGGCAGTGAGGTGTTACGAAAAACTACAAGGTGACTGAGGTTTTAGCTCTAGATAAGAAGGAATTGAAAAAAAAGATCGTAAAGCCGGCCCCATGTAATTGGGATAAAAGATTGATGATAATGATGATGCTTCGTATTCTATCCATTTGCAAGTTTCACTAGTACATGCTTGTGTGCATTCATTTGTAAGTTTGACATATGTGTATCACCACAATGAACCAAAATGTCATGATAAAAAAGGGGGGCTTTATATTGGCTCAATCCAAGGCATGTTTTCCAGATAAACGATCCATGTTGGATGCATCTGTGGATTAGACTAAGCAAACAGATCTTGCACCTATGTTATCTAGACAATTATACAATTGTCAAGTGCTGGAGCTGGGTACAAAGTGTCAAGACATGTCAAACTTTGAAAACTATATATATGTTAATACTTGGTCAGACTGCCATGATGTCTACAACAACAACAACAACAACTACGCCTTCATCCTAAAACAATTGGGGTCGGCGATATGAACCAAAAAAGAAAATCATTCGGGGTCTTCCACATGAATCCTTCTCCTCCAATCATTTCTATCCAATGCCATGTCCTCGGTGAGGTTCAAAGCATTCATATCCTTTCCTATCATCTCCATCCATGTCTTCCTAGGCCTACCCCGACCTCTTTTAACTAATATACTTTCCCATTTCTCCATCCTTCTAACTGGAGCATCATTAGGCCTTCGCCGAATATGTTCAAACCACCGTAAACGATTCTCTCTCATCTTATTTTCAATGGGTGCAATGCCTACCTTCTTACATATCTTCTCGTTCTGAATCTTATCTTTTATTGTATTTCCACACATCTATCTAAGCATATGCATCTCAGCTACACTCATTTTTTGAATATAATGTCTCTTGACAGCCAAACATTCCGTACCATATAGTAAAGCGGGCCTAATAGTCATCCTATAAAACTTTCCCTTCAACCGCAATGGCATTCTACGATCGCACAACACTCTAGTTGCACTTTTTCATTTCATCCACCCAACCTTTATCATATGATTTACATCTCCATCAATTTCTCCATACTTTTGAATGATAGATCCCAAATATTTGAAACAATCATTCACCGGTATTTTTTGCTCACCAAGCTTCACTACACTCCCATCACTACTTCGTTGCTTACTAAACCGACATTCCATATATTTTGTCTTACTCTTACTCAACTTAAAACCTCTTGCTTCCAATGTCTGTCTTCATAATTCTAACTTAGCATTAACCCCAGCTCTAGACTCATCAATCAAAACAATATCATCAGCAAACAACATACACCACGGCACATTTTCTTGAATTGATCTCGTAAGCTCATCCATCACTATAGCAAATAGGAAAGGGCTTAAAGCAGATCCTTGATGTAACTCAACCGTTATAGGAAAATTGGTTGTCACCCCTCCACAAGTGCGGACATTGGTTACTACTCCTTCATACATATCTTTAATTATACTAATGTACTTTAGAGAAACCCCTTTCTTCATCATTGTCCACTAGAGAACGTCCCTAGGTACTCTATCGTATGCCTTCTCCAAATCAATAAAAACCATATGCAAATCTTTGTTCCTCTCTCTATTTCTCTCAATAAGTTGTCTAAGAAGATATATAGCTTTCATAGTTGATCTTCCAAGCATAAAACCAAATTGATTCTCCGATATCATGACAACCTTCCTCAACCTAGACTCAATCACCCTCTCCCAAAGTTTCATAGTACGACTCATGAGTTTTATACCATGATAGTTTGTGCAATCTTGTATATCACCCTTATTCTTATATAGAGGCGCCCTTATTCTTATAGTTTGTGTTCATGATGTCTGAATGGGATTATTTTTTTCTTTTTTTTTTTGTTTTCAATGAAACTAACTTTATAGATGTGTTCTACATGGTTTGCTTAGTGGGAATTGGCTGTTGAGTAGGCAGGATTTTATAAGGCTTCAAAAATCAACAGCCCATAATATCATGTCTTTTCATAGAAAAAAACACTATCGAAGAGCCAAGCTATAGCATTTGGGCCACATTAAATACATCTATGAGGTCTGATTGGGTGAAAACAACCAGCATCTATGATTTCTAGCTCAATCGGATGGTCAGGTTGCCATGACCGAATATTTCCCCTATATATACATATATATAAGAAAAATATTATAAATCCTTTTTTAATAGTCAAAAGGAGAGAAAAGGAAGAGAAACCAAATGTAGAGAGAGAGGGAGAAGGTATGCTAAAACCCAAAAAAGAGTTACAGCAAATGCTAGTATCAGGAGTAGCCATTGGTGAAAATGAAGTTGGTTTTCATATGACTTGCAGTGAACAAGCCCCTGTAGTTTATCATGCTTACCTTCCGGGATTTGATCAGTTTATTTTCTGATTCAGCTTTTGCACGTGATTGACGTCGCCTCAAGATCTGATGATACTGCTTTGCATTGACATAAACAGGTTCTTCAACAGCATCGATTGGTAAAGGCAATCCTGCTTGATGAATTCCCATCATGTGTGGATGGACCTGAGCACAACCAGAAGTATCAAAATATGTACGGTCTAATATAACATTTAGACAGTCAATTTCTAGATAAACCATACGCCAACACAAATATGAAATGGAAAGCCTGCAAGAAGAGCCATATACCATAACTTGAGCACCATAAGTTGCAACATAACTCCCATAGTATGGATCTGGATATGGATATACAGCTTGACCCTGCCCCACATTTTTAGTTTGAAATTTTGTTAGGATAAATAAATTTACTGAATGTTTCAAACAATCTAAAACCAGATTACATTTACCAAAAACTTGGAATGTCCACGTTACACACTAAGCAAAAGAAAGACCTTTTTGTAATGCACAAATGAATGTACAACAGGTTATTACAACAAAAAGAGAAAGGATGTATATAGTACAAACAACATAGAGACAATAGATTGTTACAACAAAAAGGGAAAGGATGTATATAGTATAAATGCCGTAGAGTGAATCCAGAGAACAGTTCCCCATCAACAACACAGCAGAGTCCTTGCGTCCTCCTCACTCCTCAGTCAGAAAGAAATGTAACTTACAAGGACCGAATTCATTTACTTAGTCCAGGATACACAATTCAGAATGATATAACCAATATGCATCTAATCCCATTCCACAGGGTCAACTATACCAAGTTGGACATGCAAATGAATGTATCATTTAGGCCATTTAGGTTGACTATAAGAAGTTCGCAAACCAAATATGTTCTGACTCCAACCCTCCATCATAAGTAAACTAGCACCTGAAGATTGCCAAAGTATGTTGGAAATCATGCAAGTGGAAATATGAATTTAAGGGAAATATCTTAAGAATGAGCCTAAGAAGCTAGTATAATAAATAGACTTCTTGGGCATTGTATATCAAGTTTACATTTAACAGCATGCACCAAGCAGAAAAACAACAAAACAAAAAATCAACAGAACAGTTACAAAATTAATTTTACAAAGGCCATTTTCATGTCAACTACCTCATACATAATTTTTAAACCAAAGTTATTGAATGCATGGCTAAAGAACATTTTCCAAATGTTTGGCAATCACGTTTACTATAAGGAGTTAACTAGGATCCAGCATTTGAATAATAGATCTTTTCTCAGCCATGAGACAATGTCTCATGCCTGAGAAGCTAGTATACAGCCAAAAGCCATGAGGCTCATTCTTGAGATATTTCTGTTAAATTCATATTTCCACTTGCATGATTTCCAACATACTTTAGAAATCTTCAGGGGACCCTCATGGATTTTGGCTGTATACTAGCTTCTTAGGCTCATTCTTGAGATATTTCTGTTAAACTCATATTTCCATTGCATGATTTCCAACATACTTTCACAAGGAAAAACTTTGGAATTTTGCATTCTAACTTGATAGGGAAAAAAATCAATTTTTTATCTTTATTTTTCTGAGATTAAACTTGAGCCATTAACTTTTCTTTTTCTTTCTCGATAAACTGTAATTCAGGAATCCCCTCTTCATATCTTCAAAATTTTAAAACCACAGCTCCAACCAGCTAATCTCCATATCACAACACGGCACTGTTGAATATTCACAATTTGTCCACTGTGAGCAAGGTGCTTCTATCATCTAGTCATTCTCTCCTCTTGATAAAGAGTCTTTTATATACTATAGTTCCACTCAACATGAAATACCATCAATAACCCTCCCAACTTCTATAGCTTTTTCAGAACTGTTAACTTCACATGATACCATCTGCAGTTATCATCTTTGTCATGTGTCAATTACTTTCCAAATGGTGTGTCAAGATCTTTGAAATCTTCTTCATCAAAATATAGGAGCATCATCATTATTGACCTGTGCAGCTCTGGCTTCCATTTGAACTCCTAGATCATCTCCAACTGGTATACCTATTGCTTGTTCCTACCTACCATCCAGACATCCGCCATGCTCAGTTACCCAGGTTCACGCATGGTTGTTGTAGAACGCTAAAACAGCTTTTCCTTCCAGCCTTAGAGTATAGAGAATATTTGGGATCTAAAGGATCCTCAGTGACCACAATGATGCTGTCAGATTCAACATGGAACTAAGTATGGTTGCTCGAACTAAGTACAAACAGGTACGGCTGATCTGATAGTTTCTCCCAAAAAAAAGGTGCAGAGGCTGTGTATGTGCACGTCTGACAAATTGAGAACTTCATTAAAACGTAATGAAAGATTTAGAAAAAACATCCATAAAACAATATAATATACCTTGCATAGTATATAATATGACTGGGTATGGCAGCACCCATAAAACCAGCATTATGCTGGCATCTTGAATCCACCATGTTAGACAGATTTTGCTACGTTGGCTTTTAGGTGGATTGTGCCCTTTTGCAGCTTCCTCCCCATACATATCAACCATAACTTGGATTAGTAAACTACCTGTCTCACCAATCCCTCAAAATCTTATCCCATTATACTAGCATCTATGTCACATGGGTGTGGGTGTGGGTGTGGGTGTGGGTGCGGGGGTGCGACACTTTCAAAAAACCCGGGTGAGGGGGTGCTGCAAAAATATAAAAAATTATATATATATATATATATATATAGTCCAAAAGTTGGACATAAATGACCCTAGGTGCGTTGACTGCACCCAGGGTCAGGTTGACCGCATCAGGTGCGGGTGCCGGTGCGACACCTAGTTGGAGAATCCCTGTGACATATAGGGCAAAAAAACATTTCTTGGCAATTTTTTTAAGTCCGAGAATTGGACCAAAATGACCCTGGGTGCGTTGACCGCACCCGCACCTGCGTCGAGTCGCGTCAATGCGGGTGTGGCACCCTGCTAGCCGAATCCCTGTGACATAGACTAGCATATATCATGCACTAATTTCTGTATCCCCAATTCTTGCTGATGCTTACAGCATTTGTAGGACGAACTTGCAACGATACTGATTGGACTAAAAAAAATCCATCTATAAAGATGGAGATAACCAGATAAATAGACTACAACATGAAAAGGGAGAAGTTGAACTTGACTATTTATTAAGAAAGGAAAGTTCAATATACAAAATTGGGACCTTTAAGTTCTATATATATATACCACCATCAAGAAAGGCCTCACCATAACATGGATTCTTACAAATAAAGTAAACATGATCTAGTTTGTGGCATCAAATGCAGTGTCTAGACCGATGGTGTTGCATCATCTTGACAGAGGGTCCCCAGTCTAAATCCCACACGGAATTATTGTTTCGTGTAATAACATATATTGTATTGGTATTATTGTGTATGCATGGATCAAATTAGAGATATTGTATGCACTTGTCTATTGTCAAACAGTTGAGAGAGAGAGAGAGAGAGAGAGAGAGAGAGTCAATAGCATGAAGCTACTGAGAATGCTGCAAAGTAGTCACCATTGACTGCGATACAGAACTTCAGAAAGAATATCCGGAATTATCTGGCTTTGATCTCGAGGATGAAAGTGCAAAGGTAGATGTGAACCCAAGACTTTTTAGAGAAATTTTTGTAGCATACCACTAGAATACCACTATTGCCAGGAAACTCATCACTTTAACTTGCATCCTCTCAAGAGAACTTATAGCTCATTCCGATGCCAATCAAGAAATTATGGGGCTGACAAGACCTACCCATTCTTCACTAAAGGAACAGTTTTTGGTAGAAAATTTCCAAGACAATGCAAAGACAATTCATGTTTGGCTCCCTTCAAGACCTAATAATCCTATGACATGCCTTAATCAAATTTCTGAATGGGAATTGACAATGAGCTATATCTAAGAACAATTCTCCATGGAAATAATCAGGATTTACTCTACGAAAGCAAAGGGAAAAAAAAGAAAAGAAAAGCTGATCAGAATAGGGGAATGCACTTATAATTTCTACTATTAAAGGGCTCCATGGGATCTGCAAGAACCTTTTTACCTTTTTGTTCTACTGCAAAAAAAATATTATCTTCTAATATGTGTTCTGGAAACATTTGCCAATTATGTATCCCACTTCTCAAACTCTTAAAGAGCCAAAGGGTTCACATCATTTATGGTTTTTGATCTTTTCAATTTTAATTCTTCAATAAGCATAAGATATCAAATAACGTGCTCCAAATAGGGAGGGTAATTATGTTTGAAAGGTTGGTGAACCAGCAATCACATCATGCAGTAAAAATTGAGTTTCTCCTCATGTAAGCAAAATAGTGAATGCTCATTGAGTTTAGCAATCTAATAACTCATCCAATGCACAATTTTGTAATGAAATATGCGGAAAAGCAAAGAGTGCATTAAGCACTTACAACATCCACTAAGGAACAAACAAAAGGGCTAACACCCAAACCCACAAGAGACAACACAACATAAAAATATAAAAGTCTCTTATTGAAAAGAGAGAGAGAGCTCTCATTAGTGAAAAATACAAGAGGGGTTCACCCCTATTTATACACAAGAGAAGGAGAGGGGGGATGGCCAAGAGGCCTTAAAAGGAGAGCCACCTAGGGGCTCCCCATGTAGTCGTTGGGAGCCCCCAACAGTCACATTTGGGGCCCCTTTTGTGTGAGCAAAAAACATAAAAATTAAAAATATAATTTACAAAAAATAAGCAGGAAAATAAAAGAAGAAAAACAAGTACCCCTATCGGGTATTACATATATATATATAAATATATATATATATATATATGAATTACATGTATTTTAACAAATTTTGCATTTATTCATTTATGATCATTGCATAGACGGTTCTACCTTTTATGATACATTACAATGAAGTATCCCATTGTTCATTTGTATTTCATATCAACACCGCCAGTAAATTGTTAAGTGGCAACTTTTTCTTTTCTGAGCATGAGAATAAACTTTTCACTCAGAAACAATTATCATAACAAATTGCAGTGCATGTTCTTCACATACTTGAAATTTTTTAAATGATTTGAAACTAAAATAGATTTATTTCATTTATTTCTCCAAAACACTTCTAAGGTAATAATTCTTCCATCAAAAAGAAAAAAGTAACTATCGTACTATTGTCTTGTTTTTCTTATTTTCACTCTTTAACTAACAAACTTAAAAATCCATTACCAGCTTACATGATCAATGCAACAAGTTCAGGTCATAAACGGAAATTTAGATGCAAGTTTGGTCCATGCATCTGCTATACAAGACAACGTTCAGAAAAACAAAAACAAAACAGAAGCACTATTTGAAGTACTCTTAAAAAGAATTGCCCAAATGTTTTTTTCAGAACAAATTATGTCCCAACCATTTTTTTTAGATAAGGACTAAGTCAAATGATCCACAAAGCATTATAGCAAACAAAACAGTTAAATGTTTGATCCCAATATTCAAAAAATGGAAAAAGGCTGGAACAAGTGCAAGTGTGATACTAGAAAGCTGAATGAGAAAATTTTCAGGATTCAGGCACAACACTTTCAATTGGCATTTGATTCAAGAATAAATACCATGGCATGACCAATATCTAGATGGGTGTGAGGCATCATGTGCTCAACAGAGGGTGCTGCCATGCCATGATGGTAAATCCCAGTAGGAGACTCAGGTTGCATCTGCATGTGAGCTTCCTTTTGTTGCTCATCTGCCCCAGCATTATCTGAGCTTTGCACAGAGGGTAAGATGAAAACAAAACTTCACATCAGAAATTTAGACTGGAAAGGCAGAAACATAAATTTTCAACTCTTCAGAATGTTCAATTAAGAGCCTACAACTTCTGTTCTTCTACACATGCCTACAAGTGCTATGTGAACCCATATATGGGAATAAATAGATATGCAAGGCCTATTAGCAATTCCTCATAAAGCGACTGACAAATAATTAAATATATTGATTGTTGAAATTGTTAATATCGATCATAGAACCCCCAAACAGAGAACTAGTGAACAACTTTCTAAAGAATTAAATACACAAGAAACATATGGTAACTTGACTCAAACATAAAAGAGCAAGGTGTTTCTTTAATGAAGTATGCAGAAATACAAAAACAAAGTGCACATGCACTGTTACAAACCCAATATGGGTTAATACACAAAGCACTAAGGCACTACACGACTTCAAAGAGTCAAAAAGATCAACACAATATGATAAAAAATATATCCTTTATTGCACATAAAATGCTTAAGAGAAGCATTGAACAAATGGGGACAAGAGGTCCCATATATATAGGCTACACATAAAGTGGGAGCTCCCAACGGTCATAAATGTGACCATTGGGAGCTTCTCTATGATCTCAATGACCATAGAGTCCTTACGTAATATCCTAAAGACTAAAAAAGAAGAAAAATAATAAAACTACAAAATTGTCTCTAATGGACAACAAGTATTACAATGAATGAAAAGACAAAAATACCCCTAGTGGGTATTACTTATTACATAAGAAATAAATAAATAAATAAATAAATATATACATACATATCCTCAAACTTATGGTGAAATTACCAAAAATTTATTAAGGAGAAAAAAAACCTAGGTACAACAAGAGCTTTAGTAAAGAAATTTGCAAGTTGGTACTCCGATGTAACATACGGTAACTCAATAGTGCCTCTCGGATATTCATCGCGTACATAATGACACTTCATCTCAATGTGTTTGGTTCGCTTATGGAAGGTGTGGTTGCTTACAATGTAGGTTGCACTCTTATTATCATAACACATCTTTAAAGGATTTGAGATAATCACTCTCATGTCTTTGAGAAGACTTCTTAGTCACACAAGCTCCATTGTTGTTGTAGCCATTGAAGACAAATACATTCCCAAACAGTGTACTAATTTTTAATCTTTTGTTGCCCTCTAAGAAGGTGGGAACCTAGGATGGCTGTCGTGGGGGACAGGGTGGTCGTGAAATTTTTTCACAAGATCATGATAGGTTGCTTATTGTCCTTGGCCACAGTAGTAAGGGACATTTGCCACAATTGAGACCCGAGAATGGTGTGGTTTTGGGCTTCAGTTAAGCGTTATTGGTATACCAAGCAATAGTCGTCTATGGTATTGTATCATGATGTCATCTCGAGGAACAAGTGCATACCAGGTTAATAAAATACAATTGTGTGTGAAAAAAAATACCCTTGGTGATTGCCTTGTACTTCGGTTTTTGCTTGTGAACAGTACCCACAGTGGGGTCGAGAAAACTTAAATTAATAGCAATTAACATGTTGAGGCATTCAAAAGTAAGCGGCAATAAGAAAGATAAAAGTTACTACATGCATTATGCATTGGTTTATGTATCTTATGTGATGAAAAGCATATTTAAATTGTTTTACGTACTTTAACATTTTCTAAGGTTGATGTTTGTTAGATTTATGTTTTATGCCATATTGTTGGATTATGTAAAATTTTGTACGAGAACCGTGGCTTTCACCCATTGTTTTATATATATAGGTAGTGAAACTCATGCATAACTGAGCAGCATGATTGCGGGACTAGTGCTAGACAGATCTATGGATTATTGAGTGTTCTTTTTCTAAACACGATGGGTTGAATGGAAATTGTGAACTTAAGTTGAAGTTTATTAAATTTTCTTTATTAGTTTTACCTATTTTGTTTCATCAATGGTTTGAAATGAATTGTTGGTTTGATGGTGAAACATAGGTTCTAAATCTGTGATGTGCCACGGAGCCATGGGAGGTATTTTCGTTTTTATATAAAGATTTCCTACTCAGTTTTGTAAATGAATTTTAAAAAAAAATCATAATATTTAGGGTGAGTTTTGGGGTTGTTACAGTTCTCCTTCTTTCTTGGTGAGCAAAAGTTGAGGTTTGGGAATAGTGCCCATAAGGTATCTCCAAAGTCTCTTCCTTTTAAGATTATTCTTCATGACAGAAGTCCACGAAATATAGTTTGTACTAAGGTTGTAAGTAATATACCGTTACCCGTATCGGTCAGGACAATAATAACAACGTATCGTATCGTAAATTTTTAATAAAAAAAATTTAAATCCAAAAAAATCAAAAGCATTTAGCAAAACTTCTAAAAAAATCATATCACATGAAATAATGATGAATTGCACAAAATACAACCATAAAATCACATATGAAGCATTTATGCCTCTATGAGCCGCGTAAGATATCACCAAGCATCAATTAATATAGAATAATATATAATATTGCATGCATATCTCACAAAAACAATGCAAAATATTAAATATCTTACAATTAAGAACATATCACAAGACTCATACTTTCATACATAAACAAAAATAAAATAACCAAATTTATGAACAATTAAGTGTTAAATCAGTGTTTTAAAACTAGCCGAGTCAACTCGTTGACTCGGCTCGGCCCTCCAGCGAGTCAACCCGGCAAGGCAAACTCGGTTTGCCAAAACTCGGGCCTGACTCAGCTTGACTCGGTCTGACTCGGGCGAGTTCTGGGATGTTTGAAATTTGTTTTTTGAGTTTCAAATGGTAATGATATATATACATATATGCAGTCTACTGTTTACTGTCTGTACAATCTAGTTGAAAAATCATAGGTGCAAGTTGTATCTAAGCAATCTGACCTCATATATGTGTTCAACATGGTTTATTTGCTAGGAATCACACCTTTATCATATTTTTTTATGTAAAAATATGTTTTTTTGAGTCATGAAATTTTGGCATATTGTAGGCCATTGATTTGTGAAGCCCTTGAGAAACTTGCTTACATGTTGACAAACTATTTGAAAAAAAAAATTGTGTTCTAATAGATTGTATGTACAATTGACTGTGTAAAAACATACATTGAAAAACTTACTCTATTGGCAAAACCAGGAGATTTTTGTATGCATTTGGTTTTGTCAAATAAAAAATGGTCTATTTTGCAGTTTCAGACCTTGTTTACCTCAAAATTGGGATTGATATGAAAAATCAGATAAACTGTTGAAATGGAGAACCAGGTCTTGAGTAAGGCTAAAAGAGTCTAGTACTTTCTGCAAGCTGATGAAATGGTTTGGGAGTCGGGACTTAAACTAGCAAAATTAATGAATTTTTGCTTGTCGTGACCAACTGTTCTACATCTAATAAACTTTTAATCTTTAAACTCCCAGATTTCTGTGGCACATGACAAATTGACTGTCAAAGTGCTTGTATAGATATCAAATTCAATTATTCAAGCAAACCTCTATAGCTCTTTGCAGTTGTTTTTATATTCTTACAGACATTTGGAGACTATGTTTACTCAAAAACATGGTTTCAGACAAATTATATATTGTTTTTCTTTTAAAATCAAAATTTAACAAAACCCGGTCCGAGTCACCGAGTTGACCCGCCGAGTCACGAGTCAATAAAGAACGAGTCGAGTTCCGAGTCACGGGTTTTAAAACCTTGTGTTAAATATCCAGTTTTAAATAAAACATAATATATCAATAATCATAATCATCTTCATCATCAATATCTTCTCCTCCTTCGACATCCATATCGTCTCCAAGATACGTGGGGTCTTCATCATCTACCTCTTGTGCTCCTTCCATGTTAATCCACTAAAAGTCCTCTTTATTCAAAAGAGTCTTTGCTTCTTCTTCAACCCATGATCCAATTTATCAAAATGTTCCAAATTGATGGGATTAAATTGCACTTTGTGCTTCCTTGATGATAACTTTTTGATTTGCCTCAAAAGATTACATGAGAAAATTAAAATTAGTTGGGTTTCGAATGAAAATGACAAATAAACTTTATAATTTTATATATTTTTGCCTCAGTCATAAGTTGTACGTAGACGAGGTCATTGAGCCTTTTGTGCTTCAATCTATTGTTTTTTTTTATGGATTTGCTAAAAGACACTCCAGTTTTTCTTTCATCCACTTGCACTACATGTTTGGTTAAGAATATGAATAGCAAAAGCTTTCAAATTTGGAACATCACTTCTAAACCTGGCCCACCATATGTTTGAAAAAAAACAAGAAAATAAGAAATCAATAAAGACAATAACAATCATATAAAACATCATAAGTAAATAATTTAAAATTAGAATTAAAATAAACAAAAATAAATTGCCTAGATGCATCGTGGCAATTCAGCAAAAAAATAGTGTTTATTTCAAATAACAAGTCAACGGACCTTATGCGCATTACAGGCGAACTTTTCTTTACACAAAGCATTTGTATCTCTATATAAGCATTGAAACCATATAAATTCAAAACGAGGTTTTTGATAATTAAAGTTTATACAAAAGAAAAAATTCAAAAGAAACCCTTATACAAAATTACAAAACATGCTCAGGAGCGAAACAACAAAAAAAGAGTGAGATCTTGATATCATCATATCATCGCATCATCGCCTGTCGTACCGACCTAATTATCACTTGTACCCCATAAAATAGGTTAGACTTATAAAAATCTAGTAGGTGCATAGATATCAAAATTCAGAACAAGACTAACATATGTGTTGTTTCTTTCATGACATGCAATTCAAAATAAGTAAAATGAGCATGATAATCTTATTTCGATAATTAACTGTCCTGATAGTACGCACAGAAAAAATGTAGAAACAACTAAGACTGCCCGAGGGTTTATTATTCTATGTATTTTGATACCCTAGACAACTAGTTGAGTTAGCTCTTATGAAGACGGACAATGACCGAGAGAGAATTCCCCAAAGGCCACTTGTTCAAGGGGATGCATCCGAACTTCTATAGAAGTCATTGGGATCTAACACCTAGGATAATTTTTGGTAGCCCAATCTCCTAACTCCGATGACTGAGAACACTGAGTCATTGTTACTCGAGGAGCTTAGTTGTTAACAACTTGTCCATCGGAGTTTTTGTACCATCTCATCCTCTCTCTTGAAGGAATCAAAGAGACGAATGAGCATATCAGGTTCTATTTTAACTAACGACCCATTCTACATGCTCTGGTCTTTTTAAACCAAATCAAGCATCTTGCCTGTGAAGACGATCATCACCATTTATGTGATTTTTTTTTAATCATCGTACATTTTCACACTATGAGGTTATTATAAACCTCCCATCAAATCATCGTATTACTAACATATCGTGGTCTGACAGTACCACTACAATGAGAGGGATATAGGTTTCTCGAAAAGAAACCCCAACATTATTTAGAAATTTCAAAGATCCGTGCTTTAGGCCGAGGGAATATCCGAGTCATTTCGGATACCAAAAAGAATGACTGAACGTAAGAAACTACCTAGGGCTATGTAATCGAAGCCTTTTCGTTTTGTAGGTTTGAGGAAAAAACTTAATTGCGAAAACGCAAACGCCAAAAACTTGTTTTGCTTTTCGAGACAGCGAACAATACAAGCTTGAAATCTTGCATGTGAAATTCCTTTAAAAAAATAGAGACGCAGTGAGGATACACAAATCTACGTCTTTAAATACACGTATACGTAATCTAAAGTAGGCAGTAGCACATAAAACTGCATACTTTATAAAGTTATATATATAATACATATATAGTAAAGCATAAGCCTGTACACATTACAGCATGACAACAAAGTAAATCACATAAAACAAGGCCTGATGTGTGAAACCATACATCGAGCTAAATAAATTGCGTAAAAGATGCCCGGTGTATAAAACCATATATTGGGCTAAATAAATTGTGTAAGCGATGCCCGATGTACGAAACCATACATCGAGCTAAATAAATTGCGTAAGAAATGACCGATGTACAAAATCGTACATCGGCTAAATAAATTGTGTAAGCAGGAGCATGTGCACATTACAATGTGACGACAAAGTAAATGGTATAATTTAAATGGACAAGAATACGCAAAATTGCGTCCTTGAGTTAAAAGCATATATATATATATATATAATATAATATAATACATATAAGTTAGAAGTATTCTGTCATTTGTTCTCGTATGCAACTTTCCCCTACCTCAGAGATGGTCGGACTTGCAGACAATTTCAAAAGTAGGTTCTTAAAGATTTGTGCCTTAGTAAACGTGTCTCGTCTGTTGTGCCGAAGTGGTATGCTGCAAATGAGTTTTATTGTACTACGTTAAGTTCTTGGATTTTGGTGAAAGCAACGACGATTGCGTCGCAGCAATCGAACTTGAACCCAGTTCGAACGGACCGAATTGAGCCAGGCTTGGAGGAACCGAGTCAAACTCAGCGCACTCGAGCTAGCTCGAGTGAGTGGGACCAAATGAGGCTAACCCGATATGGCATGACTCGAGACGGTAGTAGCAGTAGCTAGTGCTGCTCAGGTACGACAATGGGACGGGGGGTGGGCTCAGTGGTCAGGCTGAGCCCAGCTTGGTCCCAACCTTGTGAGGACCGAGCCTTTCTTGGTCCTTCAACAAAAGAGGGGGGGGGGGGGGCTGACAGAAGGGGCGACAGGGGAGTGGCCTCAGCCACCCCCTATCGGCTATCCCTACCATAGCAGCAACAACCATAGGTTGGCTGCTGCTGGAATCAAAAAATGAGGAAAAGAAGAGGGGAGGGTGCTCGACACCCTCCCTACTACCGAACCAGAGAAGAGGAAGGAGAGGGTGCTCGACACCCTCTCTCCTAGTTGGATTGTCAACGAGAGAAGAACAGGGGGGTGGGTTGCAGCTTCAGCCGCCCCACCTGGTCGACAGAAGAAGAAAAGCGAAGAGTGGGTGCTCGGCACCCTCCCTCCTGGCGAGCCAGAGCCACCACCGCAGGTGGCTCTCGTCTGCCGACAAAAACACGGAAGAAGAGAGAGGGTGGCACCTAAGTGTGTTAAAAATAAAATTGTATTCAAATACCCGATAAGGGTATTTTTGTCTTTTATCATATAGTACACTCCACTAGAGACTGAAATGTAATTTAACATTCTTTTAAATAAACTGCCCAACAATCATATTTATGACTGTTGGGTACAACAGTCAAAATATGGTTATTGGGAGGCAGTCCAACTAGACGTTGGATTGCCACCCAACAGTCATAATAATGACTGTTGGAAGGCAGTCCAAAGAGTTGGACTGCCTCCCATGTGCTGGAGTGAGGCTCTATAAATAGAGCCTCACTCCCTTGTTATTCCTCAATGCTTTAAGAAGCATTTGAGGGTTTTCTCTAGAGTTTTTTTCCATCTTATAGGCTTGTATGCCTCTTGTGTTGTTTGATATTTTTATCACTTTTGAGATTGTATTTGGTCCATTAGTGACCAACCTTAAGTGAGTTGATTAAAGCCCTTTGTTAGCATTGTGTTTGTTTCACTATTGTTTCATTATATGGTATCAGAGTTAAGCTCTTAAAAAGAGAATCTCGTGAAGGAAGTGTTCTTCAATCATTGATCATTCTCTATCTCCTCCATTCTAAACTCAAGTATTCATTATGAGAGAAAGAGAGTCTGCCACCGTCATCACCTACAAACTCAATGAAAACAACTACTTGATGTGGGCGACGGCTATGGAGAATCATATCAAAGGAAAAAAATTGTGGGGTTTTGTTAGTGGTTCTACTAGTGAACCACAACTCAAATTGACTAGAAGAGAAGGAGATCAAGTCAAAGCCTTGTCCGAAGAAGAAAAAGAAAAAGCCTTGGAAAAATACCAAAATAAATTGAAAGATTGGGAGGCAAGCAATGCACAAATACTCTCATGGCTTATGAATACCATGGAGTTCAAGATCGCCACAAATATCATCAAATTCAAAAAGGCATGTGACGCATGGAGCTTTCTAAGAAGTACCTTTATCTAAAAGAATATGGCTAGACTTTAATATCTCTAAGACAAGGTACGTAATTCAAAACAAGGAGATAAAAGTGTAAAAGATTTTTACGGTATTTTATCTCCTATTTGGGATGAATTAGCCATGTTTGAACCAAAATGGGAAGGTTCAACTATTGATATGAGAAGGACCCAAATCGAAAGAGAAAATCTTTTCTCCTTTCTTTATGGCCTTCGACCGAAATTTGAGCAAGTAAGATCTTCTTTACTTCATAGGACCACTTCTCCTTCTATAAGTGAGGCCCTTGCTCAAATTTGTCAAGAAGAGACAAGACTTGGAATACATAAGTCTAATGATGAGGTCCTTGCTATGGCAAGACCCGACAATTTTGTGAAAACATATAAACCACCTCACTTTGAGAAGAAGTTCAACGGGGAAGGACACAATGGAGGAGGATACAAAGGAAAAATTATTTGTCATCATTGTAAGGAACCCGAACATATAAGACCGGAATGTCCCAAATTTAAAAAGGTGTCCGCCTTAAGTGAAGAACCTCAAGAATCAAGAAAAGGGAGAAACTTCAATGAATTAAATCTTGCTCAAATAGCAGAAGCCGTCTCACAACTTCTCAAGGCTATACCTTCTACATCTGGGGCTGTCATCTCTTCCTCGTCTCCTCCAGGTAAGATCTCTTGGATTCTAGACTCGGGTGCTTCTTTCCACATGACTCATAATGAGTCTCTATTATCCGATTGCACTAAATCAAATTTCTCATGTGTGTCAACTGTCGATGGTACCTCTTTAAAAGTCAAAAGCTTAGGAAACCTTGATGATATTTTAAAAAAAATCTGTTCCAAAAGTGAGTCATTTCCAAACTGGATTTAAATCTTTTTTCGATCTCTCAAATTACTGACTATGGTTGTAAAGTATTCTTCTCATCTAAGGCGTGTTGGGTGCAAGATCTCCAGTAAAGGAAGCTGATTGGGCAAGACCATAGACGAGGAGACCTTTACTACATGGATTTCCTGTGTTTACCAAAATACTCGTTTTGTAATCATGTCAAAGACATTAATATAGATCTTTGGCATAAAAGATTAGGACACCCAAGTATATCCAAATTATCTCTTTTTCCATTTTTGGAAAAATTTTGTAAAGATAAAAAAATTGTATGTGAAGATTGTATACTTGGAAAAATGCAAATGATACCTTTTGGGTCTAGAACCTCTATGACACATAAATTTTTTGAATTAGTGCATTCGGATGTGTGGGGTCCCGCTCCTGTTATGTCAAAAGGTGGTTATTCGTACTATGTTACATTTATAGATGATTTTAGTAGACATACTAGGATTTACTTTCTAAAACTCAAATCCGAAGTTTTTTCATGTTTTAAAAACTTTCATAATCTAGTTAAAAATCAATTTAAAACAAATATTAAAGTCTTCCGCTCCAATTCTGGGGGAGAGTTTCTTTCAAATAAATTTCAATTATATCTAAAAAGTCATGGAATTGTGCAACAAAAATCATGCCCTAGGACACCTCAACAAAATGAGATTTCTGAAAGAAAACATCGTCATATCATTGAAATTACTAGAACTCTACTTTTTTCAAAAGAAGTTCCAAAGCAATTTTGGGCTGAAGTTGCCCTAACCGCAGTTTATCTAATAAATAGAATGCCTTCTCAAACTTTGGAAAACAATTCTCCTATTGAAAAACTCTTTAAAATTTCTCCTGATTTAAAAAGGCTAAGGATATTTGGTTGTAAATGCTTCATGCTTCTTGAAAAATATAGCAAACTCTCTCCTAAAGCCATAAAATATGTCTTTCTTGGTTATGCTGATAATAAAAAAGGATATCGATGTTATGATAAAACAAATGATAAACTCTATGTTTCTAGAAATGTTGCCTTTCTAGAAAATGACAATGGATTTGATTTTGAAGTTCCTAAGGAAGAATCTGAGTATGCTTTTTTATTTGATTTGTTACCCAATAAAGGTATTAGTAATGATATTGAAACCTTAGAGTCTATTAATGACTCAAGTAGTGAACCATCTCAAGAGCTTCTTCAATACTCTAGACGAAATACTGGGGAGCATCCATGTGCCCTTGACAAATATAATCAACTAACAAATACTGAAGAAACAAGTGTTAAAAGGTCAAAACGAACACATAGGCCTCCAAGTAGGTTTGTCTCATACGAATCCTTCTTACCAAACTACAGGGCATGTCTTTTAGCCATTCATTCCTATCATGAACCATCCAATTATAACGAGGCCAAAAATATAAACGAGTGAGTTGAAACCATGAAAATTGAATTAGATGCATTACACAAGGTTCGTACTTGGGCAATTCAACCTCTTCCTATCGGAAAGAAGACAATAGGGTGTAGATGAGTGTTTAAAATTAAAACAAAAAGTGATGGGTCTCTTGAGAGATATAAAGCAAGACTTGTTGCAAAAAGATATTCTCAAGAATATGGTATAGATTATGAAGAGACCTTTTGTAACGACCTCAACTCATACCTTTTGAAAATGCAGAATATTTTTTTTTCAAATCAATGCGGAAACCTTCCCAGAGATTCGGGGTCCTCACAGTTCCAATTTTCATTGGATAGCCCAACACCACAAATAAACTTGCAATCATCATCCATAAGTACCAACACCAATCTTTTATTTATGAATCAGAGTAAATTGCTGCTACAGTGCTTTATACAACTGAGAAAGTAAAAAGAACTGAAAGTAACAATAAAGCCAAAACCAAAGAAAGAGTCACTCTGCCACTGCTGAAACTGTCCAACCCAAGTGTGACCCTCGTCCATCCCTAGTGACCAGTCCAACCTCGTTGCTCACCATTTCCTATGAAAAACCAACAAAGTAGAGGGGTCAGAACCGAAATTCTGAGCACGGCTACTTCTAAGGAAACCAGGTGAGACAAAGAACATGGATAAGATTTCATATATTGATTTGAGTGAGTGCAAATATAACAAATGTGCAGAATCTGACAATTTATACATGTGACAGATTGCATATACTCACCAATAAATAACAGTAAGGCAGTAGCTCATAACAAGAACCAAGTAACCAAACCTTTCAGCATGCTTTTAGGAAATGAATTACATACCATTACCATATCATGAACTAGAGAACATTCCAAATTATGCATGATTTAATGCAGAACAGGAAAATGCATGATACCCTTTTCAATGCATGAATTCCTTTATTATCTTACATTTAAGTTCTCTTTTCCTTTTCATATGCATGCCCTATTTAATGCATACATCTTTAAGTTCCTCTTTTTAATTTCCATCGCCCGTGGATACACCAAACAGGTAGAATCCCCGAGGTCAAGTAGGTTCCCAGGGTAGCTTAACACAATTTGTATTTTATTACTGGGTTCCAACTTAGCCATCGACCGAGTCATCCTCGGAACATTAGACATCAACATCTAATGTCGGGGACACAAGGGACACCCCACGCCCACAAGTGTCACTTTCTTGGTACCAAACAAACTCACAACTGTGACCAACACACCACTCCCGGGTAAAGGGGAAAGAACCTCAATATCGGGTTCAGGGGACCAAATTTACGCACACGGAGTTTTTGTATTCTCACAGTCTCCCCAAGACCGAAACTTTAAGATCTTCATTCTCCAGATGAAAGATCCCAGAATATATGTTACACTATTCTTTATTATGTTTTTATTAAATTTAATTCTTTAAGTTTGCAACACCATATGCAAAAGTACAGTGAAAAAGCTCGCATCCACCTTTGCGAGAATTCTTATGGGACTTCAGCCCGCAAGGACCACCAGAACAGTATAGTAGTGTGTCATACCAACTTATCTGGTGTAAGTGATGCAGTCAAATTATATGTGAAAAGAAAACAAACCCACGGCTCTCCAGGCCGATGACGGTCCATTTAGGCTATCGGTGCATCACATAATAAAACCAAGTAGTGTTTATCCATAACACTATGCCAATAATGTCAAAAGCATGTGCACTAATGCAATTACAACCATATGCATGTCATTTATCAATCATATGCATTTTCACTATATGTGTGTTACCTACATCATATACGGGTATTAACCAATCCATGTCTTCTTTGAGTATGTGAGTGTACATGTACCATTTCACATAATAAATCAAGCATTCATTCCCAAAAAGAATTATCAATAACTGAATCATACTCACATTCATGAGTACCATAAACATAACAATAACAGTTACATAACCTTCTTCTAAATAACATTCCAGCATGTTCTTGACACATATATAGGTGTGTATAGGTTCCAAGATTTCCCTTTATTCATATCGAAACTTAGATCATACACAGTATTTATTAAATCTGGAACACATTTTCATCAAAACTGATTCATATCAGTTAATTGAAATCATAAACTTCCATGGCAAACCAATACACCCTGCATGCTCAAAGTATGTCAATAATACATTAGGTCATTGGGACTACTTGATTCCACAACTACACTTCCGTTTTACGTTTTTCATAATATATATATATATATATATATATATATATATATATATAGCATCTAGGTATGGTAGTTTCCCCAAGTAGCTGGGAGAAATTTTTGATTGGTTGTTGCATGATATTTTTGTCTATATATCCTGCCAAGGTACGAATTCCATCAAGATACACAGATACCTTTGCTGGCTAAGAGGTATGTCTAACTAATCTCATAAGTTGCTTGTCCAGCATTGAGTGTTAATATTGGATAGAATGAGGAAATTCTTCTTGATAGTATAAGCCAATATTTAATTGGGAATAACCAAAAATAGGGTAGGAAAAAGATTGGACACTAATAGTTTATTTAACAAAGAAATGAATGAAAGCTAAAGAACATTCACAAGAAGTAGAGTTGTTTCAATCCTCCAAACTCTTCACAACAGGAAGTCTTCCAAGGAATGGTAAAATAACATACCCCTTTTGATGGTACAATAACCAAATGCAAACCGAAAACATAAATTCAAATTCTAGGAATCCAATATTCAGTCCAAAATACAATGCTCCATTATGGAAATAGCAAGACAAGATTTGCAGTAAATTTCTGAGGCTTAATTACCCAATTAGCAACAGCAACTACAAATCCCAAAAGGTCCTTATGTACTTGGTTTCAAGAATACAAGCACTCAGGTTCAGATACAACATATTTCAAGTGAGTAACAGTATCAAGACTTAAATCCATACGCAAGATCAACTGGTTTCATGACTTTAAATTATCGTTACCATATCATATCCAAGAATAGAACATTGTGGCAGAGAAAATAAAAACACACAAGAAAGACTCCCGTATCTTTCTACGAATCTACTACCAAATAGGGTTATATATAAAAAATCATTCAAAAACCTCCAGATTCAAATTCCCCCTTTTTTTTATCATCCTAGGCATATTCATGGGTTCCCAGCTAGGGAACCCCCAAATCGGGGTATCGATTTAGGGCTACACCCACTGGATTTGAGGGTTTTTCGATTTAGGGCTACACCCTGATTTTTTTTCAAATCGGGTGCCGAGACCACTGGAAGCCCCCTTTTTCACCTTTTGAAAATGAAAGACACAATCGCCGATGGGGGTTTTCTGTGGACACTACCTCAAATCACACACACGAAATCGAACCCCTGTTCGATCCCTCACCCCATTTCCAGGAAGACCCATACCTATTTTCAGTGGTTTCTTTCCGGCGATCGGAGGCTTAAGACGCGAGTACATAGCCCGCTGAAGTCCTCCCTCACTGTTGTCGTGACAGGGATGCTCGTTGTGGCCGGTGATGGCTGCTGGTTGCCGCAGTTTTTCGGCGACCACCTCTTCTCCGATGCACGCCCAATCGATAGAGCGAGAGAGAGAGAGAGAGAGAGAAGAACATGCTGGGAAGGGGGTTTTCCCACTTTTATGGCAAGCCGTTGCTCCCCCTCCTTCCGGAAAATCGGAAGGGTTGGTTACGCCCGGGCGTAACACCCCCCCCCCCCCCCTCTCCCCTTCTATTCTGTTTTCTTGAACCGACCTGCAAGAATCGTGCCCTAGGCACGATTCTTGTTTCGGTTTACCTTTAACACACGCATGAGGGTCCGGGTCCGCAACCCGCGACACCAAATCCAGTTTACAACTGGATCTGGGTCGCCAAGAAATAGCGGATCCACAGTTGGATCCTTGCGGGTCCCACTACGGGTCCGACCCAGTACCTGAATTTTTTTCTTCCCTTTTTATCTTATAAATAATATTAATTATTTATTAAATCTAAAATTATTATTATAAGCATAATTTTAACACCCATTTTATCGATTACTTACGGATCCGGATATCGGGTCCTAGGCCCAAATCAACTAAAATTCATTGATTCTATTTCCCAGGTATTACACCTTTGCCCCAGTAGCTCGTATGACTACAGTTAGAACTCTAATTACTATAGCATCCATTCGAAAATAGCCGATATATCAGTTAGATGTTAAAAATGCATTATTGAATGGAAACTTAAATGAAGAAGTATACATGGATCATCCCCCTGGTCTGTCTATTGAAAAAGGCATGGTCATTCGTCTTCAAAAAGCCCTATACGGGCTTAAACAAGCCCCTAAAGCATGGTATGATCGGTTCAGTGGTACGATATTAAAACTTGGATTTAAATCTTGTTACACTGACACTGCTCTTTTTGTGAGATCTACGGGTACCTCATTGATCATTCTTCTTTTGTATGTTGATGATATGATCATCACAGAGAATGATCAAAAGGAAATTGAAAATATTAAAATTTTGCTTAAAAAATCCTTTGATATGACTGATCTTGGTTTTTTGAGATACTTTTTAGGAATTGAAGTAGCCTACTCACCAAGAGGATACATTTTATCTCAAATCAAGTTTGCAGCTGATATTGTTGAGTGTTCAGGAATCACTGACACAAAATATGTTGATACTCCTGAAGTAATAAATGCGAAAATGTGAGCTGAAGATGGAGTAATATTAGATGATCCAACCCCTTATCGACAACTTATTGGATCGTTGATGTACCTGTCCATTACAAGGCCAGATATTGCGCATGTCGTACATTCTGCAAGTCAATTTCAACATGTGCCTACAAGCGTCCACATGAGTGCAGTATTAAGAATAGTTCCATACATCAATAAAACTATATCTAAAGGACTATTCTTATCCTCTTTCTCATCTTTAAGTCTTATTTCTTACACTGATTCTGACTGGGGAGGAGATCCCAATAACCGTCACTCAACTACTGGCTTTTGTGTGTTTTTAGGTGATTCTCTCATTTCTTGGCGATACAAAAAACAACAGAAAGTATCTTTATCCTCTACGGAAGCTGAGTACAAGGCAATGGCTACCACAACCACTGAAGTTGTATGGATGAGAACACTACTTTCCGATATGAGTGTTGATGTCTCAGAACATTCAAAGCTATGCTGTGATAATAAAAGTGCCAGCAATCACACATTTCACGAGCGAACAAAACACATTAAGATGGATTGTCACTATGTTCGCGAAGAATATTTGAAGGAAACTATTACATTGCCATATGTCCAGTTCGAATTTCAGATTGCAGACTTCTTCACCAAAGCTCTTCCACTGCCTCAATTTTTGTATCTTCTTAGCAAACTTTCGGTGATTTCCTCATAAGTTTAAGGAGGAGTGTTACAAATAAAATTGTATTCAAATACCCAATAAGGGTATTTTTATCTTTTATCATATAGTACAGTCCACTAGGGACTGAAATGTAATTTAACATTCTTTTAAATAAACTGCCCAACGGTCATATTTATGACTGTTGGGCACAACAGTCAAAATATGACTGTTGGGAGGCAGTCCAACTAGACGTTGGACTGCCACCCAACAATCATAATAATGACTGTTGGAAGGCAGTCCAAAGAGCTGGACTGCCTCCCATGTGTTGGAGTGAGGCTCTATAAACTCCCTTGTTATTCCTCAATGCTTTAAGAAGCATTTGAGGGTTTTCTCTAGAGTTTTTTTCCATCTTATAGGCTTGTATGCCTCTTGTGTTGTTTGGTATTTTTATCTCTTTTGAGATTGTATTTGGTCCATTAATGATCAACCTTAAGTGAGTTGATTAAAGCCATTGTGTTTGTTTCACTATTGTTTCATTGTACCTTGTTTCATTATAAAGTGGTGCCACTACCTCTGAAAAAAAGGGGAGCAGTGGGTGGCTTAGGGCAGTGGTGTTAGCAAAGAGGCGACTAAGGTGGGTGTTGAGTGGTGGAGTCGGTTGCCTCAGGCAGTAGGGGAGAGGCGGCACCAGGGTGGTGCCGCTGCTCAGGGAGTCGTCAAGTAGTCCTCACGACAGAGGTGGTGGAGGTTCTCACCACCACCCATGGCTAACCGCAGTGAGGGTGTAGGTCAACACCCTCACAGTAAACGATGAGAGAGGGAGAGACTTAAAGGGAGTCGGGGGGTTGCGCCGGCATGTGAAAGAGGGAGACAAGGGGGGGTCTGACCTGATTTTGGGCGAGGGAGAGAGAGTCGGGTCTCCAGTGTGAGAAAGAGGGAGATAAGTCAAGAGAGAGTCAGGAAGGAGAGAGACAAGAGGCTCGGGTCTGGTGCTCCGAGTTGCATTAAAAAGACCCCCCCCACCCACTTTGGGGGATTTAAATAGGCTAATTGGGGGGGAGGCACCCATATCCGAGTTGGATCCAAACAACAATTTTTTTTTTAAATACAAAGTCTTACATCATCCATGTTACCAACGTCCTCAAGCATGAGGTCTATGTAATGGGCAACACACAGGATCCAAAAGAATTACCCAAAATTTCTTTACCTGCTACCTTATAATTTGTTGTATTATCCATAATGAACTGTATAATGTTTTGAGGTTGAACTTCTTCCACAACCTAGTAAAAAACCCTCAGCAATGTCTTGGGCGTATCAGACAAATCAAATGATTTAAAAAACATGGTTCCTTTGGGGCAATAGACAAAAAATTTATCAAGGTCATCGACATTCTTTTGTCCACCTATCTGCTATAATGTTACACCTAGTTTCTCTCCATGACTACTTCATCTCAATCACAATATGCCTTCACTTCTTTCACATTAGCATCTAAAACTTTTCCTCTCAAAGCATGATATAAAGGCATTTTATATCCAAGCTCGATATTGGTTATGGCATTTGCCATGGCCTGAAAATGAAAGGAATTTGCAGCATTGAAAGAAATGCAAGCATTATAGAACCATCTTTCAACCATGGCATCTGCTTGCTTGGCTAAATGTTAAGGAGTTATCGCAGTACGAATGTCGGGTTGTACCTCAGGGGCAGTCCTAGGAGGAAAAAAATTCCTAATAGAGCCTTTAACTCTACCTCTTGGTCCTCCTGTTGAAGAACACTCTACTCATCTGCTTTCTCTGCTTCCTCTTCTTTTTGTGCCCATCACGTCACTACTATTGGCACCAACCACACCTTTTTCCTTCGTTGTAGAACTTCCTACTTCTGCTCCTACGTTATGGGTAGTAGGATCAGAAGTATGGAGCTCATCTTCGTAATACATATTCTCTCGGGGCTCCACATACACTATTTATGCTTCATTCATCTCTCTTGTACTTTTTCTCTCAAATCATCAAGTAATTGCTGGCATTGTCATTTTATGGCATCTAACAATTTCTTTGACATGCATGCTCTCAGATCATCAAGTATGTCCCAGCTAAATGATGCTTCAACCAAGAGATACCACTCGAATACTATTTTGGCAACAGTTGCATTTGATTTTTAATTGGTTTTCACTCGTTACTTGAGTGCACCATCGGCATGTCGGATCTTTCGATGTCAAATTCCCTAAAAAACACTCAATAACAAGCAAAGAATGGAGACTTTTTTACTTTAACCCACTTCCTTGAGTGGAAAAATTGGTGAAAATGCACCCTTGAGAAAATTGCAAAAGCCCTCTGCCTTGCGCACAAATCGGCCCCCAAATCGATCTCACGGCTCCTAGGGTGTGTGAGTCTCTTCTAACAGCCTCTAAAGAAATGGAGAAGTCGGCCCTCAAGAGGCTTCTAAAATCCAAAACTTAAAAGTCAAATTTTCGGTCCTTTTAAAGTACGATGTATTGTACGATACGATACGACACGATACAAGAATGTATTGTATGATACACCAAATACAGATACAATACACACTCATATCGCAATACGAGTGTGTATCATATCGTAAAATCCAAAAGTAACTCTACGTGAAGAATCTTTGCAAACAATCAAGTTTTCAAATAACTTGATACTTCAAATACTCAGTACACAAAATAAATGCACAGTGTTTATAAGCTTTACACCACAAAAGAAGTGCAATAAATGCAGTGTTTATAAGC
Source organism: Nuphar pumila (assembly GCF_984573655.1). Classification (NCBI taxonomy): domain Eukaryota; kingdom Viridiplantae; phylum Streptophyta; class Magnoliopsida; order Nymphaeales; family Nymphaeaceae; genus Nuphar; species Nuphar pumila. The sequence goes on along the minus strand of NC_143250.1, from coordinate 23,604,632 downwards.
TTTACACCAAAGAAAGTGCAATAAATGCACAGTGTTTATAAGCTTAAGGAGACAAATCGTTACTCTAATTAATACATACAATGGGCTCACATAGCCCTTTGACTGTTGTACACTGTACACAGTCAGCCACTACTGTGTACAAAAACATTATATAAAAAAATAAAAATAAGAAATGAAAAAAAAATTACAAAAATAAAAAAATAAAAAGGAGGAATTACAATCATACTAAAAAACATGAATATGCGTAAAATATAGAAATGACTAAAATACCCCTACAGCCAATACAATAAAGAAATATATATTTTATATATACAAGTAGATGAATACATATACATATATGAAATATATATATGTATATGTATCTTCTTTTATATATATAAAATATATATAAAAAATACATTGTCTTATAAATTATAATTTAACACCCCCCCTCATACTTAGGGCAAGATGACCGAAAGTTTGCCAAGAAGGAAATTGAACCGCGGAGCACACAAAGCTTTGGTGAAGAAATTTGCCAACTGATATTCTGAAGTTACATATGGAAGATCTATAACTCCTTTCAAATACGCTTCCCGAACATAGTGACAGTCCATCTCAATGTGTTTAGTCCGCTCATGAAAAGTACGATTTTTGGCAATGTATATCGCATTCTTGTTATCACAGCATAGCTTGGTGGGCCCTTCTATTGAGATCCCCATGTCTTCTAATAGCTGATGAATCCATACAATTTCCATGGTAGTAGTCGTCATGGCACGATATTCAGCTTTTGTTGATGATAGAGACACTTTTTGCTGCTTCTTACATCTCCATGAAATCAGCGAGTCTCCTAAAAACACACAAAAACCAATGGTGGAGTGACAGTTATTTGGATCACCTCCCCAGTCAGAGTCAGTATAAACAATTAATTTTTAAGTCAGAAGAAGAGGATAAGAATACTCCATTGTTTAGTGTGCCTTTTATGTATCTCACAATCCGCAAGATGGCACTCATGTGAACTGATGTTGGTGCATGTTGGAACTGACTTGCAGTATGAACTGCACGAGAGATATCTAGTCTAGTAATACTCAGATACATCAAAGATCCCACAAGCTGTCTATAGGGGGTGGGATCGAAGAGAGGAATACCATCATCAATCTTCATTTTAGCTCCTACTATAGCAAGAGTTTCACAAACCTTATCACTTGTAATACCTGACCGGTCAATAATCTCAAAGGCAAGCTTAGTTTGAGATAAAAATACCCTCTATGAGAGTAAGTTACTTCAATACCCAAAAAATAAGTTAGAAATCCCAAATCAGACATTTCAAACCTATCCTTCAAAATTGATTTTATGCTTTTAACCCCTTTAGAATCACTTCCGGTTATAAGCATATCATCCACATATAAGAGCAGAATGACAATCCCTGTATTGGTTTTTCTAACAAATAAGGCAGTGTCAGTGAAACAGGAAGAAAAACCATTTTCTAACATTACGGAGTTAAATCTATCATACCAAGCCTTAGGAGCTTGTTTTAAACTATAAAGTGTTTTTCGAAGACGAAGCACTTTCCCTTTGGGAGTCTTCATTCCTGGTGGAGCATCCATATATACTTCTTCATTCAGATCACCATTTAAGAAGGCGTTTTTAACATCCATTTGATAGATGTTCCATTTGTTGATTGAGGCAACGGTAATGAGACATCAGACAGTGACCATTCGGGTTAGTCAATCCTGTATTCTTGACTATATCCCTTTGCAACTAATCGAGCCTTATATCTTTCAAGAGATCCATCGCTCTTAGTTTTTACCTTAAATACTCATCTACACCCTATTGCTTTCTTACCCTTAGGAAGATCTTGGAACTCCCAAGTCTTTGCCCTGTTGAGAGCTGAAAGCTCATATTCCATTGCTTTCAGCCATTCATCATTCTTTTTGGCTTCTTCGAAGTTTTTGGGTTCTATATAGGAATGAATGGCGCTAAGGCAGACTCTATGTTTAGGAGTAAGTGAATCATATGAAATAAACCTAGAAGGCATCTTTCTACTTCTCTCAGTTCTTCGTAGGTTTTCATCATTTGTTGAATTGGACCCACTAGGTTCACTGAATTTTTCAATTGCACTCCTAAAACTGTTTTTATCTCTATAGGTATATGTTATAGGATCTCTCAATGCTCCTTCACTTCTATGCTGGGAGATAGGTGGATGGGAAGAGCCATCTTCTTTATCATTGACGTCATTATGAATGAAATCGTCATCACTATCATCATCATGTGCTAACATTTCAAATAAAAAGGAGTAATCCATGTTTTCTTCAAAGGGTTCACTCCTTTCAAAACCATTAACATTTTCCAGAAAATTCGCATTTCTGGAAACATATAGCTTGTCATTCTCAATATCATAACAACAAAACCCTTTTTGGGTTTCAAAATATCCAAGAAAAGCACAGGCAATGGCTTTTGGCGAAAGCTTGTCATTCTTGTCAGTAAGAACGAAACATTTGCAACCAAAAATTGTCAACCGACTATAGTCGGGTTCTTTGGTATACAATTTTTCAAAATGTGAAATATTGTTCAAGTTTTTAGAAGGTAGCCGATTCATCAGATAGACAGATGCTAAAGTCGCTTCAGCCCAAAAACCTTTTGGGATGTTTTGAGAAACAAGTAATGAGTTGTCTCTATTATATGTCTATGCTTCCTATCGGCTAATCCATTTTGTTGAGGGGTTTTGGGACAAGATCGTCGGTGAAGAATACCATGACTTTCAAGATAATTTTGAATTCACTTGAAAGGTATTCTCTACCGGAGTCAGTTCTAAAAATTTTTAGATTCTCATTAAATTGATTTTTAATCATCATATGATAGGTTTTAAAAATTGAGAAAACTTCATATTTGTGTTTAAGAAAATAAATCCAAAAATATCTCGTGTAGTCGTCAACAAAAATGACATAATATGCAAAGTCTCCTTCTGATAGGACGGGTGCCGGTCCCCATACATCCGAATGGATAATTTCAAAAGGTCTTGTTGTAAACATAGATCTTTCACAAAAAGGCAATTTTTTTATTTTCCCAAGAATACAGTCATTACAAGTTAAATCACTTTTACATAGACTTTTAACAAAAGGTAAATGAGAAATTTTTGCAATATTTGGATGTCTAAGTCTCTTGTGCCACACATTAATATCCTTTTGTTGGACAACATTACAAAACAGGTTCTTTGGAATTTGAAGGGAATCGACATAGTATAGATCGCCCTTCCTAGAGTCTTCCCCAATCAATCTCCCGGACCGGGGATCCTGTATCCAACACTTGTTAGATAAGAACTTTATATCACACTCATGATCCGAGAGTTGAGAAACAGAAAGCAAATTTAAGTTTAATTTGGGTGTAAATCTAATTTTTGGAATAAAGAACCCTTGTTTTTCAAAATTTCCTATTCCTTTTACTTCAAGAGATGTTCCATCCGCAGTTGAAACAAAAGATAGAGAGGGATTTTTTGAGTATTCGGAAAAAGAACTAAAACTTGGGGTCATGTGAAAAGAAGCACCCGAATCTAAAAGCCAAGAGGTCTTACCGAGAGGAGAAGAGGTTGACATGGCGGCTCCGGAAATAGCCCCTTTTAAAAGAGGTTGAAGTGCATCCACGATTTGTTGCAATGAAAGAGCTCCATTTGAAGATGATGAGCACTATTCCTTTTGAGGTTGGGATGTAGTAGCCATGGCAAGTAATTTTTTTCACTTTGGGCAAATAGGCTTGATATGCCCCGGTTCCTTACAAAAATGACATAAAAGCTTGCTATAATCCTTCTTCCCTGCTTGACCACTTGAGTTTTGATTCTTGAAGTGAGGAGGCTTGTAGGTTCTTAAGTTGCTCCCCGGTCTTGAGACGGCATTAACTCCTTCATTTTCTTCATTATAGGAAGGTGTAGCTAGAACACTTGGGTTGTTCTTGCTTATACCCATACGAGTCTCTTCCCCACTTAGTTTAGTAATTACATCTTCAAGAGAGGGGGAAGTGAAGGCGGATAAAAGAGAAGATCGAATTTGTTCGAATTCAGGCCTAAGCCCATTCAAAAAATTAAAAAATCTATTTTCTTCCAATTGTTTATAACGAAGCTCTATGGCTTCTCCACTCCACTTGGGTTCGAGCATAGCAAGCTCATCCCAAATAGAAGAGAGTTCGGCAAAATACTCCCTTATAGTCATCTCTCCTTGACGAAGAGTTAGAACTCTCTTTTGGAGGTAATATTTATGAGACAGGTCCCTAGAGGTGTACATCTTATCAAGGTACTCCCACGCTTGAGAAGCCTTCTTAAACTTGATAATATTGGCGTTAATTCTTGTTTCTACGGATGAGAAAATCCATGAGAGGATTTTAAAATTCCTCATCTCCCATTCTTCATGCTTTTTCCTCCAACAAAAAGGGGATCTTCAAGAGAAGCCCAAGTACATCAAATGGGAGAAAGATTGAGTCTTCACTCCTTTAGATCAAACTTTGGAAACAGTTCTGGATTACATGTTAAAAGCATAGGATGATCAAACTCCCTAAAGTCGCAGATCCTCCCGTAATCTTGGGAAAATTCAAAGACTAGTTCTGCAAGTTTCATAGAGCAACAGGGCACGATACAAAGCATTGCTTCGTCCTCAAGCATATGATACAAGACTGCATTGATAGAAGTGAGCTGGTGGAGGACGAGGAAGAAGAGCACCCAGCAGTCCTGACCAGGGTTACCGGAAGCGCCTAGCTAAAAGGGGAAGCGCGAAACGTCGCGCTTCCGAAGCGTGGGGGGAAGTGTCCCCTTTTTTTGGGAAGCGTGCTTCCCTTTAATGGGGGACGTGCTTCCCTTTAATGGGGGACGCGCTTCCCTTTAATGGGAAGCGCGCTTCCCATCACGCTTCCCCCTCGCTTCCCCCACGCTTCCCCTGTTTTTTTCAATTTTTTGTATTTTTTATTTTTATTTTTTTCGCTTCCCCTCACTTCCAAGACGCTTCCTAGGTCGCTTCCGAGACGCTTCCTAGGTCGCTTCAAAGACACTTCCCGAATCGGTCCTAAGTGGTCCCACGCTTCCCCGCTTCCTAAAATTTTGAAAGTGCCTCGCTTCCCGCCCCCGCTTCCCGTATCGCTTCCCGCTCCCGCTTCCTCAACTGGCAACCATGGTCCTGACAGAGCCATTTCCGGACCACTCAAAGAATTGAGGATGCCAAAGTTTTCTGCAGTGTCATTCCTTTTTGGTAGTCGTCTTGTAGGGGCAAGTCAGCCCAGTCTTTTATGAATCATTTCTTTTAAAGTACTTGTAAATATTCAGTTTTGTTATCAAATCTTTGCTTATCAATGAAATGTCAATTTCCTTATATCCAATACTTCTTTCTTTTGCCATACTAGGGCGTTAAATTCCTGCTCTTTTTCAGAATGCGGGACAATCCTGACATCATTCATGAGAGAAATGATATTACCTATGAGGGTCTTTCAAAAATCATAAAATTTTGAAAGTTTCTACAAAATCTTGGTCATGATAACCGAAAAGTTCAAATATTTTTGGTCCAATCTTTTTCAAAATCAACCCTCGTGTTGATCTTCTTTTCTAAAAAATAAATGGTGTCAAATCATTCATCTTCAAAAATCAACCCTCGTGTTGATCTTATTTTCCAAAAAAAATTGGTTTTGAACCATTGCATTCAAAAATCAACCCTTGTGTTGATCGTATTTTCCAAAAATGGGTTTCGAACCATTATCAACCCTCATATTGATCTTATTTTCCAAAATTTGGATTCAAAACATTATATTTAAAGATCAACCCTTGTGTTGGTCTTATCTTCTACAATTGGTTTTAAAACATTATATTCAAAGATCAACCCTTGTGTTGGTCTTATCTTCCAAGATTGGTTTTAAAACATTATATTCAAAGATCAACCCTTGTGTTGGTCTTATCTTCCAAGATTTGGTTTTAAAACATTATATTCAAAGATCAACCCTTGTGTTGGTCTTATCTTCCAAGATTTGGTTTTAAAACATCATATTCAAAAATCAACCATTGTGTTGATCTTATTATCAATTTCGAACTGTTATTTTCAGAAATCAAATCTATTGTTGATCTTCTTTTTCAAAAAGTAGGTTTTCAAGTCATTGCCTTCAAAAAATTGACCCTCATGATGATATCTCATGTTGATTCTCTTTCAAAGATCGGATCTCGTGTTGATCATTCTTCTTGCGGTTGGTCTTCTTTCCAAAAATGATTTCTCACTTGTCTTTCAAAAATGAACATTTTCCTTCACTTTCAAGATCCCATATGCAGGCAGGATTAGACAAACTCGTTTTTTTTCAAATTTACATAATTTGTGTCGTTTAGCTTCATGGGTACGATGGAGATTTTATCTTGATCAACCATCTTTTACAAATATGATAAAACAAGGAGAAAAAAAAAAGAGAGGGTAAGAGAAAGCAAACACGATATTTTGATGCTACGAGCCTTTCTTTTCTCTCCTTTCAAAAGAGGCTTTAAAAACCCCAACCAAGGTGATAAAACACATTTGCAAGCTTAGCACGGAAAACAAGGCAAGAAATCTTCACGATGTAAGATGAACCTCGCTTTGATACCATGAAATGAAATGAGGATCTTGCAAACACGAACTTAGATCAGCACGAGAAGGTGTCTAAAAAGACACTAAAGCATAACCCTTAAAAAGGGTATAATGGAAAACAAAAGAAGAAATAAAAAATATTCTTTATTGATATGAAACACCAAATGCTTAAGAAGCATTAGAATAGAATACAAGAGGGGATGCACCCCTTTATATACAAGTGGGAGAGGAGAGCTCTTAAGGAGCTCTCCTTGTAACCGTTGGACTAGTCCAACGGTTATAAATGTAACCGTTGGACTAGTCCAATGGTTACATTATTAGTTAAGTTTCAAGTGGAACTTAACTAATAATGTAAATCTAGTTCTATTAGAACTAGACTCTAAAAAAGCTAAAAAGAAAATAGCAAAAAAATACAGAAAAATAAAAATAAAATTACATATATATATAATAATAATATGAATATTATTATTATATATATGTTACATTTTAACACTAAGGCTCTGATACCATGTAATGAAGTATGCGAAAATACAAAAACAAAGTGCATATGCACTATTACAAACCCAATATGAGATAGATAATACACAAAGCACCAAGGGACTTCACAAGCACAAGGTGCATAAAAGGCTTCAAAGAGTCAAAAAGATCAACACAACATAAAAAATATATCCTTTATTGCACATAAAATGCTTAAGAGAAGCATTGAACAAATGGGGACAAGAGGTCCCATATATATAGGCTACACGTTAAGTGGGAGCTCCCAAAGGAGTCATTGGGAGCTGGGAGCTCCCAAAGGTCATAAATGTGACTATTGGGAGCTTCCAATGACTAAGTAGAGCCCCTACATAATATCTTAAAGGCTAAAAAAGAAGAAAAATAATAAAACTACAAAAATGTCCCTAGTCAATAGCTATTATAATGAATGAAAAGACGAAAATACCCCTAGTGGGTATTACTTATTACATAAGAAATAAATATATATACATATATGTATATATTTTAACAGTTTCATCATCTTATCGTCAAATAGGAAAATGGTAATTGCTTAGGCAGAGATGTGCTCTAATGATACCACTTAAGAAGTAAAAAGTGATCTCACAATGTTTCCTTAGTTTGAAAGCATTCTTACATATCTTAAGATTGCTTTCTGGATGCCATTCATGGTATTAGCTAGTTCCAGCATATTTCCATGACTGGATATGGATATTGCTCTTAAGTATTGGAGCTTGTGCATTACTGATGACTATGATTAGGGATGAGAAATCCACTGTATTGCAGTCCATTACTAATTATTCATTTTCTTGGTCATTCACACATATGATATCATTAGTGAAAATACAACCAATGACTTTTTGACGCTTGTAGTGCTCTTTTTATACAACAACAACAACAACAACTACGCCTACATCCCAAAACAATTGGGGTCAGCAATATGAACCAAAAAAGAAATTCATTTTGGGTCTTCCACATGAATCCTTTTCCTCCAATCATTTCTATCCAACGCCATGTCCTCGGTGAGGTTCAAAGCATTCATATCCTTTCCTATCATCTCCATCCAAGTCTTCCTAGGCCTACCCCGACCTCTTTTAACTAATATATTTTCCCATTTCTCCAACCTTCTAACTGGAGCATCATTAGGCCTTCGCCGAATATGTCCAAACCACCGTAAACGATTCTCTCGCATCTTATTTTCAATGGGTGCAACACCTACCTTCTTACGTATCTCTTCGTTCCGAATCTTATCTTTTATTGTATTTCCACACATCCATCTAAGCATCCGCATCTCAGCTACACTCATTTTTTGAATATGATGTCGCTTGGCAGCCCAACATTCCGTACCATATAGTAAAGCGGGTCTAATAGTCGTCCTATAAAACTTTCCCTTCAACCGCAATGGCATTCTACGATCGCACAGCACTCCAGTAGCACTTTTCCATTTCATCCACCCAACCTTTATCCTATGATTTACATCTCCATCAATTTCTCCATACTTTTGAATGATGGATCCCAAATATTTGAAATAATCATTCACCGGTATATCTTGCTCACCAAGCTTCACTACACTCCCATCACTACTTCGTTGCTTACTAAACCGACATTCCATATATTCAGTCTTACTCTTACTCAACTTAAAACCTCTAGCTTCCAATGTCTGTCTCCATAATTCTAACTTAGCATTAACCCCAGCTCTAGACTCATCAATCAAAACAATATCATCAGCAAACAACATACACCACGGTACATTTTCTTGAATTGATCTCGTAAGCTCATCCATCACTATCGCAAATAGGAAAGGGCTTAAAGCAGATCCTTGATGTAACCCAACCGTTATCGGAAAATTGGTTGTCACCCCTCCACAAGTGCGGACATTGGTTACTACTCCTTCATACATATCTTTAATTATACTAATGTACTTGAGAGAAACACCTTTCTTCATCATTGTCCACCAGAGAACGTCCCTAGGTACTCTATCGTATGCCTTCTCTAAATCAATAAAAACCATATGCAAATCTTTGTTCCTCTCTCTATATCTTTCAATAAGTTGTCTAAGAAGATGTATAGCTTCCATAGTTGATCTTCCAGGCATAAAACCAAATTGATTCTCCGATATCATGACAACCTTCCTCAACCTAGACTCAATCACCCTCTCCCAAAGTTTCATAGTATGACTCATGAGTTTTATACCACGATAGTTTGTGCAATCTTGTATATCACCCTTATTCTTATATGACTCATTAGTGCTCTTTTTATCTCCTATAAAAATTTAACAAATTACATTTGACAAATTTTCCCCATTGCACTACAATATTTTGTAGCAGTTGTTTCAAATCCTATAAAAATATGACAAATTAAACTAATATTTATGTCGGACTGTTTACAACATACAAAGAACTGCCTCTCGTCAGTTTCCTTAGGAAATGAACCCATAAAATTATCTTGATGATGCACATATCAGAGGTCCAGAGTGTGGGTTTATTATACCTAAAGAGCATTGGGACTAAAATTTCTAAATGTGAAAAGAAAGGATTTGAGGCTACAAAGGATTAACAAAATTACATTCTGAAGCATTGAGAGAACTGTTAAAATATATACATATATATACACGAGTATATATATGTATATTATCCTGTGTATATACCAAAATACCCAATAGGGGTATTTTGGTCTTTTCATATGTATTTTTTAGGCTCTTTTTTTTTCTTTTTATTTTTTTCTCCTTTTATTTTTTATTTTTTTTCTTTCTTTTGGGACCATTGGGGGGGCCACTTAGTGAGACGTTGGGGTCCCCAACAGTCATATTTATGACCGTTGGGGAGCGGGCTCCCCAACGTTCACTAAGGGGAGCCCCAATGGCCCCCCTTTATGCTTTCCCTCTTGTATAAGTAGGGGACTCCCCCTCTCATTTGTAAGGAGTTCTCTCCTCTATTTCTTCTTAAATAATATTTTTTTGCCTTTCGGCCCTCATTCCATTGTGAGTTTTATGTGATTTGCACATTACGTGCTTGTGCTATTTGGTTCATTATTGAACCATTTCTTATTTCCGCACATTTCATTATATGGTATCAGAGCAAGGTTGAATTACTTGTTGTCTTGAAGGTATTTTTCTTTGTTCTTTTTCCATTTCTACCTCTGTCATCATGGAGCACGACACAAGAGTTGAACTCTCTTTCAAGCTCAATGGATCAAATTATTTGATGTGGGCATTGGCCATGGAGAATCACCTTCGCGGCAAAAAGCTATGGGGCTTCGTGATGGGGATGTCTCTTGAGCCAACATTGAAGCTCACCAAGATTGAAGGTGGCGTCGAAAAGGCTCTTGATGGAGAAGATCGCATTAAGGCAATAAATGATCATCAATCTAAGGTAGAAGATTGGGAGAGTAATCACGCCAAAATTTTGGCATAGTTCATGAACAATGTTGACATAAAAATTTGTGCCAACATTGCCAAGTTTAGAAGAGCCAATGAAGCTTGGTTCTTTCTTAAGGAGATGTATACCCAAAAAGATTTAGCTAGACAATTTTTTTGTCAAAAAAAAATTTGGTCTACTAAACAAGGGGACATGAATGTCCGAGATTACTTTAGTGCTCTATCCCCTCTTTGGGATGAGCTTGCTCTACTTGAGCCTAAGTAGGTGGCTCCGGAAGATATTGAGTTAAGAAAAGAACAAGTTGAGAAAGAACATTTCTTTCAATTTCTTCATGGTCTTAGGCCGGAATTTGAACAAGGGCATCCCTTCATAGAAGCAAGGCCTTACCTATTGAAGATGCTCTTGCCGAAGTTTGTCAAGAGGAAACTCGTCTTGACATGACTCATAAAAATGATGAAATTTTGGTCGTTACTAGGCCGGGATCCAATGTTAAGCCTTATAGGCCTCCTCATTTCGCTAAAAACAATGGCTTTAGAAAGGGTGTTATTTGCCACTATTGTAATGAACTGGGTCACATCGAACCGGTATGTCCTAAGCTTAAAGGGAAAGTGGCTGTGGTTGGTGAGAATGTTCAAAGTGAAGTCAACAACAATGGAGGAGACATTAAAGACACTAAATCAAATTTCGGAGGCACTCCAACATCTTTTTTAAAAATCCTCTATTTCGGGTGCTGCTATCGCAACCTCTTCATCTCCTCTAGGTATGTGGATTTTAGACTCTAGTGCTTCTTTTCACATGACATCTCACAAACACATTCTTTCTAATGTGCATTCCACTCCCATAACATCTTATGTTTCAATGGCCGATGGGACCTCTTTGAAAATTGAAAATATTAGAACACTTGATTCAAAACACCCTCAAAAAAATTTTGTTCCAAAAGTAAGGGTAGTTCCAAAAATCAATTTAAACTTATTTTTGGTCTCTCAAATTACCGATCTTGGATGCCAAGTCTCTTTCTCACCTAAGAATTGCTCTGTGCAGGATCTTCAGTCAGGGAAGTTGATTGGGCATAGCAATAGGAGGGGCGATCTGTATTTTATGGATTTTTTGTGTCTTTCCTCCAAGTCATTTTGTAGTTTTGTAAATGACAAAAGTATAGATGTATAGCACAAGAGACTTGGCCATTCGAATTTTTCAAAGATGTCTCGCTTCTCTTTTTTGGGAAAATCTTGTAATGAAAAAGTTATGACTTATAAAGATTGCATCTTTGGTAAATTGAAAACCACTTATTTTCCTCAAAGAAACTTTGTCTCTACTCGACCGTTTGAATTAGTCCATTCCGATGTTTGGGGTCCTTCTCCTGTTATGTCTAAGAGAGGTTTCTTATACTATGTAATCTTTGTGGATGATTTCACTAGGTACACATGGATTTTCTTGCTAAGTAGAAAATCCGATGTGTTTTCCACCTTTAAAGATTTTCATGCAATGATCAAAAATCAATTTCTAAGTACTTTGTCTATTTTAATATCAGATTGTGGAGGATAGTATATGTCAAACGAATTTCAAACTTATTTAAGACAAAATGGAATTTGTCACCAAAGATCTTGTCCCAGCACACCGCAACAAAATGGTCTTGCAGAGAGAAAACATAGTCACATTATGAAAACAACTAGAACTCTTCTGATTTCAAAAAATATTCCAAAGTCTTTCTGGGCCGAAGGCGCTTTAACTTCAACATACCTTATTAATAGAATTCCTTCGTCATCTCTAAACAATGTCTCTCCTTTCGAAAAGCTTTATAACATGTCTCCGGATTTTAAAAGATTAAGAGTTTTTTGTTGTAAATGTTATGTACTTACTCACAAAAATGGCAAGCTTTCTCCAAAAGCTATTGAATGTGTTTTCTTAGGATATGGTGAAAAACAAAAAGGATATTGATGCTTCAATCTAACAAATAATAAACTTTATATCTCTAAAAATGTTACTTTTCTTGAAGAAGAAGATGGTTTTGCAAATCTTGAGCCAAAAAAAACAATAACTATGCATTTTTGTTTGATTTACTGCCCCGACAAGATGAATCAGATTCAATTGAAAATATTGAGTCTCTTAATGAAATTAAAAATCAAAATGATCAAGTCTCTGACAATGAAAGAAATGAATCTCATGAAAGTGTGGATGAACATATGACAAACAACACTCAAGTTTATACTAGGAGAAGTGAAAACTCTCATCTGCGCTTTTGATCAATTCTCTCAAAATATGTCTTTGAAAGAATCATTTCAAAGAAGGTCAAATCGTATTTCTAAAGCACCAAATAGGTTTGTATCTTATGAGTCTTTTTCACCACATTTTAGAACTTGGTTATTAGTCATTCACTCCTTTTATGAACCATCTCACTATAATGATGCTAAACAATACACACATTTGAATGAAGCAATGTAACATGAACTAAATGCTCTTATGAAAGCTCAAACCTGGGAACTTGTTGATCCTCCTCAAGGAAAGAAACCCATAGGATGTAGATGGGTCTTTAAGATAAAAACAAAAAGTGATGGATTGTTAGAAAGATATAAAGCTAGATTGGTAGCTAAAGGATACGCTCAAGAGTATGGGGTAGATTATGATGAGACTTTCGCCCCAGTCGCTCGGATGACAAGTGTCCGAACTCTTATTGTGATTGCTTCTATCAAAAAATGGCATATCTATCAACTTGATGTTAAAAATGTTTTTTTGAATGGAGACCTTTGTGAATAGGTTTATATGAATCCTCCTCCTGATATGAGTTTAAATGGAAAGGTTTTGAAACTAAAGAAACTTTGTATGGTCTTAAACAAGCTCCCAAGGCTTGGTATGACAGGTTTAGTAATATATTGATTAATTTGAGTTTTGTTTCATGTTATACCGACATTGCTCTCTTTGTTAAGAAAATAGGTGATTCTATGGTAATTCTACTTCTTTATGTTGATGATATGATCTCACTGGAAGTGACAAAGAGGGAGTAGACGATATTAAAACTATGTTAAAGAAAACTTTTGATATGTCTTACCTGGGTTTTTTGAGGTGTTTTCTAGGTATTAAGGTGGCCTATTCACAGCAAGGATATGTTCTATCTCAAATGAAGCTGGCAGCAGATATTTGTGCCAAGTCCGGGATTTCAGATGATAAGAAAGTAGAGACTCCTGAAGTTATAAATGCCAAATTAAGGCTTGAAGATGGTGTTCTACTTGATGATCTCACTCCTTATCGTCAATTAATTGGATCACTTACTTATTTATCTATCACCCGACCAGATATCGCGCATGCAGTCCATTCAGTAAGCCAGTTTCAGCATGCCCCTACGACAGTTCATATGGCAGTTGTCATGAGAATTGTACAATATATCAAGAATAGCATCTCAAAAGGGCTTTTCTTATCCTCCTCTTCATCTTTTGATTTGACTGCTTATACTGATGCAAATTGGGGAGGTAATCCCAATGATCATATCTCAACTACTGGTTTTTGCAATTTCTTAAGTGATTCACTTATTTCATGGAGGTGCAAGAAGCAGCAAAAGGTATCCTTGTCATCAACAGAAGCTGAATATTGTGCCATGGCGATTACAACTAGGAAAATTGTTTGGCTTAGGAGTCTTCTTTATGATATGGAGATTGTCATTTCAATTCCTTCCAAGATGTGTTGTGACAACAAAAGTGCGATCTACATTGCAAGCAATCATACATTCCATGAGCGCACCAAGCATATTGAAATGGACTGTCATTATATTCGAGATGAATACCTCTGAGGGACTATTACATTGTCTTATGTTACATCAGAATATCAGCTAGCCGACTTCTTCACCAACGCTCTTCCAACTCCTCGTTTTATGTTTCTTCTTAGCAAACTTTCGGTCATTTCCCGTAAAGTTTGAGGAGGGGTGTTAAAATATATACATATATATATTGTGTATATACCAAAATACCTGATAGGGGTATTTTGGTCTTTTCATATATATTTTTTAAGATCTTTGTTTTTTCTTTTTTTCTTTTTTTCTTTTTTTTCTCCTTTTATTTTATTTTTATTTTTCTTTCTTTTGGGACCATTGGGGCCCCCACTTAGTGAGACGTTGGGGTCCCCAACGGTCATATTTATGACTGTTGGGGCTCCCCAACGTTCACTAAGGGGAGCCCCAATGGCCCCCTTTTATTCTTTCCCTCTTGTATAAATAGGGGACTCCCCCTCTCTCATTTGTAAGGAGTTCCCTCCTCTATTTCTTCTTGAATAATATTCTTTTGCCTTTCGGCCCTCGTTCCATTGTGAGTTTTATGTGATTCGCACATTACGTGCTTGTGCTATTTGGTTCATTATTGAACCATTTCTTATTTCCGCACATTTCATTACAAGAACAACTCCTTGATTCTAAACTGCCAGCGCAAGCAGTACCTAAGGCCCTAAAACTACAATACTATTGCATACAAGTGTTTAGAATATTGATATAAGAGTGTTCAAGCATGCATATCACGGTCACCATATACAGAGGTTCCTGTCTCTGCATGGACATAATTTCTGATCCAAGATATTATTCTAGCATGCAATTAAAAGAAACTAAGTCCAAACCCAAAAAAAATCCTGGAACTCAGTTTACCTAGAAAATAACAAGATAAACCACTCCATAAGAAACATCTATGTTACTGATATGATCACATGCTAAATATATCGAGCAGCAATCATGTCACAACACTAAATCTGCAGTGCCAATTTAGAGAAATCTTGTGCACCCAAATCTGACATCAAACATAAAAGGATAAAATAATACATGAGAGTTTTTGTTCTCAGATGCACTTAATGTTAAAATATATGTATACATGTATGTATATACCTATATATACATACATATATACATATATAGTTGTTAATCTTGTAATAGTTAAAGGCCTTATAAGGGCATTTTAGTCATTTCTCCTTTATAATAAAGCTGTTTATTAAAACAAATTTTTTTCATTTATTTTTCTGTTTTTGTAAATTAGAGGAGCCATTAGGGCTTCCATGATCTTTTTGACAATAGCAACGACTCGCTTGGGAGCCCCCAATGGTCGCTCTCTTTTCTACTTTTTCTCTTGTATAAATAGGGGTGTGATCCCCCCTATTCTTTTATGCTTTTACTCAAGCACTTAATAAGATCCTATATTTTGTACTCTTGTTTTTGCCCTTTGTTGGCTATTTATGTTGTCCCTTAGTGGACTTGTGCTTGTGGACATTGTGAGTGTGATCTTGTTTAAGCCCTTAGTGGCATTGGCTTGTGCTTGTACACTTTTTGTGATTGTCATCTTGTCAGCCTGCATTGTTTTTATCACTTCCGTTATTTCATTACATGGTATCAAAGCCATCGAGTTATTGAGGAAGTGCATCTTCAAAGTAATTCAAAGTGAGGAAAAGCTTCTTCAAATGTGCTTTTGCACATTATTTTCTCTTCCGCTTTCTGTTACTATTTCTTTCTACAAGAATGAATCATGAACAAAAAATTGATCTCCTTCAAAGCTAAATGGCACAAATTAGATGATGTGGGCATCCGCTATGGAGAACAATCTCAAAGGAAAGAAACTTTGAAGGTATGTCATGGGCATCATCCCGGAACCACAATTCAAGCTCACAAAAAAGGAAGAAGATCAAGAGAAAACCTTAGAAGGTGATAGCATGTATGAAAGTCATTCAAGACCATCAAACTAAGGTATAGGTAGAAGATTAAGAAAGTAACCATGCCAATATTCTTGCATGATTTATGAACAATGTTGAGCTCAAGATATGTGTCAACATTGTCAAATTTCGTAAAGCCAATGAGGCTTAGTTCTTTTTGAAGGGTATGCATACCCAAAAGGATCTTGCAAGACAAATTTTCTTGCAAGACAAGATACGAACAATCAAACTAGGTGATATGAGCATTCGTGATTATTTTAGCTCTCTTGGCTCACTTTGGGGCAAATTATCTCTTCTTTAACTCAAGTGGGTTGCTAGTAAAGACGTGGAGTTAAGGAGAGAACACATGAAAAAGAATTATTTTTTCAATTTTTATATGGCCTTAGGCCCGAGTTTGATCAAGATCTTCTCTCCTGCATATAACTAAAGTTCTTCCGTTAGAAGATGCGGCTGCTAAAGTTTGCCAAGAAGAAACTTTTTTTGGTATAGTTAAAGGAGAAGATGAAGTATTGGCCATCTCTAAACCTGACAATTATACTAAATCTTACAAGCCTCCACACTTTGGAAGGCAAAATAACTATAATGATGGGTATAGGAAAATCATTTGTCACCATTGTCATGAACCGGGGCACATAAGGCCAAATTGTCCGAAACTTAATGATACCTTCAAAAACAAAGTAGCTTCCATTGATGAAACTACACCAAAGAAAGAAGAATCCATTAGAAGAGGAGGAAACACTTTTTCACCTACCCAACTATCAGAGGCACTCCAAAAACTACTTAAATCTCCATCAACTTCAAGGTTCACGATAGCATTTTCCTCTCATAGATCCTTGACTCGGGAGCTTCTTTTCATATGACTCCACATGAAAATAGTTTATCTAATGTTTGCACTAATTCAAAAAGTTCTCATATTTACACCGCTAATGGAACATCTTTGCAAATTAAAAGTATTGGAACCTTAAAGTCTTGTCAAAATTTTTGTGTCCCAAAAATTAGAGTTGTTCCAAAATTAAATTTAAAATCTTTTTTCGGTTTCTCAAATATCCGATCATGGATGTGAAATCTCCTTCTCATCTAAGAGTTGTTTCGTGCAGGATCTCCAATCCGGGAAGCGAATTGGGCAAGGCCATAAAAGAGGAGATCTCTACTACGTGGAATATTTAAATCTCCCTTTAAAATCATTTTGTAACTATGTCTAAGATAAAGACATTGAAGCTTGACATAAAAAACATGGACATCTAAGCTATTCAAAAATGTATCTTTTCCCTTTTGAGAAAATTTTTTTTAATGAGAAAGAATTAATTTGCAAGGATTGTATTTTTGGAAAAATGAAAGCTATTCCATTTACAAATAGAAAATTTGTCTCTAAAAGACCTTTTAAATTAGTGCATTCCGATGTTTGATGACTCTCCCTGGTCATATTAAAAGGAGGTTATTCATATTATGTTACATTTATTGATGATTTCACTAGATATGTGTGGATTTACTTCTTTAATCTCAAATCCGATGTTTTTTCTTGTTTTAAAGAATTTCACATGATTATTACAAATCAATTTCAAAGCAATATTTTTATCCTTAGATCCGACTCGGGTGGAAAATGCCTATCCAATGAATTTCAAAATTATTTAAAATAAACCAAGATTTAGCATAATAAATCTTGTCCAAGAACTCCTCAACAAAATGGACTAACCGAAAGAAAACATAGACATTATGGAATGTAATATCTCATAATTTTTCCTATATTTATAAGCTCAAAAATACAATTTTTAATTAAATAATTATATTTAATGTCAAAAATTGAAAATAATAAATATGGGCTAACGTCAATGCGGGTTTGAACCTGGTTCAGGGCCCATTGAAGATATCTATATATGATCTGTAACACGTCAAATTTTATTTATTTTTAACTTTTAAATTTGACTGAAATTCAAGAGTTAAATGGAACCAGAACCATAGTTAGATCCCGTTATGAACTGTAGATCTCGTAGGAGATCTGATTTGGCTATTTTGGATATGGGTTGATTCAAAAAATGTATTTTTCAAATTAGACCGACCTTTATTTTGGGTCTTTTTCCAATTTGAATCGAAGTCAACCAGTCTATATACATTTGGGTTGACGTCAATATGGATCTGGACCTAATTCAGGATCCATATTGACTAGGGTCATGTATAGGCTGAAATCTAAATGGATATGGATTTGGATCAAGGGTTCAATCTAGACCCATTGTAAAACCCACGTTTAAAAAAAAATTATCCGGACCCGGGTCGGGTTTGGACCCGACCCAGGCTCTTTCTCGTTAGGGTTGTAAAACCCGACGCAAGGGTGAGGGTTTTTAAACAAAAAACCCTCTCCCCTGTTCGCCGTACCCCGCCCGTGCCGTTTCCCCCCTCGATCAGATAAGGGAAACCTCTGAGGGTTTTCCCCCATTATCGGACCACCGAGCACTTTAAGAGCATTACAGGAGGGGAGGGTGGGCTCTCAGCGACGCGCCTCTCTCCTCCTCTTCCTCACTCTCCTCGTGCTGATGCCCCCTTCTCGCAACCCCCGAAGCTGCCGTGGCCAACCACCTCACCGGTACGCCTGCACCTCTCTCTCGTTCTCTGTGTGCGACAACACCGATGTCGCCGACCGACCACGATGCCGATCACCTCTCGGGTACGCCCTTCCCTTCTTCTCTTTCTTCGGTTGCCGGCAGGAGGCCGTCGGCCCCCTGCCGCGCCTCCCCCTTCTCCTCCCCCCCCCCCCCCCCCCGTCTTTTGGTTCTCCTCCCTCTCTCGGTTGTCTCCCCGGGAGGCCGATGGCCCTTGTCGTGTCCTCCATTTCTCCCCTCTCTCTCTGATGGCTTGCCGGGAGGCCGACAGGAGGCCCACGATCCTTTACCAATAAGGATTCTTTTGATGACAGTAGCCCATAAATTATAGTTCTTTCCATCAAATTTTATTAGAACTGCCATCATCACTTCTTTTTCAGCCATAGAACCAAATAATATAAAGCAAAAGACGAGAGAGGAAGAGAAATAAATACTTGAGCAAACTTTCAACTATTTTTGAAGCACCAATGTCCATAAGCATTCATAAGAAGACCAATCTTCAAGAAGGTTAGTAGGCATGCTCCTTGAGGCAAAGCCCGATCTTCAAGCTACTTCAAAGTACGCTTGAGAAAGAGTCGAATAACACAAAGGAGTCGATTGGCTATGATACCATATTGAAGGATATGCTTTTGGAGTGCCACTTATGGGCAAGAGAACACTTTGCAGATATGACCTCTTATGAGTCAAGAGATGAAAACACAAGAATGAGCCACAATGGGCTGCGAACACGTAAAATAAATAATACTATTGGGGAATAATCACTTAGAGAATGTTACAAAAGGAGCGCGGGGGTAGACCCCTTTTATATACATAAGAGGCTCCCAACGACTCTATCAACATTCCAAAAAAAAACCATAAGGCTGGGAATAATTACAAGAAAAAGAATAAAAATAAAAACAGAAAACTAAAAATAGAAACACACTTATTTCTGTTGTACATGTGAAAAGATCAAAATACCCTTAAACTTCGAATATACAGAAATGTAAAAACTGTATATGTAAATATATATATATATATATATAGATATATTTGTTATATATATATATATATATATATATATATGTTTACATTTAACAATACTGACACTATTCTTTTTATTAAAAGTATAAGTACCAAAGTAGGCATACTTCTACTTTACGTAGATGATATGATAATCACTGGGAGTAACCAACAGAGAGTCAGTGATAAGTAAGAATATTTTAAAAGAACATTTTAGCATGTCTCACTTGGGTCATTTGAGATATTTTTTAATCATTGAAGTTACATACTCTCCCAGATGGTACATTCTATCTCAAATGAAGCTTGTTGTTGACATTTGCGCCAAGTCTGAAATTTCAGATGACAAGAAAATGGAAACCTCAGAAGTAATCAATGTTAAGTTAAGGCTTGAAGATGTGACTCTTCTTGAAGATCCTACACCCTATCGCCAGCTGATCGGAGCACTCACTTACTTACCCATCACCAGACCAGATATAGCTCATGCAATTCATTCTGTCAATCAGTTTCAACATGCTCCGACCACTGTGCACATAAGTGCTGTGTTAAGAATTATCAGATACATTAAGAATATCATCACTAAAGGGCTTTTTTTATCCTCTTCTTCCTCTCTGGATTTATTTGCTTATTCTGATGTTAATTGAGAAAGAAATCCTAATGATAGAATCTCAATTACAGGTTTTTTTGTGTTTTTAAGAGATTCTTTAATTTTGTGGAGATATAAGAAGTAGCAAAAGATATCATTGTCATCAACCGAAGCTGAATATCGGGCAATGGCTACAACAACAATGGAACTTGTATGGTTACGAAGTCTTCTCAAAGATATGGGCGTAATCATCTCTTACTCTTTGAAGTTGTGATGCGATAACAAAAGTGCAATCTACATTGCAAGCAATCACACCTTCCATGAGTGTACCAAACACATTGAGATGGATTGTCGTTATGTCATAGATGAATATTTGATAGGAACTATTACATTGTCGAATCACATCAGAACAACTAGTGGATTTCTTTACCAAAGCGCTTCTTGCACCTTGTTTTATTTTCCTCCTTAACAAACTTTTGGTTATTTCATCGTAAGTTTAAGGGAGAGTGTTAAAATATATGTATACATGTATGTATATACCTATATATACATATATATAGTTATTAATCTTGTAATAGTTAAAGGCCCTATAGGGGTATTTTAGTTATTTTTCCTTTGTAATAAATTTGTTTATTAAAATAGTTTTTCTTTTTGTTTATTTGTATTTTTCTGTTTTTGTAAATTAGAGGAGCCATTAGGGGCTCTATGGTCTTTTTGACCATAAAGTCATTGGGGCTCCCACCAGTCAGAAAGACCGTACAGTCGTTGGGGCTCCCAATGGTCAGGCGGCTCTCTTGGGAGCCCAATGGTCTCTCTCTTCTGTACTTTTTCTCTTGTATAAATAAGGGTGTGATCGCCCCTATTCTTTTATGCTTTTACTCAAGCACTTACTCAATAAGATCCTATATTTTTTACTCTTGTGTTTGCCCTTTGTTCGCTATCTGTGTTGTCACTTAGTGGACTTGTGCTTGTGCACATTGTGAGTGCGATCTTGTTTAAGCCCTTAGTGGCATTGGCTTGTGCTTGTGCACTTTTTGTGATTGCCATCTTGTAAGCCCTTATTGGCATTGTTTTTATCACTTTCGCTATTTTATTACACTTAATAGATAGAAAGCACCTTAACAACTAAGTTTTACTCAGGAAACTGGAACAATCAAACTAGCAATCAATAACCTCCAACAAATTTTAAAGAGAAAGTAATGCCCCTGATTTTCAGGAAATAGATTTTCCAGTTTTTGGTACAAACTAAAAACAAAGCATGAACAGCTAAAAATGGCCTTTTTTTGAACTAGTTCATAGAATAAAATGTGGACAAAACATGCCCCACATACACTGAACATAAAAAACTCAAGTAGTTTGAGAAGTGAAATATGCACTCCTTGCACTGAAGATGCATATAATGGAAAGAATTCCATTATGTAATTGCTCGCTTAAAGATCCCACACAAAAAAGAAGGAAAATGTATGTTATAATGGAAAAGATAATATTCATACAGGAACTAATGAGTCATTTGAGAAAAATTACCATAACGAGAAGATGGATCATGCACTGAAGATGCATATAATGGAGAGGATTCCATTACATAATTGATCGCACATAAATAGAAGGAAAATGCATGTTTCTTATAAAGGAAGGGATTGCATTATATAATTGCTAGCTTAAACATTCCACATGAAAAAAGAAGGAAAATATATGTTGCTTATAATGGAAAAGATAATCTTCATCACAGGAACTAATGAGTCATTTGAGAAAAATTACCACAATGAGAAGATGGATCATGCACTGAAGATGTCATGACAGTTCAATCTTTCTTTTCAATCCAAACTACAAGATGGAATAGAAATCGAGGACACCAAGACACAAAATCTGAAACAAAGAGTCAGTTAGAACAATTTTGCTTGAGCTACAGCCCGAATGTTCCAATATTAGAAAATACGACACATCACTAACTCATCTAATGTAGCTTACAATTCACACACTGGACATATGAACCTTCAAAGATTACAGCCAAGAACTTGCCAAACATCTCATAGTCAGCAAGATGAGAAGGATGATCAAAATAATAATCATGACAATGTAGACCAACAAAAGAAAACAAATTTTGCCTTACAAAGAGTATTATGATGCATTAGAATATCATCTTGGTGACCACATAAAATCAAAATGACTGGATAAGTGTGATTTACTGGTTACAGACGTGGGCAGAGTAGAGAATTAAATGCTAAGGTGATAGTAAGAAATAGCACACACCATTTCCACTTTCACTGCACCTTATACAACCTTTTAGTGACAATAAGTTAGTGAAATCCAAGGTTTGCATCAGACCTCAGATGAATTGAAAGAATAAACACCTTAAATTAAATCTTCACCTTCACATTCTAATAGCGCTTTAGGAAAATACAAAGTTATGTGATCCAATGCCACAAATATCAGCAAGATATTGATGATAAATTGACAAAAAATGGAAATCAATATATCACAATGTTAACTAGGCTTTCTTGATTTCTTTTAACATTTTTCTGATATTTTGATTTCTTACTTGATTTTAATTTTTTAATCTCTTATTAATTTCATGATATTCTCAATATTTTCCCAATAAAACCTCTTTTATTGTGAAAGATTTTACTTGATGAGAAAATTCTGAGAGCAAGATTTGTGACACCAAGAGCTACCAGTGCGCATGGGTGTGTGAAGACAGTCAGACGTGATTGTAGTCCCTTTAATTCATTCTTGATGTCCTTACGTGATTATCTGACTTATACAACCAACCTAAAATAGTAAGTGTCAGCTTGTTCTTCCTAGAGTCTTGGAAGCTCCACCCCAAGGAGTGTTATTCCAAAAAAGGAAGCTAGACTTTACTTGTAGAGGCCTCCAAACAACTTGCGTTCAAGAAGGAATAGCATCTGCCGTGGCATTCGCAAGAGCACAGACACCCGCTCCAAAATGTGAAGGGTGTACAGCCCATATTGGGAACCATTGGACATTTAATCAACTAGCTGTACAGCTCAGTGGCTGAGCGGTCATGACAGAGAGCTTTATAGGACATAATCATCTACCCAGTTAAGTCAAAATTGATGGCCAAATTATATTAAACCACACAAACGAATCAAGAAACTGAAAGATTATCCTGATGGATTCCAGGGACCACCTGCCCAAACATACAGCTGTACTTTTTTATCCAATCCATGATAATGTAGTAAAAGAATAAACACAAGTACCACAACGAAAGTGTATCTCCCCAATTCCAATCAACCACATCCCTTGACCTCCAAAACTCCTCGATGACGCCATTGCTAACACTAACAAGCTATTAACTTTAACAGCATGCAAGGCCAGCTTGATCATGCCTAATAATTCTTCCCCACTAACATAAACAACAAAAGAATTCATCTTCTACATACCACGCCAAAAAAGAGTACCTACCCACCAAACTAACCAATCATCGAAAACCCCAGATTTGGTGAATTCCTAGAGAAAATGTAACATGATGAACCCCAAATCCCAGAAACCCTCAATTTCACTTACAAACCATCCGCACACTCAATCAACACAACCTAACACTCCGTAAATCACAGTTCGCACAATTCCTAATTTAGCGAATAAAACACCTCATCATCCTCTGCTATCCTCTTCGACCGCACGACCGAAGAAAACGCAAAGAAAATCAAACTCATACACTAATCTCAATCATCAACAAAACCTAAGCAGGTTCTGCCAACACTAGATCCTTGCAAATTCCAAAAAAAAAAAATCACATCTTAGAGGTTTCCAAAAGGAGGTGAAGAAACCAAACCAAGAAAAAAAAAAGCAGAGAGAATTAACTCCAAGAAAATCAAGCAATTTAAGGAACAATAATTTCACAGAAAGAAAAAAAAGGAACTACGGACGGACGCTCCATTGAAATAGAGGCAATAACGAAGGATTTAAAAGCTAATTTAGCAATTAAAAAATATATAAATTGCTAGAGACTTAGGGTTTTTACCTTGTGTGTGAAGAGAGAGACTGAGGAGGCTCTGTCCTTCGGACGGCCTTCAAAACGGATCTTCTCTTTTTTTATATTCCTTTATTCTCTTTCCCCGTTTTTTTTTTTTTTTAAGTCTTTATTCTGCAAAAAGTAGTGAAATGGCTTTTATGACATTATGTATAATGAATAAGCCATTTATGTCCTTCTGGATGCTTTGGTCTATGGCTGCAGCAACTAGATTCGGGTCAGCCTTGTTTGGATCTTTCGAATAGGATTTTGGTGGTAGTCTACAATATCCAGTGTTTTTTGGCCTTTGACATTTTCAGTTAATGTCAACCTGCGCAATGGAACATGTCTATTTGTTTATCTCTAGATTCAAAATTGAAAGAGCATCATCTTTCAATTGTGTGCCAACCTAAAACCAAATTGAGTTAGGTTTGTTTTGGCTACATCTTGATACAAACCATATGTAGCGCATTTACATGCTTAATGAAAGACTTAGATGACAGGCTTTGATTGTTGATTTGTGAAGATGTTGAATGAGCCATACTTGATGCAAAGGTCTGAAAGTTGGAAAGAATGTTGATCGAGCTGCTTGTGTCTTGGAACAAATTGGGACACATGACCAAATCGCAAGAGGCTCACTTATTTTGCGAAAGATAGACCATTGAACCTACAATCTCGAGAATTGATCCATACCCAAGTTGCCCAAGTCAGTTAATCCTTTGCAGCCCCTAATTATTGCTTGCATTAAACTGTTAGTCAACTTGATTCATTAGTCAAGTTTTCAGGCCGTGACTTGATGATCAAACAACTTCGCTTGGTACTTGAGTTTGATCATGGGACAACTAGTCTAAGTAGCTGAGTTTGACCATAGTTCTATAACACTAGAAGAACTTCGCTTGATGTGACTAGTCACTAAACTCTAGTGACAAAAGTTAAAAACCGCAAAATCTCGGGAGATTTTAAAATTTTTCATAAATCTTGTAAAATCTTGAGAATAAAAAACAAATTAAAAATATAAAAAAATAAATTTTATAAGAAAATATAAATAAAACACATTTAAAAAAAATATCTCAAGGATTTTTATGATAAATATTTTTTAAAATATAAATATCAAAATCTTTCAAAAAATTATTGTTTTAAACTTTCAGCCAATTTCTCACGATATATGGGTGAGATTTTTATAAATATCACAAAGACTTGGATTGTAGGGGGTAGGGATGGCAGTGGACCGAGGCAGGGGCGAGGGGCAAGGTCTCCACCCCCACCCCATTTCAAAATATGAACCTTCATCGTCACCTCCATCCCCGTACGGGGATGGATTTCAACCTCCACCCCCGCCTCCATCCTTGTTTCATGTCCTCCATCCCCGGTCCAAACGGGGGTGAGGTGGGGCGGAGCTTCGTTTCCCCTTAGTCTATAGTCATTCCTTAAAGGTTTGGAGACGGGGCGGGACAGAAAGCTTGGCAGAGATTGGGATGGGGACGAGGCAGGGCGGGGAAAAGCTCAAGTCCATCCCCGTTTCATGCCCATTGTCCCCCGGTCCACTGCCATCCCTGGCAGGGGGCATGGTTGGTTGCTCAAAGTGACCAGCTGGTAATCGCACTGCATTGAACCTTTGATCCCACTAGTAGACTAGATGCATATCTGTAATTTTATATTTAGGGACAGTTATGGTATTTTTTGAATTGGAAGGGACTAGAGATGTACAGCGTCGTTTTATAGAAAATTTAAGGAATTTCGAGGTGGCATTCTAGTAAAATAATGAGTTGTGCATCTTTCTACAACGCGATTAATCTCTGTTGTCCACGTGCATCATGGATCGATCACAGTCGTCAGATCGTTGGACGAAAGGGGTTGGGCTGCCCGACTTTCACGACGGGCAAATAGGATAGCCTCTATTTTCCACAAAAAGAAAAGGTGGGCGTGGGACCACGAGGACGAGTGGCTAGAATTATGGTGCGACGCTGACGGGCAGCTTCCTGACCATGCATGTGGAGGGGCTGACCGTAATAAAACATGTTGCCTGCCCCGCATGTTTTTTCATTTCTCCAAAACTGCCAAACTCTCCCACAGTTTTGGGAGCGTGGGAAACAGAGGTGCAAACGGGTCGAGTACGATCCAGATCATGTTTTTTATCCAAACCCTATCCAAATTTCAAGCAACAGTGTTGGATCCTAATCGTGATATACATAAGATCCAGCATAGTAGAGTTGAATCTGAATATGGGTTATATATAGGGGTGCAAATAGATTAGATATGGTGGGATATCCAATCCATATCTGGCATATTATTTCTAGACGTGAATCCTTTAAGCAAGATCCGGATGTGTTTCAGATTGGACTCAGATTCGCTTAATCAGAACATTTTTTTTTAATCTGTATTTTATGTCTGACCTTATTTGGGTTCATACCAAAGTCCTATTTTATTACATTGATTACATGTAAGGAGCATGTTTTTTATACATTTTTACTAGATCCACCACGTATAGTTTGGATCCGGATTCAGTCTTATATGATCAGATCTCATTCTGCATTGAACTCGAATTCAGCTGAAGTGCACAAAATTCAGATTCAAATCAGGCAGGATATGACTGGTATCCCATCTGCTTGCTGCTCTAGTTCAGTATCATAATGTTGGATCTAAGGAAAACGGCTGGTGTCAAGTTGCTTTGATACCAAAAAAAGAGAAAAAATACACAAATGGATCAGATTTTATTCAGAACCCATTGAATACAAGTATTAATCAAGAAACCTGATTTCATGAATCGAAAAATATATATTTGGATGTTATCTTGAGATATATGCCGTAGAATAAGGTGTCGATTTGAATAAAAGGTTGGACAGATCCAAATCTGGAAAATAGGACCTTATAACATGCACCTTATGTGCTTGCTTGCTAACAGAAGTTCAACTCCTGCACACCCCCAAGGGTAGGATTGGTAAACAAGATGAATCATAAAAGTTTTTGCTATTCGGCCCTTTCTATGCCTCACAAGCCAAGCTCGACTAGCTGATCATGAGCTGTCTCATTTTATAAAAAAAAAAAATTAAGTGTTTTTCAAATTTGATAACATATGTTATATGTTTAATATATGTGCATATAATATATAAATATGTATTGTATTCTATGTATAAATTACATATAATAGGTAATACATAAAATGAGCTTGTAATAACCCAAATTTTTTATCTCAAGAATCATGTAAAATTTTTTTTTAATGATTTTATAAAATTACAGTGAAAATCCAAACGGGATAAAAGCTTTGGCATATTACAGTTCTATCATACCATTTTCAAATACACTTCGAATTTCAAATAAAACATCCACAAATAATTAAATGTTCATTACACTTGTAATTAAATAATAACATAGTATTTTCAAATTAAAATATTATCAGAATCTTCGAGCATTGATGAATGATCGTAATCCAAATCACACTAAAAAAGGAAAAGGTCTCGCTCGATTCCTGTCACAACCTCTCGTCATTGCTTGGTCCTTCGCTTGCTACTTGAAAATATGTAGTTATAATAGGTCAGACAATTAAGTCCTCAGTAGGGAAGAGTTATTCAATATACATAAATTAAAATAAGTAAACACGAATTAATTTGATAATCACACGCTCAAACATTATTAAACACACTAAGAATACATATGTGTAATTCTTTACAGGACTTTCTAACATACATTTACATAATTCTTTCAATCAAAGGCATTCACTTAATTATAAACATTTAAATATGCATGAGCAGTTAAAAATGCATGCACTTACCATTACAACAGTTGAATTGTATATATGCGTTACTTTTTATCTTTAATTAGGTTTTCTTTTTAGATGATGCATGTCATACTTAACTAAATGCGCAATCACTTTAGCTTTCAGTTCTTAGACTTGTGGTACTAACACAGGCTTAAACCTGGATCAGGGTTGTGGCGCAGACAATGTTTTCATATAATTGTGGCTTTGGCGTGGCCGGACACCTTTCACCAGTCTACAAGTGAGGGACGAACGTATCGAGAGAGTGCTCCCAACACTATAATCCTGATGCATCAATTTTTCACTCATGTGTTTCTATCTACTGCACTTTAATGTAGAGGTTTCTCCTATCTTTATGGTTGGGAAGGAGCAATCTTCAATACTCAAAATAATGCCCATGAAGTCGAAAGTACCGTTTGCCCTCTCCTTACAAGTAAAGCCCAAGATTTTTTCTTGATAATCAAAGTGAATAAATGATGAATTATCGGTATATTTATGACTATAATTGTGAATTCTTGATTTTCTTGATTTCGATTAATTATGAACATTTGTCTCAAATTATGAAGACTATTTGAAAAATAATTAAAAAAGCTAAAATATGTGAATTAAATAAGAAAATAAATGATTTGTATATTTTTAAATTATGAATTTTGGATTTGGATCTAATCTCATTAGATTGGACCCATAACATCGGACGCTCTGAACAACATCATTATTCTTTCGATAGAATTTTGGTCGATCAATTGCTCACCTATTAAATCATATTTAACCTTAACATTTCTTATTTTGAGGGCATCAAAATCGACTATCTACATTCCTAAATTGGTGTTGATTTTAGCATTTTATCATCTACCGAAGGTCATGTTTAATTATAGGTCAAAAATTAACATTTTTTTACATCGATTAAATTTTATTGTCAATCCGTGTGTGTAAGATTAAATCTAAGACCACCACGATGATCTACATTTCAAGATCTATCAAATCAACTATTTAAACGTCTAATTATAACGAGTCTTTGGTTTTGTAGGTCTTATGAAAGGTTATCATGTCACTAGAGCCCAAGCTAGGGTAAGAAGTCCTTACTTTTCTTTTATAGCTTAAGTAATTTTGAAATTTAATGAATTATGTTCTATAATTTATTTTCTTATTTTATTAATAAAAATTTAATAAATGTTAACTTCTTATATTAGAGATGAGACTATTCTCTAAGCCCATCTATAAATAGAAGCCCTCATGAGAAAGATTAACAAGGTTAGTTCTCTCTCTTCTTTTTTTTCTTTTATTTTTGGGGTTTCTTTTCTCCTCCAAAACATGTATGAGGCTTAAAGAACCCTTGTGCGGACATTAAATCTGCACTTAGTCGTTTGATGGTGGTGTAATAGGAGTTGGATCGTTCATTTCTCCATTCTAACTATGAAAATCGATCATAGACATGTAAGATTTATATAGTCAATGTTTTTACACCCTTGGAGCATGTATGATTAAAGTATTTTGATTTTCAGCAACTTTGAATATGTTCTATATATTTTTTTGGTTGAAGAAATCATTTTTTGAATCAAAAAATACAAATATTGAGTTTTTTCCCAAAAATGATTTTGAGAAACATACAAAATTAGGGTTTTGCTATTATTTCATATTAGATCTAATCATAATATGATTTCTTATGGTGTTATTCATGTATTAACATATATTAAGTTAGATTAAACAAAAAATATTCAGATTCTAAAGGTTTTATAATCTCAAAAAGGGTTTTTAAAAAATTATTTTTTAATAAACCTAAAGTTATGATGTCTGATAAATTTTTCTCAACCAGTTTTGGAAAAAAATAAACAACTCTATGAATACCTATCTGAAAAATCTAATTAAAATCACTATAATTATCTACACATTTTGATCTTGAATTTACAATCTTGTTTCACTCATTTTGGATTTGTATTGATGCAAATATGCATGTTTTAATAGAGCCCCAATTTTTTGCTCTGTTTATAGGATGATTTCGACTCATCTTTGATAAACATTATAAACACATATGAAAAATGACTCTAGATATTTTATAAAAAAATGAGTAAATCTTAATACCCAATATCAGACTGTGTAAAAAGGGTTTTGTCAAAAATGTTTTGAAAAAAATTCAAGAAATATCTTAATCTAATTAAAATCCTATAGATTACAAATTTTGGACTGAAACTCTATCGGAATAAGGTTTTATAAAAGATTTTAATTATTTATGTATTTATTATTTTTGTAAATGGTTTATTGAGTTATATTCTTAACAGGTACAGGTAACCACGATAAAAATATCATGATTTTATAAGCGTTCTGCTATTCTTGTCAGATTTTATAAAATTAGGTTACCATATATCTGAATTTATTTTAGCAATTATACTTGTTTTTTATTAACGTGTTAGAGACTTATGATTTTAATATATTTTTGATATGTATTGCCAGTGATTATATGTCATATTGCACTAAGATTAATGAGTTATGCATATAATAAGATCTGATTGTAATGTTTTTATGAATCATATGTATAATACATTACTTTTTTTGCATTGTCCTGCAAATATATTATTATAATTGATTCTAAAAGCATACTTAAATAAGATATAAATTGTTTGGACTCGTATGTCTTGTTTGCTTGAGAAACATGTGCATATAATATATGCTGAGATGATCAATAAGATTTTGACGTACCTTTCTTATATAATTATATCTAAGGTGATATATTGATTTATGTGGTGAAATAATGTATATATGACTTTCATTCTGTGTGCATAACTCAAACTACTTAGGAGTTAAGTATGTTGGGGTTTAGTTGCTTCGTATTATGAAATGTGCATATTCACGTATGCATGCATAGAACTCGTGTTTTATTTACGCATGCTTCAAAGTTTAATTTACGAAAATATAATATTCCTTATAACAATGATTGATATGTAGGATAATATTCTTCTGTATGATATGATTTAAATGTCACGTGATGTGAAATTATGAATACATGTGATAAATGTTTAAATTCAATAGTGAACTATGGTTTATGAAACCTTATTTGGTTAAAAGTATGATTTTATGATTTTAATACTATATGAAGTGATGCATGATGTGATGCTTATTGATTGTATAAATGCTTGTGCCCGTGTTGGTGGTTATAGACACTGAAAGTGGTCAATTGTTTTGATACATGTATGACAATAGTTTTCACTGGATATGATACCCGTTGAGGAACTGTTCCCAAAGGATTCTATGTAAGGGTGTGTATGACCAGATTAGGTAATCCGGCTAGAGTAGTAAGTCCTTGTGAGGAAGTGCATTATCCAAGAGTGGATAGCCCGTGAAGACGGTATATTTCTACGAGGAAGTGCATTGTCCAAGATCAGACATGCCATGCATCTAGGGCGGTAACTCCTTGTGAGGTCGTACATTTCTCAAACCAGGTGATTCGACATGGATCTTATAAATCTTTATTATCAATAAATAAAAATATTGTGATAAATGGTGATGATCTTCTGAGCTAATTAAGATATGTAGTTATGACTATATAAATTTGTCTTTTCTGTTGTAGCATGATTATATGTTTAATTCAGATGTGATAATCAGATCCTTATTTATTTAAGATCTTGATATGAGGTTATGATTGTAACGCTTATGTTAGCGTATAGGTGAATGACACATCACGCCTACAAATAACTAGGTTGACTTATTAGGTGAATGACACATCACGCCTACATAGTTTTGTT
Organism: Nuphar pumila; assembly: GCF_984573655.1. Lineage (NCBI taxonomy): Eukaryota > Viridiplantae > Streptophyta > Magnoliopsida > Nymphaeales > Nymphaeaceae > Nuphar > Nuphar pumila. The sequence goes on along the minus strand of NC_143250.1, from coordinate 23,572,905 downwards.
GTAAATGATTGTCTGATTTAAATATATCACATATATGTATCATAATTAATGTGTATCATGAATATCTAACCGATTTACTTAGAAAATATGTGCATGTGTTTCACACTTGAATGACCAAATATGATTTAACTTATTGTTTATAAGAATTATGAATGCATATAAAAATGATGCAATGATTTGAATATATGAGTGCAAAAGTGAGTGATCATGATCATCGTTGTGACGCAGGTGTCACGCCTCCGAGTAGAGTTCTCTCGGAGCGGCCATTTTCTCTCACGATTTTGAGCTTCGTCCTTGGGGGGTACGACTTAGGGGGGCTACTCGAGCATAATAAAATACATAGCATAATAAACACTCAATCTAGTCAGTCTGTTTCAGATTGGTCTATGTCATACCCATGTAGACTTGGTAATCAAGAGAAAACATAAAATACTTGCTTACATTACTTTACTGCACTTTGCTTTACTTTACCTTACATTACTACAAACTATTCTTAGTCCTGAAAGTTGGTAAATTCATGCTCATATATATATATATATATATATATATATATATATATATATATATATATATATGTTTTGTTCTCATCCGGAGTTGATGTTAGAATGCTTAAGATTGTTATTTCATACTTGCTTATGAATTTTGAATTCATGAATAGCTTGTACAAATTTTATATCTGCATTGATAGTTTAAGCAAATTCTGAAATATTTATATCATGCAAGCTTTAGATGTTGTACTTTATATTAGCTATGTGAATTTTACTGGGACTTTTCAAAGTCTCATTCTTTCAAAATAAAATATTTTTCAGAAAATATGTAATGGTCAGAGCGAGTGCATGAAGCTGGAGAGGGTTGTGCACACTAATGTTTTTGATGATCCCAAGGGCTTCTTTTATTTAAATTTGAATCATTTCTTAATTTTAAAAGGCTATTTAATTGGACATTTGATTATGAGTTAAATTTTAAATTTTAATTACTTTATGCATAGTCAATTTCTATTCAGGTATGTGAGGGTAGTAGTTTTCTTAATGTAATGTGTTTGAAGATTTAACCAAGAAACCAATTTATAAAATTGATTTCAAAAATCGATACTTTTTCGCTGTGTTTACTCACCTAACAATGACATAAGGATTTTGTCATTTGGATGCCTTAACTTCAAACTTTGTTCTATAGAGCTATTAAACACCGGTGCATGCGTAGGTTGACTCCCTAGAGCTTGATTCGATTAAGGTGAGGCTACTGATGAAAAACTTGATTTAATGACTTCTATTATGTAATGATTCAATCAGATTTATTGATGGTGGCCCCATACTAGATCTGGTACTAGGAGGTTAAGACACGTTCACACTTGCACTTAGGTGGGTCGTCTAGTACTTGGTACAGTTGAAATGAGTCTGTTGATGAGATCGTTGCATTATTATATTTTAGAAAGAAAAAAAACAATAGATTCAACCTTATAAAAAAATTTGGTATTTTTGGTTGAAAATCGTTCGAGCCGTTACAGTGCAAGCATCAATTTTTAGTGTTACATGGTTAAACTTCTTAAATTTATTAATCTCATGCAACACACTTATGAATCTAACTAAGGGATTCATCCTCTTTCGGGCCCATAGATGCGCATTTTTAAAACATGTATTTCAAATATCATTGCACAATATTTTTTTTTTCGTTTTGACATAAGCATATATTCAACATGAAGCAATGATTTTAATAATTAGATGCATCCAACCATTCGCATTAACATGCATATATCATTCATTTCAATTTCTATATTCATAAACAATTGCACATTCGTATTCAATAACAATTCAGACGATTTTCGTCCAGTTCAATAGCGAATGGTCATAATGGCTAATTAGTGCTTGAACACTTCATTCAATTTGTTCTTTATATTGGGCACTCAATTCCTGCATAAAAATTATCTTAGTAGTTTATATATAGTATGATACTCATTAGCAAAAGCATACTTGAAAACCATATTGAAATCACACGTACATGCTAATTGGACCTTTAACCGATTTAAAACTTATCAAACCTCAATTCTGTCTGATTGTTATAATTATCACAAAAAAATATGCAATCATTGGACAAAGCTAAAATTTTTACCGGTTATAGATAATTTGGTCAGCTTTTCGATGTCATAAACCGTTCATAAAAATTCCTCCGGATAAGAGATATACAATCGGTTTAGAGCATACTTATACTTTTTTGTTTTGACTGTCACAGTTCAGTGCTCAGTCTGATAAAAAAGCTCAAAATTTCACAGATTCTATAAAATTTTGTTAGCTTTTTAACTCAACAATATGTTCATAAAAACTTCTCTGAACGAAGAGATATGAACGATTTACCGGTCGGGTGTCAGACCAAAAATATGAAATAACAAAAAATATGCATTCAGGTGAGGAGAAATAGGCCACCCAAATTGATATTTTCAAAATTTTTCAGCAACAATGCATCAAATATTATTTCAAAAATCATAAATCATGATGTTACATGTTTCTTTACAGATAAATCCCATTTCCACAGCCTTTAGGTTGGGAAATTGATCTATCTTTACAAAAACTATATCCTTAGAAAAGTTTTTGGTATTTTCTCAAATTCATGCATGGAGTTATATTTTTTTTCATGACCAAAAATAGCAAAATCACAATTAACAACATACAACATGAATGAGAATATTAAATCAAGCAATCTAACTAATTTTTTTCACAAAGAACTAATTATATGTTATGCTATTGTATTTTAAAAATAATTTTTATTTATGAAAATCCATAATACACGGTTGACCTCAAATCTAAGTTTTTTAATACAATCAAAACATTTTCGAGGGATTGAACCAACTTTCCTCTAGAAAATGAGATTAGTCTCTCATCATTAATATATTTCAAGGTTTACGAAGGTCTTTCACTTGAAACCCTTAATACTTCAAATCTGGGCTAATCGGCTAGGTCTGATTTGCCTGAACCCAATGCATGTTTTATATTTTTTTTTGTTAAGGCTTAAACAAGAGCTTTTCTCACACATATATGCATATGTACACCTCTAATTCAGAGTGTATTCACACATATTAGTACCATAACTAAATTTTAATAAAGATCCAAGAAGACTGATTTAGTAAAACCAATTTGTGAGAGGGTTTTTCTTCATAAATTCGTCTCTACTCTAATTTTGACTAATCCAACATCGAACCCTGATATGGGAGGTTCGATGCAGGGTTCATCTAATTAGAAATCAGAATAAACTCATGCACATGAGTTTCAATTTACGTATAGAGAATAGAACCCCCTACCTTTTGCCCCAAAACACTCATTTTGGTCAGAAAAAAAGATCCACCGAAGTGAACTGGCCGCCTGCTTCATGTGGTGGCTACGTCTAGACAATCAAACCGCTCCACCAATGTAAGTATGTTCAACTCTTGGTTGCACAAGAAAAAAAGAAAAGAAGAAAAAAGAAGAAGAAGAGGAAGGAGAGCATAGAGAGAAAACTCAAAGGAGTTTCACAAGGGGCTTTTTATAACCTAAGATGATTAGGTTAAGAGCTGGGCTAAACTCAATCCTTGATCTAATCTCTATCCTTCTTTCCTATGTTCTAAATCATGTTTCCTTTTCTTTTATATCAAATAAACTTTGATTAACATATATTACTTATATAACATATACTATGCATTGTATACTATATATATTAATGTATATGGGTTGGTTGACACCCCCATGGGGATTTTCAACCTTTCCTAAATGCTTAGGGTCAAGCATTAATTTTTTTTCTTTCTTTCATTTTCACAATTCACCTTCCTTCCTTCTATTTTTTTCCAGCCCTTTCCATCCTAGAAAGGTCTAGGATGGGAACCCCCCACCACCACCCCTCACCCTCTTGGTAGGCTTACCTAAGCAAATAGGCAAGTTTTGACTTTGGAACAAGACTTGGTTTTTGGTAATTTTTAAAACTTTAAATTTAAAGCTTTAACTTCAACATTTTGTTTTGTTTTGTTTAAGTTAACAAGGAGGTTCTACATAGGATGGGATGGCCCACCTATGGACCTCTATCATCTTATTAAATTTAATTAAATTAAATTTTTCATTCTATTTAATTATTTTTTAAATTAACTTAATTATATTTTTTTTCTAAAAAAATTATTTTCTCAAAAATGTATTTCAAAAATAATTTTCACTAGGGTTGACAGGACCCATTGGCATTTTGGATATATTCTATATTTTTTTCTAAGTCTTATTTTGAGACCTAATCTATTATATTTTGTATAATACAAATGACCATTATCAAATTATCATATACAAAGATATTTGCAAAAATTTATAGAAATTTCTCAAAAAATCATGGGAATTATATCTAATCCCCCCTTAAAAAAATTTGTTCTCAAAATTTGGATAGGGTTATGTACTGAATAGGCTTGGATATTTTACTTTGATCTTTGCTTTCGGCTCCCAGGTATATTCTTCAAGTCCATGGTCTTGTCATCGTACCTTCACCAAGAGAATCATCTTATTTCTTAATACTTATTTTCATCGGTCCAAAATTTCTATCAGACACTCCTTGATCGTGGGATCCTTCTGCACTTGTACCTCATCGTACTGAATAATATGTGTTGGGTCTAGCACATATTTCCTTAACATTGACACGTGAAAAATATTGTGAATGCTCGTAAACTGCAGCAGGAGTGCTAATCTGTAAGTTGAGCCTCCAATCTTCTCGAGAACGAGGAAAGGTTCTACATACCTCAGACTTAGCTTACCCTTTTTGCCAAACTAAAACACACTCATGGTTGGCGATACCTTGACGAATATATGATCCCCAAACTTCAAATGTGACTTCACGACACTTTGAATCTACATAACTTTTCTAACGGCTCTGAGCGGTCAGAAATATCTTCTGTATCAACTATACCTGATCGGTGTAGTGTTGCAGGACTATTGGTGACTTGATAGCTTGATTACCAACCTCACTCCAACAAACCAAAGACCTACAGGGTCTCCCATATAAAGCCTCATATGGAGCCATACTGATGCTTGAATGGTAACTGTTATTATAAGCGAACTCGACTAGCTTCAAGTGTTTACTCCATTCGTCCTTCCACTTCAATGCACAAGAGCACAACATGTCCTCTAGGGTTTGGATTGTCCTCTCTGATTGTCTGTCCGTCTGCAAATGAAAAGTCATACTAAACTTAAGCTTTGTTTCCAAAGCTTTCTGAAGTTATCCCCAAAACTTAGACGTACATCTCGAATCTCGATAAAAAATAATCGAGATAGACACTCCATGTAACCTGACGATCTGATCCATTTACAAATCTGCTAGATTCTCCAATGTTTGATTTGCCTTGGTCAATAAGAAGTGTGACAACTTCGTAAGGCAATCCACTATGACCCATATCATATCGTACTGGTGTCGTATCCTGGACAGACATACCACAAAATCCATGGTAATATCTTTCCACTTTCACTGAGGTATCTCGATCATCTGCAATGTTCTACCAGATTTTTGATGTTCTATCTTAACCTACTGACATACAAAGCATCTTCACACATATTCTGCGATATCTCTCTTCACATCATTCCACCAGTAGTTTCTCTATAGATCCTTATATATCTTGGTGCTACCTGGATATATAGTATACTTAGTTTGATACACCTTATCAAGTGGCTCCCTCCATAGCTGATGATCCTCTGGCACCCACAGCCTCTGATTGTACCAGATGCTACCATCTTCTTCTAAATGTAGGGATGTCTCGTCTTGCTTGCATGCTATAACCATCTTTGCAAAGCTTGGGTCATCATTCTGCTAAGCAATAATCTGATCCATGAGTTCAGTTCGCACAACTAGGCTTGCGATCTGAATGTGACCTGAGTCTACGTCAAAAGGTTTCCAATTAATTAGGTCCTCGAGTAGTCTCCACTCACTGTTGATCATGCTTGCGAGGCTACCTGCTTTTTCGCTCAATGCATCGGCCACCACATTGGCTTTTACTGGGTGGTAGGATATGAAAAGTCATAATCCTTCAAGAATTCTAACCACCGTCTTTGTCTTATATTTAGATTTTTCTGCGAGAAAATGTACTTGAGACTTATGATTAGAGAAAACCTCGATCAGTCTCGGTACAAGTAGTGTCGCCACACTTTAAGTGCAAAAACTACAACTGCTAGTTCCAAATCATGTGTAGGATAGTTCCGTTCATGCACTTTCAGTTGGCGTGAATCATACACTATAACCTTGCCATGTTGCATCAGTATGCATCCAAGTCTTGTACCTGATGCGTCATTGTAGACCATAAATTCTTCATGGCCTGAAGGTAGAGTGAGCAATGGGGCTGAAGTAAGCCTCTTCTTCAACTCCTGAAAGCTTTTTTCGCACTGCTGTGTCCATACAAACTTTATCTTCTTGTAAAGTAGCTTAGTCATCGGTGTTACTATCTTAGAGAAGTCCTGAATGAATTTTCTGTAGTATCCTGCAAAACCAAGAAAACTGCAATATTTGACACGATCTTTGGTTGTTTTCCGTCTAAGATTGCTTCCACCTAATACAATTTCAAAACCATAAGATTTAAATAGTTAAGCAAAAAAAAAGATCCTAAGGAAAAATCTTTCTCAAGACAAAATCATCGAGGTGGATTTACCTTAGCAGGGTCCACTGACCCATCTTTTGAGATCACATGTCCCAAAAATATTAGCTACTCCATCCAGAATTCATACTTAAAAAAATTGGCATACAATTGATGTTGTCTAAGTGTCTCGAGAATGATCATCAAGTGCTTTCTGTGATCTTCCTCACTCTCTAAATAGATCAAAATATTGTTGATGAAGACTATCAGAAACAAATCTAGATAAGGATGAAAAATCCTATTCATCAGGTCTAAAGGGCATCACCAAAAACTTGCAATGACCATACCGCATCTTGAATGTTGTCTTCTGCATATCTAACTCCTTGATCCTCAATTGGTTATAATCAGATCAAAGATCTATCTTGAGAAGACTTTGTCATCACAAAGTTGATCAAACAAATCATCGATTTGTGGAAGATGATACTTATTCTTGATCATCACCTGGTCAACATGTGGTAATCAATGCACAAGCGCATTAACCCATCCTTCTTCTTAATGAATAACACTGGAGCACCCCACGATGAAATGCTCGGCCTAATGAATCCCTTGTTCATCAGCTCTTGAAGTTGCTTATTTAATTCTTCCAATTCTGTAGGGGCCATACGATAAGGAGCTTTAGAGATTGGGGCCATATCAGGCACCAACTCTATAGTAAAGTCAATCTCTCTTGCAGGTGGTATGCCTGGCAAGTCATCAAAAAATGCATCTACGAACTCGTGAACCACATCTAGGTCCTTCATCGGAGTCATGTTGGGTTCTACCAATGAAACACTAGCCAAGAAGGCCTCACAACCCTTCTCCATATAACCCTTTACTCTCTTTCTTACTAGCCTTGTACTCAAGTACTGGTCGGGACAATTAAACTTTATTCGACGCTCATGACATATCATATAAGCATAGTGCTCGTACATCCAATCTATGCCAAGAATCACATCAAACCCCACTATATCGAGTAAGATCAGGTTGGCAGAGAGGTTTTGCTCTGAGATAATCACTTCCACGTTTGGTAAATAAGTGCAAGCGATGGATCTACCGCTCAAGGGTGTGATGATTTCTAAAATGTATCCCAAAGTGATAAGAGTTATATCAACCATGTTTGCAAACCGTGTGGACACAAAGGAATGTGTAGCACCCTTATCAAACAATACTTAGTATCAAATTTGACAATTGAGATTGTACCTTTGATGACATCAACATCGTCATGCAGCTTCTTTGCAAAAGTCGTATACACTCTACCTATCGCCCTCCTCTGTCCCTATGCTTGGGACTGTTGTTGGGGTTGTTGTTGTCGTTGCTGCCCATAAAGTGCGACGTTTAGTGCTTCTTGTGCTAACCTCCTTAGACAGTTCTTAATGAAATGTCCCATCTCTCCACACATCAAGCACACTCTTGATGCCCTGTGGCAAACTCTTGCATGTGTCTTCTTGCAGATAGGGCACACTGTGGCAGTCTGTTGTGGTTGATTGGTACCACCCTGTTGCACCTTGGCCTTCTTTGCAAGTGGTGCCCTACTCGACTCAGTTGTGGGTCTCTGAGTCTTGTTTCTAATACCCTATGACATGTCGAAACGTCTAGGTTAGGTCTTCTTAGAAGACTCCCAATCCTACAGTGATACGAGAATAGTTGTGACTATTTGTTTGAGGTTATCTTTGGATTATAAAAAGAATTTAAATTTATTGTTCCCACCTGAAATATCATAGCTATCTCGATGGCTTGGTTGAGGTTCTGGGGTCGACTTGTCAAAACTCAAGACCTCAACCCATCTTGCAACACATGCACATACTTCTTCGTACATGCCTCATCCGTAGTGTAGGTGTTAGGGCAATACTTCTCCATGTGTCAGAACCGAGTAGTGTACTCAGCCACCTTCAAGCTGCCCTGCTGGAGATCCAAGAACTCCTGTATTTTTCGATCTCTAGTAAACTGCAAAAAGTAGGTGTAGAGGAACACCTTAGAAAACTATGCCCACGCAAAAGCCTATCGCTCCTCTGCTGTGAAGTGAACCTCTTGAACCATCTCCCACCAACACTTGGTGCTGCCTTACAGTCGGTAGGTGGCAAAGGCAACTTGCCTCTCGGCGAAAACCTCGAGGATATCGAAGATCTCGCCTATGGTGTAGATCTACTCCTCGGTTGCGCCAGGGTCCTCTTTCCTAGTAAAAGCTAGGGGACTTAGTTCCATGAAGCGTTTATAGGACACTCCATGTTTCACAACATTCGGTGCCTCATTGTCATCATGGTAATGGCCATTCCCATTACCATTACCATTACCCCCGTTATTGGTGAGGTTCTGGCAAGTGGCGATCAAAGTAGCAAGGGCTTCAAGGAGGAAGTCCCTCTGAGCAATCCATCCTGTGGGTTGTCGTGCAGTCATTTACAAGAAGATATGAATATCTATGTTTGCATAAACAAAATTTTTCTACTGGTGTCCTTAATAGTCATCTAAGTTTTTAAATTGCACAAATCATAAAAAACTAAACAAATTCAGAAATTACTTTCATATTAGTGCATAAAAATTAAAAAAGAACACACTCACCAATCGATGTTGATCGGTCAGACGAGTTTGAGCCAGACTTTTCCTTCTGCTTTGATACCAAGTTTCAACACCCCAAATTTTCTATCCCAAAAATCGTATAAATTTTTTTTTGAAATGGTTTTATAAAATTACATCAAAAATTCGAACAGGATAAAAGTTTTGGCGTATTACAGTTCTATTATACCCTTTTCAAACACACTTCGAATTTAAAATTAAACATCCACAAATAATTAAATGTTCATTACACTTGCAATTAAATAATAACATAGTCCTTTCAATTTAAAATATTATTATAGACTTCAAGCATTGGTGAATGCTCGTAATCCAAATTACACTAAATAAGGGAAAAGGTCTAGTTCGATTTCCATTGTAACCTCCTGCCATTGGTTGGCTCTTTATTCACTACCTAAAAATATTTAATTATAATTGGGTCAGACAATTAAGTCCTCAGTAAGGTAGAGCTATTCAATACACATAAATTAAAACAAGTAAAAAGAATTAATCTGATACTCACACGCCCAAACATTATTAAGCACACTAAGAATACATACATGCAATTCTTTACAAGACTTTCTAATATATATTTACATAATTCTTTCAATCAAAGGCATTCACTTAACTATAAACATTTAAATATGCATAAATAGTTAAAAATATATGCACTTACCATTACAGAAGTTGAATTATATGCATGAGTTACTTTTTTATCTTTAATTAGGTTTTCTTTTTAGATGATGCATATCATGTCTAAATGTGCAATCACTTTAGGTTTTAGTTTTTAGCACTATGTGTACTAACACAGACTTAAACCTAGATCAGGACTATGGCACATGCAGTGTTTTTATATAATTATGGCTTTGACCTAGACAAACACCTTTCACCAGTCTACAAGTGAGGGATGAGCATATCGAGAAAGTGCTCCCAACATTGTCATACTGATGCATCAATTTTTCACTCATGAGTTTCTATCCTCTATGTTGCAGTCTAATATAGAGCTTTCTTCTATCTTCATGGTTGGAGAGGAGCAACCTTTCATGCTCAAAACAATGCCCACGAAGCTGAAAGTATCGCTTGCCCTCTATTTGTAATCGATTTTTAGTGTTACATGATTAAACTTTTTAAATTTATTAATCCCATGCAATACACTTATGAATCCAACTAATGGATTCAACCTCTTTCGGGCCCATGAATGCACATTCTTAAAACATATATTTCAAATATCATTGCACAATGTTTTTCTTTCGTTTTGACATAAGCATACATTCAACATGAAGCAATGATTTTAACAATTAGATGCATCTAACCATTCACATTAACATATATATGTCATTCATTTCAATTTCAATATTCATATACAATTACACATTCGTATTCGATCACACTTTAGAACATTTTCGTCCAGTTCAATAGCGAATGACCATAAAGGCTAAATAGTGTTTGAGCACTTTATTTAATTAATCTTGCATATTGGGCACTCAATTCCTGCATAAAAATTATCTTAGCAGTTCATATGCAATATGATACTCATTCACAAAATCATACTTAAAAACCATATAAAAATCACACATACATGCTAACCAGGCCTTTAACTGGTTCAAAACTTGTCATACTTCAATTCTTTTTTACTGTTATAATTATTACAAAAATATGTATCATCGTCGGATAGAGCTAAAATTTTGACAAGTTATAGATAATTCTGTTAGCTTTCTGATGCCATAAACCATTCATAAAAATTCCTCTGAATGAGGAAAATACGACCGATTTAGTGTACACCTATACTTTTCTGTTTCGACCATCACAGTTCAGTTCTCAATTAGAGAATAGAGCTCAAAATTTCACAGATTGAAATATCCATTTGTCCAAAATATGTACCTACCTTTTAGGCTTTTACTAAGAAGTTACGAAAGATCTAACATCATCTTAGGTGGCTCCATGGGAATTGGGCTGGAAAATAATGTTATATAAAGGGTAATTGGGTCATTATACAAGGACTGAGGTGAAAATGGTGGTTAAAGGGCTGATGTGGGCATGGGTCTAAATACCCAAATATTTCTACTTGCAATTCATTCATATGTGTAATTCCTTTGGCTCTTAATGAGATTTTTTTTAGCCATATCGGCTGAAGAATTGGGCTCTAACTAATTGTTGATAGAAAATAACCTCTCCCTAATCACTCGAACCCCTTAATCATTCTAATTGTCCTATCTCTTTCCCTCCCCTAAGGCCAACCTCTCTCTCTAGCTAGTTGATTCTTCCTATTTGTCTGCCACCTTCCCTCCATTGAATCAAGCCTAGACCCTCATAATTGGGTAAGTAACATTTATTTATTAAAAAATAAACAGGATAAGTTGAGATGGTTTATTCACAATTATCTTGAATCTTATAAAACAAGAAGGATAATATGCATAAAAAAATAGATGTTTAGTAACATTTTTTAATTGACATTCTTGCCTTGTGTTTTGACCAAGGTTGTCAATATAGGTATCGACCGTAAATCATTTGGCCACTGATTCTATAATGCCCTAAAACTTTTAATCACTTATAAAACATGTGAAAATTTAAAACTTTTTCTTTTATTGAAATAATCATCAGTAGAAACATTTTTAACTTTGGTTTAAAACCTCAGGCAGGTTATATTCTATATAATAATGGTTATACTGAATTTAATACGGATAATCTTTTATATAAATACTGTAACCCAATAAACAATAACATTTTTAATAACATGTATCTACAATTTAGTACCTAGGAAAGGAAAAAGATTGCCTCTCGACGTCGCCTCACCATCTCGCATCCGCTATGCAGCTATATATCACCTGAAATTACATAAAAAAGGTCAGACTCATGAAAGCCTAGTAGGTCTACACTAGAACATATGGTGAGTGTACAAACCTAATACATATAGCATATTTAATTATAACATAATTCATTAAATCAGATATTCATGATGTACATCAATCATGATACACATACGTGATATATTTCACTCAGAAAAATACAATGCATTCAATTGCCAAGTAACTAAGTATGTATGATGTATCATTCACTAACATGTTTAACCTGTTCAATCATAATCACATGCTAGGGTCCATAGTCGATAAGAACATGAAACCTCAAAGACACATGCAATATATTATACTAAACCTTCTATCATAATCAACATGAGTAATCACAAACATATATCCTTAATCTTGCATATCAGAATTTACTTTTAGTATTTATCCTTAAATATTCACCGTATCTAATTTTTGTGATATTTTTTATGAATGAATGCATATGAAAACTATGTATGAATGTGAATATGCACGATATGTATGCAAAACATGCAAAAGGAGGGCACAAATGTGTGCAATGTGCCTCTAGGTATACTCGGGAAATGGTCCATATCTGACAATACCAAACCGACACTAACGACAACCCAGGTTGTCATTAGGGGTAGCTAACGACGATTCAAAATGAGAAGTTGTCATTACTCAGAATCGAAGCTGGGTACTTGAACCAAAAAATGCAGCAAAAAGATTAACGACAATCTAAGTTGTTAGAGGACTGGACCTGGACCTAGGTCAAATGACCTGATTTGCCAACGATAAACTAAAGAAGGCTTATGACATTTGCGGGTACTTGAATTGTGGTTAGCACTTGGTTGGGTTTAAAACCTAACCAAGGCTCACTTTCCACCATATTTTAAAGTTTTTGGCCTTTTTGTCAAAAGATTTAAAGCATTTTAACAATACATGGCCTCTACGAATGGAAGAGTGTCATATTCAATAGAACGACCCTGATCAACCTTTGAAAATTGCCCGAGAATAAGGTAGGCTGAAAAATCCTTTTTCTTAAAATTCCCATTTTTTTTATTTTCGGCATCTATTTGCCCAATTGGATTAGTGAAAATGCTTTCTATAATAAAAACGAAACCGTAGAGGTCCTTTTTTATTGAAAATGTTGAAAATCGATGGAAATAGAAGGGTGACCCTTCGGTTTCTGGAAAAAACCCCAAATTAAACTTTGGGAAAAAATCTAGAAAAAATGCAAGTTTTTAGGACTAAAATGTTTGAAAACATGTTCAGAAACATCCTAGGGGTGTTTTATAAGGTTGAAGATCAAAATTTTGCGGATGAAATTCTTTTAAGAAGGGAAGACTGTAATATCCACAATATTTCTATATAAATAAAAAGAAAAATTTTTATTTCAATGAATTTGTGTTGAATATATATATATATATATATATATATATATATATATATATATATATATATATATATATACTCACAATATTTTAATGATCAATTTTCAGAGTTTTAAATATTAGGTTGCATTCGTATCAAAATTATAAGAAGAACACATTTGATTTCATGAAAATCAGAGTTATAATGCATTCAGAGCGCTTTCGACAAGTTTTAAGGACATAGTGATAATTTTTAGAAAGTTTCATAGACAAATATGACATGAGGGTCATAGTTGTCAAACTCTCATTGACCATGCTGGGTCAACTATAAATCAACTTTATTAATAATCTCATCTTTAACTAAGATTAACTATAAAAATTAAATTAATAAAAGGTTAGTAGAAAAAGGTAACTAAACTAGCTTAAGCAACTAAACTAAAACCTAACCAAACTAAAAACTAACTTAGTTAGGTGCTGGTTGGGCCTTGGAGGACTGGACTTGGGTTTTTACCTAAGGTCTAGACCCACATAAGCACCACCATGGGCCAGCCATGGTTTTTGGCCCATGGTATTCAAAAAGGGAAGGACACCCCCCTTGGTGTCTCCACTTGACAAAAGACCAAGGCCAAGTGGCAAGCCTTCTTTGCCACTGGACTGCACTCTGTCATCCTCTACCCCCTATAAATACCCCTCTCTCCTCGCATTTATCTCATTCCCAAATCCAAACTCTCCCTCTCCCATACTTCCTATCTTCCCTCCCTCCTCTAGCCCCTTTGGCGCCACCCTAGGGGTGGTTCTCTTTCCCTCTTAGACCACCTCCTCTCCACCCTAGCCACTAGGCTAGACCTAACCCTCTTAGCTTCAAACCTAACCTAGCTAAGTCTTTGGTCTGAACCCAACCTTTTAGCTAACCTAGCTCACTCTCTCCTCTCTAAGACCTAGCCCGGTTTCGGTTAAGCCTAGTTCTAACCAAACCCACTACTAAGTTCAAACCTAGCGCACCTGACTCCACCTTTCTCCACCGAAGCTAGGTTCTACCCAACTTAGCTCAGCCCAGCGAGCTTCAATTTTGCCAACCTCTATCAATGAAGTTACGTACTCGGAGGAATCACCGAATCTATCGTAGCATTTTTGAAAGAAAATTCTCTGGTTATTTTAGGAATTTTTTTGCTTCTCTCGATAAGCGTTCCAAGGTAGGAGCTTATATTGTCAAATGTTGTATAATATTTGATATATACAATTAAATTTATGCAATTATTTTCTTTGAATATTTGCTCTCATGACTTCTCAAAATAATTGATCGGTTATTGATATTTTTTCAAGAAGTATGAGTAATTTATGGACATTTTACAAGTAATGAGTGCTTCTTAAGGAAATGATTATTTAAAAAAATATAAAGTATATTTAAAGAGATAAATACTTTCAAAGCATTTATAAGCACCTTGAAGTGCTTTTTTAGAGAAATATTTCACAAGTATCTTGCAAGACATGAAATTTTAGACAAAGATCTCTAAAGAAACTAATCCTCAAGGAAAGGGATATTTGGCGAATATCCTTTATGAAAATAACTCTTTGATTCCTATAAATTATTCATACATAATTCATAAAGAATATTTTGCATAAACTACATGGATAGTTCAAATATACTAAGTTAGGGTTTGTGAAACTCTAAGGGCCATAGTAACGACCTCTATTAATAAGCATACATTTGGCTCCAAAAATAGGGCCAAAGTTCAAGGATCCGCTAGGATTCAACTTAAATACTTGTAGTGTGTGAAAAATACAATAGTTGGGATCCGCCTACCTAAGCAAATTGCTGAAAAGGCCAAAATCACTAGAGCAACATTGAAAGATAGAATAATCTATATGCACACACACTTAAAAGTACTCATATGAGCAAAGGAACCCGCCTTCACCAGCAATATGCTCCTTAGTGCCAAACAGGTCAGAGCAGTACTGAATGAGAGAGAACATATAACTGTGTCATAAAACATTGGCTATCCAAATGGGGTATGCGAGCCATCAAACACCCTGAAATACCCATAAGAAACAAATACAATAATAAAACACTTACTAATAAAGAAAACTCCCTATTTTTTATTAAGATCTAGGCCTACCTTAGAGACGGTAGGAGGTACAAACTCTGACAGATATTGTTGTTATTATGCCCATCAAGTGGTAATGACTCGACATCTTTGGCCATCGGAGATACGGGATATGATCTACTACATATGTATCCTAGGCGGGTAGTTTTCATACTTCTGTAGAAGGTTAGTGTGCATCCTTATTTATGGCCCAAGGTGGACTTCTCTCCTGGTTATTGAACCGTCCCCTATGGAGTCATAGAGCCAGTTAGTCATACGAGGTATTAAAATACATATTATAATAAACCCCCGTACGGTCTAAACTGACTCAAAGTTTCCCTATACATACCCACAGTGGGAGTTAAATATCGAAAAATAAGTTCATCAGAATCACATTACTTCTAACATAAACTAGACTCTCTAGATTTATGAACACAATATTGTAAATATTAAATGTTATGATTTTTACCTAAAGTTGATAAGATACCTATTACGTTGTCACAAGTTTAACCTTATTATTATAAAATTTCAGGTGAGCAATGAACAAGAGATGACATGAGGCAAGGGAAGCATTCAGAATCAACAACTTTTAGGATCTCGGGACCAACTTAGGATTCTTTTGTGTTATTTTGAATCTTAGGCCTTCTTAAGTTGTAAATCTATTTTTGAAACTCTGATATATATATATATATATATGCAAATTTTGAAAATGTTCTAATATCTGAAAAGTGTTTTCCTTCACCTGTCACCCGCTGGAGTCGTCCGACCCGAACATCAAGTTGAAAAACTTTGTTTTTCGCTCCTTGAGAGTTTGAAACAAAAATTCTCAAATTTTTACGTAAAAATCTCGGGTCAGGGGTTCGGAGGCATGAAAGGTCTGGTTTGTTAAAAACTTCTTATTTCGCTTAACGAACTTGGATGACTTTTCGAACTTTTTTTGGAAAAAATCATTGATGAGATACTTATACATATCCTAATATAGTTGGCTCATATAAAATTTTTTATTTTGTATCCTTAGGTCGAAACGATGAATATATGTAAAATACCTCATCTATTTAACTCAAAATATTATAGAAAATTTATGGATATCACATATATAGGCTTATAAACTCCCATTTGAATGTATTTGTCTCTCTCTCTCTTGGCACTAGCATCTCTCACGTATCTTTCTTCTTCTGCTTAGAAGACAAACCTCTAGTAGGTCTTGGTGTTCAATACTCCCTTGCTATTATCAAAGGACCCAAGTCCTAGTTCAGTGGCTCACTCCAAGGATATGGTGACCCAACCGTCCCAAACTACATCTTAGTTAGAACCGACCTCAACCTGGGCCTTTCAACTATTGTGGATGACCTTGACTAAGCTAGCCAACCTCAATAAGTTAGCATGTCCATTACCTAAGCCCAAACCCACATTGGACCCCCCTCAAAATCTGGACAAAACCTGTTTGTTGTCAAGAAAGTATTTTTATCAGACTTGCAGGCATCATATTTTCATAACCATAGCGAGTTTATGTCTAAAATTTGAAACCAACCTTTCCCAAAGTGTTCCTAGCCTACCCTAAAAAACCAGAATTTATCTCTGTTCTAGTAGAGGGATATGATTTTTCTATTATAACCTGTCAGAGCCAAAATAAAGTATTGTCTCAGTCTAGAACCTAATCTTATTGCCTGTTCATGAACCTGTATCTCCCAAACGCGAGAGGGTGGTGTGTGTTCTCCCCGAAATACAAATTTGCGTGTTCTTGTGTGTACAAAGGAATATCTTGGGACCCGCAATAATTCATATGCCAATGTTGCCCACGATGACTTTATAATAAAATAACATATAAAAAAGATAGATATGTTTTTGACGAAAATGTCCTTCCGTAAGATAGACATGCGTTGGATGAAAATGTTTGCCCACTCCCCGTAAATAGATTTGCATGTTTTGCCTTTGTTTTTAGCTTGTGTTACAACATATGGTCGCCTTCTCGTTCCTGCCTGATGAGTTGTGGAGCATGATTCATAGTTTTTTCTCTTACAAAAAGGGGGGTACGGGGGTTCTCCTGGTGCGGGTCTCGCTGCGCGGTCAGCGGGCGGGGGTCCGGGTCCAGAGGGGTCGCCCCTGATGGGGGTCGTGGAGGGGCAACGCCCTTCAAAAGAAAATTTTTTTGGGCTTATGTTTGAGACTCATTTTTTTATGGATCAGACCCAACTTGTTTAGGTTTAGGGTTGTCGCCCTTGCCTTGTATAAATTCTTTCTTTTCTTTCTCTCTTGTAACTGTTGAAAAGAGCAATAAGATTTCTCTCTAAGCGATCATAGTTTTTTTTATTCTCTCTTTGTTGAAAAGAGCGATTTATAATATAAATCAAATTAGAGAATAGCGATTTACAATAGAAATCAAATCAGAGAGTAGCGATTTACAGTATAAATCAGATCAGTGAGTAATGATTTACAGTAGAAATCAAATAAGAGAGTAACAATTTACAGTAGAAATCAGATCAGAAAGTAGCGATTTATAGTAGAAATCAGATAAGAGAGTAACAATTTACAGTAGAAATCAAATAAGAGAGTAGTGATTTACAGTAGAAATCAGATCAGAGAGTAGCGATTTACAGTAAAAATTTGATTTGTACTGTAAATCGCTACTCTCTGATTTGATTTTTACTGTAAATCGTTACTCTCTGATCTGATTTCTACTGTAAATCGCTACTCTCTGATTTGATTTTTATTGTAAATCGTTACTCTTTGATTTGATTTCTACTGTAAATCGCTACTCTCTTATCTGATTTCTACTGTAAATCGGTACTCTCTGATTTGATTTTCATTGTAAATTGTTACTCTCTTATCTGATTTTTACTGTAAATTGCTACTCTCTTATCTGATTTCTATTATAAATCGCTACTCTCTGAATTAATTTCTATTGTAAATCGCTACTCTCTTATCTGATTTTTATTGTAAATCGCTACTCTCTGAATTGATTTCTACTGTAAATCGTTACTCTCTTATTTGATTTCTATTATAAATCGATACTCTACTCAGTTTGACGTTGTCACTATTATCTCTGTTGTAAATCGTTATTCTTTGTCTACTCAGTTCGATGCTTGCACCCTGGTATCATGATGAACAATAGACAGAATGCTGATTTTTCTGGTAGTTCAACTATTTCTCACGAACAGACGATGACAAAGGGTGCTCCGGCGATAATAAACAATGACGATGACAAAGGGTGCTCCGGCGACAGCAGACGATGACAAAGAGTGCTCCGACGACAGCAAAAAGCGACAAAGGGTGCTCCGACGACAGCAGACGACGACAAAGGGTGCATCATAAATCGAAGCTCTTGTTACAACAGATAGTGCATCGTCAAATGGTGATTCAGAACATTTAGGGTGACATATTCTGAGGAGCTCATGTTAAAGCAGAGGAGTTTACTCCTTAGGGCGAAAACGATGATGATTTTAACCCTTTCTGGCAGGAGGACATTTTTGTCATTTCCTCAAAACATCATTTTATGACGCTAATGACGGGAAAGGGTACTTAAGTCTTTGCAAATGCACCAGACTCCGATGCTAAGTGATGCCAACACACACGGGAAAATGAGCCCCACGTGATTACATACGTGGCGCTCATTCAGACCCGAGAACACGCACCTGCGTGTTCCGGGGGAAACATATAACCTGCTTTGCCCAAACGCAGTGGAGTTAGGCCTTGAAATTTTGACAAGACCTTCCTTCATGTATCTAAAAGCTTAACCTAAAATTTCAGATTTTTTGTATAGTGGTTTGAGATATTTTTGTATAGTGGTTTGAGAGAAATAAGTTTTCTCACAAGCTCTGTGAGAACCCAACAAAACCAAACCTGTTTTGACTGAGTCAACCTACCAAACCTACTTGTCTGAACCAAGTCCAATCCTGTGGGCCCAGTCACGCAAGAAGTCCTTTATTTTATATATATATATATATATATATATATATATATATATATATATATATATATATAGAGAGAGAGAGAGAGAGAGAGAGAGAGTTACATATTTAAAGACATAAGAAATGTGATCTAATGCTTGGGCAGGTGATCGACCATTTGAATAGGAGGGGGAGGCCTGATGTTCCTCGTATGCAACATGCATGCACACGTGAACTAATGAACATCAACATAGTTGCTTAAACGCCAATAATTAATTAATTGCTTCCCAAAACTCCAAATTAAATAGAGGGTAACAGGTGAAAGAGATCTATGGAATGCTTAAGTGTATGCAGCAAAGGCACATTTTCATGGGCTCCACAGCAACAAAATGCAGGCTCACTAAAAAATGTTGTCACGTGATTGGCCGATGTCACATAAACAGGCATTTAAGCGGTTCCTGTATCCCCGTTAGGGTAACAGGAAAGCTGCGCAAATCAAGCGGGAAGAGGACAAGGCTAATTTCGTTAGAATTTGTACTCTAGGGCAACCAACTAGGGATGGCAGTGGGGTGGGGCCCCGCCTCAAGATTTTATCCTCCACCCCCGCCTCCATCCCCGGCGGGATGGATTTTATCCTCCACCCCCGCCTTCATCCCCGTTTCATGTCTTCCATCCCCGGTTCAAACGGGGATGAGGCGGGGCGGGGATATTGCAGGGAAAAGTGGTCGGGTTGGGGTTGGGGCGGGGATCGTGGCGGGGACGGGGCAGGGGGGGGAAAAGTGCACGTCCATCCCCCCTTGGATTTTAACCTTAGTCCCCGCCTCCATCCCCGTTTCATACCCTTCATCCCCAGTCTAAACGGGGATTTCCCCCGGTCCACTGCCATCACTACAACCAACCTTCTGTTTTATTCACAACTAACAATTCAATCACTGACAACGTTGAGGCCCCACCCAGCCTTTTCAGAACAATTAATGACAACATTATCACTGGACTTTTCATTACGCCTAGATCACTACCCTTATATATATATATATATATTTCTGAAATCGATAAATAATCTAATTGCCCTCTGCTTAATTCAGTCCAAAGCATCCAATGACCCGGATTCAATCTAGCTCCGATTTCGCATTCAAGAATTTGCGATGCAGTAATCCGACCCTCAAACACAAATTTTTTCCTCCAGATAAAACCCAGCGGAAAACCGTGATCCAGATGTCCCTGTCTGAGACTGACCAGTTGAGTTTCCATCGAATACATAAATTGTAGACATAAGATCCCAATTCAAATGCACAGATTCCATTGGATTCAGGTACAGCTTTGATTCTGTTATCATGCTAACATATGAGGCAAAGGTGTAGAGAACTAAATGACTAATTTTGAACTCGAATGGACAAAGCTTGCTGATGGTTTGATGACAAATGAATAACAACCAATTGTTTATTGTTGCAAACAATAAATGGCATGGCAAATCTTGTCACTATCACTGACTCATCCAAACAATTTAGTTTTGCCAATCATCTTGAAGATACTTTAGGGGCACCTTGGTCACAGTGAGAAACCATCTTCTTTCGTGGGAATTTTTTTGGCACATCGATCAAACATTTGCTACGTTCCTGGTTTTGTTAGCATAGAGTGCCAAGTGCTCTATATATATACCCTTCTAACACAACACAAACACACAAAACATGTATCCGAACATGAAGATGTTGATGGTGCCTATGCTTGTTCTCCTGGTGGTACAATCACTAGTGATTCCAAGCCATGAGCAGAGAGGAGCAGTGGAGTGCGAGTCAATACACGAGATGTTGGAACATTGTCTCCCGTACGTGACCGGGATCGCCGACCTGCCAAAGCCGACCTGTTGCGAAGGTGTGGATCATGCACGGAGTATTATCCGTACCCATGAAGAGAGGGTGCAAACTTGCGAATGCATCAAGGAAAAGGTTGCTCACTTCCGCCATATAAATGAGACCACTTTGAGCACTCTCCCTAGCGAGTGCGGTTTCCAGTTTCATTTCCCTCTCTCCCTCAATGTTGATTGCACCAAGTGAGCCTCTCTCTCTCTCTCTCTCTCTCTCTCTCTCTCTCTCTCTCTCTATATATATATATATATATATATATATATATATATATATATATATATATATATATATATATATATATGCCTCTTTTCTCGATCTGCCCAGTTAAGCCCCATAGTTTGAAGTGTTTTCTGATAGATCTGAACCGTTAGATGTGTTTAGCATGCTCGATTTAATGGGAATAAACATTTGGATCATTTTTTTTTATGAAAAAATGTATTTTTATGAGCCAAAAAAATTTGATGCCTTCATAGACATTAATTTTGATTCACTGGAAAAACCTGTATACAGGTCAGATTCCTATGATCCAAAAGCCGGTTTCACTAAAGAAAATCTATAGATCGAAAAAATACCGTAAACTATGATTTTGGAAGGGGCCTAACGACACAGAACGAATGCATTACTCTTTTATATATATATTTATATATATATAGTAGGGTAGGGTGTATCGTCAAACACCTAAAATGTTTGATGCAAAATCGAACGAATTTGCACCATGCACACAATCAGCAGCACGATTTTTTTTGCATGAACACACCTTTTAGCGACAGTCCAGAACTGCCACTAAAAACACCTTTTTTTGAAAAAAAAATGACATACAGCCGCGCATCCGACCTCATTCGACGCCAGAGGCATCAAACAATAAGTTGTTATATATATATATATATATATATATATATATATATATATGTCTCTGTGTGTGTGTTACAAATCTAACCCTCCAAATGTGATTTACAAGTTTGGTTTAGTCGAAATGGGCTCTTGGGTCATGTTTTCACAGATGTCAAACTGTTAGCTCGGATCCAATTCCAATTCCTGATCAATATGGGTGGACAAATGAATCAATATTGGATGGATCGAGGCTATTATTAAATCATTGAGCCTCGGGATTCATTTTAGTGTTGGGACTCATTAAAGAAAATATCAAGTTACATAGATGAATTGGGGGTGGAAAGATATGATTCAAGGGTTGATTGCTACAATTTTGGTCATTTATTGAACAAATCCAAAGGTTTTTCATCCAAATGACATGCCCCTGTGAGTTTAAACTATGGATTTTAAAACCCATGAGTGCAGCCAATATTTCCGCACAACGTACACACACACACACACACACACACACATATATATATATATATATATATATATATATATATATATATATATATATATATATATATATATATAAAGGGTTAATATTCGGTGCTATTGAAGGCACATAACTATTGAGCTGAAAATTATAAAGTCAAGATTTATAGACTCAATCTGACTATATAGATTTATTCAGCATGGTTTTCTTTGTTAAGGATCAAACGTTAGATCGTGCTATTTAAATCTAAAACTATGATATTTTATGTCATGAAATTTTAGTGCATTATGAACGGTTGATTTTTTAATCTCCTAAAAACCTGCTTACATGTCTCATTCACCTTTTTCAAAACTCACTTTCTACTAAACAAACCTTATAAATCACATCCATATGGTCTGATGTATAACAAAATTCTTAAAATTGTGAAAAAATGGTGATGTATACTCAATAGTTTTGTACCTTCAATAGAACCAAATATTATATATATAGTAATACATTCATGCTAAATGAAATATTTTAAATGAAACATGCTAAATGAGTTTTTTGGGCTTTTTTCATTTTATTTTTAAATTCTGACCATAGAGATGTGATCTATGCTCTTGAAACATTCCATTCCGACACATGGATGGGTTTTTATAATGTTCAAAAAATCAATAGTCCAAAATCTTTGTAAATTTTTGAGTCTCAATATCAATTTTTTTCATAAAAAATACATGATCCAAGTGTTAATTCCTGGTAAATCGACCATGCCCCAACACATTTATGGGGTCAGAAGAGCGAAAAAAATATGGAAAAAAGCCAAAAGAACCTATTTAGCACATATATATTACCCTATAAAAAATGTTCACTTGCAGTTTATATATATATATATATATATATATATATATATATATATATATATATATATATATATATATATATATATATATATATATAAACTGCATGTGAACATTTTTTTGTACTTTCTCAGTGAAAAATAGGATTTTTCGGGCTTTAAAATTTACAAAAAGTTTAAATTGTTGATTTCAAAGCGTTATACGAAAGTGTCCACATGTACTGTAATCAGATCATTTAGAGATGATTATTACAAAAACTAAGCATGTAGAGCACAACTGTATGGTTAGACCTAAAAAAAAGAAAGTCGATTGAAAACTACCTTAATACCCAGTATTTCATGGACGAAGCTGGTTTTTGTGTGTGTAGACGCCCATGTTCATGCATAATACCAAGGCCATCTCCAAGAGGACTTGAGAGTGAAATGTTATTCAAAATTTGAGGAGATTTTGTGTGACACCAAGTGCAGAAGGTCAAATGCTTATGAGTAGGAGACGACGGTTACATGATTCATTTGTGATTAATTTCTACTAAGCCATTCCCATTGGTCGTCCCGGTACCTATAGTTTATAAACTCCCACTGACACGTATATGACAAGTCTTTTTTTATTGAAAGAAACAAATTTATTAGAAGACAAATACAGAGATATTTGTGCTACACATTAACTATAGACAATTTTTTTGTTTTACCATTTTCATCACCATTTGGTTCTTCTTTCTTTGGTGGCAGGATCCCCTAGGTTGGAGTTTTTTCTGCTAATAAAGCGAGTGATCACGGTCGTAGCAACATTTTAATCAAGAAAATAAATTAATAATGTTCAAATGTCTGTTGATTATAGGTTTTGTTCGTCTGTGGGCTCTCATATGTCGAGGTCCTCATGCATGATTTTCATTTATGTTTTTGAATAAAGTTATAGTAGAGATGCCTCTCTCTCTCTCTCTCTCTCTCTCTCTCTCGTCAAGTGCAATGACCAGTGTCGGTAACAGGCAGTGTAAGATTGAAACAGAACAACAGATGGTGCAGAAAACCCTTGGAAAACATTCTCGAGTTTAAAGAGGCCGGACCTTGACTCAAAATTGGCGGTTTCAAAGAGCAGATGATAAAATGTTATAAAAGGTTTGAATTCCCAGTTCCCACTCAAATGGAGAGAACCGATAATTTTCCAAGGGAGAGTAGACCAGAAGATGCAACCTCAAAACTATTAACACGGTTTCAATCCAATGTTCCTTTGACTCTCGAGCATATTCATGGTTCAAAACTAGTTTAATATCCATGTCAAATTTATATATAGATTAAACCGGCAAGAAAAGTTGCAGTTGTCTGATGATAGAAACTGGGGCGTGTTTGATGCCTGGTGAAAAAAATCCAGTGGGATAAAAACCACCATTTTTTTATGGGCCCCATTCACACATTCAAACGAGGGAGAAAACTCCCCTACCTTTTCCTTTGCCAGGGATTCTTTTCCCTCTTTTTGAGGAGAAAAAATCAGTAATCGCTGTTGATTTTGTTTTTTTACTGCGCACCAAACATTCCCTAAGGGCATGCTTGCTTTCATCAAAGGTATCAAAGGTTGGGATGAACAATTAGCTGAGAAAGTAGAAGTGATTGTTGGTCACAAGGTCAATCTTATGGCTAACTTTCACAAAATTCAAGACAAGAACAATCACAGTTAGCAAACACAATCACAAATTGTACTTTTTCATGTTTCACTAGCCTTGAGAAAGTGTCGTGATTATGATTTACAATCACGGGATCTTGAGAAAATCCAATCATCACTAGGCATTGCAAACATGTTCTAATGTTTTCTCGTGGCTGTAATTTCTCAGTTGTGATTGATCAGCAGCCTATGATTCTGTTGGCAATTCACAATTGTGACCAACCTTCATAGGTTAAAAGATGTATAGAATCACAATTGTAATTCCTCAGCCAATGATTCTATTTTCGCATGCTTGTCTTGCTCTGTAAATGGTGTGTTGTTAATCACAAGAAGTTGAGAAAATCTCGCTTTTACAGTGCATTGCAAACATGCCCTAAGAATTTAAGGGTAGTTAGCAAACCATTACTCAAATCGCATCATTTTGATGGCGGAATGCCCATTGCTTAGGTCTATCTCCAATGAAAGCTATTAATTAAGTACGTCTCCAAGCATCAGTTGAACACGTGAGGATGGTAAGTGGTGTTCATGGCCAAAGTTGTGCCCAGGAGTTTGAAGAACTACTCCCAAAATGCACCCACAAAGAGCGGATCCCGATCACTAACAATTGTCTTAGGCATGCTTGAGAGCTTGAAGATGGGATCTATGAAGAGACCGGCTATCTCCTTAGCCGTGTAGGGGTGCAGAAGAGCTATAAAATGTCTATACTTAGTAAGGCGGTCAACCACCACAAGGACGGTTTTTTTGTCATCAACTCTTGGCATCACATCTATGAAATTAAAGCTGATGTCTTCCCAAACTTATCCCAGAATCAGCAAGGGCTGAAGCAAACCGGTTGGAGCCATAGTCTCCTACTTTGGCTCTTTGGCATGTGTCACATGATTTGATGTAGTCTCTAACGATCCTTCCTCGTACCTTTCCCCTTGAGTTCACGTCTAATCCTCTGAAGTGTCCTGTTATATCCCTCATGTACAGCTATGAGAGTAGTGTGGAAATGGTGGAGGATCTTAGGAATGAGTTTGGATCCTCTTGGAACCAAGA
This sequence comes from Nuphar pumila, assembly GCF_984573655.1. Classification (NCBI taxonomy): domain Eukaryota; kingdom Viridiplantae; phylum Streptophyta; class Magnoliopsida; order Nymphaeales; family Nymphaeaceae; genus Nuphar; species Nuphar pumila. The sequence goes on along the minus strand of NC_143250.1, from coordinate 23,546,920 downwards.
ACCTTCCTCAATTCAAGATATCCAAACCATGTACAACAATGTTTGGGTAATCTTGTAGATTTTGCTTGATTTGTTGAAACAACTCTTGAAATTCTTAATTTTCTTAGTATTTTTTAAGAAAATTCTCAAGGAATGAAAAAGTGACCATGGAGATGAGATGCAATTCTCCATTTTCTTGCTCTCTTTGAAAGAGAATCGACTACCAATTTTTAGATCCTTAGTGATGTTAGATCTCAAAGTCATATCCCATCAATTTAGTGACACACTTGTGTTGGATTAGAGTAGCGACTTTCTGATCTAGTATATGTTTGAGAGTCTGGTGATCCGTCCTTATAATAAAATGTTGACCCAAGATGTAGGGTCGGCAGTTCGTCATGGCCATGATGATAGTCATGGATTCTTTTTCACAAGTAGATAGTCTTTGCTTTTCTTCGACAATCATCTTGCTAAAGTAGGTTGTTGGGTGTCCTCTTTTAGTCAAGACAACCCCAACCCGGCAACCCCCATTCTGAATATGTTTGTGTCAATCACAAATGTTTTTTGAAGTTTGGTCAAGCCATTATAGATGTAGTCATTAAAGCCTCCTTGGGAGCTTGGAAGGCTTGAGTAGCTTCATCGCTCTATTGAAAGTTGTTTTTCTTGAGAAGCTTGTTGAGAGGGTGGCTTTTTTGGTCATATTCTTATACAATTTTTTGTAGTACCCGGTAAGTCCAAGAAATCCACTAGAGGCCTTAAAGGTTTGGGGAAGTGGCCAATTCTTGATTGCCACAATCTTGTTCGGATCCACCTTAACTCCCTTGAAGGAGATCGCATGCCCTAAGTAGGTGATCCTCTCTTGGCAAAAGCTACATTACAATAGATTGGCATAAAGTTGGTTCTTGGAGACTACCTCCAACGTGATTTGTAGATGCTCCAAATGCTTCTCCATGGTATTACTACACACAAAAATATTATCGAAAAGACTAAGACAAATCTTATCAAGTAGAACCTAAAGATGTCATTCATGATGATTTAGAAGCTGGTTGACATGTTGGTGAGGTCAATTGACATCACCACAAGTCAAAGTGGCCATCATGAGTTCGGAAGGCCATGTTACATACATATTGAGTGGTCATCCTTATTTGGTGATAGCTTGAACAAAGATCCAATTTGGTAACACACCCTATGAAGTTCATCCAAGAGTTCTTCTATAATTGAGCTCAGGTACCTATCCTTATTGGTAATTGACTTCTCAAATGATTGAATTTGATGTCAAGCCCAAAACACGGTTTGTGGAAGAGGGTGTTAGCTTTCCAATGTACCAAATTGCTTATCAAATAGACTTATAAATGGGTTTGGATTGATCTATATTTTTTACTTGAATAAGATATATATCCATTTGAATTAGTGCCAATTGCCCCAACCGTGACCTATTTAACATGGATAGGGTTGAATTGAACCAAGTTTGACCCAACTTAGATCCAAATCCACTTAGATTGGCTCCAGTTAACCCAACTGGTGTAACACCTCAAAATTTTAACCCTAAAATACATGCCAATTATTTTTTTGAATACGCAATTTAATGTGAGGTCTTTTCTATGGCATTCCCTTAACCAAAAAAAGTTCTAAGGATTAAGTTTATGCGCAAACACTAGCATTTAATAGTTCCTTATAACCAAGTTTGAGAAAAAGATGACCAAGAACAAATCAATAGTAGGCATTTCTCTACTGAACTAAGTTGTACGGAGTTAGCTTATGCACAAGCGCTAGCATTTAATAGCCTTATAGAATTTACCTCGAGAAAGAGACTACTCAAATAAAAAATATTTCATCAAAAGCAGAATACAAAAAAATATTTTTTTTTGGCATTTGGTTACAAATCTTGGACGAGTCATAGGTAATTAAACATACGTGGGACTTAATCCAAATCTCTTGGACTTGGGTCCACATCCAATTTCGTAATTCGGTTTCAATTAACAAGTCTGAATCCGAACATATCATGTGATCCATAAACCGATAAAGATGGTTTGCTTCAGTTTCATAATTGAGCTTGTGCTCCTTTTCCTATCCTTGATTATTTATGGCGGAACACTATCTCTTTCAAAACATCCCAAGAGTCTGAGTGTTTATTGTGGAAGGGTGCCCACTATGTTATTGATGTTTTTAGACATGGGATGCAATTCGTAAACCATGGATGTTTGTGATTGGTATAATTTAGTCTGGAACAACTATTGTAATGCCTCAAATTTTCAAAACAAAACTTGCTAAAAAATTTATAGATTTCTTTTTTTTTTCATTGCAGCAAAATTTAGAAAAGGTTTTTAGCAGCAAAAATAGACGATAGTTAGTCATCAATTTTGGAAGATGTCGGACAAGTCACAGGTATGTGACCAAACACTCATTGATCACTAAAGTATTTCATTTACACAAACCAAAATAAGTTATTTATTACAAACAACACTGCTTGGTAAAGTAGTATCATATAAAACTAGTTTTATAAATGAAATGTCCAACACAATTTGGACAAATCCTGAAACTTGATGTCGCCCTGCTTTGCATATCATGTCGCAGGTTCAGTACTTGTATCTCTCATAAAATGGTGTCAGAACCATCGATGGTCTGACAGAAAACATTTCAATTAAATCAAGTATAAAGCTTGTAAACATGAGGATCCTCTTTAAGCCATATTTTGAAACAACGTATCTCAAGTCTGTATGACTTAGCATATCGGTATCCTACAAATCAAAGTAAAAGTTCATCAAGCTTAACTTAGTCATGCAGATATAACTTGGGTCCCTTGCCTAATCGGTCCAACAGTGTACTGATATCAATACCTTTCGCAAGGTTATACATAAGTAATAATAACGCACATTCATTTATTTATTTTTTCAGCACTGAACCTATAACTAATGCATTATTTTGATATTAACCATTCACTCTCTAGTACACCAAGAAGCATGACTTCGGCGTCAACATGACATTCTAAGGGTTTATTATACTATATATTTTATATATCTCAGAGACCTGATGACCCTATCCATGGCAAAACAATAATTTTTATGTCGGGAGACCCCACCAGGCTGGTTCTGATGCATCTTTCTATTATAGTACTGGGGTTTAATCCCTAGATCTTGAAAACATAAGGAGCCTCTTCAGGCCATAGTTGGAAACAATGTAGCTCAAGTCTCTATGAGTTAGCATATCAGTATCTCATGAATAAAAGCAAGCGCCCCTCAAGCTTAACTTAGTCATGTAGATGCAACTTGGGTCCTTTGCATGATCTGTCCAACAATGTATCAATATCAAAATCTTTCACACGATGATGCATGAGTAATACTAACATATATTCATTCATTTATTCATCGGTTAATCTATAGCTAATGCATTATTTCAATCTTATCCTTTCACCTCCTAGTATGCCGGAGAAGCATGACTTCGGCATCAACACGACGTTCTAGGGGTTTATTATGCTATGCATTTTGTATACCCTAGAGGCCTAATAACCCTGTCTATGGCAGAGCAGCAATTTTTATGTCAGGAGACCCCCACTAGGTTAGTTTGGATGCATCCTTCTACTGCAGTAGCATGATTCAATCCCTAGGTCTTAAGGATAACCCAACCTTCTAACTTTTGAGTGACGGGAGGTCACCTAAACTCTTTGGTCCATAACATCATACATGCCACTCGAGGTGGTACCATCACCGTCATGCCAGAGTCAGTGCAAGTCCTAAAGGGGTTCGATGACATAATCTTTTTTATTAGGACGTTGAGTACCATATAGGCAATACAATGCCTTTTGCACTAAAAAAATATGTACCCCAAACCCCACTCAGTTTTTCGAAGCACAGGCTAGTTCCCATGTGGTCAGGGACTACAATTATGTTTTATTCATATGCATCCAGGACCTCGATCTTGGCATATATGGCATTTACGAGTGCTTCATCCCTTGTGAGTGGACAACCAATTCTGTCACAACGACCCTTATGAGTATTGTAATAGTATAATGTTTCACATGGGAATGCATAGACAATGATCACTTTGGATCAATTGCTCGACGTATGTAGCTGCAACGAGCATTGGCCTAACAAGGCGTAATGGCTACTCTGCCATATCGGCCCTTACGAGTACAGTGCACTTAAAGGCGAAAGTGGAATGAGCCATACATGCAAGGTTCTGACAATGGGGGCATCATCATGCCATTCATACTAGCTCAGGTAGGTAATTTGCCAAAAATTTTGGCAGCGCTTCCTTTGTTTGATGGAGAAAGCACGACGTTCATTTTTACTATGAAAGGTATCTTGTTAGAAATTTTGACAACACCTTCTCTATTTGACGGAGAAATGGCTACACTCTTTTAGGCTTGGTGAGCATCTTATCAAAAATTTTGGCAGCATCTCCTCTGTTTAATGGATGAAGCACTATGTTCGTTAAGAAATAAATCTGCATTGTTGTATGTACTTTGCATCTTCCATGGTTTATTGGAAACCCAGACCTTAATTAGGCCTTATGTTAGTGACTTAAATGTTTATGTAAAAGTAAATTATGAAACCTTTCTATTAGGGGTTTCTTTGCCAAACAATATCTTAAACGAGCAAGGGTATTTGAAATTATTTTGGCGATAGAAAGCAGTCACCATTTGTACGCTTATTATAGCACCACTATATTTAGTAAAAAAGAGAGATTGTGCATATAATAACATGACGATAATGTAAAAAGCATAAGCAAAGCTCGGTAGGTGAAACAACACATCAGGATAACTAAATTGTGGAAAGCAGAAGCCTTGGTACCATTCGATAAGACAAAAGACAGAATGCATAAGAAAATTACATATATATTATGAAAAACAGGAGCCTTGGCACCGCTTGGCGTGACGACAAAACAAAATAGATAAGCAAAGTATATATATTATGGAAAGCAGGAGCCTTAGCGCCATACAGTGTGACAACAAGACAAAATGCATAAGCAAAGTATATGTATATATAGTAAATAGTGAATTAGTTGTAGACACCGAAGTATGCTTGTGATGCCCTAAAGGGCGTAATCCAAGTACCAAGACTCTATGACACTTAGTTTACCATAAATATTGAATGATAGTCACAAGGCTACGCACGTAGACACACCAAAGCATGCTTGTGGTACTCTAGAGGGCATGAACCAAGAACTAGGACCACATATTATTTTGAAAAGGTGTACGGTAAGGAAAACCCCACCGTATACAATAGTTATTTTACCAAATAATTTGAAAGAGAGGAATCGGCGTGCAAACCTACCAAGAATCGGTGATGGTGGCTCAAGCGGCGTTTGAGGCACTCCTAAGTCATGGTTGGCACATCTTTTACGTCTGATATGGTCATAAACATGAGTGTCTCTTGCAAAACTCGACAGTGTGGTGAAACAATGAGGTTTAGACCAAAATCGGATTAAACCTAGTTTTGGTCTAACTGGGTTCAAACCTACCTCAAGTGGGCTATGCTAGGTGAGATGGGTTGGACCTAGTCAAGGAAATAGTAGAGGAGGTCAAGCAGTCAGGGCTAAGGGGACATGTCCCAACTGAGTTCAGTCTAGGTTAGGTAGGTCCAAGCTCACCTCAAGTACGCTCAATCTAGGTAAAGTGAGATTGACCTAGTCTAAGACCAAAATAAAGGAAGTGAGAGAAAATCCAACCTGGTAGGTCAAGTGGTTTGACCCAAGTGGGCTCGGTCTAGGCTAGGTAGGCTCAAGCTCACCTCAAGTGGGCTTGGTCTAAGTAAACTAGGCTTAACCTAAGCTAGAACCAAGAGAGAGAAGGGAGAGAGAGGAAAGAGAGAGAGGGCTAAAATTTTTTCTAAACAGATGAGGGGTATCCTCTTATTTATAGAAAAAAAGTGGATCTTAGATCCACATGCGGTCTGGTTCTGATATAGATAGCCTACCTGATCCAAGATCCAAACTTAAGGGCAAAGTAACTAAATGACATCCATGTCCCTATGGGGTCTACTTGATATGTTTATAAGATATTTATGTAGGGCCTACAAGATATTTTGGTGAGATATTTTTGTGGGGTCTGCCAGATATTTTATAGGCCACACATATTTTTGAGGTTTCAGCGATATTTTTACAAAAAAATATGAGTACACCATTTTCTTCCTCTTGACGAGATGAAGCAGATTAACTCTACGAAATCTCCTAATTTTGTCTAGAGAGAGTTATGGCTCCTTGATTATTTTAGCATACATGCCTGATGAAATTCGTTCATTTTGTATTCTAGGTTAATATAATAATTTTACATAAAATGCCTCTTAGTTTTATTTGGATTTTTTACTAAAATATTACAGATCTTACATCATTACCCCTTAAAAGAATTTCATCCTCAAAATTATGTTATGAGTACTACATGAATAGCTCAGGATATTTCTTCTGCATATTGGATTTGGGTTCTCATGTGCAATCATCTATGCCATGGTGTTGGCATCTCACTTTAACAAGTGAGATGACCTTTGATCTAAACACTTGTTCCCAATGGTCCACGATTTCTATCGGTCTTTCTTTCATAGCCATGTCTTTCCTGATGTCGATATCCTTGTATTGAATAATGTGGGAGTCTACTTGAGGTGAGCTTGGAACCACCTAACCTAAACCAAACTCAGTTGGGACAAAACCCTTAGTCCTCGCTGCTTGTGTACCCATGATTTAAAAACCTTTAAAAATGCGTAAAAATAAATTTTTTCTTTCTTTTAAAATAAACAACAAAAACAATTTTTTAGCTTTCAGTTTAAAACCTTAGGCAGATTACATTCTACAAACCATAATATAAATAAAGACAAAATTAAATTTAAACAAGCATTATATACACAATCCTTTACACAAGGTCCAGATAATCGAAACATTTAGGATTAAAATTTAAAACAAATCCTAAATAAATCTCTAGATCTTAGAAATATAGATTCTTCGATGCCGCTCCTATCCAATATCCACTGCAATATAAATTATTCTATACCTAAACCTGTATTCTCCATAAAATGGGGTCAGACTTATAACAACCTGGTATGTAAATACCAATTACAGATAACTTTAAAATATCAAATCATACTCAGGAATCATGATTTAACTCTACTTATGCAATTCAGATTTAGATTATAAAAATAAAAACAAATGTATTCAGTGTGGTTTCACACATCAAGCCCTGCTTTATGTCATTTACTTTATCACTGTGTTATAATGTGTATAGGCTCTTGCTTATTCGATTTACTTAGCTCAATATACAGTTTCGTATATCGAGCCTTGCTTACACAATTTATTTAGCTCAAGGTGTTGTTTCACACATCGGGCATTGCTTTATATCATTTACTTTGTCACTGCTCTATAATGTGTACAAGCTTATGCTTTAATATATATATATATATATATATATATATATATATATATATATATATATATATATAAAGTATGCAGTTTTGTGTACTCCTACCTACTTTAGATCACACTAGTATGTATTTAAAGACACAAATTTGTGGATCCTCGTTGAAACTTAATTTTTAAAAGATTTCACGTATGAGATTTCAAGCTCGTATTATTCAATGTCTCGAAAAGCAAAACAAGTATTTTGTGTTTGCATATTCGCAACTAAGTTTCTTCTTGAACCAACATAATAAAAAAACTTTGACTACATAACCCTCGATGGTACGTACGTATGGTTCTTCTTTTCGATATCCAAAATGATTCGAATATTCCCTGACCTAAAGCATGGGATATTGAAATTTTCAAATAATATCTGGGTATCTTATCGTAGTAGTACTATCTGACATGCATGGTATGTTAGTACTATGATGTTTGGATTGGAGGTTTAAGATAACCTCGTAGTGTGGCAATGTACTATGATTACAAGAAAATCACATAGGCAAGATGCTCGATTTGGTTTAAAAGACCAGTGCATGTAGAATATGTTGTCAGTTAAAATAAGACTTGACATATCCATTTGTCTCTTTGGTTCAGTTAAGAGAGATGATGGGATGGTACAAATACTTAGATGGATAAGTTGTTAACAACTATGTTCCTCGAGTAGCAATAACTCGGTATCCACGGTCATCAAAGTTAGAGGACTGAGCTACCAAATATTATCCTAAGTAGTAGATTTCATTGGCTTATGCAGAAGTTCGGATACATCCCTTGCCAATTATGCCTCTGGAGAATTCTCTCTCAATCATACGTCATCTCTTTGAGAGAGGACTCACCTAGTTGTCTGGGGTATCAAAATACATAAAATAACAAACCCTTGGATAGTCTCAGTTGTTTCTATGTTTATCCTGTGCGTATCCTCGGGTCAGTTAATTATCGAAACAAGATTATTATGCTCATTTTACTTATTTTCAAACTGCACGTTGTGAAAGGAATAATGCATATGTTAGTCTTATTCTAATTTTTTATATTTATGCACCTATCAGACTTTCATAAGCCTGACCTGTTTTATGGGATACAGGTGATTATTAGGTTGATGTGGCAAGTGATGACGTGATGATATCAAGATCTCAGTCTTTCTTTTTTGTTTCGCTCCTGAGCACATTTTGTATAAAGGTTTTTTTTTTAATTCTTCTTTTTGTGTCAACTTTAATTATCAAAAACCTTGTTTTGAATTTATGTGGTTTCAATGATTGAATGAATATATAAATTCATTGTATAAAGAAAAGTTCGCCTGTAATATGCTCAAGGTCCGTTGACTTGTTCTTTCAAGCACGATTTTTCACTTAGTTGTCATTTTAAACTCTGGAAAAGAATTCATTGCAAACTTCAATTTTTTCCTAAAAAGTTTAGGAGTTCAAGATTTTTGGGCATTATAGGTTCGGATTTATAGTACCGAACAACAAGACATCATCTCAGGTGGGCCTTCAAATTCAACTCTCAAAAGCCTGTTAATAAAATTCAGATTCAAAGCCTTTCTTAAAAATAGTGCATAACGCCTCTTCAACGACGTTACACAATAAAGGAGAGAAGGGGCAACCTTGTGGCAAGCCACACTTCATCTCGAAGTAGGGGTCAGGCTCCCCCATTAACTAAAACAACAATTTGGGCCGTAGACAGGAGGTCCATTACCAATTTGATAAATGAATTTGAGAGGGTCATATAGATAAGTCATCGATTTGAAGAAATCACATCCAACCAAGTGAAAGGCCTTGAATATGTCAAGCTTAAGAATAAAAAAAGGCCCTAGATTGCTCCATAGAGTGCACCAATTCATTGGCCATATAAACACATTGTCGTGAAGTAATCGCCCTTTAAGAAAGGCCGGTTGGCAAAACCGATTTAAGCCTCTCCGCCAATAATTTCTCTAAAATATTGAAAGAGTTATTTAAAAGCGAAAATGGGACAAAATCTAGAAATATCTTTCGGAATCAATATAAATTTCGATCAATTAAGCTCCTCCTCAAGTGGGAAATGCACTCATCGCAAAATAATGTGAAAAAAAAAAAAATGTGACGGGTAACCATCCGGGCCGGCGGCCTTCCCAGGCGGTAAGGCCCAAACCGTGTTTTTCAATTCAAGCATAGTAATCGGTCGTACTAAATCAATTGCAGCGTCCCTAGAGGCCTTTTGGAATGGAAAATCAATCAGTTTCCCAGAAGAGGGTGGGTGCAGGAGAACAGAAAATACCTTTGAAGTACACAGTGATCCCGTGAACCAGATGAACACCCACTAAAACTTCTTAATAAGTGTCTTCAATGTTATGATCAGCCTGTAGGTAATTAAGATGACTTATTTTTTTTCTTTACAGAGTCAAAATTGTTCATGGGCCTTGAACCAAGGCCGTTCAGTTATAATTCATCGTGAACTTTTACCAACTCACCGTCGTGTTCAGCTCCAAATAACTGGTTTAAGTTGAAAGCTCTATTTTTTTTTATGAAAAATAATGGTACTGCGTAACAAAAACAATGCATATTCTGAAAACCTTATATTTTTTGAAAAAATCCACGGATAACCAAAATCACAATTTTCGGCTGTAAAAAGACCTTTTTACCTTTTGCACAAGCGAATTTCCTCTAGATATGTGAATTTTCTATCAAAATTTAAGAATATGTGAATTTCTTTCAAAATATGTGAATTTACTCTTAAAACATGTGAATTTTCTCCTACACATTTGTGAATTTTCTCTCAAAATATGAGAATATGTGAATTTTTTCTCAGGCATTTGCTAATTTTCTCTAAAAATACTACAATATGTGAATTTTCTCCCAAACATGCGCTTTTGAAATGGTGCTAAAGGCTTGAGCGGCGCTTTTGAAGTGTCGCTAAAGGTCCTTTGGGATTTTTAAGTGTTGCTAAAGTCTTTTTTTATTATGTTGGAGGAGCGTGAAGTTTGGTTTCTACCTTGATATAAGGTAAGCATCTTTTGTCGAACCACGTGAAATCCTTGTTTTTTTGTGCGGTTGATTTCTTCTTATTTTTGTTTTTTATTTATTTGATTTATTGATAGTGTATTATTTTATTTTTTAATTCCTTTTACTAAACTCACATAAAAGGACATAAGAGGAGGACACTCGCAAATGTGTGAGGATATTTGCGTGCCAAAGTCCGGACATTCACAAATGTTTGGGAGAAATTTTGCATATTTAAAATTAAGAAAGTTCGTAAATATGAAAGAAAATTCACATATTTAGATATTTGAGAGAAAATTAACATATATTACAATGGCTAAAAAAGTTATTATTTCAGATTTTCAAAAATTACATCATTTTTGTTGTATAGTACATTAATTTTCTATTTTTCATCATCTTCGTGACTCTCTTCTTTCTTCACCTTTCATTGTTCTTTGATTGCAAAGTCTTTAAGTTTAACCATCTTATCTTGTTGCCGCATCTAAAGATGTAACATCCTGAAACTTGATCGGAAGTGAAGAGATACCGGACCAGCATCAGGTGCCATCACATGGCACACTTTGAGCGTGCCTATGCACCGGCCTCTTAGGATTTAGGTAGGGGTAAATGAGAAATTTTGACATCACATTGAAGGAAAATGGCATTTTATAAAAAATGGGCACTAAGGCCCCAGGAAGGAAAACACTAATTCAAGAAAAAAATGGCACATCTGACTTTCACCCGAAAGGAGGTGTATGTGATAGAGTTTTGACGTGAAAAACAAAATGGTGAAAAGACTCAAATGTAGTTACGTCAGCATGACACTTTTTCATTAATGGAGCCTGCAGCTTGCACCATGAGAAAAAATCACGTCAAAGGCACATCACCATCAGAGGGGTCTTAGATGTCGTTCATTAAATAATAGATAAGATACTGACCTGAATGGGCTATTTTTTAATAAATATAAAAATAACATAAAGTTATTATTTTTTAATATTATTTTAATAGATTTAAAATGTATACACATAACATTTTTTAATCGTTTTTTAACTGATTCAGAGTGATTCACTTGAGAATCGGCATCAGCCGATTCACCTGAATAGTTGGCCAAACGATACAGGTCAGGGCCATCCAAATGACGGGTATCCCATAAATTTTGTACAGGTTGCGGATGCCGTTCATATTTAGATCAACGGCATCCAGAGGTGCTTTGAAGAGAAAGAAGGAAAAAGATGTTAGCTCAGCATTTTGTCACGAAAACTGAATGGTACAGACAGGCCATTTAAGCTGCTCTCAGTCATCTGAGGAAGCAGATCAGGTCATGCTGAACATCAGCGTTTTTGCTCATGCGGACATCGTGGCCGTCTGTTTGCATTCTGGATGAATGCCATGCGGTTTTGTTGACTTTTAAGCTTTTTTTAAAATGCAAATCGGATGGCCACGATGTCATGAGAAAAAAGTTCAGCATGACCAGATCTGCTTCCGTCATCTGAAAGGCTAAAAAAACTTTTAGATCATGGTTATTAAGCATTACCCAACACTACCAACGGCACCGGTGCATTTTGGTGTGGGGGGAAGGGGAGGCCCACCACATCACCAAACTCACGTTGTCGTCTTGCTTAATTGGTTCCCTGCCTTTTTTTCTCATCATGATTTAAACTAAAGGTGTTCTCCTACGGCACGTTTGATGGCGCATCCCGCGCATCGTGTGGGACTTAAAAAAAAAAAAGGATGCCAAGAACTTAATTTTTAACAAACTTTGGATACGGCGAATGTGCAAAATGTCATTCGCCGCATCCATAAAAGTGTGTTATTTTCATTCCAACCTTCATGTTACGAAAAGAATAAGGATGGAAAACAAATAAAAGAAAACACATTGTCCGGCGTGCCCAACCCGTTTTATCTGTCTGATGTTTTTTTTCTCTTGTGCTTTCTTTTTGTTTTGGCTTTTGCTCTTATTCAGTTTATGGGTTCAACATTTTGTTGATCTTAGTGAGGGGTAATGTTGAATTACTTTCGGTTCTCTCTCTCTCTCTTTCTTGTGCAACGACCATAGGGGCAGCCGACAGAGGGGCGATGGCCAGGCCGAGGACCAGGCAGAGGTGAGTGAGGTCGACGGAGAGGCACAGGCGATGCCGATGTAGAGCTCTCTCTCTCCCTTTTCTTATTTCTTACCCTTCTTCATTCCTCTCTCTCCCTTCTTCATTCTTCTTTTTTGTTAGTTTTTTTTTCATTGATTATCTTCTTCCTCCACTTTCTTCTCGTCTTAGTTCTTCTTCTTCTTCTTCTTCTTCTTCTTGTGTCTTCTTTTTATTTAGGTTTTTTATTTTTTTAAACTAAAAAATTTCTTTGATTTTCATTGATTAGGGTTTTTTTTCATTGGTTAAGGTTTATTTTTTATAGATTTTTTTTATTTTCATTGATTAGGGCTTTGAATCAAATATCTTTAAACAGTGCTTTTGTTATTTAATTTTATTAGGGCTTTGAATCAAATATCTTTAATTAGAGTTTTAGATATTTAATTTATGATTTAATTTTCTTGTAGTTCATGAGTTTATAGTTTATTTATGATTTAATTTCTTGTATTTTAGGGTTTTATGATTTATTTATGATTTTTGGTTTGTATATAAAAAATTTAAAGTTTTATTTTTTCTCAAATTACCCAAAATTTAGACATTTTTTTGTACTTTGATTCAGTTTGAGATCTATATTTGGAACTAAAATCTATAATTTTTAATAAACTTTCATAATTAGATTTAATAAAACACCGATTAAAGCATTTATATATAAAAAATATTAAATTTTTTAATTACTCAAATTTTAAACATTTTTAAATTTTTACATTCAATTTGATATCTATATCCGAAGTTAAAATCCATAATAAACATGTTAAAACACTCGTATAGTTGGGTGGATTGAGTCATATGATCCAAAACGAAATAATCCAACCCATTATCCATAGCTGTCCAAATTTTCTGGACATCGTCATCAAACAACGGACATTTGAAACGCAACTTTCGAGTACAGTCCAAACAAACGTTGGACTTGGTACAGTTGTTACAAAACAAATTCTGTTTCGTCTTTTTTGTTTATTTCGTCCAAACCTAAGCAAACCATCAAACATGCCCCCTATAAAGACTAACAATGTCTTCGCTTGTCTGGCAGGAGCAGTTAGTGCATGTCACCTTGTGTTGGAACGTTGCAAGTTCGAATCCCAATGGTAGGGTCTGCTTAACCCCAGCTATATGTCAAAAATAGAAAAAGGTGTTCTCCCAAGGGAGAGCCAGAGAAAGGCCAAATCATCTATGGCAGGCTGATCAAACGAATAGTTAAAATCGGTTGCGCAGCTTTCGTCATTGGTGCAACGGAGAGGCGTGCCAATTGTCCATTCACGCAGCACATGGTTTTCATCACGGGGTGTCTACCCTACCCTGAACTAGGCACCGTTCCACAAGAAAACCAGGGCTCGACCTCTCGCACGCAGTAAATGATTCGATCCAACTTGAACCTGGCGCCAACGAGACTTTGGATTTTGACCACACCCAAAACTTGTACCTGAGAACATCTCCAATACGTCGTGGTAGATATCAAATACACCCGACTCAAGTTTCCCTTAAAAAGAGATCCAAAATTCCTGAGAAAGTCAGGTTCGGTTTGAATGGATTAGAGATCAACCTCTTAGATCAATAGTTATAACCATTGTTATCAGTATCGGGGAGTATCAGCAGAATTTCGATAAGCTTCACCCTGAATCGGCTATTTTTTAAATAAATGCCAAGAAATACAAAAAAACTAGTTTTCTTATTATTTTAATACTATTTTAATGGATTTAACGTTTTTGACGTTATGATTGACACTATTTTTTAGCCAATATAGAACGATTCAGCTAAGTATCTGCCCATACAGCTGGATCGGTGGCCCACATTCAGGGCCGATATCTGTACTGAAAACATTGGCAATGACCATTCATATAACCACACTTTTTTTTATCCAAATTAAATCAAAGCAGGTTATATGTTCCCCCCCCGAACAGGGCAGTTAGCTACATCTCATGATCGGGGGTCCCAAAGAGCACCACGTATGTAAGCATGTGCGTCTCGTATCACCATGTTTGTCAGCATTAATTAGCGTTGGAGTTTGATGCGATTGCAAAGACTTAAGTACCCTCTCCTCCATTGGTGCAAAAAAAAATGACGGTTCTTGAAAAGGAGTGGTTGTAAAAACTTAAGTGCCCCGAAGATGATTATTTAAGACCCAGTCTTTGCACTGCAGGATTATCCGAGAAAGAAATCTCCCCTGGAGGAGGCCATGAACATCAACCCTCTTACTCTCTCTCTCTCCCTTCTATTTCTGCTTCTGTGCACATCCATTAGAAGATCATACATTGCTCCATCAAGCACCGACTGACCTGCACATTGACTGTTGTGGAGCCTGATTCAAAGTTTTTACCCTTACAGGAGGAGGGTTTGGGGGCTCATCCCAGCGTGGGTAGCATCATTCAACTCTCACTCTCTCTCTCTCTCTCCCTTCTATTTCTGCTTCTGTGCACATCCATTAGAAGATCATACATTGCTCCATCAAGCACTGACTGACCTGCACATTTACTGTTGTGGAGCCTGATTCAGAGTTTTTACCCTTACAGGAGGAGGGTCTGGGGGCTCATCTCAGCGTGGGTAGCATCATTCAACTTGAAGAGTTGTGGAGTCTGATTTAGAGTTTTTACCCTTACAGAAAGGGGGGTCTGAGAGCTCCTCCCAGTGTGGGTAGCATCATTCAACTTGAAGAGTTATGAAGTCTGATTCAGAGCTTTTACCCTTATAGAAGGGGGGTCTGAGGGCTCCTCCCAGCGTGTTCATGGCCTTTTGCCCTTACAGGAGGGGGGTCCGGGGGCTCATCAACCCTCTCTCGCTCTCTCTCCCTTTTATTTCTGCTTCTATGCACATCCATCAGAAGATCCTACATTGCTCCATCAAGCACCGACTGACCTGCACATTGACTGTTGTGGGTCCTTACTCATGAGCTACCTCTAAATTTATTCGACTCTGGGTCCTTACTGCACTTGAAGTTGAGTCGTTGTATTTTTTGTTATTCGGTGGGTGGTGAGGCCCTCCTCTACTCTCTCAAGACTCTTAGCTTGGACAATCTTTCTTTTGATGATTGTGATTGTAATGTATCATTGAAGTTAAAATGTGGAATGAAATGAC
The DNA here is from genome assembly GCF_984573655.1 of Nuphar pumila. Taxonomy (NCBI): domain Eukaryota; kingdom Viridiplantae; phylum Streptophyta; class Magnoliopsida; order Nymphaeales; family Nymphaeaceae; genus Nuphar; species Nuphar pumila. The sequence continues at coordinate 23,531,412 of NC_143250.1, read as the reverse complement.
AATAGAAATCGCTGAAAATTTACAGAAATAAACTAGACTCAATAACGAAGACACCACTTTTTACGGATTTGGAATATGACTTCCGGTTAGGGAAATATGGCCCTGACAAGTTGGTCCTAATTCGGGTAGCGATTTACAGCGATTTGCTTACTGAATAACACTACAAATCGCTATAGCGATTTGCGGAAGACACTACAAATCGCTATAGCGATTTGCGGAAGAATTTACAGAGCCGGTACTAAGATCTCATGTTCGGGGGTTCCAAACCGCGCCACGTATAAGATGCAGACCGTCATGTATCCCCATGTGGGTCGCCATCATATTGCATCGTAATTTGGTGTCGCAGCAAAGACTTAAGTAACCTTTACCGCCATTCGCTTCCTCTTCCTCGGACGGACATAAATGCCCTCCTTCTAAAAAACTGAATCGTCGGTTCGTAAAAATGACAAAACTGCCCTCCATCGATATCGCGAGAAAATGTTCCGCAGAGTTTGCGTATGTAGCAAGCGTTATGTTGTATGATACAAATAGTTCAAAAAAATCCTTTCTCGCTCTAAGCACTCTACCGGAGATTCTTTGCTTTCATCTCGAGTTGCCGAAGCATCCTTTCCTTTTTACCAGAGCATTTGTTTCCGTCTTACGCGCAGTCGCAGCATCGTTGCCACCTTCTGTTGCGTATTAGTTGTTACTGTTGCTTACTCTACAGTTGGAATATCCAAATTCCCATCGTTTCGGTGAGTTTCGTGTAAGTTTTCTTTCTTCAATCTGAAGATTGCTTCTTATACAACGATTTGTATTATGAACCCAAATATTCCGACGATTTCTAATGATGATGATCGTGTATTGTGTTGTGCAGGTTAGCAATGTCTGCACCTCATCAGATTAGAGATACCCCGTCGTTCTATGGGTTGTCTATTAGAGAAGTGATCCGCCAGTCCCATCTATCTAAAGTTTTTGAAAGATACCAAAATATACTTAAGATTGAGAACGATGAAGACAGGGAAAAAGCCTTGGAATCGTATTATGCGGAGGATTATCCATCAGATATCGAGGCTGCGGACCAAAGGAAGAACTCTGAAGAACGAAAGATGCAGAACAAGGATGACGAAGAGAAGGCAAAGGCTAGAAATATTGATGAGAATATAAATAGAAGGCGGAGGATTAACGCACAGCAGATGGAAAAGAGGAAGAAGAAGGCGAAGGAGTGGGAAAGGGATGTTAGCAATATGCTGGCGGAGGCTCATAGGAGAAACTTGGAGAGTAGAGCAATGCGACACAAGGCAAGGCTACTGAAGGAGGCGGAGGAGAGGCGAAGGCAAATGAATAAGGAGGAGGAAGAGAAGGAACAGAATATTCCTCAGTTTGAGGAAGAAAAGGAAAGGCGAAGGAGGGAGTTGGAGTTCGAGGAAGCTAAGGAAATGCAAAGGCAGCAGAAGGAGAATGAGGAAAAGAAGGAAAGACAACGGAAGGAGGAGGAGGTAGAGAAGGAAAGAGAAAGAAAGAAGCAGGAGGAAGAATTGCAGGAAAGAAGGAAACAACAACTGCAAGAGAAAGAAAGACGGAGGAAGAAAAGGAAAGGGAAAGGAAGAAGCAAGTGGAAGAACTGCGGCAAAGAAGGAAACAAGAAATCGAAGAGAAAGAAAGGCGACTGAAGGAGAAGGAGGAGGAAGAAAAGGAAAGGGAAAGGAAGAAGCAGGAGAAAGAGGCGAAAAGGGAGAGACAAAGGAAGCAGAAGGAGGAGGAGATAAAGGAGAGAGAAAGGAAGGAGAAGGAGGAGGATGCGAAAAAGGAGAGAGAAAGGATGCAGGAGGAGAAAAGGGAGAGAGAAAGGAAGGAGAAGGAGGAGGAGAAAAGGCAGAGAGAAAGGAAGCAGGAGGAGGAGGAGAAAAGGGAGAGAGAAAGGAAGGAGAAGGAGGAGAAGGAGAAAAGGGAGAGAGAAAGGAAGGAGAAGGAGGAGGAGAAACGCGAGAGAGAAAGGAATCAGAAGAAGCAGGCGAAAAAGGAGAGAGAAAGGAAGCAGAAGGAGGAGGAGGAGAATAGGGACAGAGAAAGGAAGCAGAAGGAGGAGGAGAAAAGGAAGGCGAGAGAAAGGCATGCGACGGTGGAGCCGGTAGAGATGGAGATTGAAAGGCAGTTGGAGGCAGTGGACCCACCAGAAAGTCCCAGGTTGGAGGGAGAACAACAGAAAATAGCGACCAAGGTAAATATATCCGTCCTGTCTGCGAAGATTTAATAATATGTTTAGCGATTTTGGTATAACGATTACTGTGTTAGGTATTGATATTTATAGTGATTACTGCGATAGTATGTCTGCAACCGATATTATTTATAGCGGTTAGTAGAATAGTATTTATAAGTACAAATGGAAGTAATTTATAATTTGTAGGAATAATATATTATTTTGTGTTACAGGGAGGTTACAGTATAAGTAGAGCACCAGGTGAAAAGCTCGGAGGTCACTGTCAATGGCCTGTAGTTCTGTCTTGGTATGGTCAACTGAGTGCATATCAGAAGGACCGACTACGAAATATGCACTTTGGTGGCCTTTTGGACCAGCAATATTTTGAAACTTACTGGAATACCATGACTCACCTGGTAAATAAGTGGAATGATAAGACTAACACATTCCAGTTTGATTCTTTTGAGATCACCATGACTGTAGAAGATGTGGCGAGGATCACTGGCCTTAAGTGCGATGGCAGTGCTGTCCTATTACGACATTCAAACTATAACGCAAGGGAAAACTGCACTGCCCTTCTAGGAATGTCGATGGACGAATGAAGTCAATGTATTTCTGGTGGAAGCAATTCCACATCAATGAAGGTCTCAATTTTTCGTAATAAATGGGAAGGCCACTCCGCTACTTGTGCATCTGAAACAGCTGACCAAGAGTTGCGTGGCTTTCTTCTATATTTTTTTGCTCTTACATTATTTTCCGATTGTTCTGGTTCGAGAATAAGTTCCATGTGGCTGCAGTACCTGGCAGACTTAGACGAAGTCGACAACTATGCCTGGGGTGCCGCTATGCTCGCACACCTGTACAGTCAACTCCACCGTGCAAGTAATGGTACGAAAACAGTTGGCGGATTTTGGCCATTTGTTCAGGTATTTGTTGATTACATACTTAGTATTTGTAGACAAATCTCATTGCAGTCTGTGGCGTTGCTAATAATATTTTTTTTGTTAGGCCTGGGCATTGGAACATATTATCCCATTGCGTCCACGGTGTGGCCCTCCGATTTGTGGTTTTCCAAAGATCGGTCGCTGGGTCAGAATAAACGTCGCAGTTTATAATGCTAAGTCCATTTTAGATGGGCTGCAATTAAACGAGGTAAACGTTCTAAAATTGTTTACAATCGCGTCAGCATTTACCATTGAGTATTATAAATCGTTGTAATGTTCAGCATTCTTAAGTATACATCGCTGCAGGATTGTCTTCCGTAGTGCATATCGTTGTTGCCATATCATGCGTAAATAAATTTTAATATATTTTCCATTCGTTATTAAAAAGAATTACCAATGTACAGGTTTTGTGAAGACCTTATAGAGATGAGGGCGATGATGAAGACGTTGTTGCGGAGGCTGCCAGATTGTCTGACCGCGATTTGTGGCTATTCTGCAATTTTGAAGCCGAGTTGCAGCAAGGTAGTCGAGTTCTCCTACAATCTGGCTTGGGGCAGTCTATCCCAAATAAGCCTTTGGAGGTGAGAAGGAAGATGAATATTGGTGGGGGCAGGCACGTGAATTGGAGCGATCGCTACAGGGACGAATTATTAAATTGGAACTTAGTTGGTTTCCCTGCCGTATCGTATGATCATGAAGGACGACAATTTGATCCCTTCTATTTCGAAAGCTATTGGGAACCAATGCGGCGAAATCGGAAGATTGAGAAAATTGTCAACCCATGCCTCCCAACTGTCCCTTCTCATGTTGTAGCTCAGCCTCTACAACCAAAACGTCCTCTCGCTCTGGTTAATACGACTAGTCCCTCAATAACAAAGCACGAGGAAGACCGAACACTTGCTCCAAAAGAGAAGATTGTCTCTGCTGCAACGTTCGAACTTATTGAGAGGGAGAATAAGAAATTAAGGACAGAAGTAAGCACTATGGGCATTCAATTGAATGCAGTGGTGGACATGATGGCCAGTCTTCTTAGGCAAGGTTTCGCAACGAAAAGGCCACCCAGGATAGACAGTCCACCAATAAAAAGTGAGAGACAAGTCTATGAAATTTCATCAGATTCGTCCAGTGACTCGGAATAAATCCTAGATTTTCATTTTTATCACGCTATACATTTGTTGTAATTGTATAATGAGTTGCTGTAACGTGAAATTCTTTTACTGTTTAATTCTTTATTATTACATCTTTCCGACTTTGGGTCTCGATAATAAATAAACTTTAAATGAAAATAGATGTTTCATCAGAAATCGTGGCATTGCCTAACCTCTTTGGCATCGCTAATATATAGCATTTCTGTTTAGCAATCGCTGTATTTGTCTTCGCCTCGAAAGAATATCGCACAAAGTATTGGCGATCTAAGCCATGAACAATAATTTAACGAGTTCTGACGGCACAAAGGTTTGTATCCATATACGATAATCGTGAAAAGGTATTTGTGTTAAATAATCAATAGATAAGGAAAGGATTTGTTGTCATCGCTGGATACTTCGTGTTTTGAGTCGGAGAGCGATTTATTTGTAGCGGCTGTTAGCGATTTTTTGCGACTGCAGGAAGTCGATTGATGACATCACGGTATGGCGATTTGTGGTTATCGTTGAATAGCGATCTGTGGCATCGCAGCATAGTGATTTGTGGGTATTGTTCGAATGTCAAATCACACGCGGAAAACGTATTTTTGAATATTTAAAACTTAATGAGCGGCATGGAAAGACGTATTTTTGAATACTTCGAACGCAAGCATTTAATTTGGCGGCGGTTATCAAAAAAAGGCGGCATGCGAAAAGCCGTATTTATATTTTTTTTAAACGCAATCAATTAATTAGCATGCTGTTTTCAAAAAATGGTTGCACGTTAAAGGACTTTACCTTTGTAGGTGAGGACGGCGTTTCAGTATCTGCGTTGCAAAGGTGCCATCGATATCTCCGTCCAGACATGGCGCCGAAGAAGGGGACAATCGGAGCAGTACGACCAGCCATGGCGGCCAAGAAGAGGACGAGTGGAGCAATACGACCCGGCACGACGCCAAAGACGATGGGAGCACTACGACCGGGCACGGCGGCAACGGAGAGGACGATGGTAGCAAAACGACCAGGCACGGCGCCAGAGGAGTGGACGAGGGGAGAAAAACGACCAGGCATGGAGCAAACGGATAGGAGGATGGGAGCTAAACGACCAGGCACGGCGCCAATGGAGTGGACGATGGGAGCAAAATGGCCACGCACAGCCCTAAACAAGAAGACAACCACATCCACAGTACCAGGACTAGCGCTTAAGAGGTATATTTTTTGAAACGCCTGAGCGGTTTAGTGAACATTTGCCTTTTCATGTCGTATTTGGACTAGTGTTGTTTACTGTAGACAATAATTTCAATGTCCAATCCTGAATACCACGCTCATGGTGCACTCAGTGCAACATCCACAGTCTCGGGTGGGCGGCAACGCCCTGACGAGTTCGTAGATGACATCGAACATATGCAAGATGAATTTGCAGATGGGAACACTATCAGTAATTTTGTAAGTATTTGTCCACTATCAATTTCTAGGTCATCGGTTTGCATGTTCTGAAGTTCGTAAATTTGTGCAACCAGACAATGTATGATTTTGTCAATTACATTCAGAGCAACCCAACGAGCAATACAGTACGCATCATCAGCCCGTATTTCATGGTATGTATGGGCCGCTGTTGTTCTGTTTGCTTTCATGACGTACTCACGTTTCTTGGTGGTTAAACCTTGCTATTTCGTGCAACAGATGTACGTCCGGCGAAAGCCATACGGCATAGGATTCGCAGATGCACTACCTTGTTGGAACATCGATGATGAGTGCGTAGACATTTCGAAATTTGGAAAGGTAAGTGAACAAACCTCTTATCCAAGGTTTATTCGTAACATCCCCATCACGATAAGTCTCTGGAACGAAAAATGATTTTATCGATTCGCAGATTTTACTTCCTACAATCTGACAACATCCAGACCATTGGGTCCTATACGAGATGATTTTTCAGGTAAAACAACTATGGTGCTACAACTCATTGGACTGCCACAGTGGCGTAGAACGCGATGCTATACATTTGGTAAGCTTGTGCCCAAAGGTGAAGTAGCTATTCGAGGTGGACCGGACTGTAATATATTATCCCTTTTTCACAGGCGGGATTCCTTAACGGGCTTATGGGTGTCGACATTGCCGAGTGGATGTTGCTCTGTGCTGACGATGCTCCGTTACAAAGTAATGGGGTCGATTGTGGCATATTCGTAATGAAACATATTGAAGCAATATACAATGGAGAAGAACCTTGTTTCCACGCTGTATGAGCTTCGTATCCGATGTTATTGGGTATTTCTGTTATATATTGGTTTCACATTACCTGTTTTGTTGCAGGAACATATGCCGGTAATACGCGATGAAATATGCAGAAAATTGATTGAGTTTAAAACGAACGGCAGACAGAATAGTATAAAGTGAAACCTATCGATTGCTCTGTCTGTACAACCTAACGAGCCCCTCCATCACCGTTCTCGTCGTCCTCCTCGACAGCAACCCAGTCGGTGCAGTCGCACTGAGGGTGGCCAGCAGGAGCTCCGCCAAGTCCTCTTCCTTTCCCTAGCGAGGTCTCAGCAGATTTGTCGTTCCGGTGACGGGTGTTCATCTCGTTCCGGTGACGGGTGTTCTATGAAAAGTAAATTGTATTCAGAAATAGTTTTGTGTTGTATACGCATAACCAATGCTGATAAAGTTGTTCTTAAGCAATGAAGAATATTGTACGGCGAAAGATATTTCTAAATATCGCATTACGTGAACTTATCAATAAGAAAGGTTTGTTCTCAGAAATCGCTGTATTGATGAACCGACGGTAATGTACACCTAAGGCGATTTCTTGAGACGTACTTGTGGATTTATTTGAGACCCAAAGATTCGGTCCAATCGCATTGACTACGATTCAGAATAGCCCTCTGGCATGACATTGTTTTCATTAATGCGGAGTGCTTTTTTATTTAAGATTTGCTTTTGGTTTAATGAAACTGACGTCTATACTCGAAAACTGACGGAGGGTGATAGGACGTTTCATTAATATTTGAATGACACAACACACAGTTCCACTTTGCTTCGCGAATAAGGAACCGACAAAATCGACAATTCCTGCATAAATGACTTATTCTTGAATCGAGTGCATAGGCGGCTTCGACGCAGTTGTCGTATCCGTCTATACCTTTTTCATACGTCTGTAAGATCATAATTGAAGAAACCGTCGTTTAAAATTCAAGCAATTTTCAAATGCTGGCACAGGTTTACATGGTCGTAGCAGTGTAGTTTGACGTTAGACCACCAAGCGTATCGCTTTGTACTATTCGTAAAATACGAACGTGACATTAATGGCTCTTATTCATCACCTTTTTCATATGCCAGCAATAAAGCGATGTTTAAGCATACAACATTTCATAGCGATGTTGAATATTATCATTTCGAACATTAGAAGTCTTTGTTCATTGCACACATCGCAGTCTCACCCTGCGACTGTCAATCACGCGGGTTGAGCGCACATTTTTTATCAATTACAAGCATTTTAGATCCTTGCGACGCCTTCATCAGTTTCTCCTCCGAAATTAGAAAGGACGTCAACTTTTTGCAGAGTTCTTCGCGGAATCCGGGTATATCAACCTGCAAAAACAGATTGTAAACTAGAAGCAATAGACATGCCCTTAATTCCCAATAACAGAGGCCAAGGAATGGCATACAGCGTCGAAACAGGGTTCTGCACCATTGTATATCGCTTCAATGTACTTCATTACAAATACGCCGCAATCAACGTCATTATCTTGTAAAGGAGCATGGTATGCCGTGCGATAGATCCACTCGCTGACATCGACTCCCAAAATGGCTATGAGGAAACCGATCTGAGAATAATGCGACCGAAAGTAAATTCATGACCCCAGTACACTACACGATACTCATATAGATGGAATCTTACGAGATGGGAAATGTCTAGCCGTAAACCACTGTCAACTTCCAACGAATTGTAACACCATAGTTGTTTTTCGCGTAAATCCATCATGTATAAGACCCAATGCTTTTCAGACTGTCAGAGTGTAGGAATCAGTATCTGCAAATAGATCGAAAAAATGTTGTTACCACTATCACGCTGTAATATTGCACTGTAGGTTTGTTTGCTTACCTTTTCACTTGTCATAAGGTCTCTGCAGTGATTACCGTTAACCCAATAAGGTTTGCCGTCTTGAAATCCACTGGAGTATGGCAAATGGCGTAATATAGTCTACAAACCGAAAGAAACATTGCTAACACCAACGTTAACATACGAATCAATTTGACTAAATCAATAATGAAAAGCAACATAAAATACAACCGATATACCATGAAATATGGGCTGACGACGCTCACAGTCTGGCTTGGTGCGTTGCTTTTAATATAATTTACGAAATCGGATATAGTCTGTTTGTAGGAAATATGGTGTTGTATTGATCATACGTACACATGGCTTACGTTTATAGACAACTACTACTAGTTTCATACTAACAAAATTACTGATCATGTTGCATTGTGCGAATTCACTGCACATTCGGTTGATGTCCTCCAGGAGTGATTGACTAAGTTTTCACCCAACTTCGTCGGTGGATGTTCGACTGAAATGAATGCGGACATTGCAACGACCGATATTTAAATTACATTATATAGTACACAAAAACAAATCGCAAAAAACGCATGAAAGAGACAGATTTTGCTGAACATGTAGACTATGTGTAGACAATATACCCATGATTCGTCATTGTTGGTCGTGTAGCTGTCTTCGTCTGCCTCACCGACTACAATTTTCTATGTTCGATGGCGGATCTCCAGGTTTATGAAGGAACCGTCGGTTTGGTTGTTGCTGGTTCACGAAATAGAAGACAAACACACCTTCCAGTGCTTGTGCGACTATTTATGACCTAAAAGATGTACTGCTCAACCAACATGATCAATGAATACTGTACGACAACTCAAACATTTATGGGTATCTGTTGGAAAATACACATTGAGTAGCCTTTTATTTATAATATATGGATACAACTTTTCATAAGATAACAATAATGATTTCAAAAGGCAAGTGGAGGTGTCGGGAACGCGAAAGATTTGCTGGAGAAGAAGTTGACTGGAGGTGTATGGCGATTTGTGGTTATCGTTGAATAGCGATCTGTGGCATCGCAGCACAGTGATTGACAGTCCTACGCTGCGATGCCACACATCGCAGCACACTTGAACAATCCTTCGCATCACGCTAAGATTGACAGTCCAACAATAATCAACAACGTTCTACGCTGCGATGCCACATATCGCTATTCAACGATAACCACAAATCGCCATACAGTGATGTCATCATTCGCCTTCCTGCAGAAGCAAAAACCCGCTATCTATCGATTTGAACAAATTCAACCACGAACCGCAAGTCGTCAATGACAAACGACTATAAACTCTTAAAAAATCCGGCATTGTGGAGATCGGGTCATGCAAAGAGGCATGACAACTAAGTTAATAGCCCACACGAGATTCCTGTGTCCCAAACCTATCTGTCGACTGCATCATAGTCTGTCATGAAAGAGAAAATATTAGACACTGAATTAAGTTTCACAAGAAATGCATACCTCCTCGCAACATCGATTACATACCAAAAGCCTTGTAAAACTGTAGCGATCATTGCCGGAAATCTGGTCGGGAGGAATGTAGGTTTGAACGTTTGCTGGTACTTCTGCAGGGTATTGCTGCATGATGGACATTACACAAGTTAGCTATTTGACAAGCTTCACGCAATGGGAAGCAATATAATGTTTTACATACCTGTTCATTCGAAGGGCTTTGTTGTTTTTTATTACAGGTTGGTTGTTTCTTAGTCCTTTTCTTGCCAACCAATTCTAGTGCACCCTTTGCCCTCCGACGACTGCGATCAGAGGCAGGTTTTCTTTTGATACCCTGTGCTTCATGAATATGTCCATCATAATCAACAACGTTCACTACTAACTTGTTGAAGATAATGTTTACGCTTCGGCGCAACTTCTCGGGAGTGTCAAGCGAGACATGATTTTGACCTACGTTGTTCGATCCCATTATCTTCGGCTGGTATTCATTCGCTGCAACAGACTTACTGTGAATTAACTCCACGTTTTCAAGTAACTCCGTTGCAGCTTTTCTCACACATGCATAGCCTTCTTCGCTTCTCGATGCCAAATCAGCAACATGCATGAATGACCTACACAGTTGTTGGTAACTGGAGGCTATGTGGCACTTCTCGTCAACACCAGATTTACTCGCATTGTCCATAACGAGCATTTCAATCTTCGCGCGTCTCGTCCATCTTCGCATTACGTAAGACTCAGGTATTTCTTGTATCTTCTCTTGATTGAGTGCCTTTAATGCATGACAGCATAGGATACCTTTGAATTCATACATTTTGCACGAACATTCTATCCTTCCGTTGTCGACATTGTACGTGACATGTGCTTCTTGCCTTTCCTGATGCTTTTCGCCCTGACAAAAAATATGGTATTTGTGCATATTCTCGGTTTGCACCAGTTCTTCTATTTTGCAATTCATGACATGCAACACCTCTTTCTTGATTCATTCAAATACAGTTAGTGTATACAGAGCTGCAGGTTGCATCAATATTTTCATGTCAAAAGTTAGAGGTCGTGTATTGAAGCATTTCACGTCTTGTTCAAGCTCATTCTGTCTTAGACCGTCTACAAATAATTCATATTGTTCCATGAAACGAAACATTGTTAAACATGAATACAGGGTTTTCTTCAGCGTGGCATGCATAAATTCGGCTTTTTGTGTGCTTATCATACCTGCACAAAAGTATTGTCTTCCATATGCCAATGCCCACTTCTCTTTTTCTGCATATAAATTTTGTAACCACAGACAGTCAGCAAGGTCGTATGTCTTAATCATTTTGTCCCAATCTGACTTAAAGGTGACCTCGTCTACGCTATGAAGTACACACCTTGTAAAATGTTTGTCAAACCCTGTATTCTGATTAAATATGTGTCCTATGTTCTTTGCTGCATTTTGAAAGATATGCCACAAACACAGGCGATGATGTGCATCTGGCCACACATGAAGCACTGCAGCCGCAATTGCGTGATCACCATCTGTAAGTACAGTTTCAGGATGCTTCTCGTTCATTGCCTGTGTAAATACTTTGAACAACCACTCAAAGGTTTCCTTGGTCTGGTCATACACAAAAGCACCGCCTAATATACAACTTTGTGCGTGATGGTTCACTCCCACAAACTGCGCAAATGGCCATTGTTCAGTGTTAATCTTTACTGTAGTATCAAACACAAGCACATCATTGAAGCATTCATAATCTAATCTAGACATTGAATCTGACCAAAACATATTCACAGCATATCCATCTGCGTCCACTTGCATTGCACTAAAGAAACCATGTTCATTGCTTGATTTATTCTGTAAGTAACGAACCAAACAACATATTTCTCCGTTCTTCATGTTATCTGTCCTCTTCCTGCTCAAGTGGTTTCTAAGATCCAAAGGTGTGAATGGCACATTTTCGCGACTACCATCTATGCGGGTAAACAAATTGTATGTCTTCCTTGGTGCAATGCCGGCGCTATCGGCTATTTCAGCCATTGCAGCATGCGCTATAGTTACTTTACGATGTGACCTTAGCATAGGAGTCATAAATGATGCAGATAAATCATGATTATGATCACTGATTAAAGTACGCACGACAAATTTCTCATTCGGATGTCTTCTCAAAACCAATCTCGCCTGACATCCACATCTTGATTCTGGCGTGCTCCTAGTTGGATTTTCCATTGATTTCTTCCAACCTTGCTTGGAACAGACATATGTCTTTCTAACCAAGACACCCTGTGCATTTTTTGACCAAGAAAACCTTCTCACACTGAAGCCAACTTTTAAGGCATAATCATTGTAAAATTTATATGCATCTTCTTCGTTATTAAAATGCATTCCTTCTACAGGAACATAGTCAAGTGCAATTCCATGTACATTCCCAGTTCCTACGGTTTTATTAAGTGTACTAACATCAAAATCAGGATAATTATTGAATTGCATTTCTTCTCCTGGAACATTGAAGTCAAGTGTACTTCTGTGTACATTCCCGGTGCATACACTTTTATTATGTACGCTGTCATGGTAGTCTACCTCATCATTGAATTGCATTTCTTCCACTGAAACATTCAAGTCAATAGTGGGTCTAATACCTGCACCCTTCTTTTCATGTGCATCGTTAGTGCAGATGTTCAATTCTTCAGTTGGGTCATAAGTATAGATATTCAATTATCTAGATCTTTCTATTGATTGAGCTACATCGTCTTTATTACAACCTGATGATAAGTTCAATAATGTTTTAAGTAATATATCAATTTGTGTTTGCAGCAACATAGCAAACAAGTCGATATTATCTCACAAAAACGAGAGTTTGTTACTAATACAACGGTTTGAGATACAATGCATATGATGAGTGAATGTAGGATACCTGATGGGGTAGAGGCCCTTCCTAGCATCTGCAAACAAACATTCCTGTCAACAGGTCCCAGCGTCTTACAAATATCGATAAGTTTCCAACCTTTGTAAGAACAAGATCTACCTGCAATAACCAAACAAAGCCTTAATGACACACAAGACGACATGCCTTCTTCATCGATAACATGATGCTGGGAAGCTACTCACGCCGCCTTGATGGAACTGGTTGGAATGTTTGTGCATCATTGTTTTCTTCCTTAATGCCTAACAACAACGACAAATAAAAGAAAACAGTGGAATGTTTTGTAAGCAATATATCAATTTCCGTTAGCAAGCGGCATAGGTTTACTACGATTTAATCAGGATGCATATAAGAACGGATACCACTAGGGTTACGCAAGTCAAAGCAACGATTTAATGAATGAAAGTATCAAAGCAAGTGCGGTTTGATGTTTGCTTATGCTGAGCATCGACGTGTCGCTTACCATGCCAATAAAATACACATGTCGTACATGTGTGTTGACGATAACACTCTCATAATATCTACGAGGCTCTAAAGCGAGTTCAATAGAAGTCGCTGAGAGAGCAACGATATGCATGCGAAAATCGCCCCGCCATGCGTGTCAAGATGTGTTTCTGCACCCAAACGTTTTCAAAGTCTGTGTACAAATATCTTACAAATACATATTACAAAACATATAATATCTTACAAAACGATATGTATAGAGATTTGTCAGATATTGAAAATCGATACGGCAGTTCAGTATTTATAACTTACAACTCGACGATACAAAAACATACTATCTAAAAGGTCGATAAATATATCGCACAATAAATTACAAATCGATAAGGAAGAACTTGAACATAATAGCAAACAAATCGATATTAACTAACAAAAATGTATCTCACAAAAACGAGTCTGTTACTAATACAGCGGTTTGAGATACAATGCATATGATGAGTGACTGTAGGATACCTGATGGGGTAGAGGCCCTTCCTAGCATCTGCAAACAAGCGTTTTTGTCAACAAGTCACAGGGTCTTACAAATATCGATAAGTTTCCAACCTTCGTAATAACAAGATCTACCTGCAATAACCAAACAATGCCTTAATGGCACACAAGACAACATGCCTTCTTCATCGATAGCATGATGAGATAAAAAGCTACTCACGGTGCCTAAATGGCACTGTTTGGAATGTTTGTGAATCATTGCTTTCTTCCATAATGCCTAACGACAGCAGAAATGAAGAGAAGACACTGGAATGTTTTGTAACACAAGGCAGGCACGAGAAGGCGACAGTGTGTTGTACAACAGGATAAAAAACAAGGCGGAAAGCTCGACTGGAGACGAAGGCAAAGTTTGGGTTGATAATGAGAGCAACTGTTACAGCAGATGGTACAGGAGAACGTCTCCACTTTAAATGGTTAACATCAAACTTTTTGGATGGAGGACTTTTTTGTCCTTTTCCCCACCTGTCGTTTCACAACTTTTGAATGAAGGATATTTTTGTCATTTCCTCGAACCGTCATTTCAAGGCAAGAAAAGCAAGGGTGATTAAGTCTTTGCAACCGCACCAGAGTCCGATGCAAAGTTATGTCAACATACACGGGAATACGAACCCCATGTGCATGAATACGTGGCACTCATTCGATCCCCCGAACACGGACGTGAGATTCAGTGAATCATCAGGGGCGAACATACACAACCCTCCCAAATTAAATAACAGGATTTCAGGGGGGAAGAAGACAAATGGTCAAAAAATTACAAATTATCACGAATATAACTAGCCTTTCTACATTAATCACAACGAATTTCCTGGTACACAACTTAAATTTCTATTATCCAACTAATGCTAAATTTAAACTTTCAACCTCTCAGAATCTGAGTTTCCACTTATACCCATATTTCACTTAAATCCCTAAACCCTTTTTATCGTGAAATGCAAGCTCACACAGGAAAACAATTACCTGATCTTAATGGCAGCGTAGACATAGTTTAAGGTTTTAATTTTTATTTAAAGTCTTAAAAGAAATAGACTGGTCTGTTCAGAATCACAGTTCACGTATCCTTTTAATGATCTGAAAATCCCAACCTTTTATAATAATAATTAACAGCACGTAATCACAGAACCACCACGTCTAAGGCCTTTAAAAACTTTAGTCCGCACACGCACCTCATAATTTGGCAAACTCAAATAAAAAACTGCACAGAAGACACAGAGACCATAGTACATTGTTGCACTCTCACGTGAAACTAAACCAACAACATACGCCATGCCCCACCCACCCGTCGTCCTTTTTTACGTCATTCTAGAGCCATGTGCTGTCAGCACAACATGCACCTCTCTCTCTCGTAAGAGATCATACGGTATGCTGTCATCTAGAAACAGAATAAACAATGTTTGGGCAAATAAAGTTTGACAGCCCAGCCATCCAGAGGACGCCACCAGCAGCATTTGCCACCAACTCTCGATTTTGCCAAAAAAGAATGACTGTTTTAAACTACAGAAGTGCCATGCTCAACTCTGTCCAAGTTACGTCAGGTTACATTCACGTTTCTTTTTTTTATCCAGGTTACATTCACGTTTCAACTCAACTCAAGAATTGAGAAATGAACACGATCAAATCAAAATATACAAAACTAAGATGCACCAAGACTAAGCAATATCCAGTTTACCAAGTCTAATAACAAGACAGTTAAGTACCCCGATTATACTTCTGTTCGACTCACTCTCCTGTTGTTTCTAGCAACAATGTACAACATGCACAAAGCTCAGGTTTCCACCTGCATGTTATAGTATATTTTTGCAACGCAAACCATAAGAAGACATCATGCGACCACCCTAGAGCTATTCCAAGGGCGGTAGCTTATCCTGTACTGCAAATCATGTTTTACTTTCATAGCAACATCCACTTGTAAAAACAGAAACAATGTGATCTTCTCAACAAAACTTCCATAAGGGACCCTACTAGACATGATCCATTATAAATCTACCCAATAATATCTCATCTTTAACTGAATGAATGACGTGACCAGTTATTGCACTGAAACTCAGGAGTTTGCTCCAAGAAGTGGTTGTGGTATTTAATGCTCTAAGCATGACATTCTAGATTTTGATGAACAAATTCAGAGGGGATACGCTTGAGTCGAAGAGACACAAATTGACAAAAAACAGTGATCAGGGAGTTTGAAGTTCAGAACAAGAGGAGGAAAGTTGAACACCAAGCACAGGTTGATGGTTGAGGTTTGTATAAACATCTGACAGAGAATCAGGGAAAGCAATAAATTGAGATGGGCAAAGGCAATTCAGCAGTCAAATTTCAATATAAACATCGGATAGAGCAACTCTGAGCACTACATACTATATACCGGTTGATAAAACACAAGCTTCTTGAACTACAAAAAGCAAGCAGCTTGGTTTAGAAGCACTATCATCAGCGATCTAAAGGCACCATTTTGAGACCAAGAAACCAAAAAAATATTCTTGCGACCTTTGAATCATGAACATGGGGAGCCAGGGGAGAGGTGTACAAGTAGTTTTTAGTGCACATTATATTTGCTAATGGAATCTAATCCTCTCGGGCATATTGAAAATATCATGCCCCGAACCAGAAATTACCATTTGCCAATCAGTACACAATTTTCCACATGTTGAAGGAACCTATATGCAAGGTAAAGCAAAGCACTGATTACTATGGAAAGAGTACATAAACTATGAGTGGCAAGCACAGCGTGAAAATAAGAGTAAAGTTTCACATGAACATCAATTAAGAACTTGGTGAAAAATCAGAGCAGCAATGACACGTACCACTTTGGAGTAACAGAAACAAAGCCACCATGCAGGAAGAATGATTCTGATTTCTAAGACATCTGATGGAGAGAAAGTACGTCCAACATGGAAAGAAAAACCCCTAAAAGTGTCAGCTATGATCCTCCATCTTGGTAGTCAAGGGAGAAGGAAATAAAAGGGCACCAATATGATCAGACATATCTAAAGGATCTACCCTTTCATGAAAAGAAAAAGCAAAAACCTAAGGCAGATAAAACAGAGGAAACCCTAGAGAAAGATAACTAGTGATCCATGACAAGGTAACCACTTCAATCCAAGGAGCTTCCACGACAGTTTAAGTGGCCATTATGAATGCCTGGAGCAAGTTCTCAGCTGTGCGCTTCTGCTCTGGTGTACCAGATATTTGTGCTATGCGATCCGAACGAGAAGTCTTGGACTCAACAATTTCTATCACTGCCCCAGAGATCTGGAAAACCAACAGTATTAGCACAATTAATATTAGGTAAGCAACTTAAGAAGGGAAAACAAAAGATGCTTCTGACCACATTACCATAATAATTTTGAGACCATTAAAAACCTAAGGTCACTAAAATTTGTCTTGCTTGTAAAATCATGAGTCATGACCACACACCTCCTAGGAGTTTAGGACAGTCTCAAGTGCACTCACAAAATCACCACCAAGAGAACACAGAGAATCTCAAACATATACATAACCTTTTTCTTGCATCCAAATACTTTCTTAAGACCAGTATGCTTAATTTCGAAATTAGGGAGAACAAAATGTTTAGCACATCTTGAAATGAAACATGCTCAGTTCATTATTGTCCATAAAAAGAGAAGAGAAGGAAACTAGAAATAGTTCAAGGTATGGATTGCAATGATGATGATGAAACCAAAATAAGACATTTATTATCTATGGACATCCCAATCATGAGGACTTCAAGTCGAAGACTGACATCAAGTTGAAAGTTCAACTACAAGAACACTAACTACAAAAGCAAATAAATGGGCTGCTATAGACGTTCCAACACCAACAGTTATTTGAAACTGCCAACACATGCATACACACATAAGAACACACACACACATAAGATCTTGTGAAGAGGATTATGGACAGACGTTAAATGGATGCAAGCAAATGCACATCATCAAGAGAAAAGGAAAAAAGTGGCATTCCACAATAATAAGTGAGAATGTAATGGACTAAGGTTTGAAATGAAACAAACAGAAACAGATATCTTTGTGCAGAAACAAATGCTAAGATGATGACGACACCTACCTTGCGAATATTGCCAATATTTGCACCACCTTTGCCCATCACTTTACCAATTGCGCTTCCAGGAATAACCATCTCTGAACTAGAGGATAGCCTGCAATGCATGTCCAGTGACGGCATGAAGATATGAAATAGTGGGAAAGCAGTAACCAATCAATTTACTGATCAAAAGAGACCCACCCTCCATAAGGTTTAGATGTATATGATGAAAGTGATCCATAACCATTGTCACCAACCTTCACAGTAGATCCAAAAAATCCTCAATGAGAACAATGATTTCATTTCATGTAAAATAACATAAAATTTCAAACGAAAATTAAATTTAAAGAGGAAATTAAGGATAGAATAATTCCTAGAAAGGTTATATTACCTCATACGACCCATATCCATGAAGAGAAGAAGAAAGCATGCCTAGCCCACTCCCAGAATCGAGCCTTGTGTCATAACTCAATGGGGCTGCAGATGGCACAGTTGGGAAGGTCGAAAGTGTAGGAAGACTGCCAGGATAAAGAGGAGTCTCAGAAGCCGGACGATCACCATCCTTATCTTTGAGCACATCAACTCTTAGCCTTAAAACAATCTGACTAAGGGCATCTCTTACGCTGCCAACTTCACCAGAAACCTAAAGATAAAAAACTGGTGATTTTCTCGAGGGAAAATTTGATATTAAAAAAATACACAGAAAAGTAAATAAAAGAAGTCAAACCTCAACCAGTTCCTCATCATCAGAAGCACATTTTGGCTTCTCGCCTTTTGAGATACGGATATCAGCCTTTGTTTTCTTGCGTATCTCATTTATAATGGACCCGCCCTTGCCAATAAGACAACCAATGACCTTAGATGGAACAAGCATTCGCATGGAAACACTCTCATCATCATCTGAGTGATCATTGATCTTGCCTTGCAACAGCAAAACAGCTTCGACCGCAACAGATTTGACATCATCAACAGACTGCAACATGTCATATACCTGATATGTGAACCACATGGCCTCCCCGAAAGAAAAAGCAAGAAACAATTAGAAGAAAAAAAGCAGCACCAAAAGCCAGTGAAATGTTTCCCAACCTCCGTAGCATTCACAGTGATGACACACTCATCACAGTTTCCCTTGAGGTCATCAACATCAATACGAGCACCAGTTGCCTGTCTCACACTTTTGATGGAGCTCCCACCTTTGCCAATGACACGACCAATCTTATCAGATGGGCATAGCACTCGGATTACTAACTCCTCAGAGTGAGCAGAACCACCATATCCAGAAACAACAGGAACAGAAGAACAATAGAGGGGCCACTGGCTCCCTGCATCCGCAACATATCCATGCAGGTCTGATAAGTGTGGTGCAGCACCAACTACTGGTGCAATAGATCTTGGTGGGTGGACAAGAGGATCAGCACTGGGATAAAAGCCACCACTAGCATAAATAGGCACATCCGATGGGATAATAATGGGGGCAATTTCAGTAATTTCTGGAATACCAGTATCCAGTGAGATCTCCTCTTTTGGTGAGAACTTGTACAGGATAGCTGATACTGCATAGAGAGCCTTCTTCACAGCCTCATGTTCCCCCATAATCTGATGTCACAGAAGCATATCATGTGAAGAAGCAAGGAAAATGAAAATTTACGAGTACAATAGATACTTGGGCTGCAAGAAAACAGATGCACAATTTTCATACAAATATTTCCCAATATTAGGTTTACAACAGGGCATCTCAATAGCC